>NC_139545.1:38165286-38765286 GCF_965153285.1 Podarcis tiliguerta | reverse complement strand
AAAAAGGGTATGAAACTTTTCAAAATAATGAGTGTGGGTATTTTCCAGAAGCACAATATAGTTTGGTTTTTTAATGTACATTTAGTTAGCTTATTAAGCCTTTATGGCAATATGTCATCAAGTTGTTTTGTTTCTTTCCGCAACTATTTTGAAATGTATCTTTTGTCCTTCCCTGGGATGTCTTGGGCAATGGCTTAAATATTGTTCATCTTGATAGTTTACAGCAGTTACTTTATTCATTTATCATCCAGGACATGACAAGCCCCTCTCTACCTAGTCCTTCGTGAGCTGTCACCTCTCACTTCTTACACATCACTTCTTACACTTGCTGCTCCCCAAAATAATCCTCCTCATGATGCAAAGTGTCATAAGGAAACAAGCTGTCTAGGGCTGAAAGATCAGAATCCAGAAAATTGGAGGCAAAGGTGAAGGTTTAATTAAAGGCATAGACTTAGCAGAATCCTGTGCCACGTAGATGAACATTCTTAAAAGTGTGATTCATTTTGTGGCTTTTTATTTTTTTAAAAAAACAGGAAATAAACATCAAGGAGGTAAGAAAGTGAAACCAGGTGTGCCTAAATTGTCAGATCACCCACTCATGGGAATTCAGAGTTCCAAGAATTTCATAAGCACAAATGCAGCTAATGTCATCATGGGAGTGCCTAAGAAACCTCTACCAGCTTGTGTTGACCGACGACAAGGCGACAAATACGTCCTTGAAACTTCAGGACTCGTTCCAAAATATCTCAAGAAAAAGGTATGCCTTATCAAAATGATGTGGTGCATTTACTAACGGTGAAATCCTATACATGCCTCCTTAGAAATAACTCCTGTTGAGTTAAATGGGGTTTGCTCCCAGGCAACATCAACCCATTTGCCTTGTGGGAATCCCTTGTGGACGACCCCAGTGCTTGGAGACAGGCAGTCAAGTCGTGTATCCATAGCAGTGACCAAAAGAGAAAAGACTGCTTGGAGGAGCACAGAGAGAAGAAACGCCGTGGTACATCTGCAGCAGCACAACTGGACGCCTTCATCTGCAACAAGACATGTCTCTCCCACATCGGTCTCCACAGCCACAGCAGGCGCTGCAACCTTTCAACAGCTTGACCTCACCCCCAAAGGCGCACTCCTCCATTGTCTCCCAAGACAGACAGGTGCCACTATCAACTCCCAAGCATAGGACTGCAACATAAGGCTCACTTATTTGCAATACTGAGTGAGCCAGATGAGCCATTGGTGTGATCCAGAAGGCTCCTCTTGTGTTCTTAGGGCACAGGCAAAATTTTTAGAAACCAGAAGTGCCTGACCCTGAATATCTTTGTTGGGAATCTTAGTATTGTTAGCCAGAGTGAAGTAGTGGACATTAATGAGAAGTAGGGATATTTTTGAGTATTTTATAAAAGGTGTTAGATGTTTAATAGCATAACTGATCAATGGGAGAATAGCAACAACAGGGATATCCCTACAGGGACTGATCTGGAGATGGATGGGATTCTCCCATTGAGAATCCCATCCATCTCCAGATCAGTCCCTGTAGGGATATCGCGGAGTGGGCAGTGGGGTCCGGAGGGAGCACACTTCCCCACCAGCAAGCAGCCACAGTCTGCCCGCACATGTGACCCTGGGGTGTGTAGCATACTCCCCCTCACAGACAAAGCCACGGCTGTCTGGAACATCGTTCCCTCTGCCTAACCTTTTGCAGTCTCAGTAGTCTGCGGTGTCCTGTCTATAACCTTTGTCCCTGAGACCTTTTGTCTCCTTCGTCATATACTGTGCAAGGGGAAAATGACGCTGTGGAAACAGGTGCCAAAATAACTTTGTACCACCCCACGATCTCGGGACCGAAGATGTGTAAAGGTCACAGCCCAAAATGTATCTGCCTAGCTTGCATATTTGTCCCAATAAAAGGAGGCTCCACAGGGCTGGCCAGCAGCTTGCATGCAGCTTCACCTGTGCGCAGCTCACCTGATGATCAACCCCCAGTCTTGTGCCTTCACTTCAAGTCCCTTTGCCCACAAGGGTACCAGCTACATCCCCCTTCTGCATGCCTCATTATTCATAGGAAATGGAATAATTTTTCTTCTAAGGCTGCAATCCTGTATCTACTTACCTAGGAATTAGCAGCATTGAATTATGTGGGGCTTACGTCTGAGTTGGTATGTATAGGAGGATTCCACTTTGAATCTATAGTTCTGAAGTCTAAAGATCCCTAGCCAACATTTCCATAAATTTTAGAGGCTTGGTGTATGTTTCTCCATTATTTTTGTATTTATTTTCTAAA
Source organism: Podarcis tiliguerta (assembly GCF_965153285.1). Lineage (NCBI taxonomy): Eukaryota > Metazoa > Chordata > Lepidosauria > Squamata > Lacertidae > Podarcis > Podarcis tiliguerta. The sequence goes on along the minus strand of NC_139545.1, from coordinate 38,763,005 downwards.
TATTTTTTGGTACTTTTGCAAAACCTCATGCCAGTTGATATGTCCCACTTGCATGTAGATGCTGCTGTTGGCTACATAAGGATTCATACCCAAATGAATGAGTGCACTATTAGTATATACTAGGATTAATTGGAGAAAGTACAAAGTAGTCTTTTTCTTTCTAAAAAAAAGAAAAGCAAAAAAAGTTATATTACATAAGGGTCTTTGTTGTCGATGACGACAACAACAACAACAACAAAAATATATGAATATCTGAAAGGTGCATTTTTCTTGTAGGATTATGGCATTACTCCGAAATATGTAACTAAGCGAAATGAAGAAGTAAAGAGAGCTCAGGAAGAATATGATGCCTATGTCAAGGAAACTCTCAGACAAAAAGCCATGAAACGGCTCTCTGATGAAGACAGGGACAGTCTTCTTGAGGTATGTGGGTTGACTTGAATTAGACAGACTGAGGCATAAAAGAGACATTTGTACAGGCACAAATGGGAAAGGCTTTATGAATAGCATTGCAACTAAGAAGGGTAGATTTTCACTAGATGGAGCTCTAGAATAGTTATCTGCAGGATTGAGCAAGTTGGATGTGACAGAAATGTTTACAAAGTCTTTTCTGGAAGCTAGATTCCATATCATCACACACTTCATTGCATCAGCAGTAGTGGACCACTGTGGAGCCCAACTGCAGTTAAAGGCATGTCAAAAGATTTTGTCCCACTTTAAAGAATAATCAGTAGCCAACGTCTTCAGGGTTTTTTCGTACATTACAGTGTGCAGAAAATACAGTTGTGCAAGGCAATCTGTGCATGTTTAATATGAAGTAAATCCCATGGTGTTCAGTGCACCTCACTCCCAGGAAAATGTATATAGGACTACACTTGAAGTGTGAGCCTATAAATGTTTACTCAGAGGAAAGCCTTACTGAGTTCAGTGGAGCTTAGCTTACACTCAGCTTAGTATAGCAGCCTTTCTCAAACTTGTGACCTCCAGCTGTTTCTGGAGTCTCAACAATCGTGGCCAGTGGATAGGGGTAATACGAGATGTCCAAAACATCTGGAGGTCTCTCAAGTTGGAGTATAGGATTGCAGTCCTATATATATATATATATATATATATATCTACTCAGAAGAAAATTGCATGGAGATCAATGGGGCTTATTCCAGTGTAAGTATGCATTGCAGGGTGGTGAACTGCTGCCCTGCAGGCTGAACCATTAAGCAATTATTATTATTTTGCCCCTCCAACATGTACCAATTTTTGCCTGCAGCAGTAGCAGAATCTGCATCAAGTAACAACACAGCATTGGGCTGGGCAGAGAGATAAGCCCAGCCTCTTAATGGGAAGGGAAGCACCAACTTCCCCACTCTTCAGATCGATAGTCTGAAGAGGCAGAGGCGGCACAATTCCCCCACCCCCCTGTGATACTAAACTGGGCAGAGAGGTCCCTAGTATGTGTCTTCCAGTCATGTATGTATGTGTACCTGCATTTGTATGTGTGCTCTGATCTGTGTACCTGTATGCGTGCATATATCGTGTGCGAATGCATGTATGAATATAGGGTGGCTTCCCAGAGGGCTTGTACAAGATTGCAGCCTTATTGTGTTACTGTATAACGCTGGCCGTATACTGATTCGTCTCTTTGTATACTCCAAACAGGGTCTTAAGAAGAATTGGGAAGAGGTGCATCACCAATTCCAAAGCCTTTCCGTTGAAATAGACACACTACCAAAGAAACTTCACAAAGAAAGGCTGGAAGCAGAGATGAAACAGCTGGAACATGACATTCAGACAATTGAGAAACACAAAATTATTTATATTGCAAACAAATGATCAGGGCATCATTGTTGGGGGGGCGGGAATCCTCTGAGATGAAAACAAATATTACTTTTACTATAGAAGCACAAAATATCCATATATTCATCTGTAGGTTAATATTTCGGTTTTGAGAAGTTAAGTAGAACTTTAGCTATATATTATTTTTGAAAGTTTTAAAATATCTATTTTTTTCCAAATAAATATATCTATTTATTTATTTCCTGATTGTTCAGTGACCTATACTTTATTTTTAAAAAACACCCCAAAAGTTTAATTGTTCATGTAACATGATGTACAGCAATAATTCAAATAAGATGATAAATTAAGAGAGTATGGGAAATATATGTATAATAAAGAGTTGCTAACCAAAGCTCCAAGTTCCTTCTATTTATGGTTTGGATTCTAGATTACCCAACAGCCAGGAAACGGTGTAATCTTCCTTTAAAGGTGAAAATAGGGGCAGTAAATGGAATGTGATGCTCACCAAAGCAGCTCTATAAATCCAAAGCACTTGTTGTTTAAGGCATGCTCAAAGAACAGGTATATTCCAGGATTAAAGTATTACAAGATTTAGTGAACAAGACAAAGTTAGACCCATTGCAGCTCCTACATCTTGCCAAATTGTCTAGCTTTTCAGCACTTCCAAACCACATTTGCATTTAAGGTCATGGGAATGTGAGCAAGCTTTGTCATCACAAGTCCAAAACATTAAGATTTTTTGTGGGTTAGAACTGAGGCATGAACTCTGCTTCACACATTAACTGCACTGTATACAACGCAAATGGCATTGTACTAGGCTGTGCATGTTCCAGACTTGCAGAGCATTCTAAATTTCCCTTCTGCCAGAGAGCCAGTGTGGTGTAGTGGTTAAGGTCACGTAATCTGGGGAACCGGGTTCGTGTCTCTGCTCCTCCACATGCAGCTTCTGGGTGACCTTGGGCCAGTCACACTTATTTGAAGTCTCTCAGCCCCACTCACCTCACAGAGTGTTTGTTGTGGGGGAGGAAGGGAAAGGAGAATGTTAGCCGCTTTGAGACTCCTTAAAGGGAGTGAAAGGCGGGATATCAAATCCAAACTCTTCTTCTTCTTAGACTGAATTACGGTATCCTTCCACTCAGCTCTGCCTTCTGAACCCGCCTCCCAGTGGCTTCTGAATGTGTGGACGAGTGGGAATCCTGCTTGTGGTAAGTGCTAGCAGAAAGCCCCCAAACAATGAGGGGCTGAGACAGTCTGGGATCCATTGCATCCCAAGCTAATCCCACTGCCATCATGTAACAGCATCAATCCTGATCAGATTCAGTTGCTGAGGGAGCTGGAGCAGCAATTGGGCTCAGTCCTCTCCCACCATCCACTACAACTACCATGAGCAGCTGGGCTGTGGAAATGACAGCAGTTCCACCCCCCTGCAAAGCCCTGCCAATGGTGTTTGGATTGTGTCCTAAATCACATACAGGACATCCTCCTCACCAAACTTCACAGAAAGTCCCTGGAATTGCAAATATCCCTGTTAATTGCCTGGTTCATATACACCAGCATGGGACGGTTTGTTTAACAAATCACACAACTTCTGCTGCAAATGATCAAGCAAACCATCGTTTATTTCTCCAAAGGTTTTTTTTGTTTTCTAGCTGTTTTTGTCTCATGCCTTTGTCTTTTAGTGAGCTCCTGGTGTGGGATGGTCAAACAAACCATGGTTAAAGAAGCAATACCGCATAATGTCAAGCTATAGTTAAAACAAGTGAAGATTTGTAAGATTTGTAATCATTGCTTCAGATCATGGTGTTGGCAATAAAACCATAGGTAAGCTGCTGGGCAGGGCTCAGGCATAGCGCTAAGCCATGCTTCAACCACCATAGTTATGCCATAGTTCAGTGTTGCATGTGTCTCAGCAGCTTGGGACAAGGCAGATTGTTCCTGCTTTCACTTCAGGGTGGGAATTGGGCAGTGAATAAGAGTCAATGCCTTATTAAATAATTCTCTGTCATTTATCAGAATACTGTAATGGCTTTTTAAAAAGTAATTAGATATAGGTCAGTTCATCCAACGGGCTGTTTGTACCCTTAAAGGTAAAGGGTAAAGGGACCCCTGACCATTAATTAGGTCCAGTCATGGCGACTCTGGGGTTGCGGCGCTCATCTCGCTTTTGGCCGAGGGAGCCGGCGTACAGCTTCCGGGTCATGTGGCCAGCATGACTAAGCCGCTTCTGGCGAACCAGAGCAGCGCATGGAAATGCCGTTTACCTTTCCGCTAGAGCGGTACCTATTTATCTACTTGCACTTTGACGTGCTTTCGAACTGCTAGGTGGGCAGGACAGGGACTGAGTAACGGGAGCTCACCCCGTCGCGGGGATTCGAACTGCCAACCTTCTGATCAGCAAGTCCTAGGCTCTGTGGTTTAACCCACAGCGCCACCCGCGTCCCATTTATACTTCACCAGAATCCAACCTGAATAAAAATGACTTGCAGCGCTACTGCCGAAAGATGCATAGGATACATTCAGCTATAACACTGACCATTAACCAAGGCTAAGCAAATTAATTTGTGCATGAGCTATGTGCCATTGTATTTAGCCCACACACTTCCCACCTTTCTCTCAGTGAGGAAGCAAACAATGAAAAGGCTGGCTTAGTGTTACACCCAAAGCCATGCTCATTTATTTCTCCTAAGCAAATTGTGATTGGCAAGCTTGTCCTAGTCTTCACTGCCATGGTTTGTGAGCAACCACAAGCTGCTGGTTCAGAAATAATGCTAGGACAGCTGCTCTATGGTTTGTTTCCCGTTCATTCTGCACCCAAGTGTCAATGGCGCTCCTCTTTCCCTCTTCTTACGCTGCCAGTGTTGTGCTCTGCCAGTCTTTGAACACCACAATGGAACAGGATGCTCTTTGCTACTTGATGCACATGGAAGCATCTATCAAGTCAACATATGGAACGGACATATCTCTTTCCATTTAAAACAGATGTGTACTTTTCATAAAGGTCATCAGCATGGCTGATTACTGGGGGTGGGGGGAATTGCTGTAATGAAAAACATTCAAGCTACAGACACATGGAAAACATTCTTATTCAATTCTCTCTCTCCAGGAAGTTTGACAAAATACATTTAGAGAATCCTAGGAATGTTGTTCTATCTTTATGTATATGTAAAAGAACTGCCAGCGATGGGATTGGCAGCATTTTTCAATTGGCTCGTGTGCCCTTGCCAGTATAGCAAAAGGAACAAAGGTGAATAAACACAATTGAGATTTCATTAGAATTCTTTCTTTCATTAGAACACTAAGAAGAAATGTCAAGTTGTTTTTATAGGACAATCTGTTCTCATTGCTGTTTGGTGTATGTTGACTTGCACCAATTATGAACATATGAAGCTGCCTGAGATCCTTGTTCTCTCTAACCTGTGTCAGTCTCCCAATATTTCAGGCCCAAAGCTATCTGAGCTCTTTAGAACCTGGGACCTTCTACATGTAACCTATGGCCCAGTTTGCATGTCACAGTCAACCATAATTTATTAGTGCAAAGGAAATTAACCACAATCTCAGTGTTAACGGTGTGTTGGGTAGGAGCAGAGGGGGTATTTCACTCTCAACAAACAACATTCTGTTGTGAAGATTTGATTTTGGCTTACTGATTGTGGTTTCTATGGGTGAAATTGGTTTGTTCACAGTAAACCACTAATATATATTGGCATAATCTGTTAAGGGACACGGGTGGCGCTGTGCGTTAAACCACAGAGCCTAGGGCTTGGTTGACGGTTCGAATCCCCGCGAAGGGGTGAACTCCCATTGCTCGGTCCCTGCTCCTACCAACCTAGCAGTTCGAAAGCAGGCAGTACAAGTAGATAAATAGGTACCGCTCTGGCAGGAAGGTAAACGGCGTTTCCGTGCACTGCTCTGGTTCGCCAGAAAGCGGCTTTGTCATGCTGGCCACATGACCCGGAAGCTGTACGCCCACTCCCTTGGCCAGTAAAGCGAGATGAGCACCGCAACCCCAGAGTCGTTCACGACTGGACCTAATAGTCAGGGGTCCCTTTACCTTTTACCTATGATGTGTTAACTGAACCAATGGCAGACCTTATTCGTTCTGAAAGGGTAAACCTGGGGTCGAGGGCCAAGCTACATGTTACATTCAATGCACAACTATTGTTTGTTTCAAAATTGCCATGGGCAGCACACAGGGAAAGGCTTAATTCCTTTCCCTTGGCTTTAGTTCTTCCACCCCAAAACACTGTTTGCTTTTAACCGATAAGCAGAAAGTGGTGTAATGCTAAAATTAAAACCAGTGTGGTACAGGGCATTGGGCTAGGATCTGGGAAGCCGAGGTTCAAATGCCCACCCAGCCAATAAAATCAATGAGTGATCTAGGGCAAATCACTGCCTCTCAGGAAGATCTGGTCACTAGGCTTTTAGGAAGCAGCTGGTTTCCATCCCAGCTGTTATGTATAAAACAGTTGTAACATTAAGAATTTGTTTGTTTTCGTATTTTCTCCCCAAACCTCCCCCCCCCTTTTGTGTCCCATCTTTTCGGATTGTAAACCTGAGGGCAGCAGATGTGCTGTTTTCATTTATCAGTATGCCACTCCAGAAACTTTCTGGCTGAAGAGTAGAGTATAAATGCTTCAAATAAATAAATACTACATTTGATTTGGCATAAGCTTCTGCGGACAAGAGATTATTTCATCAAGTGCATGGAAGGCTGTCTTCAGTTGCCATCAGTGAATTATGTAGGTGATGAAGTGGTCTTTGGTCCACTGAGGTTTATCCTACAATATATGCTAGCCTTTAGGGTACTACAGGGTCTCTACCACGGGGTCTCTTATGTTGTGCAACACTCACCCATCTGAAATCTATGGGCTGGATGCAGACAAAGGCTGCAATCTTGGAGAAAGCGCTGTTAAACCCAATGAGTTCTAAGCAGACATTCATAGTATTACTTGAACTAAGGTCCCAATATACTTAATTGGGACAAATTAGTCATGACTTAAGTCCCACCGATGTCAGTGGGAACTGTCTGCACACACAATCCTGCGTCTGCTCAGAAGCCCCATTAAGTACAATAAAACTTATTCCCCAGTTAAATCAGCCTGGATCCAACCTCATGTGTGTAAGATGGCAGACTCAGAGACACCTTTAAGTCCCAGTGAAATCAATGCCCAATAAGCATGCATCTAAGAGGCTATGCACTGTGAAAGCCAGTTCAAGGACAATTCCAGACAGGCAAAAACACACAGGGCAGGGCTGGTGAGGTGTGGCTGAGGTGTAGCCAGCTGAGAGGGGTTTGGAGGGGCACATGGGCATAATTAGGTTAGCGTGTAAGCGTATCATATTACGTACTCATTTCCTTACATTTATACCCCACTTTTCTTCCTTTCAACCTAGAACCAAGGCAGCGGTCTCTTTAGGCTTCCTAAGACCCAGGTTCAAATACTGCGCTCCCACAGAGAAGTCCCTCCTCTCTCAGCCTACTACCCTAACACGCAGATTTACCCTAGTGTAGCAGATTTTAAGCGGAGAGGGAGCCACCATATCCTTGACGGAGAGGCCCCTTAACAGGCCCGAGCGCGGGCATTAGGGGGGGGGGAAGGTTCCGGGGCTGAAACCGGGGACAGGCAGCTCTTTTGGTCCGTCGAGGTAAAAGCAAGCCCTGCCCAAAGGCAGGTGGTTTGAGAGGCATCAGCCCCTCTCTGCGCCAGCTGGAAGAAACCCCCCTAAGGGCGGGTGTGGATGTTTGGGAGCAGTTCTGCAGAAGCCACGACGGCGCGGGCCACGTCTAGACTAGGCTGCGGAGGCTCAACCTCTCGCGGCAGCGGCCGGAGGCTCCTTTTCTTTCCCGAGCGAGGCGCCGCCTCTTTTCCCTCCTCCTCCTCCGTCTCAAGGCTCTCGCCAACCTCCTTTCGGAAGATGGCCGGGCTAAACAGCAAGACCCACGCAGCGGAGGCGCCGAGAAGCAGCGGCCGAGGGGTCGTGGTAAATGCAAAAAAATAAAAATAAAAATAAAAACCCCTTCTCCCCCTCCCTCCCCTGCTCCCGCATCCTAAGCTTTGCTGCCTCCCTTCTGCAGCTAAAGCATCCGCTTCCGTCAGCTAACCCCTTTCCCTCCCTTTCATCTATCCAATCCCTGCCCTTTATGGCGGCTCCCCCCCTCCTGTTATGAAACGCTCCCCGCCCGCCCCCCAAAAAGAATATTTGAATTGCAAGCGGGTTAGTCATTCATTGCGCTCGATGGGGCTCGCTCCCTGTCTGCTGTGCTGAGCCCGCTTATCTGGGAGAATACCCCCCCCCCCATTGAACCCAGTTAGGGTTTACATCCGAGTCAACGTGCATAGATAGGAACTGGGCTGCGCGAGTATGCATTCCGGTACATTGAAATATGATGCATGTTGTTTACCACTGTTTTCCATTGGGATTTCCCCCTGGTAAGTATGTGTAGGAAAGCAGCCTTATTGCTAGCACACACACACACACACAAATATTTTGGATGCGATTTCGTTGGGGGTTCTGATACGTGTTTTGGTTAGAGGAGAGTTGTTCCCTCTAGATTAATTGTCACGTTAAGAGCGTGAAATGCCGCAGCTGCAACTTCGTAATTTCATCTAAATAGTCTTGGCTTTGTACTGGGGTAGAAATCCATTCAGTACACCAGCCACCACCCAAAAAACAGCAACGTGTCGTCCTAGCACAGCAAGTAAAGCTTCTGTGGGAGAAAAGCACAACAATATTCTTAATTTTCCTCACTACGTGCTGGATATGAAAATGTTCATGTTTGTGCATAGCAATCCCTAATTGCAGCCATCAGAATGTATTACCTCACCTGCAGCTGTAATTGCGGCATGGGGGGGGGGTTGGTATTGCTTAGCCTCCCAGATTAGCAGGTTCACAACAGGTGTGCTTGAAAGAATGTTAAGATACAGTGATCTTAAGGTGTGCATCCTTATCAAACATTAACTGTTTTCTATTCCTATGTACTCTTAATGGTGCAGGGAATAAGTACAGCTGTCTTCTGAATAAATAAATCGTAAAGCCCAGTCCTAGGCATGTTTACTGTGAAGTAAAAGTGTTACTTTGGACAATGTTGCTTACTCCCAGGCACATATGCATAGGATTTTACTGTTACTCATGTCTCCAGTTTACTGGTCATTAATAGCTTAAGACAGTCTTGACCCCAAGCACCCACCTGGCAGACCTAGACAAAAAGGAGTTGCATGTACGTGAGGGACTGTGCCCTTCTTCTGCACCTGGTATAGATACCACTTATTATAGGAAAACAAAAATAGGCCTTTGTTCTGATCCAGCAAGCCTGCTCTTACGTGCTTTCTCTGCCTGTCTCTGAAGGGCTTCCCTTGAACCCCTGTCCTAGATTGACAGAAGTGTTTGGGTCACGGAAGGAGGAAGCAAACCTCTGCTTTGGCAGTATTATATACATGCCCACAGCGTTTTATGACACTTCTGTTCATTTCCTTAAACCAGGGCTAGCCACTGTTATTCCTTCCAGATGTTGTTAGACTGCAGCTTCCACCAGACCTACAGTAATCACAGGCTGTGGTGGCTGGAGCTGACATGATTTGGGAAGCCTGACAACATCTGGAGGGCGCCATGTTGGCTACCCTTGCTTTAAACTGTCCGAGAGTCCTGGGGTTTGGGCACATATAGCAAAGTTCTTACGGTACTTGATACAGAATGGAAGATTTGTGTTAGGGGAATGAGATTTATTTCCCCACAAGAGCTGCCTAGAGTGCAAGGATATGTTGCTCCTTTCCACATGTCTTGGCACATTGTAGAAAACTCTGTTATGGCGAATATGTTACCATTCCAAAAAAAGAATACAGTGGTACCTCGAGTTACAGACGCTTCAGGTTACATATGCTACAGGTTACAGACTCTGCTAACCCAGAAATAATACCTCAGGTTAAGAACTTTGCTTCAGGATGAGAACAGAAATCGTGCTCCGGCGGCACGGCAGCAGGAGGAGGCCCCATTAGCTAAAGTGGTGCTTCAGGTTAAGAACAGTTTCAGGTTAAGAATGGACCTCCGGAACGAATTAAGTACTTAACCCGAGGTACCACTGTAATGTTGTTTTTTTACTGCATTTGATTTACCAGACAAATGTCAATCTTTTATTTATGCATTGCCTTCCATGCTCATCTCAAGGCATGAAAATAGCTGCAAAGTAAAACACACACACACACACACACACACACACACACAAAGACCAAATAGACACCTGTGGCAAAGATCCTTTCATCCTGCTGGGAAGGCTTGTCAGAACAAAAATGTAATCACTTGTTTCCGGAAAGGGCAGAATTTGGGACGCCTGTCACATTTTGGCAAGAATGCTGCTTGCACAGAACATGGGCAGCCACACTAAAAGCTCTCCTGTGAGTAGGGCTTCTGACATCTTTGGAACATGTGGAAAGGAGAAGCTTTCCTATAAGGAAAGAGTCTTAATGAAGTCGCAGCATTTCCTACTAAGTTCTTGTTCTATGGGTGTAGCCTCAAGTACTTTTGATGCAGAACTGCACTTTCTTCGGCAGCACATATATTCTAAAATTGGAACAATACAGAGAAGAGGAATGCAGAACTCCCATGCAAATTTCTACATGAATTGAGTTTGTTGCTGTGTCGCTTGTATGCTAATAATCCCTTGCAAAAGGTTACTAGCCTAGATTTTTTACTTGCTCACTCTAAAATGAGGATGAGCAATAAGGGACTAACCCATAGACTTTTGCAGGGTTGTTTTCCACAGTCATGCAGTTACGGACAAAATGACATTTTAACTTTGAACTTTTGCCCAGATGAACCGTGAAATGATCCTTTCCAGTATCCTCTTGTGAAAGCTGTCCAAGGGAAACTCAGCCAAGGCTGGATGTTCCAGCACTAGTTCAGAATGCGTTCAGAACAGAGCACATACTGATGCTTGGAGGCCAGAAGTAGTCTTCCCTGTTCTTGCTAGAATACTAAAAAGGCCCAAGAAGCACCATGTGATCCCCATGTGATCTTCTGCTTCACTCGCTACCTTCTGTCTGAGGTGAAGAAGAATGTTTGAACGAGCCAAAGGCCCTCTTCCAAGCACAACCCAAGTAGATTCCTGCAGAGAGATAGATTGTCGCTGCATGCCCAAAGACTAATTTGCTAGGACTTGAAGCCAGAGAGAACTTTTCACTCTTGGGTTGTTGTTTTTTAGAAGAGGGGTAGCAGAAACAACAAAGAGTTTTACGGCTCCGTCAAGACCAAACACGTTTGCTATGGCATAATTTTTTGTGGGCTACAGCCCACTTCAAGAGGTGAATCAGGTTGTATCTGATGGGAAAGGACTGCCGTCCACAAAAGCTTAAGCCGTAAGAAATGTGTTTAGCCCTGAGAATGCCACAAAACGCCACTATTTATTGTTGTCTCTTTTGTTCTAGGTTAACCCACTTAGATCATTTCTTAGAAACAAGGCTTCCTATTAAAACAAGGCTGAGGAACCTCCCCCCCCCCTCCCCAAACCCAGCAATATGCTAGCAGTGGGTTGGAGGAGGGACAGGGATGGGCAAGGCCATCCCTTTCTCCTCTTTCGCTCCCTGCCCACCCCCCACTTCAAATCTTCTTTGTTCTCTTTGCCCAGCAAACCAACAGGAGAGCAGCAAATCAGTCTTGCCAGAAATGTGAATCAATTGCTTGCATAAAAAAAGGTAAATGGACCCCTGACAGTTAAGTCCAGTCACAGACGACTCTGGGGTTGTGGCGCTCATCTCGCTTTACAGGCTGAGGGAGCCGGCGTTTGTCTGCAGACAGTTTTTCCAGATCATATGGCCAGCATGACTCAGCCGCTTCTGGCACAACAGAACACCAAAACCAGAGCAGAGCACGGAAATGCCGTTTACCTTCCCGCCAGAGCAGTACCTATTTATCTACTTGCACTTTTTGGGATGCTTTTGAACTGCTAGGTTGGCAGGAGCAGGGACCGAGAAATGGGAGCCCACCCCATTGTGGGGATTCGAACCGCCGACTTTCTGATCGGCAAGCCCAAGAGGCTCAGTGGTTTAGACCACAGTGCCACCAGCGTCCCTAATCACTTGCAAAGGGGTTCCATTAGTTTCAGTGTTTTTTGTCTCCCCCCCCCCTTTCTGGGCTCCCCCCCCCAACATGAAATTAGGGTGATGGTTGCAAGTTCCCCACCTCTGTGCTGAAGGATCAAGCCATGCTCAGGTTTCCATGACTCTGCTTCTGTTAAACCGATTGCCAAATGGTGTTTAAACACAGATGATGCTATCAATTTGTAGTGCAGACAAAATTAAGTTTCTAATGAACATTTTATCTCTTTTACAGATTTCAGATGATTGGCCTGGGTATAGTTTGGAACTGTTTACATATCCACAACACTACTATGGAGATCTTGACTATGTGCTCATACCACATGGGATCATTGTGGACAGGTGAGGGTCTGAGAGTATGACGTTTATGAAAGCTACATGTTCAGTTCCTCTCAAGGTAGGAACAGCCCATTTAATGTCTTGCTCACTAAAATATTGACACCCCAATTTAAGCTGTAATGCTTATTGTAACAGGAAGCCTAAAAGCTCGCTCTCTTCCTAGCCTGGGACCAGGAATAAGTTCCCATCTCTCTCTCAGCTGGACTATGCTGTTATCAGCTTTGCTTTCCCCTCTGACCTTGAGGCAAGGTCTGCAAGATTAAGGACAAACAAACAGAAATACCTTTTCACACAGGATGTAGTTAAATTGTGGAATTCTCTCCCACAAGAGGTAGTGGTGGCCAGCACCTTGGGTGGCTTTAAAAGAGGATTGGACAAATTCACAGAGGGTGGGGCCATTCATGGCCTCTAGCCACAACGGCTGTGTTCCACAGTCAAGGAATTGTTGTTGTTTAGTCGTGTCCGACTCTTCGTGACCCCATGGACCAGAGCATGCCAGGCACTTCTGTCTTCCACTGCCTCCCGCAGTTTGGTCAGACTCATGTTTGTAGCTTCGAGAACACTGTCCAACCATCTCGTCCTCTGTTGTCCCCTTCTCCTTGTGCCCTCTATCTTTCCCAACATCAGGGTCTTTTCCAGGGAGTCTTCTCTTCTCATGAGGTGGCCAAAGTATTGAAGCCTCAGCTTCATGATCTTTCCTTCTAGTGAGCACTCAGGGCTGATTTCCTTAAGAATGGAGAGGTTTGATCTTCTTGCAGTCCATGGGACTCTCAAGAGTCTCCTCCAGCACCATAATTCAAAAGCATCAATTCTTCGGCAATCAGCCTTCTTTATGGTCCAGCTTTCACTTCCATACTTCACTACTGGGAAAACCATGGCTTTAACTATACAGACCTTTGTTGGCAAGGTGATGTCTCTGCTTTTTTAGGGTGCTGTCTAGACAGTCAAGGAAGCACATTCCTAAATACCAGTTGCTGGAAGTTGTAGGTGGAGAGAGGACATCTGATTGGCCACTGTGAGAACAGAGTGCTAGACTAGATGGGCCTTGGGCCTGATCCAGCAGGCTCTTCTTTATGTTGTTACGAGTATGAAGATGAGGGAGCATCCAGCCCCACACCTGCCCCTAAGGGAGCAGGGCCTTCTTGCTTTCCTCCAATTCCCCCTCAGCATGAATGAGCAGCGTGGAATGAAAGACATCTAGGCATGATGTAGTTGCAAATGCACATTGCCCCCGGCAGCTAATTTTAAGAGGATTTATTAAAAACCAGGCTTAAGGGAGCCAAAAGGAGAAAGCAGGAGGGCATATGGAATACGCTGAAAAAACATTCCATGTTTGTGTAACCCAATGCAACTATTTACAAACAAGCTTCTGGTCTCCTCATGAGTAGCATCATGGCTGGTCAGGAGGACAGTGAGAGACAACGGACTAAAGCCAACATTCAAAGGAATAATTATTGCCAAATTTTGCCTGCAAGATGACAGGCTTCCTTCAGCTTGTGTATCGTGGGCTTGGCCAGAGTTACCTGGTCTGCCAACTGCTAGGAAATGGAAGCTGAGCGACCTGGAAGTGTTTAAACAGACAGGCTGGGAGTAGGCCACAACTGCACCTGCAGTTACTGGTATGTACGGTAAACTCAGTTGAAATTGGGGAGATGTGTTTCCACAGAACTATTTAGGGTGGAGATGCTGAATACCCATTCAAGAAGGTGGACTCAGTGACACATTATGCAGCTCTGGTAAAGACAGGGTACTTTCCTGATAATGCATGGATGGGTACAGATTTTTAAGTCTTGGTTCTTTGATTATTTCATCTATTCATGTACATCTCGTTTTATTTATATACTACTTAATGCCAAAAGTAGGCTCCCAAGCTTTTCTCATTTCCTGTGCTCAATAAGTACAAGTTGTGACTTGTTTAAACTAGATACCTGTAACCAGTGTTTTTTTTATAGAAAAATAGGTGCTGGTACTCACCATGACGTTGTTACAGTAAGTGTCACATTTTTTAACCAAAAGGGATAAAGGTGCTGGTACTATGTACCCTTGAGTACCCCTTGGGGGGAAATGTAACCCTTCTTCTTAATGAGATGGTTACTATTCTGCATCAAGCTAACATTCAGATGTTATGGCTATTATGTGGCCTGTGCTAACCATGGTTGGAGCTTCCAGATGTACATCAGGCAAACCATGGTTTAGAGTGACTTGCCCACTTTCATTTTTCACCCTTTCAGCACTCAGCTTGATAAGTTCTTAAGTTCTTAATTGAGACTTCTTCAAAGATGGTTTAGGGGACAGAATGTAGGACTAGGGACAGGAAGACATTCAGCCATTCAGTACACTGAATGGCACATCACCAGTCACTGTCTCTAAGCTGGATTGTTGTGAGGATAAAATGTTGGGGTGCAGTGGGGGCATATATGCTGCCTAGAGCTCCTTGGAGGAAATGTGGAATAGAAAATAAATAAATAAATTTATGTAATTTAATCTGTATTTTCTTCTTCGTCCAAGGAAGAACAGCAACTATACCCATGCAACAGCCCTGTGAAGTAGGCTGTTCAGAGAAACTATTATATTCCAAAGTCATATAGCTGAGTTTTATAGCTGAATATGGATTTGTACCTGCATTTTCCACATCCATACCCAACACTCTAGCCAGCTACCTTTAAATATAAATACGGGCTTTAATGAGAACTTGTCTAGTATATATGTTTTAGAGAATCATTAATTTTAGAATGCTCTGGCAAATTACATCTTTGTTATTCGTAGCTGGGGATTGTTAACTGCTAAGCTGTCATCTAGAATAAAGTTTAAATACTTAATTTCCGAGATGTTTTGAATGCTAAAGCTGAAATAGCTTCAGGGCTAGAGTGTCACTGGAAATCATTCAAGGTGCACATTGTAGTCCTCAGAATAGCAAAAGGGTTAGGAAAATGAGGAGATCTTAGAAGACAATTCAGCACCTCCTCCTGCATAAAAATAACAGCAACCAGAGGTCACTAATCCCATTACTGGGTAATCAACATATTTTAAATGCCTGAATTAGCAGGTGTGGAAAAAGAACTTCAACTGTGAGTGAGCAATTGTAATTTCCGCAGCAAAAAAAAAATTAACAAGCTGCCAAGAAATCGCCACACACCCTCCATGAAATGATTGCCTATGTGTGAGCATTCTACTGAGTTCTAGATCTTTTGGATCAGGACACTGGAAAGATAGCCTTCATCTGGGTTATGTCTACCTGGACCTTCAGATCCTCTGTAGAGACCCTCCTCTATGTGCTGAGTGGGGTTTGCAACTAGAGAGAAGGACGTATTTGTGGTGCCACCCCTATCGTGAAATAGTTACCCCAGAGTGGCTCACCTGATGCCATCCCTATGGTCTCCTGTGTGCAGACCTCTTCATTCACCCAGGTCTTATTGAAGCAACTTGCGTTTAAAGAGAGAGTGTTGTAAACCTGGTCTTCCAGTGGTTGGGTTGAGTTGTGTTTTATTTTCTACTCCGAACTGGTTGGTTTGGAAGGGAAGTGTTGTGCTACATTCTATGGTTTCAAGTATATTTTAATTAATGTTGTGTGTGTTTTGTGTGTGTGTGTGTGTTTACACCGAAGGGAAGTCATATAAATTCAGCAATAAATAAAATAAGTACAGAAGATCCCAGGAACTTTGTGGCTAGGCTTTCTGGCTATTTTGCTTGTCCTGCACACATGGAACTTGGTTTTTTTCCCTTACACGTGCCTTGATATGCTGCTAATATTTGTGCATTTAAAAAATCCAGTTCCACCAGAATTTGGGTGGCGATGCTCATTTGAATACAAATGTAGTCTATCTGCACCAAATTACTTTAAATGGGATGCACATTCGGACGCCCATCTCCACACACATTCTGGTGTAACTGATCCTGAAGTTGAATCCTGAAATGAGACCTTGAACTTTACTATTTTTGAATTGCACCATAGAATATACTTGCATTGAAAAATCCCAAGTCTTACCATATATTTATCCTTAATTTTTTGCTTTAGGACAGAATGTTTGGCCAAAGATATCATGCAAGACATTGGATACAATGACATTGTAGTTCTCTGTGTACTTAAAGGTGGCTACAAATTCTGTGCTGACCTTGTGGAGCATATTAAGAACCTCAGTAGAAATTCAGAAAGGTTCATCTCCATGAAAGTTGACTTTGTCAGACTGAAAAGTTACCTGGTAAGTAATGATTTTGCTTACTTAAAGAAAAGAAAAAACCCTTGTGAGCTGAATGTGGTCTGATTACAGTTTGTATACATGGATTTTTATTTTTTTTAAAGGCAGGCATCAAAGTCCAACCTTCCCAGTTTTTGCTGTAGCAGGCTTCAATGAATAAACTGATGTAATGTAATGAATTAACTTTTCTCCTTTCGTGAACAGAACAGGAATTTGGGAGATGACACACTCAACTTAAGATCTGGGTGATTTTTTAAGGATCCTAAATGATTTACTCCACTACAGCTTTATTGCATCCATTATTCCTTCTCTCTCAGTGAAACTGAACCAGCCAACACAAAGTTCCATTTTTAATAATAATAATAATTATTATTTATAGAAAGAGGAAAAAACTATCCCCAGAGTCCCTTGGGTCGACTAGTTCTGTTTAAGCCTATATAAGATCACAGCATAGATGTGGCTTAGGTTTGAAGCAAGACTCAAGCCAAAAAGCGTGGAACTGGGTCCATGAGCCCAGGTGGTGGAGGTGGGATTGAGATCGGACACTTGTTTCTCTTACACATCACCATCCACACACCCAGTAGCAAACGGCTAAGGAACAGGGAGGAGTTTCTAAAGCAGTTTGTGATATGACATGTGGTTCCACAGATGTTTGGAGAAACAATGCGAGCAATTCTACCGTGCTAGCACAAGCCCCTTGGGCAAACCAGAGCAGCACTTTTGGATCTTTGCCATTTTTTACAGCGAACTATTTGTTTTTGTCGTGAATCCTTATAATAGAAGGAACAGGAAGGTAGAAGCATCCCACCCACAGGGCTGGCCCCAGACCAAATGCAGGGAACATCCCCACCTCTTTGTTCAGGTTTTTGGATGTCTTGTTTTTTATTGGATTCATAGTCCATTTCATGACTCGGCACAATTTGCAATCATGCAATTTGCATCCACAGTCCTTGTGGATCAGGAACTAGTTAAGTTAGCAGGGAGCAAAGAGTAGGATGGAGCTTAGAAAATGAAGTGTTTCCTCCCCTCCTCCCAAGGATCTGTATTCATCATCATCATCATCATCATCATCATCATCAAATCTTTATTGGCATCACATACAAACATTCAGAATAAATAGGCCAGGCCATTTCAACAGTACAGTCATACCTCTTGTTACGTTTGCTTCAGGTTAAATCTTTTCAGGTTGCATCCCGCGGTGGCCCGGAAGTACTGGAAAGGGTTACTTTCGGGTTTCGCCGCTCGCGCATGCGCAGACACTCAAAATGACGTCATGCGCAGAAGCGGCAAATTGCAACCCGCGCACACGCAGATGCAAGTTGTGTTCTGCTCATGTTGCGAACGGAACAGATCTCGTTTGCAACCAGAGGTACCACTGTACAGTCATTTGCCAAAGGGAAGAAGAGGTGAGCAAGATCTGTATTCGGACCTGCGCTTTTTAATCAGTGATGTGAACAAGTTTGCTGATGATACTAAGTTGTTCAGGGTTGTTAAAAGAAAAGGAAAAGGGGGGCCACTAGGGGGCGCTCCGGAAGATGACTGACAATAACATCTCTCCGACCCACACGAGGTAATTTGGAGGGTATGATGGGAGTAATTAGCCTCCCTACCCCCCCGGATGGTGTGGGGGACTGCCTTGCCTGCTGTGCCCTATACCACCCCTGAATTTGTGGGGATGGGGGCACTAGGCACAAAGCCCTCCTGTGGGATTCTGGTGCTCCTGGACGCCGTCCCTGATCCGCGCCACTAGCTGCAAGAACTTCAAAAGAAACAATTTGGATGAAGGAACGCACATATTTCAAGGAAGGAGGGGGAGTAAAGACTGCTAACAGAAGAGATATCTGATAAAACAAGACAAGAATAAATCATGAGAAGATATGCCAAGACTCGGTATGGCAAATGACTGATGGGGGAGGGGGAAAAAACTTTCCTTTCTTTCCTTATGTGATTAAACAAGAATCCCCTCGCCTCACGAGTCAGAAATGTCGTTTTAAGGACTTAAGCTGTGGATTTAAGGCTGTGTGGAGATAAACTTTCGAACCAAAGCATGTTTTAAGAAGAGCGTGGAATGTATAAGAGCTTTGGAATGACGCAGTTAAAAATGCCGTCGCCATATTGGGAAGTTCTGTCGGAGGTCTTGAGTCTGGGAGGAGAAAGAGAGAAATAGAGCTGTTTTTATATTGTGGGTGAAACTCCTCAGAGGGACTTAAGAGTGACAGTTTTGCGAGATTAATGATGGAAAGAGCGATGTTATCTATGAAGGCGATGATATATGGAAACCATCTCGATTTGAGGATTGGAAGAACGGAAAAATTCATACAGGCATATTATTGGTGTTTATCGGCTTAAGGAGACTATCAGAAGAGATCATAAAGAAAAAAGAGAAAATATATGAACAAGATGTGATGTGGAAACAGCAAGATAAGACTGGATAGAATTATGAACTCTGTTTTTGGACTGATTTGGACATTAACGCAGTAGCAAGAAGATGATCAGAATCCCCCTTCGGATCTTGAAATATGGGTCCCCCCAACAAAATTTAAAATTCGGCTTTGTAATTCAGAATTTATGTGATGTGATTTAATTTGATTTGATTGGCCGGTTAATAAAAATTATTTTAAAAAAGAAAAGAAAAGGAAAGGAAAAGGATTCTGAAGAGCTCTGAAAGGACCTCTCCAAATGGTGAATGGGCTTTAAAATAGCAAACACAATTCATTGTAAACAAGTGTAAAGTGATGCATGTCAAAAAATATTAAATTCACATATACGGTACATTCATGAGGTGTTAACTGGCAGTGATTGACTAGGAGCAAGACTTTGGAGCTGTAGCAAATGGGTCAGTGGAGATGTCAATGCACCATGCAGTAGCTGTGAAAAAAAGGGCAGATTCTATGCTGAGGGATCATATTGAAAGGAACTGAGAATAAAATTCCTGACATCATTAATGCTGTTATGGGGTGCAGTCACATTTGGAATGCTGTGTACCATTCTGGCTCCCTCAGCTCATAAAAAGAGAAATGGTAAAGTTGGGAAAGGTTCAGAAGAGGGTAACCCAAGTGATCAAGAGGATGGAGCAAGTCCTGAAAGGTTGCGGCATTTGGGCCTTTTTCAGTTTAGGGGAAAGGCAAGTAAGGGGTGACATGATAAAAGAGCATAAGATTATGCACGATGGAGAGAAAGGGGCTGGAGAAATTTTTTTCTCTCATAACACTGGAATGCATGGACACCCAATGGAAGCTGAATGTCGAGAGATGAACAGGCCAAAAAAAGAGTACATTTACTCACCCAGTGCATAGTTAAACTACGGGATTCGCTCCCACAGGAGACAGTGATGGCTACCAACGTGCATGGCTTTAAAAGAGGATTAGACAAATTTGTGGTGGTAAAGACTATCAGTGGCATAGCTGTCAACTTTCCCCCCTTTTTAAGGAAATTCCCTTATTCCGAATAGGATTCCTCGCAAGAAAAGGGAAAAGTTGACAGCTATGATCAGTGGCTTCTAGCCAGGATGCTCCTAAATGCCAGTTTCAGGAAACTGCAGTCGGGGAGAATGCTCTTGTGCTCAGGTCTTGGTTTCAGGCTTCCCGCAAGCATCTGGTTGGGCACTGTGAGAACAGCCTTCTGGACTAGATGGGGTATTGACCTCTTCCAGTAGCCTCTTCTTATGTTTATCTCTGTCATAATAGGGTTAGAAAGTTGCACATATGAATCTGATTCCAGTTGTTTACACACACACACACATTCACTGTCCCAGTAAAAATATTAATATTAATAATAATATTAATATTATTACCCTGCCCATGGCTCGGTTTCCCCTGCCACTCTGGGCAGCTCCCAACAGAATAATAAAAACACGATAAAACATCTAATATTAAAAGCTTTCCTAAACAGGGCTGCCTTCAGGTGTCTTCTAAAAGTCAGGTAGTTGTTTATTTCCTTGACATCTGATGGGAGGGCGTTCCACAGGGCAGACGCCACCACCGAGAAGGCCCTCTGCCTGGTTCGCTGTAACCTCACTTCTCGCAGTGAGGTAACTGCCAGAAGGCCCTCGGAGCTGGACCTAAGGCTGAACGATGTGGGTGAAGACACTCCTTCAGGTATACTGGGCCGAGGCCGTTTAGGGCTTTAAAGGTCAGGACCAACACTTTGAATTGTGCTCGGAAACGTACTGGGAGCCAATGTAGATCTTTCAGTTCACATCTAACTCCAAGTCAAACCATGGCTAAGTGTGAAGGAGGAACTTGCTGTCAAAATAATGGCCGTTCCTTCCCTGGTGCTGCTGCACTGCAGAGTGCTATATCACAGTTTGGCTTAGTGTTTCATTCAAAATCCAGGCTCATGGTTTGTATGGTTAATGAAACAACTGGCTAACTAGATAGCTGGAGACAGATTCTTCCTCTTGTCTCCTCAGGAGTCAGCTGGTCACCTCATAAATCCAGCCCTTCACCCCAAGACTGGGCAGGAGATAGCAATCTTGCACGCCCCAAGAATACATCCCATTCCACTGCCAACCCCAGGGTGGTGGAGGGCTGCGTTTAGTTTCTGCACCAATATTCGTACAGACACATTTATATCAACCAGAACCAATGCTGGTATCAGCCTGGTTATGAATACAGTGGTACCTCGGGTTAAGTACTTAATTCGTTCTGGAGGTCCATTCTTAACCTGGAACTGTTCTTAACCTGACACACCACTTTAGCTAATGGGGCCTCCCACTGCTGCCACACCACTGGAACACAATTTCTGTTCTCATCCTGAAGCAAAGTTCTTAATCTGAGGTAATATTTCTGGGTTAGCGGAGTATGTAACTTGAAGCGTATGTAACCTGAAGCGTATGTAACCTGAGGTACCACTGTATCCCTTTCAGTTGCTTTTCATTATTTTTCTGTGTGGGATCAAACCTCCTTGCTTTCCTTGCTCTGTTTTTCCATTGCATTTTAACATCTCAGTTTTATTTTTATCTAATTCACTTTCTGTGGCCAGATAGTGGTTTTCCTTGAACGCGTTTACTCCCCAACCCCGCCATTCTCTTCCAGCTTCCCCCTTACTAACCATTTCCTCTTTCTCTCTCTTTCTCTCTCTCTTTTCCTTAAGGGAGTCCTGCTGCTTTCTGTTCCCTTTCCATGCAGCTGTGCTCTCTTCTGTCTCCAACTGTTTGTCTCGGAGAGCCATGTCCAAGTCTTGTAAACACTGGTGGGATTCTGATGTCTTTTCTTGCTCCACGTTCAGCATTCATGGCTAACAGGTTAGTTCATCGTAGACAATGGTAAATGGAAGCGGGGTGGGGGAGATAATCTGGATTTAACCACTTAGGAAATACGCTACAAAGTTTTAGTGCAGCCCCCCCCCCGCCTTCTTTTTTCTTCCTGTGTGCAAGGATAGGTTTTTTGGCAACTGCCAGCGCTTGCTACCTTACCAACACAGCCTGACAGAAAGCCTTGGCTGCAACCCACAGCAAGCAAACACATCAGAACAACGCAACTCGGGCCAGGCTTTCTCCTGCTTTCTCAATACCGGACACAAAGGCAAGCGCTGGACAGTTTCAAAAGCCGTGCAGGGGGGCAGGCAGTTTGAATATAATTTCTTTGTGCGCATGCAAATGGAGTCTTTTTGGATGGCAGGCACCACCTGAGCCAATGGAGGTTCCATCTGCCTTCACAAGTATATAAAAATTCCAGCTAGAGCCAAGACTGCTCATGGATGGTGGGGTTTTTGCAAAGAATTTCAGTTGAAAAACACCCCTCAAAAGCCCATAACCCTTGAAAAGATTTTCAGCACTCCTTTTTTTTAGGTTCATTTGTGAAACCCTCCACTTTCTCCGCCTATTTTTTTTAATTGATTTTTGAAAATATGATCAGACGAACCTTTCTTCACCCCCACCTTTCAGTGTGGCTCACAGTGAGAAGACGAGGGAAGGGTCGATCATTATGTGTATCTATTTGACCTAGCTCTGTATTGTGATGCTATGGCTCCGGCGCCAGGCTTGTATTGTTTTTAATCTCAAGTGCCTTCACTTGCCCTCAGTGACATCTTTATATAGCTCAATCTGATTGGTTACGTAGATTGTGACATTTTCCTCATTCACTGTGTGATCCCTGGTGGGCTAGAATCGCCCGGGAAGGAGGAAGAACCGCAGAATATACAATATAAAAGTTTTGAGAGAAAATGTCTACACAGCTAGTACTGCAAGGTGAAAACTCGAAATCAAAACTGGGAAATACTCGTTGCAGTTCCATCCTCAAGCATCATCGTTTATACTCAGGGACTCGGCCTGGAACTTGGTGAAACCAGGGCTTTCTTTGCAGCTTCCAGTCAGCTGCAACTTCCTCGCAAGCTCCATTGAATTGAATGGGAGTTTGCACAAGAACTCACTACAGCTCTTTTGCAGCTCCTGTTTGGCTGCTAACCCCAATGGCTATGTTCTGCCTCCACTGTAATAATAATAATAATAATAATAATAATAATAATAATAATATTTATACATACCCTGCCCATCTGGCTGGGTTTCCCCAGCCACTCTGGGCGGCTTCCAACAAAAGATTAAAATTACATTAAAACTGTAAGGGGCACTATGGTTCTGATAGTAGTTGCTGGAAACCACAACAGGGGAAGAGTGCTGTTGCACTCAGGTCTTGTTTGCAGGCTTCTCATAGCCATCTGACTGACCACCGTAAGAACAGGCTACTGGGCTTGATCCAGAAGACACTTGCATTCTTACTTCTTTCAGTGGGGCTTGGGAATAATTTGCTTAATAAGCCCAATATACACGAGCCTTTTCCTGATCATGCAGCCCTCCCCATCCCACCCCTTCTTCTCAGCAGCCCTGAACAAATTGCCAGAGTTTTCAGTTAACCATAGTTTTCCTGTTTGGACCAAACAGGCCACTGTGGTTTAGGCTTCAGAATGAGTCAGGATTTTAAACCATGGTTTGAAGTTAGGTGACGATCTGGGCTTGTTTCCAAAACCTGGTAACCTCTATGGTTTATTGAAGACTTCTGCATTTCATTCTGGCACACATGACTGAATGCAGCCAGTCTCTCACCAACTAAGGCAGAGATGAAGAACCTGTAGCTGCCCAAATGTTGTTGGACGACAACTTCTATCATCCCTGACCATTTGCTATCCTGGCTGGGGCTGATGGGAGTTGGAGTTTAAGAAGACCTGGAGGGCTCCAGGTCCCTCATTGTTACATATGTAAAAAAATATTAGAGAGAAGCCCTCGTCTAAAAGTTGCTAAATGTGATTGGTATTTTAAATAAATTTTCACTGTATTTCTACAGAAGGGATGCAGGCAATTTGAAAAAAAAAATGTTATATGGTCTCCTAGAAGAATTTTTTTAGAAGTGACTGTCGAATATGTGTTTCAGCTTTGAAAATGGCATTTTAAACTTCTGTTATCAATAAAGTAACTCTTTGTTCATTCCTGTGTTTATAGGAAATCTTCAAAAGAAAGTTGTTTTGCTGATGTCTAAATCATGTGGTAGAAAGTGTAGGAGATATGTGGTTTGAGCTAGCTTGCTTAATCCTTTGAAACTCATCACAATTATTTATGGTATCCAGAACATAACTAATTTTAAAAATGTGACCTCCCTGCTGAATAACAACCAAGATACATAATGGGTGCATTGATACATGCACACAACCAAATACATTGATATTATATGTTTGGGTTTTTTCCCCTACATTCCATTATTTGCAATTTATTTTACAGTTTTTCATTCTCGGCGGTATGTTGTCTCAGACAGAAGGATCCATGCCTGAAAACACTTGAGAAAAACATACAACAATATGGGCTTTGTGCTTGAACCTTTTAGGGAGTCTGATTACACTCATCTAATAGTTCAGGTTTTGGTAAACTGAGATCGGGGTAGCCAAGGTTGTGGGTTCCAGATGTGGCTGGACTGCAGCACCCTTCATCCATGACCATTGGCTGATGGGAGTTGCAGTTTGACAACATCTGGAGGGCACCATGTTGGCTTTCCATGGTGTAGACTGATAAGACACTCGGCCATTTTTAAAGTTCTAATAAATGTGTGGGCTACACTAGAACTCTGCAGATCAAGTTTTCTTTTTCAAAAGTGATGAGCTCAAGTCAATATATGTAATCCTGCCCTTCCTCTGAGCTCCCTCTCTGGCTCTCTGTCACCAAACCTACAAAGGTCCTTTGTCTCCACACTTCTTGCCAATGGTACACAGTCCTCCTGTCCCTTGGTCTTGCCTGTGTTGTGTCTACCCTCCCCCACCGCCAGTCCCCGTGCTCCACTTCCCCCATTTCCAACTCTTTAATACGCTTCTCTGTTCTGTTTGGAATTCCCTTTTTGTTATTCACTTCTCACCCTGCTTCCTCCCCTTTGGCCCTTATTTTGGCCGCTCTGGCTCTAGGGTCCTTGTCCACCCAGCATCCCCACCTACTTTGGAATAAATATTTATAGGCTCAGGCTGCTGGGGTTTGTTGCTGTGCTTGGTTTTGGTTGTTGGTTATTGTTGTTTTTGTACTTTTGGCATTATGAGGAATCAGATGCTGCAGCTATGAATGAAGTAATGACTTCCTACCGGGAGACCATCCATTGTGGTTTCCTGGCACGGAAGCACAATCCAAAGGGACACTTGATTACTGCTAGATGTTCCACTGCTAATTTAGACGAGTTTCAGTGTTTCATTTATAATGGGAGTAAGTGTGTGCTCTTTTCAGGCTGAAGGACGTTTCCCAAGCGAAATAACCGCACTAAATGCAGATCGGCAGCAAATTTTCTAAAATGCAGCCTGTGGAAACTTCACTTAATTCGTGGCCAGTAGGAAAAAGAAAAACTTAAAAGGCTTGCTAACCTTTAGTGGCATTCAGTCAGTATGCTCAGTGCATTTTGCCAGTTATCTATACCTAATTGGCATGGAAAATTGAACTCATGACTCCTTGTAGGAAAACGCACACATGGGTGTGTGTTTTTCACCCTTCTCTGTGGGTTACAGGAGAATCTCCACTATTTCAGTTGGTTAAAGGCTTTTCCTTGGAAGAAGCCGAGGTCAAGCATTCTGTTCCCTGTGCTTTCATATCTGCGGTCAAAGTGGTGATTTGTATTGTCTTCATTCACAGTATGCGGTCGTGGATTAATTACATATTGGCGCCTGCCTGGTGGAGTGAATTCCCATCACCCCTGAAGCCAATGTTTGCACTAATTTAAGATGAGTTTTTTTAAATGGGTGGGAGGGCCAAGTATAAGAAGCCAGTTAGCACAGAATTTGGCCCTGCAGTACAAGCCTTGGCAAGGGGTTCTTGGCAAGGAATCCTTCCTTTTCTCAGTTTTGGTAGGAGCTGCTTCAGCATTAGTAAGAAGAGCCAAACAAGACTATTATTATAACATATTGGGAATTTTTGCATTGGGCAAGGTTACTGTTAGTGATGGGGAAGAACTGAGGGGTGCCCTGCGGTTTGAGGGAAAGGCATGGATTTGATTTTTTTTTTAATGGAGGGGAGGATGGGGACCAAACTGCACTTGTTATTCATGTGTGTGTTTTTTTCCCCTTTTCTTTTTAACCACTGCTTGCAACCCTGGATTGTTGGGTGTGCTTAAACCACAGTTTCCTAGTTTGGGTGCTATGGCAAACTGTGGTTTAACAAATCAGGAAGTATTCAGCAAAGTCAGATCCTTGGGATAAACACAAGCACTTGTTCATTCCTGGTCATGGCTTGTTGGGCTGGGAATGTGATGTTTAAACCAAACCAAGCTTTTGGAGGCAATCTCCCTTGGGAGGAAGAGCTCACTTAGGTCTTCAGCCAGTGAATCTACATCCACATGTGGATCAGGAAGATACGCCAAGTGATTCTTGACCAAGTTGTTACTGCCATGTTGGATTTCAGCTACAGCTGGCTAGACCAAAATACGCAATGGGCATGCTTTTCTAATTAGACTCTCAGCTTATCAATTTACACAAGTGCTGCAATATGGCAGGAGAAAAGCATGAGCCATTCTAAGCCCATGATTCTGTATTTCGGGCTGTGTGTATTACGTATTAGGCAAAGAGCATTCAGCATCCTGAGATTCTTAGTTTTCCATTTAAAAACATGAAGCTGCTAAGCCTGGGGTAACCCAACTTGATGCTCTTCTGAAATTGTTGGAATACAAGTCACATCATCCCTGACCATTGCCCGTGTTGGCTAGGGCTGATGGAAGTTGGGAGTCCCAACAACATCTGGTGTGAACTAATGTTTGCATAACCCCACACTAAGCTGTATTACTGCAAAAGTGTGCTTGAATGTTTGTGGGAGTGTTCATGCATTTCAATGTATATGTAGACCAGGCCTTCATTCTAGTACCCTTTCAAATGGGGTGGTTGACTCACAGGCCATAGGATCCCGTTTTTCTTTATAGTTGGTTCCCATAGTATAAGTTCCTTTTGCCACCCTGTGGGAGGATGAGCAGGATATACATTCCAACAATAAGAATAAAGTCCCCTTGGTGTAGATGCTCTAATTTTAACACACGTAACCCTGTCTATAGCCTATAGCTATCTCACTGAAGGAATAGCAGCTATCCCTTTGGGAACGCAAGACCCAGAGGACGTTTCAGAGGATCCCAATATGTTCATGCAGCCGTAAATATTAACTAGTGAAAGTGTTGCTTGGGAATTCTAAGAAGGAGGAGGAAAAAATCAAGGTAGTTCTGAAACCAGTGGTCAAAATCACTGCAGTTTTAGAAGGTTCAGCCTGCTGTCTTGATTCAAAATGGCATCCAGTTGTATCCAAATATAGTCAGATACCTGCTTCTTGCTCTCAGCATCCATCATGCAAATGAATCAGGACAATGGGACAATCTAGTCCAGCATTCTGCTCTCGGAGTGGCCAACCAGAGGCCTTTGGGAAACCTGCAAGCAGGACCTGAAAACAAGGGTATTCTCCCCTCCTGTCATTTCCAGCAACTGGTATATCTTAAGGATCCAAATGCTCATAGAACAGACTAAGAAAAGAAACAGTTTTCCAAAGTATATAGTGTTTGTTTGTTTGTTTGGTTGGTTGGTTTTGTTCCTATATGAATGACAATGCTTAGAGAGCATTTCCTTTCATTTAGCTCTGGAAAAGGAACATTGTTAATTGGAGCAAGCCCAGAAGCATTATAATTCCTCCCAAGGAATTTTATGACATCCTCTGCTGGCATCTCTCAGGCCTTGTTATTTAAAATAGATCAGATGGGGACCCCGCCTTGCAAGGCATAAGCCAGAAAGAGCCTATTCAGTCTAGTTCAAGAATGTGGCAGTAGCAAGGAGGCATATTTCAGCACGACAGATCCAATTCCATGTTCTTTCATGTGCCTCATCCATAAGTGGTTCTTGTGATTAAACACTGAGCTAGTTTGAGTTGGGATAGCAGAGCCTTCAGATGTCCAGGAATGGAAAGAGACCTTGAACAGTGTGGTCAGAAGGCAGAGGGCCTCATGCTTTCAGAGAACAAATGCACTTTGTAGTATTCATGTCTCCATCTGCTGACCGTCCTCGTGGTTCTGGTTCCATTATTTTGGAGTCCATGGCCCATTCTTCACAAACCTAGATCTCATGCATTACTTGCTCCTTGAACCCCGACTTTTGCAACTGACCCAGGGTATGGTCTGAAGCTAAGCAGATGTGGGCCTGGCCAGCACCTTGATGGGGTACCACCTGGGAACCACATAAACACTGCTTTGGGTTGTATGGCAAAAGGATGTAGGGCGGGATACAAATGTAAAATGGCTAACTTGCAGTATCCACTTGTTCTTAGTACTAACATTTTAAACTTTTTATTGAAAAGATGCAATTGCATATTTATTGATTCAGTGGGTATGCGGATGATGCATGGCCTATAGGATGATGCGCCTCCTCCACCTGTCCAGTTGACCTGTCTTTCTTGCTGTCCACCACCATTCGTCATTCCCCTGAGACAGTTTACGCCAGGATTAGATTCAGTACCTGAGCCCACTTCAGTCCTCAAATGGTTCCAGTACCTGAATTCCCCAAGTAGGATGGTTGTTTATTTCCAAACTCACCCCAAGACTCATTCATATTTGTTTATTCATAAGTGGTGATAATTAAATGCCTTATTCAGGGGCAGCAGGCCACTGCATACCAGTTTCTGTATTAGAAAGCTTTTGCCTGCAGGCCCTGTTTTTGTGGACCTTCCAGAGACACCTGCTTGGCTCCTGTTAGAAGCTTGATCCAACAGAGCTGTTCTTACAATTTCTAAAAGAATTACGGTATTTATAAGCAACCTTAGAGTTAGCATTTTCAGTAACCATGCATCTTATGTGACATTAGCAATACAGTTCTCCTCATAGCTGCAGTCATTTACATGCTTACCTGGGATTAAGCCTCACTGGTCTCATTGGGACTTATTTTTGAGTAAATATGCATAGAATTGCACTGTAAACTGTAGGTTTGTGTCTCTGCAAAGGGGCTTTGAGGTCAAGTTGAAAGTGGTGATACTGTTGATGGGTGTGTGTGACAGAATATAACTGTGTGCTTACTTTGTTTTTCCACTAGCTTTTTTTTTTTGCCTCAAGAAGTTATTTGTGGGATTAAAATAACCCCCATCTGTTGTCTGCAGTATATGAATTTCCGGAAAGGGGAAGCCATGAACTTAATGATTTTAGTCTTCCGGCAAAATAATTTCAAGTATGCTAATGTTCACAGAGTGTGAATTTTAAACAATATATATTCATTTTCATTAGTACACAATTCTCCTACTATTCTCTACAGATGCTTCTGTTCCTATGCGGTGCGGGGGGGGGGGGGAGAGCACATTCACAAAAGGAACTATGGTACTTTCTGCTGTGACAGAAGTATTCCCTGCTCTTAAAAAAAAGTGATGCCTTGACAATCACCCAGATTTGCATGTATGTTAATGGATGTTTATCCTGGAGGGAAACCTGCTATCCATTTGCCCTAGGAGGCAAATGGTCTGTATCTGAATATTTTGCCCTATCCTGTAGGTTGGGGGTGAGGAACGTTGGGCCCAGAGACTAAATGTGGCCCTTCGAGCCTCTCTGTATGGCCCTCAGAACTCTTCCCAGGTCATGCTCCCAAGGCCACGCCCGTCACTAGCCTTGTTCTGTACCTTCTTCCAGTTGCATGGAGTGCAACCTTGAACTGCATCGTACCTCTTGCTTGCGAGGCCGGACAGTGACATGAGTCTGGTGACACCCCCACCTCTGCTGTGCAGCCCAAAGAAGATCGCACTTGGGCTGAAGAAGTTTCTCCAACCCTGTGGCACTCCAGATGTTGCTGAGTTGCCATTGCCTTTGACCACTGGCCATGTTGGCGGGGCTGATGGGAGTCAGAGTCCAACAACTTCTGAAGGGCCGCAGGTTTCCTACTCCTGCCTTAGGCACTCCTTGTGCTAAATAATAATAATAATAATAATAATAATAATAATAATAATAATAATATTTATACCCTGCCCACCTGGCTGGGTTTCCCTGGCCACTCTGGGCAGCTTCCAACAGAATATTAAAATACAATAACCTATTAAACATTAAAAGCTTCCCTAAACAGGGCTGCCTTCAGATGTTTTCTACAAGTCTGGTAGTTGGTTTTCTCTTTGACATCTGGTGGGAGGGCGGGTGCCACTACCGAGAAGGCCCTCTGCCTGGTTCCCTGTAACTTGGCTTCTCGCAGCGAGGGAACCGCCAGAAGGCCCTCGGCACTGGACCTCAGTGTTACTGTCCAACCTCTTATGCTGTCGTGAACATCATTTTGCACAAACCTCCCCGACCTAACAGGAGAAAAAACAACTGATTTGGCCAACCCATATCAATAGGAGCACATTAGACTGCAAAAATAGAGCTGTCATCAAGTGGAAAGGCATGTTCAGCTGCAAATTAAAAAGCGGGAGCTCTCTCTCAATCCCCCCCCCCCAGTTGAGACAGATGTTTTTATTGGTAGACATCTGAGAAAACTGTACTTTTCAGGGAGTTCGGATTTATCAGATGTGCATGGTTCACGGCACAGGGTTACTGAGCTGCTCTATCTGGCAGATAATCCTGCTCATCCTCCTTTTCATTCATGTAATTAAATTTGGAGGTTAAATCTTCCCTGCTAGTGGTTGAACAGCATTAAAAAACTGTCTTTCTTCTGTCTCCTTCCCCACCCCGGCTGAAACTGCTCACGCAGTGACGCCATTGGGTGGAAGGTTAATCTACAGCAGAGTGGAGAAACACAATATATCACATTGTTTCTGTGCTCTGAAAGAACTCATCATTAGAAAACATCTCACTTTGTTGCAGTTGCACTGGCCCAGTCGCCTTGTGCAGCGTTACGGCCGGCCATCTGCAAGCGCCATTCAGCTGTAGTCACCCAGAATCAAGGATGGAAATAATTTCTGCTTGCGATTGAAAAGCCACACCAGATCAGCCAGGCCTTCGTTCTGCAAATCTGCTATTAACACTCTTTCCATCTATGCATAGATGGGCAGCAAGTTGGAATGCCACTGGGATGAGCAGTTTGATAAGAGTGCAGTATTAGCCAATAGAGTAGATTGGCACCAGCACTACTACTGTTGTTGTTGTTGTTGTTGTTGTTGTTGTTGTTGTTGCTGTTGTTGCTGCTGCTGCTGCTGCTACTACTACTGTTAGATTTAATTAATCACATTTTTTTGCTGTGACTTACACCGAAAAAATAAAAATCAGGTATAAAGGACAGGAAACAAAAACAGGGTCGCCCTAACCTATAATTCGGCTATTTCAAGGCTGAGAAGAACCAAGTGTGCATAGTTATTTGTGCTCTCCCTGCTCTGGGGTCCACCCCCATTTGATAAACTAGCCCTTATGACAGTTGTTTGTAACACTTGCCAATATAAAGGAGAAGCTTCACATCTTTAGCGGGGGGGGGGGGGGTTTACTGAAAAGAAACTTGTATTTCCCCTCCATGCATTGTTTGAGTGCATTATGCACTTTGAAACATTCAGTTTAAAGACCCACGCTTGCAGTTTCCCTCCCTTAAGACAATCTTCCGCACTTAACCAGAACAATTGAAAAACCCAACTCACTTAGCTATTGATAACTTAACTTTGGAGGCTATCGTGAAATCAGCAACACAAACCAAATTGAAATGCACCCTGCTGCTGCTTGATTCCTTTATTTATTTCAAGTGTTGAAGAACAGATAAGGCCATCGAAATGTCACAGCTCAGACAAAACAGCTCTTGAGTTCTGTTAAAATTAGGATGCCACCAGGGCATTCTGGGAGCTGCACTTTCATTGTTGTGTTCTCAGTCGTCCAACAAAAAAATTCAAGGGAAAATAGGGCTGCATCCTTTACAAACACCTATTAATCATGGCACATTGTCCATTACGCCAGATCTTTTCTTGGGGTCCAGTTCAAGGGAAAGAGATTTCCTGTTCCAAGCATGATGAGTATACAAATTCCATTTTCATGAAATGTTTCATCCGGAATTTGCTGTAAATGCTTCCCAACATGCTAAAAATAAAGAAAGGTGTGTACACGCTTAGG
The DNA here is from genome assembly GCF_965153285.1 of Podarcis tiliguerta. Lineage (NCBI taxonomy): Eukaryota > Metazoa > Chordata > Lepidosauria > Squamata > Lacertidae > Podarcis > Podarcis tiliguerta. Next base: position 38,731,121 of record NC_139545.1, on the reverse strand, counting down.
GACACTTAAGACTTTTCTGCAAGGAGCAACCATAAGTCTGGGCACATTGTTGTCATTCTTCCAGCATTGACTGGAGGCTAATATGTGAGTCACAACTAGTGGTGCTGGAGAAATTCATTCGGTCCATGCTTTTAAGCAAACTAACCTGACACGTGCTCTCCAGCAGAATACAGTCGTACCTTGGAAGTCAAACGGAATCCGTTCCGGAAGTCCGTTCGACTTCCAAAATGTTCAGAAACCAAAGCACAGCTTCTGATTGGCTGCATGAAGCTCTTGCAGCCAATCGGAAGCCGCAGAAGCACCATATGACGTTCGGGTTCCAAAGAATGTTCGGAAGCTGGAACAGTCACTTCCCAGGTTTGTGCCGTTTTGGAACCAAAACATCCGAGTACCAAGGGGCTCTGGGTCCAAGGTACAACTGTATGTGGAGCGCACACAGTTATCCTTTGGATTGTGCAAACAAGCGTTTAATACAATCAAAAACCAAAAAACAACAAGCCTAGGTTTAAAAAATATAATTAAAGACAAGAGCAAAATAGGATCACAACAACAGTAACTTAGCCCGAACCAATTTTTAATGGTGAAAATGTTAAAAGGCTTTCCAGCTTGCCTTTTAAAGGGAGGAGGCCAGTCAGATCTCTTTAGGGAGAGAGTTTCATGACATGGGTGCAGCAGCTGAGAAGGCCCTGCCCCATGTCCCATCCAGTCACAACTCTGAAGGCAAAAAGGCATGGATGCAAGAAGGCAGTGCTGAATACAATGGATGGGCAGGTTCACAAGGAAAGAAGGAGATTGCCTTCTTCTAATTTAGGCCTTGTCCAAGAGTGTCTGCCAGCTTCTGTGCTTTGGGCTGATTGTGATGCAGTGAAGATGAATAAAACCTGGTCTATAAAAATCTATATTGTTGACACACCCCAAACCTGATGTACTTTTAAAAAAACCAACAACCTCTTTTGTACTTTCTAGGAGCACCATATCAACAGGTTTCTTCTGAGGGAGGAAGGGGGTGAATATAACCGCTTGGATGATAGGCATCTAGGGATGTAGTAAAGGGCCTGTCCATAGTTTTAACGAGGCGGAGTGCTGGAAATTTATTGCAGCCGCATTTGTGCCATTATTAAGTTAGCCTTTGTTCTGCCAGAACAGTTTTTAAAAGATTCCATTTTCTGCTCAGCTACTGCAAGCCGGCAGATGTGTACTGCTTTGTGCAACTTTCACATCGGCAGCCCTGTTTGTGGGACTCCTCTCTTTCCTGAGACCACCCAATTCATTGCACATGTAGCTTCAGATGGATTCAAGATCCCTCTGGCCTCCAGGAAAGAAAAGGAAGACTGTAATAATAGACTAACCCACCCAGTTCAAAAGACATGATCTAATACTGGAAGAATTGGCAACTTAAAAGTCACTGCTGTTATGGAAGCTTTGAGAAGGTGGCTCAAGAAACGTATTATGCTGGGAATTTCTCTCTATGGTACTTAAAGGAGCATACACAGAAAGCTTTAAACACTGCTTTTTGGGTTTGTTCTTCGAAATTCCATTTTTCTGGGACGTTTATAAAGTACAGGATAAGGGGATAAGGCTGCAATCCAGCTTCAGGTGATGTTTCTCATGTTTGCAGCTGGAGAGGCAGTGCATTTATCCCTGCCACAGGTCTCTGCCATGGATGCATTCCTGCAGAAAACAGTCATAACTTAGAAGTCGAACAGAATCCATTCCGGAAGTCCATTCGACTTCCAAAACCTTCGGAAACCAACAGCCAATCGGAAGCAGTGGAAGGCCCATTGGACATTCGGCTTCCAAAAATAATTCACAAACCGGAACAGTCCCTTCTGGGTTTGCGATGTTCAGGAGCCAAAACGTTCTACTAGCAAGGCGTTCGACTTCCAAAGTATGACTGTATCTGTGAGGCCTCAGCTAAGTTCACAGACAGGCTGCCGTTGGGGATCCCAGGCAGGCAGACTTAAGGTTCAGAGGCAGAGGGTGTGGTCTATGATGAATCAGGCTGTAGAGCACAAAGGCATGGGAAATGAGAGGGATGGAGCAAGTCCACTTAGCAGCATCTGCCAAGGACCAACTGAGCACATGACTTGGGATATGACTGTTTTATTAAGTCTTGTAGCATCTTGAAGGGTCAACGGACAGTATCCATGCGGGTACTGAAATCTAGAGGATATAACTGAGCCACAGAGCTTAATTTGCTGATGAACCAGAGTGTTGATGGTATAGATGATAAGGCACAGGAGACTTCCTGCTGGAAACTTGGATTCACGCTCACTAAATTTTCCCAGCCAGCTTGCTGTGGTGGCTACATTTGCATGATGAAATGTCAGTTGAGTAAGCCAAGACATGCACGAGCTTCACAGCCACTTTGTTTGTGTAAGCCAGGAAGCTACAGGTAACCATATTCCTATGATGTCTGAATCAGGAAACCAAGGTTAACAGATAAAATATGGCTTCCAGATCTTGGCTTCTTTGGAAGCTATTTACTCTAGTTGCCAGTTCACACATAACGGGAAGCTGAAGTAGCTTAAGCTTCCTGGTTCGTATACTTGCTTGTGCAAAGGGAGCATGTAGGTTGTGCGTATCACAGTTTATAAGCCAGAATTTGATGGTGCAAATGCATCCACCATCTTCAGAGGGAAGCCTGAAGTCATCCACGGCGCCTTCAGATATTCCTGAGTTCTGGCAACGTCAGAGAGCATAGATGAAGGTTTGCTCAGATAAAGATGAAGGTGCTCTTGATTCCTTTCCCGCCTCTCCATTCCCTGGGTTCCACTCATCTTCATAGGTCAGCCATCGTTAGATGTCTGCCCTCTATAAAGTTTTCAGAACAGATTTAAAAGATGTTTCCTGATGACAATTTCTTCAATTTGTCACGGGGAACTGTGATGAATTGTGGAGCAAAATACTGTGAAGTGGCTTGAAAGCAGTACATAATGATTCATGGCAATATGTTGAATTTAACTGGAATACAAAATTGGTGATAAGAACTGCTTTTTTTCAATATCGTCTTTAAAGTTCTGAAAAAGCATGGGAATGAACCGTCTAGCTCAGAAGGAAGCCAGCGTGGTGCTCTCCCAATCAGTGTTGGACTATTGTTTATGCTGATGGGAGCTAGAGACCAGGAACACCGGGGAGGCAGTAAATTGAATCTCCCTCGCTGATACCATTAGAAGACAGTTGTGAGTCCAAGTTGAGCTTTAAATATGATGGGATAAAATCCCAATTTTAGGTTGCTAAACTTTTTATTTATTGTATTTTTAGCCCTCCAAGGCAGTTTACGTAACACAATATAAAATGCACTTGAAATCACCAAACAACATCCATACAGTGCCTGGAAGATGAAAATGCGGTCCATTTAACTATCACTGATTTTAAGATGACTAACTTTATTGTATCCGTGTAATCTATCCAAGGGCTTTTTAGTTTCTACTGAGATTGTTTTATTTTTGTTTATAAATTTAATAAATTTTGTTTGCATTTGTTGCATCAGTAACAATAAAAATGGGGGAGGCTCGGCAAAAAAATATTGAAACTGAGTTAAAGCACAAGCAGAAATAGTTCAAAAACATAGCATAAGACAACTGTAAATGAAATTAACAGTTCCAAATTTAAAACATTTAAGGAAAAACCAATTTGGAACACTTTAAGGTATGCTTAAAGCTTTGCATAGAAGAGGCGTGGCTCAGTTCACTGGGGAGGGAATTCTTTAACCAGCGGGTCACCACTGAAAAGGCCCTTCAAGAGGAGGGTGGAAATATTAATATAGAGAGTGGAATTCAGTGTTGCTACTTTTGGTCCAGTGGAGTTGCCCACTAATATGTGAGAAAGGGAGACATTCCCCACCCGGAGCCCCAGTACTTGCTGCAACCCTCTCAGCTCCGTGAAAATCTGCTCCACAGGGTTGGGGGCTTCAGGGGAGAGAGGGAATTGCAAAAAATTAGCTCTTTCTCTTATTCATACGCCTCCACTGGATTACAGTCATACCTCGGGTTGAATGCGCTTCGGGTTGAGTGCGTTCGAGTTGCGCTCTGTGGCAACCCGGAAGTAACAGAGCACGTTACTTCCGGGTTTCGCCGCTGCGCATGCGCAGACACTCAAAATGACGTCACGCACATGCGCAGAAGCAGCGAAAAGCGACGCGTGCGTGCGCAGACGTGCCATCGCTAGTTATGTTTGCTTCTAGATGCGAATGGGGCTCCAGAATGGATCCCGTTCGTATCTAGAGGTACCACTGTATAAGACAAGCAGAACAGCAACATTGGATTTTACCCATTGAAATCACACAAGAAAAGAGAGTATCAGGCAGTGCTGGTGGACTTAAGGATGATATGCAACAACATTTTAAAGCTACTCTTATAATGTCACTTCTGAAAGGCAGCTAATGCAATACACAGGCATTTGCTTTGATTTCATTTGCACATCTGTTCCTTCCATTGTGGCAAAATATTCTTCTGCTTTGGCAGGAATTGCAAATATGGTCACAAGAATTACATAGCAGTTTCCCCAGTAGCTGCCAGTTCACAGCTATACAATCCTTAACTTCTCTTATTGGATAGTATAATCCTGTGCTTTGAAAGACTCTTGGATTCACTTTTGCAGTTCTTTGCCAGCAGGAGAGTTCTTGCCGCAGCCAAGAGTGTTAAAATGCAAAGGAAGTATACTTCAAAGTCTTTGAAAGGGATTTTATCATTATTATTTTTTAAGTAAACAAAAGACCCTTTGATTGTTTATTTATTACAACTATTAATTGCACTGTAGGTCTAGAAGAGTCTTGTTCCCAAAACAGATGTCTTATTGGTGGTTTTACCTGGGGACACACACACACACACACACACACACACACACTTTTTCTAGTTTGGAAACGTTAGAAAAAACACACATCTTTTTCTGCAGCAGTAAGATGTTCTGTTTTCCTCACCCTTATTAATTTCAGTTATAGACCTCTGTTCAATAAAACTTCTAGGGTAGTTTACATAATACAGTAGTCAATATTCCAATAGTAACCTGAAAACACCCTCCCCCCAAAAAAGTTTCCCTGAGATTAGACCATCCACTGCAGTCATAGTGTTTAGGTGCCTCCTTTAAAAAATAAAAAGTATTTTGCCAGGCATTTGGTGATTAATTGCACAATGCTACCTAGAGTATGCTATTAATCACCAAATGCCTGGCAAAATACTATACTAAATACACTGCTACTGAGAGTATAGGGACGCAGGTGGCGCTGTGGGTTAAACCACAGAGCCTAGGGCTTGCCGATCAGAAGGTCGGCGGTTCAAATCCCCATGACAGGGTGAGCTCCCGTTGCTCGGTCCCTGCTCCTGCCCACTTAGCAGTTTGAAAGCACATCAAAGTGCAAGTAGATAAATAGGTACCGCTCCGGCGAGAAGGTAAACGGCGTTTCCGTGCGCTGCTCTGGTTCGCTTAGTCATGCTGGCCACATGACCCGAAAGCTGTACGCCGGCTCCCTCGGCCAATAAAGCGACATGAGCGCCGCAACCCCAGAGTCGGCCACGACTGGACCTAATGGTCGGGGTCCCTTTACTGAGAGTATATTGCTGGTATGGATTTATTGTAACCTTTATTTCTATTTCATGGTTTTGTATATTTATCTGGTCTTAAGGATAGTTGTTAGTTGCCCTGAGCGAAGTATAATAACAGACAATAAATGAATCAGTTCTATAGAAATAGGTTTCACTGAGATTGGTCTGTGGGGGTGAGGGCCCTAGGCAGAATGCCCCCGTGTGGACCTCGGCTCTCCTGGACGCTGTCTCTGATCGCGCACTAGCTGCAGCAATTCGGAATAATTAATTACAAAAGAAGCAAATGCACATATTTCAAGTGAAGAAGGGGAGTGAAGTCTGCTAATTTAAGTGACCTCTGTGAAAGAAGACGACTGGTTGGAGAAACAGGAATATGTTGTGTATGTTGGGACTGAATGGGGGGGGGACCTTTTTTACTTTCCTTCTATGTGATTTATAAGAACCCCTCCTCATTAGAATCGTCGGTTGAACTGACCCAAGCAGGATGATTAATGTCTGTGTGGAGATAAACTTTAACCAAAAGTATGCTTTATGGAGATCGAGAAGCAATAAGAGCTTTTGGGAATGGCGCAGCAATTAATTCGGAGTCGCCATCTTGCCAAAGGATTTATAGCCGGGAGGAAGAACGGACTTGTTTTTAGACTGCATTCCTAGTGAATCTCCTCAGAGGTGTTGAGAAAGGAGGCAGATTGGTGAAGACTAACGACGCTAAGACTGTTTTGATGTATGGAAGTGATGTTATATGGAAAACGTCTGGATATGGCTACTGGACAAAAAAAATAATATCCACGCAGGATTACAAACTGTTCTAACCAGCTTGCGGAGACTATCAGAGGTCACAAAGAGAAAGGAAAAATATATGAAAATAACAACAAGAGATGTGGAAAAACAATAAGAAAGGGCTGGATAGTACTGTGAACATCATAAGGTTAGATTTGTGGACATTAAAACAGCGGTAAGAATCAAGAAGTTGATTGGATCCCCTTCGGAATTTGAAATATGGGTACCCCCAACAAAAATTTAAAATTCGGCTGTGTAATTTGGAATTTATGTAATTTGGTTTGATTTGATGTGATTGGTCGGTTAATAAAAAATTATTCTTAAAAAAAGAGATTGGTCTGTGGGCCCTTTTTGAATACTAGCTCACAGTCAACTCATTAGGGATGAAGATATTTATCAAAGTTAAGAGTGCAAGTAAAATGTGATCTACTTTTATTTTTCAGAATGACCAGTCTATGCAAGATACACAGATCATAGGGGGAGATGACTTCTCAAAGCTGGCTGGAAAGGTTTGTAAGATTTTTAAATAAAACGAGGCCATTATGACACCAGGATCGGACTAACACCGAGATTCAAAGATAGTATAATTAGGGCAATAACAAAACCTAGAGAGAAGCAAGAGGAGCAAGATACTAATAATTACCTGCTCCAAGAAAGGCAGGGAAAAGAGAAACAGTCACCTTGGTTTCAGCATGACCAAGGGTGCAGAATCACAGCTGGGTCCCCAACTACTATCAGAGCTAAATACATACTCTTTAGTAACTGGATATTATTGACAGTGAACATGTGAGCTACTGATAAACATCCCGAAAAGGATTCTAGCCCCGCATCCTGGAGGAAAAGACATTGTCTACACATAATAGTAAATTGTCATTAGCGCTACATGCCTGAAGTGGCCTTGCACAGCCAGGTGGAGAAATTTGGTAGCGTTTAGTTTCGCTTTCAGAGACTCCTGGCTCGTCATGGCATACTAACCAGAGATAACAGTTTACCACAAGCTGTGATGAGCTTCTACACAAGCCAGTTCCAAGCCATGGGTTATGGGGTTTGTGATCAACCACAGTCTCCGGTTTGTATATCACAGCAAGCCAGGATTCTGCAGAAGCAAAACTGAAGTGCTAACCCAGGGTTGGCTAGTCTGCGGCCCTCCAGATACTGTTGGACTGGACCTCCCATGATCCCTGACAGCAGGTTGGTGGTGATGGGAGTTGCAGTCCAATAAAATCTGGAGGACTACAAGTTCCTCACCTGTCACAGAGTGTTCACAGCTCAGTCCGGTGCATGTCTAAGTGCCATTGCGTACTGTAGTGCTCACACCCAGGTAAGTTGGAGCATTCTTCCCTGCCACCCCAACAGACCTTCCTGCACTTGTTAAACAACTATGTACCCTGCTTCAACATAAGCCGGCATGAACATTGTCATAAACTGTCACTAGATAACTAAGAAGCTGCTTTTGAAAAGTAAGTGTTTGATTCAACATATGCAGCCAGTCTGCATAAAGGCCATTTCAGCCAGTTCTTTCAAGTACTGTACTTGGGTCCACTCAATTTAATTTAAACAACAGCCTTTCTTCTTTTTTTTTTCTTTTCTCAAGCTGGCAAAATAGCTGCTTCTAGAAATATTGCTGCAGCTAGAAATATTGTTTTGCCTAGATATAATCCTGTGTTTCAGAGGGCCAAAAAAAAGACAATATGTGGAATGCGTGATTGCATTTAATATGCCTGGAGGCGCCCGCCCCCCCCCCCCCGCCTTCTATTAACTATAATAGGTTAACCGTTTCCAACCATCCTGCAGTCATGCTATTCTCCCCATGAGTAAATCTACCATCAATTACAGCTTTTCACCCAGCACAAATGGTAACATGGGATGGGTCACTTTAGAGGAGACTACAGCATAGGAGGGAAGGGTTAAACACCCCCCCCCCCAAAAAAAAAAATACACCATCGTCCATATCCTGCTCTCCCACAGCTTCTGTTTTCAAAGTTGAAGGCAAATTAAATGCAATTGTCTTGTTTTGGCCCTGAACCTTTTAATAGCACCTTGGTTTGACAATGGTAAATCATGGGACTTGCCAATGATTTGAATCTTTTTTATGTGCTGGAAGGCTGATAAGCAATTTATTTTCATTTCCCCCCATTCTGCATGCACATACTGATGTTTTAAAAAAGGGAAAATAAAATATTTTTGTTCAAGGACAAGACTCTTTTAATCCAGGCCTAGTTATACGCTGAATCACTTGTGTAGGAAGGGTGACTTTATTTCATTAGGCAGATGGTCTGTGTGGGAAAGTGATCAAAACAGCAAGCCTCGGGATGAATTTGGGCAGGAAACCACTAAAATTAATTTACACTGCAAGTGAAATTACTCTTGTGTTAATAGTAGGACTGGTAACTGATTAAAGACTTTTAGTTAATTAATCATCTGGCTTTTAACAGATTAATCAATTACATTTTAATAAACTGCCCTATTACCAAAATCTCAGTGTCTTTTTCTCTTATTGAAGGAACTGCATGATAACTTCATGATTTATTTAACAAAAGCTCTATCTACCATCCATTGTCGCCAGTACTGTCTAAAATAGCGAAATGCAACTCAAACTGATTTTCTTTTATATGTTGCCGGGTGGTATAAGAAATGGTTTGTGAGAATTATTGCGCATCAGTATTATGTCAGTTGTTACATGATTAGTACGTTAGTACCAGAACCAGTGTTTAGATTTGCAGTGTTGAGTGTTAAAAGAGGCAAGGCTTCCGGGATCTAAAAGAGGGAATTTCAGCAGCTGTAGCTTGTTATGCAATCTACACCCGCAGCAATTCTCTCCATTTGGCCCAGGGGTGGCTAACCTGTGGTCTCCAGATGTTGATGAATTCCCACCATCCTCAGCCAGTGTAGCCAGTAGTCAAGGATTGACATTTGGAGGGCCACAGATGAACCAGCCCCCATTTTATAAACCTGCTTCATGTGTTCATTAGCAGTGCTGGCGAACAGAGCATAGGTTGCAATTTCTTGCAAGGCTGAATTAGCAGGTTCTCACCAGTCCCCCATCACATCTGCCTACCAGTCTTACTAAGGACATTATGTGTGTTCCTTACAAAGATTATGTAAATGTACCAGGTTTATTATAACTATCCTCGTTGTTCAACATTGAGCAACCTTTGAAAATCTGCCACAAACAGAACGCGGTTCATAAACCCGACGTGTTTATTTTCATCCTTGCTTACAGATGACTTGAATAATGCCAGCTGACAGGATTAGATAAAGCTTAATATCCTTTTTCAGAAAACCTTACCCTTTTTCCCCATTTTCTAAAAAGAGGCTTTAAGCCAACTTCTGAGATATATTAAGGAATCAAAAGCTGCACAGAGCTAAATATTAACTACCTGTATGGTGTTTTGTGACCGAAAGGTTAATTTTGAAGATCTACTTGCTACAAAAAAAGAGAACCCTGCTGGGTTTTGTTGTCAGCAGTTAGCAAGAAAGCTTCGGTGTCAACAAGACTTCAAAAGTATACTGCCAGAGTGTGGAGAAAGAGACTCCCTGGGGCATTCCTAGTGTGCCAACCAAATGCCCTCAAAAAACAGTGGATATACAAATCTGAAAGATAGGGATGGACTGCCGTTCCCATGGTCCCCGACCACTGACCATGCTGGGTGGCATTGGTTGAAGTTGGAGTCCAACAACATCCAAAAGACCACAGGTTCCCCTCACCTGTAACTACCTGCCCAAGCTGTGGGTCAAACTACAGTTAGGTTAGTAGTGTGTTTCAGCTACCACACTTAGGAGATAGCACATTTTTTAACAAAAGCATCCCCTGGGATCTGCTTTAGTTCTTTCCTCCCATGCCATGTACTTGCATTAAATTGTCTCCCCAATCCTGTTATTTGTCCCTGAAGGTGTTATTTGCTGAGTCAGCCTCCCAGCCCCTTTCTGGCTATATTTGATGAAGGAAAAACATGTCCTGTGTAGTGCACAGTCATAGAAAACACACTTTTTATGTGCGTAAAACTACTTGACATGTAGATTTAGCATTACTAAAGTCTCAGCAAGAAACAGTCTCGGGAAGAGGATTCCTCAGAGTGGCGGTGGGAAAGCTGTGGCCTTCCAGATGTTGCTAGACTACAACTCCCATCATCCATGACTGCTGGCCATGCTGGCTGGGACTGATGGGAATTGGGAGTCCAACACCCTGTGAACCTTAGGGCAGCCACAGGGAATTTATAGCCCTCCAGAAATAGTTGGACTCTTAATTCACAACCCTAGCCAGGGATGGGTTAGGGATCAGATTTGTATCCCAACATCTGGAGGGCTACAGGCTCCCCACTCCTGCCTTAGAACTCCACCTTGCAAAGCTTTTAGCTTGAGCTCCTGGCCTCCTGTGCCAGATCTGCAGCCATCATTTATATACAATACCCCCTCCAAAGCTTAGTCAGTGACTCAAGCTATCCTGGATCCTAGTTCCTCCCAGCCAGTTCCTGGCCAGATAGCCAGTTGTCCGCTTTCCCAATATTTGATATGAACCCAGGGATTCAGACTCCTTTTGAGAATGCAACTTAGGGAGTGTGAACCTTTAAACTATGAAAACCACCTATACAGTTTAGTTGTCTAGAGTGAGCCAGCAGTAAATCACACTGTGCAAGCTGGAGTTAACTCTTCATTAGCAGAAACAGGAGTGTCAGGCCTAATGAGCCCAGCAACTCATCTCTGGTAGGTCTTGCTCGCATGAAGCAGTTGCTGAGACTGAAGGTCTTTACCTCCCTGCAGCTGCCTAAGTGTTGCTCCTCTCCAGCAATCTATTGCTTTTTTCCAAGCAACCAGAGAGTGTGTCTGCATGTCACCAACCTCACCTCTGCCCTTTTCATGCCTCTTCTGATTCTGGGAGACAAGCAGGGAGGGGAGCTTGTTGCAGTAGGAGAGGGAGACACCCGTGACTCTTCACCAACCTGACTCATCTCTGCCTCTTGGCCTCTCTCCTCCCACCCTCCTGCTTCAGCTTCTGCCGCTGATCCTGGACTGCTCTCTGCCACAGACTCTCCCAGCTCACTGAGCCCTGTTCCCTCCTCAGCTTCTGACACCTCCTCTTCCAAGTCTTCTTCCTCTGACCACTCACTGTTCTCCCACCACTCCTCCCCGGGATCTGAGCCTTCTTCCCTTGGTGCTTCTCCAGCTGGTTCCTCCTTCCATTCCTCTACGTCCAACCTGTCCATGACAGTAGTGCCTGCAAACATGGTTCTTATTTGGGGAGAAAAGAGCCCAGTCTGTGCCCAAACAAAGAGCACAAGAAGGACACCATTAGGCATGTCAGATTTTAGGAAGGGTCTGTAAAAAAATAAATAAACCTTGCTTCCCTGTGCAATTGCCCAGGAGAGAGAAAGTTGGCAGCTTCATCTGGCTGTTCTGATTGCAGGGAATCTGTTTCCTGACGGAATTCTTTCCACGTCTTGAAAGCCCACCTTGCCTCGCTCTGTTATTGCCATGCAGCTGACAACTACCTGCCTACCCTCAGCAGATATAATTAGCATTGTTACATTTTCTGCAGCAGATGAGATGACTCAACACCTTCTGAAGCAGAACCAAAAAAAGAAAAAGGAGGGGGGGAAAGGGATGCTACTGGGAAAAGGGAGAATCAATTTGAGGTATAGCCAGCAGGACCCACATGTATCATCTTTCATCATGGAGCATCTGCCTTCTGTTCATCATTAGCAGCATGAAGGTTACTGATCTTATTGGAGCTGTCACAATGGAGCTGGATGTTCTGATTCAGATTTCTTTCTCTATCTCTTTTTTAATCCTTCTTACCAATCTTGGCTGCATAGACATATGTTCTTGAATTAGGAGATAAATATAGGGATGGTGTGGGGGGGGGTTCTTGCAAATTGAACTCTGCCATACCTAAGAGAGTGGCATGAGGGGGGGGGGGACCCTTAACCAGATGTTTACTACACACCATTAAAGCAGTGCTAGCAGAACCCTTAACTCACAGTTGTAGAACATACAGAATACGTGAGTGCTGTTCTTTGTGTGAAGGGCTGTGGCTTAGCAGCCGAGCATGGCCAAGGCCTCGGGTTCAACCCTGGCATCGCCGGGTAGAACTGCGAGAGTACCCAGTGTGAAATTATTGAGAGCCGCTGCCAATCGATGCAGACAGTACTGATCTGCGTGGACCCAATGGTCTGACTCTGTATAAGGCATCTTCCAATGTTCCTTTGTTTACTTAGAAGTCGCCTGTATTCAACGGAGCTTACTCTTTGATATGTGTGTGCAGGATTGCAGCCTCACAGTGCAACTTTAACCATGTCTACTCTGAAGTAACTGCCATAGAGTCCTATAGGGCTTGCCCCAGGCAAATGGGTGTATAGTACTGTGCAGCAAATCTCCTGTTCTTTTATATTTATTTGAAACCGTTATCTCCCATCTGTGCTCGCTCAAGGCAGTTCAAAGCTCACACCATAAATTAGCAAGCTGAAAACATCAAAACGCTAAGACAACAGTTTAAAAAAAAAACAAAAAACACTAGCAGCAGCAAAGATTGTTTAAAAAGAAAAAAAGCAGATGCACATAAAAACTAATATACCGTATTTTTCGCCCTATAGGACGCACTTTTTCCTCTCCAAAAATGAAGGGGAAATGTGTGTGCGTCCTATGGGGCGAATGCAGGCTTTCGCTGAAGCCTGGAGAGCGAGAGGGGTCGGTGCGCACCAACCCCTCTCGCTCTCCAGGCTTCAGGAAGCTATTCGCAAGCCTTGCAAGCCCGGCGGGAGTTCCCGTGGGCTCTCAAGGCTTGCGGGCAGCAGCCTACAGCCCAAAGCACAGGGCACACTCCGGAGGGCACCCTGTGCTTCACGCAGGTGTCCGCAAGCCTTGCGAGCCCAGCGGGAGTTGCCGCCAGGCTTGCAAGGCTTGTGGATAGCAGCCTGTTCTGGGGGCTGGGGTCAGGGGAAGCTCGGGCTTCCCCAGCCCTGCGGCTGGGGGGGGGAAATATTTTATTATTATTATTCATTCCCCCCCCCCCCCAAAAAAAAACCCGAGGTGCGTCCTATGGGCCGATGTGCCCTATAGGGCAAAAAATACGGTACCTTACAAGCCAAAAGGAAGCTTTTACTAGCTTCTGGAAGCCATTTAAGGAGAGAGCAAAGCACACCTACTTGGGGAGAGAGGTCAGCAGCCTAGGAGCGGCCACAGAAAAGGATCTGTCACTGGTCCCGATGAAGTGTATTTCAGGGGGGTGCTGGGATACAAAAGAGGGCTTCTGAAGATGATCTCAGAAAAAGGGTAGAATTGTATGGGAGTTGAAGTCAGGCCTTCAGATATCCCGGTACCAAAAGATATTCAGTTGCCTCTCAGGTGAAGCCCAAGACATTCTGCCACCCGAGGCCAAGGGCAAGGTGACCATCCACACGTACAGGGAAGCCAAAGAAACAGGCAGCTGAATTTTACTTCAATATTGGTGACGGGACAGATCCACCACTGCACCTGCTAGCTTGCGGGGAAAGGTCAGGGCAGCTCTCAGAATCTGCCACCTGAAGCAATTGCCCCATTCTGCCTAAGGGTAGGATGAGGTAGGGAACCCTCCAGATGTTATTAGACTGCAACTCCAGCATGGCCAATTGTCAAGGATGGCAGGAATTGGGGTCCAGCCACATCTGTAGGACCTGCAGGTGATGCAGAGTAGCTCTTTGTTCCAATGCTCCACTTACTATTAGGAACTCCCCACCCCACTAAAACCTTTTCAGAACAGCAATTTATGAAGATACGATCAAGTGAATTCTTCTGATTTATATAACTAGCCATATCTGATGTGAGTTTTGGTGTGTGTTTGACTGTATCATCCCACTCTGTTGATTCATCTGCTGACTCATTTTCGTTTATTAGTAGAACTGCGGTGCTAGGATGAGCTGTAAGTGAGGAGGTGGCTTGGCTTGCACCTGGTGTCTTGATTCAGTGATTTTAAAAAACCAGCCACCTCCCAACACAACATGGTGCACAGATTTTTGTAAAAATGAACATGGAATTATCTGAATGGCTCTGGAATGATTAAACAAAATGCATGGCTTGAACGTGAACAGCAAAAATAAAATGCAGAGGCAAAACAAGAAACAGTAAAGACACCCCACACAATTGTAAATGAAATCCATTTGGCAAAAACAATTTTGGTTTTATTCAGTAAGTTGGTTATATTGCTCATTACCAGACTCATAGTTCCAAAGCTTTATTTTGAGCCTGGTTTTTGGTACACGGCTGATTACACAAAAGCTATTAAATCTCAAACGTTATCCAGCTATTCACTGCCCTTTTATCTGTGTTCCGTTTCAGACTATTTTGCCGATGTTCACTGATAAGGTGCTGCTGCATGAAACCTTATTGGTGATATGCTTTCAGTGTAATTTAAGTCAGTATAAGGAAGCATTAGGTGTATGTTGCAGCTTAAATATTATATTGATAACCTCCACAACCATTTCCCCAAAACATACTGCTGTCACATCACAGATTAATTTATGTATATAAAATTGGCTTTGAGAGCCTATGGTTGTACATGTTTACCTTCGTACATGTTATGATCGATCCTGACTTAAGTTAGTCACACTTGGGTCCTACTAAAGTTTGCAGATAGATTTCATTTGGAAAAGTGCAACTAACTTCGGCTGGAGCAAAGCCAGTATATTTTCCATGGTGCCACTCTTGATTACTTTGTAAACATATATATATTAATCTTATTGAAAGTATATCCTCCATTAAATGGAACTGCAACAACTCCAGTTCCAGTTGCTTGATATTGTATTATGAATAAGTCAGTTCTGCTCCTTCAGTGTCCTTATAGAAAGGGAAATATTCTCATTTTGCTAGCCCCCAGCTTCAACATCACAGCCTTCTTGGATATATCTTATAGCCTCAACAACATAGCCTTCTTAGGTATAGGTAGGACTCCCACTTTTTGCCCACCAGCACCCTGTACATTTAACAGTTTAATGGTAGCTAAAAATTCAATGAGTGCATCTTTTCTGAGGGTAGAGATGTCACAATAGAAAAGAGAGTTCTGTCTATTATGCAAATATTGAGTGCTTTCGGAGGGGGGGGGGAGTTGCAATCAGTTACATTTAACAGGCACAAATCTAGCACAAGCAGATTTGCTGTTCATGAAGCAGTACTAGAGTAACACCCCTCTAGGTAAATGCAAAACCATATTTGTGAGAGTCAGATGCTGGGGCAATTAATACCATATAATGATTAACACAGAGATGGTTGGTTTCACTCTTCATGATTACAAAGCCTGGTCTCCTCAAGAGTTGGCTTGCAGCTACTAAGAAGGCCCTTTCTTGAGTTCCCACCAAACATGCATCAGAAGTTGTTGGGACAGAGAAAAGGGCCTCTGCAGAATAATTCAATTTGCACTGCCCTGAACTCTCTGGTGCCTCGCCCTTCTCTCTCTTCCTCCTGCTAAGCATCAGTGATCCACTTTCTGGAGAACCAGCATAACAACTGCCCACTCCCCACAAGCTGCTGCTTCTCAACATCCAAGAAGGCTTGTATGGAAGAAGGCAGTCCTTCATGTTACAAGTTGCAGCCAGAGGCTTTACCTTGCACTTCTTGTTCTTGCCGTAACAAACCATGGATTGTTGTTATGTCTGAATCAGACCATCTTCCTGTGCTCCAGCAAGGGACTGCTTGTAAGTTTGGCCAAGAGCAGGACCTTCCAGCCTCCTTTTGCAAGGTTTTCTGGCATTTGGAGCCCAAGGAGTTCCAACAAGTGGTGCCTAAGCCTGGCATCAGGGTGGAGTTGAGAAAAGGACTTTGGATATAATTCTTTCACCAAAGTCAACAGCAGCGATCTGCTGTAAAACCTGTTAAGGCAGGCGAGTTAAGATTGTGTAACTTTACAGCGTGGACGCGCCATGTTATTAAATTTATTACAGGACTACTGAAATAGAGTTCTAGTTTATCAACATGGCAGAAGAATTATCACCAGCTGCACATGAGCCTGTCATTGGCTGCAGGTTGATTTCCTGTGGAAAGAAGCTTGAAACGAATAGAAAATATATGTCTGGCCATCTGGAAGACAGAAAACCACTTCTGAAGTATTCACTGCTATGTATTAATGCCTCTACCCTTGTGGTCCCTTCCAACTCTACAATTTTATGTTTCTCTTTAGAAATACTTCATTAGCTAATCCTCCCCCATTTGCTAATATTGCAGTATTATTATCTCATGGCTTGAGTATTTGCAGCTAATTACAGGTCACATTTCACCGTGTAAGTCACATCAGTAGCATGTAAACAGGTTTGGAAGGTAATGACCTAATTCAAATGATCCTATCTCAGTTTAACGAGCCAAGATACTGAATTGAATAAAGTTGTCCGTATGATCACAGACCCTTCTGCCTTTCTGCAGTTAAACCAGGGAGTTGTTAGCCATTGTTTTCCATTTTATCCAAGACAGGATTATCAGGTTTAAAACAAGCTAGGATCTAAATAACATCAGAATGAACATCTGGTTTGTTGTGGAGCTGGAAACCATATTTTCTTGCTTGCGATGAAGCTGTAGTTAATTGAAGGCTTCCATATTGCATGATAGATAAAATGATGATCCACCAAAATAACCTTTGTGCTGATGGTTCCTGGCTGTTAGCGATGGAAAGTTGGACTGTGCCATTCCAAGGTCACAATTTACTTTAACGGATGCCATACTCTGCAAGTGTGTGCTGGTTTCATTGGGACTGTTCATGATGTGAGGTCCTCCTTTCCAGGGATGTCTCATACTACATGGCCTTGAGAAGCTTAGGGGCTTGCACCATTTGAAGAACGCATTGACGAGCCATTCTTAAACCCTACCAGTAATATAGAGATGGTATTGCTGGCTTACATTAAAGAGCTGTTGAATTTGAGATATAGAGTGGGTCAAGCAGGGGTGGGTAACCTGCAGGCTCCAGATGTTGGGCACCAACTCCCATCAGCCAGCAGAGCCATTGGTCAGGGGCAGTTGAGGTTGTCATCCCAACATCTGGAGAGCCACAGAAGTAAAACAAGAAGGATTTAGAAAACTACAAAAATTGGGATGAAGATGGTTCACCTAAGAATTTGCAATAGCAAAGACTTAACTTCCCCCACTCATCCAAAGCAGGGCAATAAAAGTAATGCATTTAAATATTTATTCAATATTGTTTAAGTAGGATTTGGGAGATCTCAAGTCCACAGTAAGGTTCTGAAGACAAGTAACAAGACTAATACAAGCCTATTGTCAATCAGAGTACATCAGGATCTTGAGGATTTTGTATAATCTCTCTTCAGTTGCCCTGTTCTCATATCAAATAAGAAACAAATTTCTTCCCCAGCTGCTGTCAAGTAAGGAAATAGTGGTCAGACCTTCAAAAGATAGATTTTTTGGGGGTTAGCAAACAGATGTCAAGAATATTACTCTGCTCAGCAACTTATGCCTTAGCATTATCTAAATCTCGTAATGCTATTTTGAGTTGGCTTGCCTCTTGTCCATTGTAAAACACTTGCAAGATAACAGGTTCCATTATTAATTGTTTAATGTATTGTATTTTTGCATTCCTGCTATGGCCTTTGGCAAGTACAGAAATAAAACTGAACTGTTGTAGTTGAGGCATTTCCTTTAAGAGAGTTTAGGTGTGCAAAGATAGATCAGAAGTCCAGGCATACATAAATTACCTAAACCTCAAAAAGTTCACAACCAAATTGAACAATTTCCACATAAATCATATTAAGATTAAAATAAAGGTATCAATAAAATAATATCAATAACAGCACCCCCTCCCCCAATCCTCTAAACAATTCCTCAACCCAAGAGTCTGTTCAGCAGTCTCAGCTTCTGCAGCTGGAGTCAGACAGGGCCCCACCCTCCTAAGCCAGATGGGAAAAGCCTGCAAGGCCAGGACCAGGTCTTCCAGGACTCACCGCCAAGATTGCATGAGAGAGGGGCTGAGAAGATGAAGAGGCGAATGGAGACTCAGCAGAACAGCTGGTTCAGCAATACTTGTGTTCTGGCATCCTGAAAATTATGGAGAACTTTCCGAGGGAAGTGGAAGATCTCAGGTGGACCTCATTGGGAAAGGCCTGTCAGTCCAAAAATACAATGTGCAAGAACCTGGTAGCTTACATTGGAGCAGGAACGTAGACAGAGTCTAGAAGAATTTGGCGGTTCAGTGAGCAGAGCCCTGCCTAAAAACTGTGTATCTTCCTGCTGGCAGGGATGGTGGACCTGTGGCCCTCCTGATGTTGTTGAACTCCAGTTCCCATCAGCCCCGGTCAGCATGGCCCCAGGAAGGATGGGAGTTGGAGTCCAACAATACCTGGTTGGCCGCAGGTTTTTCACCCCTTGCCAATCCCTGTAAATATAACACACACACACACACACACACACACAGTTGCCAGGCCATCGTTCTTAATGCTTGCCAGTTGGCAGACCTATTGGTCTACCTAGCCCTACGTGTTGGCTGCTCTTTCATGACACAGCTCTAAGGTTTCCAGCCGTGGAGTTTTCCCAGCCACGTTGTTTCTTAACTGGAGAGACCAGGGGTTGGGCCTTCAACGTTCTGCATACAGAGTGTTTGTGCTGTGCTGGTGGGAATGACACTATTCACGTTTTCTTCCCTCTCCCCTTCCCTGGTAGAAGACCAAGTCACCTCTCACTGCAAGAAAGAAAGAACTGGGTCAGAGCTGCAGGTATAGGGCAGAAGCAGGGAGCATCCCCTTGCTGTCTGCCAGGGACAAGGACTCTCCTTGTTCCCAATACTTGGTTGGTTGGCTTAGGTGGGGCCACCCTTGCAGCTCTCCATCATCAGATCTTCCTTTTCCTCCTCATCCTGGAGAAGACCCAGAGAACATGGACTCCCGTTCTGCTAGTGGTTTGCTGTCGATTCACTTTGTTCTCCTGCCTAACCAAATTTCTTTTTCTCCTCCTTGTTTGTTTGTGTTTCAGAACGTATTAATTGTGGAGGTAAGTTCATCTATTTGGATTGGCTAAAATGGGTGGTGGTCCTTTTGGGTACAGTACGTCTTGTGCCACTTAATGTATGTAGGTGCAGATATACAAAGAATCCCGTGAAGTCAGCAAAAACCTTGCTAGTGCTTTTCGAAAGCCGTTTAGCTAAAGGCTGTGACACCTTTTTTGGGGGGACTGTGAAAAAGACCCAAAAGAGGCTACCGTATTTTTCGCCCCATAGGATGCACCGCCGCATAGGACGCACCTAGTTTTTTTTTTTGGGGGGGGGAATAAAGAAAAAAAAAATTTCCCCCCCCAGGCACGGGGCTGGCGCGGGGGAAGCCCGAGCTTCCCCCGACCCCAGCCCCCAGGACAGCCTCCTATCTGCAAGCCTAGGGAGCCGTGCCGGTCTCCCCAGGCTTACGGAGAGCTGTGCGAAGCCCAGGCGCGCTCTTCAGTGCGCCCCAGGCTTCGGAATGCAGGCAGCTCTGTGCAACCTTTGGGACAACGGTGCGACTTCGCACTGGGCTCCCTAGGGTTGCGCAGAGCTGCACGAAGCCCGGGAATGCAGGCAGCTCCGCGCAAACCTCGGGAGCCCAGCACGGCTTCACGCCGGGCTCCCGAGGGTTGCGCGGAGCTTCCTGAAGCCTGGAGAGCGAGGGGTCGGTGCGCACCGACCCCTCTCACTTTCCAAGCTTCAGCGAAAGCCTGTATTCGCCCCATAGTATGCACACACATTTCCCCTTCATTTTTGGAAGGGAAAAAGTGCATCCTATAGGGCGAAAAATACGGTAATTCCTCCCCTCCTCCCCCCAGAAATTAAAATAATAAAATGGTGTTGATGTTGCAGAACTTTTCAGCTATTAGCTAACCAGGTCAGTTTCAAGGCTCTTGTGTTAATATACAAAGCCCTGAACAACTTGGGTCCAGGATGCCTTAAGGCTCACACAAGCCCTTATATCCCAGCTTGATCACTGAGATCATTCAGAGGAAGACTTTAAGTTGTCCCCCATCTTACAAAGGCTCAGCTGGTTTAAACTTTCTTCCTTCTTACTACACTGTCAACTTCCTGTGAAAATTATTTTGCATTGTCTTTAATGGTGTTTTATTATACTTGCACATATTGTTGTGTACCACCTTGATATTTTATATGAGTGGACAGCATATAAATAATTTTATAAATAAATAAATGCCCTAACTACACACACACACACCGGCCTCCTTTTACCTTTCATGTTCCTGTGATGCAATGGGTCTGTGCGTCTGGCTGTTAACCAGAAGGATGGTGGTTGGAGGGGGTTAGACTAGATTCCTTCATTTGCAGGGGGTTAGACTAGATGACTCTCGGGGGTCCCTTCCAACTCTACAGCTCTATGCTTCTATGCTTTCCAAAGGATATCATTGGAACCGGAAGAACGATGAGAGCTCTCCTCAGCAAAATTGAAAAATGCAAACCCAAGATGGTCAAGGTGGCAAGGTAAGTGTAGTATTTGGGAGGGACCACATCTCAATGGGTGGAGCAGCCTTTGATAGTGTGATGCCCTCCAGATGTTTTGGACTACTAGTTCCATCAGCCACAGCCAGCACAGCCAATGGTCGGGAATGATGGGAATGGTAGTCCAACAACATGTAGAGGCTACTGTGCGGGCCACTGCTCAGAAGCTTGTCTCTTTCTCTGTGGGAGGATGGCAGAGGCAGCTGACTCAGCTGCTAAGGGAAAGAGAAAGGAAATCCTTTTGGGTTTGCCCTTGATGAGTCTTCAGACATCTCCGATGGAGGGGAAGTGCACTCATTTACTCTTCTGCTGAAATTGGGGTGAGGTGGGGAGTTTGCCAAGCTAAACAGACCTCACCAGCCATGCATGGTTACCCATCAGAGGCTCAATCTATCTCTTGTTTTTGCTACCTGTCTTTGGAGTGTCAAAACAGGGAATGGGGTTGGTTCTCGAGCAAGGACCATAATCAAAATAGTGGATAATATTGAGCTTGATGGACAATTATCTGACCTGGGAGGCCATAATATATGGCTGTTGGGCTGTGGTTCAGCTTAATGTTAGGACACGGTGCCATCTAGATGTTGTTAGACTACAACTCCCATCATCCATTGGCCAAGGCTGACTAAGGCTGTTGGGAGTTGGTGTCCAACAACATTTAGAGGGGCACCAGGCTTAGCGGGTTGCAAGTTGTACAGGCTTTAAGGAAATGAGAGACGGGGACAGAAGAATACATCTAACCAAGCCAAAATGTTCAGGAGTTATGTGAACTTTTTAAAATGTTTACAATAAAAAAACCACATTTTTGTTATTTATTTAATGATAGTTTGCTGGTGAAAAGAACATCTCAGCCTAATGGATACAGACCGGACTGTAAGTGCTCTCCTGTGGATTTTCTTTGCTTCCTGATTGTGAAGTAGCTAAAATGTTCCATTGTCCTGTTTTCATTAAATAGGCAAGACGTAACACACCCGGTCCTTGGGGTGTTGTTCAAAAGTGATGCTAGGAATAGCGTCTAAACAATGGAAGTGCCACCTTGATCAGAACTATCAACTGGGGAGGGGGACAGCTTCCCCTCCACTGTCCCTATTTCATTATAGACATGTATGAGAGACGGCATGGGAAATGACCACCTTTTAAAACCGATTTCAGAGTTGTGCCACTGTCAAGAATCACAAGCTTGACCTTGCAACTCTGCTGAGAAAGAAACCTTCACAACGCTTCTGTTTCCAATATTGTTTGGGGTTAAATTGTGGCACTTTAACACCAGTTTCAGATAAGTTTAAAAATTGCCCAGCAGGTGTTCCTTGCAACACCCTGCATTTTATTCTGAGATCTGAGATCTTATAATGAAGGGCAGTATATAAATCTAATTTTTAAAATATGCCCTTAGCATGTCTGTTGGCCAAGATACAACACACTGTGGCTTCAAAGTCCTACGTTGTCCAGCTGTATCCCAGCTGCAGACAACTGCAGATTGTTCCTTGGAGGCTGTCATAAAAATCATTTGGGAGTTAACTTCCCTGGGGACACATCTCTGTTTGGGTAAGAGCTGTAGTTAGCAAGCTCTATATTTCTTTTCCCCCTCAATATTAGCTAACAGGATTCCTTTTAGACAGAATTGTGGTCCTTTATATAGCCTAATTGGGTACATCTAGACAGCTCCGCTTCAGCTTCAGTAAAGTGTTCCCATCTCAGAGCCCCAGACTCACAGTCACTGAGATTTGGCTCTTGTATACAATTTCCAGGTCAGTGAACTATTACATAAAGGAAGTGTCAGGGTTTGTATTTTTAACAATACAGACATTTTGCCCTTTTTTCCCTCTCTCTCTCTTCCAGATTATGGATTTGAAATTCCAAATTTATTTGTGGTGGGCTATGCTTTAGACTACAATGAGTACTTCAGAGATCTAAATGTAAGTGTCTCCCACTCTTTGCCTCCTGAAAAAAAACAACACTTTTATAAACTATGACTTTCGAACCCAGCCAATCTAGAACTGGGTTTCCTCTTCTGTGGCTAACAGTAAAAATTTGTACCCTACTTCTGCAGCACATGGTGCTTTTTAATCCTTATCCTGCCTGCCTTCATGTACAATAGTTTGCTTCACGAATAATGCTAAACCATAGTTCAGCTGCAGGACGCCTTGGGCTCATGCTCTGCTCTCCATGCAGCTCTGAGGAGAATGGAAATATCCATTACATAAGATAAACACCTTTTCCAGCACTCATACTTGCAGCGTTATTTCTGTCAGTGGGAGAATGTGATTTATTTCTGTCACTCGCCACAGCACACTGGAGCGATCAGAGTGCAGAATGTGGCTCCTCCATAAACGCTGTTGGTTGACTTTGTGGGTTGTGATGTTAAAACTTTTCGTTTCAGCACATATGTGTTATCAATAACCATGGCAAAGCCAAATACAGAGTCTAAGGAATAACCGGCTGGCCTGAACTGGAAAACTGACAGTCCCCTTGAAGCATCTCCTGAAGAACAATTGAACTGACATCCGTCCCATTCAGCCTGGACTAAAAAGTGGCCCCTTCTTTCTAAAGGGGGAAAAGAGACTTTGCTGCAGTCAGCCACCCTCATCTCCTTTGTAGCAGAACTTGGACAAGGCAAAGACCGAGAAGTCATGATCTTTTTATATATACATATAATTTAGTGTTATAAGCTAGCAACTAATTAGTTAATTCATTATAATTAGTTATGACTATAATTAGTTACTATGAGATAGTAAGTGAGATGGCATTACCATATTTTTTGCTCTATAAGACGCACCAGACCACAAGACGCACCTAGTTTTTGGAGGAGGAAAACAAGAAAAGAAATATTCTGAATCTCAGAAGCCAGAACAGCAAGAGGGATCGCTGCGCAGTGAAAGCAGCAATCCCTCTTGCTGTTCTGGCTTCTGGGATAGCTGCGCAGCCTGCATTCGCTCCATAAGACTCACACACATTTCCCCTTACTTTTTAGGAGGGAAAAAAATGAGTCTTATAGAGCAAAAAATACGGTATTTGTTGGCTTGCTTATCCCTTACCTTGCTCCAATCTTCTTTGTGAAGATAGCTGCGCTATTCACAAAGCCATTCTGCAAGGATCCGTAGCTTTGTGCCTCCCAGTGGTGCCTCTTGTTGCTTCCAGTTCTCTCCAGTAACCTATCTGTGCCTTCTTCTGAGCCCTTCTTTTAAAGTTTTCTTGAAGAAGCTCAGTGTACATCAGAGGTGGGGAACTGCAGGCCCGGGGACCAGACGTAGCCCCAGACACCTTTTTTGGCTCCTTGTGACTTTCTGCAAGCCATACCCTCTTTCCGCAGTTCACCCCCCCCCCCACTAGCTCTTAGAATCATAGAATTATAGAGTTGGAAGGTACCCTGAGGGTCATCTAGTCCAACCCCATGCGACACAGGAATCTCAACACACGGTCTCCCATCCAGTTTGGAGCCATGCCTGACCCTGCTTAGCTTTGCAAATGTGCTTTTGCACCCAAGTGTTTTCTCCTGCCTGGAATGTGCCCTTGAACTCTGATAATGCTTCATGTTTGCCTGGATGGAAAATAAGGGGGGAGTGTGAGTATGCATAAAGAACTAGTCTGTTCTACAGAAGTAAAATGCACATTTGTTGCTCCGTTCAGTTTGGCTTCCGGCTCCACCCATCACAAGGATGTGGCCCTTGGAAGGTTCCCCAAAAAGGGAATAAGGCCCCTAGTAGGCTGGAAAATGTTCCCCATTATCCTCATAAGAACCTTGTGAAGTAGCTTAGGCTGAGGGAGAATGTACTGGCCTCAGACTCACCCAATGAACTTAGAGGCTGAGTGGGGATTTGAACCTTGATCTCCTAGGTCCTAGGACAACACTCTAACCACTATGCCACACTGGCTTTCAGGAGGCTTACAGTGGAACGCAAAAGTGCAGACTATATACCGGTAATAATTGTGCTCTAAATTAATCCGTCTGTTCATCATGGCCACACGCAGTTGCCCTGGGCAAACCTATAAAAGGTAGCTTGGCTCATTTCCTGTATCTTGAGTTTTGTCATCAGTAAGGTTCTGTTTTGCAGGATAACAAGATT
The DNA here is from genome assembly GCF_965153285.1 of Podarcis tiliguerta. Taxonomy (NCBI): domain Eukaryota; kingdom Metazoa; phylum Chordata; class Lepidosauria; order Squamata; family Lacertidae; genus Podarcis; species Podarcis tiliguerta. The sequence continues at coordinate 38,706,306 of NC_139545.1, read as the reverse complement.
CTTGAATCATGCTGTGAGAATCACATTCAAGAAACATCAAATATACATTATGTTAACGGTGTGATAGATTCCTGATCAGTTGACATCCCCAAAGCTGGTGCTGCCCGTGGAGTAGGAACTAGTGTAAATGGTTTTCCTCTACTCCCATTAATCCTCACAGTGACCCTGTAAGGTAGACTAGGCTGAACAATATAGACTGCCCCTAAGTCACCCAGTGACTAGGGCTAGGGTGATATCTGGTTTTCAACATCATGATATATCGCCAGCGAAACATCGCAATATACCGATATGTCACAACGTCTGAAATGAGGATCAAGTTGTGTAGAGACACTCATATGTGATTCATTGTTCTAGGGCTACAGTCCTAAGCACAACTTGCTAGGGAGTAAATTTCATTGCGCATGGAAGGACTTATTTTTTTGAGTAAGCATGCTTTAAGCCATTTGTATTTCCTAGGAATATGTTTCCTAGGAAGGTAACTGGTTTTAATTCATATCTAGTCCCACACTGCAGAGTCACCAAGGTATGTGAATCTATAAAGTCCCCAGTGGGTCGGTTTCAGTAAATGTATTTATGGGTGTGTTTCTGATGAGCCTTTGTTACCCATTCATCCAAAATCATATGGAGCTCCAGTATAATAACATTGAATGTTAATGAATCTTTGCGAGACACTTTTGATTTGACCTTTCAAGGGGAGATGATGGTGTGTCATGAATGCATGGATGTACTCAACTGTGTTTAATACACTGAATTTTAATTGGAACCAAACAATAGCAGCCAAGCTTGGGTTCCCAAACGGCATCCTTTGTGTACAACATAGGAAAGTCATAGATTAGACAAAAAAACCAAGACCCTCTATGAGTGCACATTTCCATAACCGAAACTAATCATGTACAAAGGGTTGTTTAGATGGCATATATTCTTTTTCAAATCTTTTTTTTCCCCTCTTAATGATCCTGTTTTTTTCACAAGCAATTAACCTATCTATGAATATGAATATGGGGGTGTTGATACAGGGGTGGGGAAACAGTCTTTTCTGAAGATAGGAAACATTTCAAGTCATAGAATCATAGAATCATAGAATCATAGAGTTGGAAGAGACCACAAGGGTCATCGAGTCCAACCCCCTGCCAAGCAGGAAACACCATCAGAGCACTCCTGACATATGGTTGTCAAGCCTCTGCTTAAAGACCTCCAAAGAAGGAGACTCCACCACACTCCTTGGCAGCAAATTCCACTGTCGAACAGCTCTTACTGTCAGGAAGTTCTTCCTAATGTTTAGGTGGAATCTTCTTTCTTGTAGTTTGTATCCATTGCTCCGTGTCCGCTTCTCTGGAGCAGCAGAAAACAACCTTTCTCCCTCCTCTATGTGACATCCTTTTATATATTTGAACATGGCTATCATATCACCCCTTAACCTCCTCTTCTCCAGGCTAAACATGCCCAGCTCCCTTAGCCGATCCTCATAAGGCATTGTTTCCAGGCCTTTGACCATTTTGGTTGCCCTCCTCTGTACACGTTCTAGTTTGTCAGTGTCCTTCTTGAACTGTGGTGCCCAGAACTGGACACAGTACTCCAGGTGAGGTCTGACCAGAGCAGAATACAGTGGCACTATAACTTCCCTTGATCTAGATGCTATACTCCTATTGATGCAGCCCAGAATTGCATTGGCTTTTTTAGCTGCCGCATCACACTGTTGGCTCATGTTAAGTTTGTGGTCAACCAAGACTCCTAGATCCTTTTCACATGTACTGCTCTCAAGCCAGGTGTCACCCATCTTGTATTTGTGCCTCTCATTTTTTTTGCCCAAGTGCAATACTTTACATTTCTCCCTGTTAAAATTCATCTTGTTTGTTTTGGCCCAGTTCTCTAATCTGTCAAGGTCGTTTTGAAGTGTGATCCTGTCTTCTGGCGTGTTAGCCACCCCTCCCAGTTTGGTGTCATCTGCAAATTTGATCAGGATGCCCTTGAGTCCATCATCCAAGTCGTTGATAAAGATGTTGAATAAGACCGGGCCCAAGACAGAACCCTGTGGCACCCCACTAGTCACTCTTCTCCAGGATGAAGAGGAACCATTGATGAGCACCCTTTGGGTCCGGTCAGTCAGCCAGTTACAAATCCACTGAGTGGTAGCATAGTCAAGACCGCATTTTACCAGCTTCTTTACAAGAATATCATGGGGCACCTTGTCAAATGCCTTGCTGAAATCAAGGTAGACTACATCCACTGCGTTCCCTTCATCTACCAGGCTTGTAATTCTGTCAAAAAACGAGATCAGGTTAGTCTGACATGACTTATTTTTCAGAAATCCATGCTGACTATTGGTGATCACAGCATTCCTTTCTAGGTGCTCACAGATTGTTTGCTTAATGATCTGCTCCAGAATCTTCCCTGGTATTGATGTTAGACTGACTGGGCGGTAATTATTTGGGTCCTCTCTTTTCCCCTTTTTGAAAATAGGGACAACATTTGCCCTCCTCCAGTCTGCCCTCCTCCAGTCGCAAAACTCAAATCCATATTAAAAGCATCTTCAGCTTTCCGGGCTTTTGAGGTTTCCCGTTTCCTTTGCCATCATCTGCAAAATATATTTTTTCTCATTTACCTGTTGCACTCATTGGAAGAAGGCCATTATGTGCTATATACAAACTGCTCTCAATAACTTCCTAAAGGAAGCCAGTGCAAAAATATAAAAATCGAATGCAAGCAGCTTTGTTCAGAACAGCATGGGGCCTATTGTTGTTAGACTGCAGTTTCCTTTACACTAATAAACAGTAAGGGCGCTTTGCTACATTAGAGATTGCTTTCGACTTCCCATCGCCTCTTCTTCAGCACAGATTTGCACACCCCACAGAAGCCTTTACAATGTACACAAGTGCTTTGGGGGAAACCAATGTAAACATTTCCTGTGTACCTCTGCTGTGGCCTGTACATTTTTCCTAGCTGAATAAAATGAACTGAAGTAACTATGGGATTTCCACCATTGTGTAATTAATTGCCCCATGTTTATGCATATACAGATGAGTGGGAGGAGGTTGAGGATAGATTTTTCTGCAAGTTTCCTTTGTGAGAGAAAACAATTTCCACTCAGCTATCTGTCTAAGACAGGCATCCCCAAACTCGGCCCGCCAGCTGTTTTGGGACTACAACTCCCATCATCCCTAGCTAACAGGACCAGTGGTCAGGGATGATGGGAATTGTAGTCCCAGAACAACTGGAGGGCCGAGTTTGGGGATGCCTGGCCTAAGAGAGCAATCCTAAACTCCCTGGAAGGGTGGCATTGGGTTCATTGAATCCTACAGATCTCCCTCACATAGGAGGAGCATGCAAGTTCAGGCCAATGTTCTCACAGATACCCAGATGCCTATGGGAAACCTGCAAGCAGGACATAAACACAAGAGCTCTCTCCCCTCTTGGGCTTCCTGCAACTGGTATTCAAGAAGCATTCCTGCCTCCAACTGTGGAGGCAGAGGATAACCATCATAGCTAGTAAGCATGGATAGCCACCTCCTCCATGAATGAGCAGAGGGAGATCTCTGTGCGAAGGAGGAATGTCAGGAATGCCCTGGTGTGGTGGCAGCAAGCTCCACTGCTGTTCTGCAGGTAGAAACACGGCCCATGATGGAACCTGAAATGGTGTGTTCCAAGGGCACGTTGGGGAAGGCGATGACTCACAGAAATCTACGCATTGTTCCCCTGACCAACTGCAAGAGCTACACCATCCCTGGAGCTGGCATAGCTAATTTTCCCCCCTGTTGCAGTTAATGGGAGGGACATACTTTTGAAAACCTGACTGCAGCAGGAAAAAGAAGAAATGCTACTCGCCTCTCCACCATTCAGAAACTCTCAGGCTTTAAAAATAATTCAAATTTATTTTAACACACACACACACACAAATTTGCATTATTGGTTCTTAAAAGCCTGAGAAAAGTAATGTTTCTGCTTGGCAGCTAAATGATAGCAATGAGGGTACGAGGCAAACCTCCTTAGGGAGGGCATTTCAAAAGCAAGGCACTAATGCTGAAAAGTTTCTCTTGTAATCACCCGACACCAGGCATCCTGAGAAAGATCACAGGGTGGTGATCTCAGTGGACTAGCCAAATTGATGCAGGAGAAGGTGACCTAAGAGGTATTTCAGGTCCTAAACCATGTGGGGTTTTAGGGGTGATGACCCAGCTCTGACACAGACTCTGGGCCAAGCAACTGGATTAATGGTACAGATAATACTGATTCAGGAATCTATCTTTGCTTTGTATATACCGTATATTTTTTGTTTTCATCTTGCATTTTGTACTGCACACAATTATTTTAATGGTTGTTTTAGAAAATATGGGGGGAAATAAATAAAGTGAAGTGGGGGAGATCACAACTGTTCATACATTTTATTCCTAGTCCCCGTGAAATCTTTGAGTCCCTTGTATCCGGTGACCTACCAAATGCTGTCATCATCAGAGCCAAGTGATCTTTTTCAATCATGGTCGCATCTCTTTGACTCATGAACTAGTCGGAGGGTGTTTATTCTTCCAATCAATTTAACAACATCTGGCAGATTATATAAGGCGAGAGGATGTTCTTTATAAACCGTCATGGACAACATGTTTCTCTGTTTTTTGCAGCCATCCAGTTTTCTCTGATTTCCCTCTCTTGCTCTGTAATAGCTGACATCCTTCCACACCCTGCCCCCAAACATAAAAGCAGGATTGTTGCATCTGTGAAAGTGACATCAGCATTTTGGAGTGCTCCCTTTCGACAATTAATTCAACTCATTCATCCTTCAGTTGGCTGGATCCCAAAGCTATCTGGGAGAAAATGACTGATGGTGACAAAACAAACACTATCCAAAACAGCTATATCTATAACCAGTTTAAGGGCTATATTTTTAATGGGAAGCTTCAATCTACAAAGCAGTCCAGATCTGTTGTTGTAGGTTGTGTCCCAAGTACCCTTTCCCCATGATTCTGCCCTGCAATTCTGATTAAAAAAACTACTTCTTTGGTGTCTTTCATAAACGATGATAACATGCTCCTCAACATATAGGGCTTGCATGCAAATCATGCACATGATGGAATCTTCTGGGGTGAAGGATGCTCTAAAAAGAGAAATAGTCAATAAATAAATAACTGCAAACACAATATGATACACAATATGAGAGCCAGTGTGGTGTAGTGGTTGAGAGTGGTAGTCTTGTAATCTGGGGAACCGGGTTCGCGTCTCCGCTCCTCCACATGCAGCTGCTGGGTGACCTTGGGCCAGTCACACTTCCTTGAAGTCTCTCAGCCCCGCTCACCTCACAGAGTGTTTGTTGTGGGGGAGGAAGGGAAAGGAGAATGTTAGCCGCTTTGAGACTCCTTAAAAGGGAGTGAAAGGCGGGATATTAAATCCAAACTCTTCAAATCCAAATCCAAAATCCAAACATGCAGCTTTTGCACTAAGAACATATAGGCACAGCAAGTCTTGCATAAATGCACACTGGTGATTCGTGTCCGCAATGCTGAGAGATGCACAACACAGCGTGTACATGCATGTTGCCAACCCAGACAGCATGCATGATGAAAACATGCATGGCAAAAGCAATTAAGTTCTGCTCCTCTCCATCCCATCAACGCTGCCTAACATAGGCATTTGGCCAGCACAGCCTGCTGTCAGTGCCACTGTTATCACTACATTGGCACGGTGTAAAGTTTCTGTTCCTGTGCCTTTTGCCTGCATCCCCATCGCAGCCAGGAACTGTAACCCAACCACAGGATTGCTCTGCTAGTGAACCTTATTCATCGGTCTGCTGCAGCTCAGAAGGCTCAGAAGGCAGAGTAGGGAACTCCATGATGGCAGGTACCCCACAGAAGGAAGAACGTGAACGAGAAACTTGGCAAATGGAAGCACTTCCCTTTGGCTATCCTGTTTCCTTTCCTGATTCCGCCTCCTCCTCGGCTGTTGCATCCTAGTGCGGGGGTGTTTGCAGCCGAAGGAAAGTACCACCAATTGGAGTCTTGGAAGCAGCCTCCCCACCCCAACGCACAAACACCCCTGTACCAGTTCCCACTGTGCGAATAACAGGGCAGAAGAGCACATACGGGATGTGTGAAGAAGATGAAACTCTGACTTCAAGCCACTGTTGTTATTAGGCCATTGCAAGGTACTCTGGGAAAATTGCATCATTTTTCTTTAGTGTGCAAACAGTAACATGCAATTTATTAATTATTATTATTACCATCGTTATTATCAACAAGAACATTAATAGCAGCAGCAGAAATTACTATAAGGGTAAGGGTACCCCTGCCCGTACGGGCCAGTCTTGACAGACTCTAGGGTTGTGCGCCCATCTCACTCAAAGAGGCCGGGGGCCAGCGCTGTCTGAAGACACTTCCGGGTCACGTGGCCAGCGTGACAAGCTGCATCTGGCGAGCCAGCGCAGCACACGGAACGCTGTTTACCTTCCCGCTAGTAAGCGGTCCCTATTTATCTACTTGCACCCGAGAGTGCTTTCGAACTGCTAGGTTGGCAGGCGCTGGGACCGAACAACGGGAGCGCACCCCGCCACGGGGATTCAAACTCCCGACCTTTCGATCGGCAAGTCCTAGGTGCTGAGGCTTTAACCCACAGCGCCACCCGCGTCCCTGAAATTACTATAGCCAGCATTAATAATAATAGTAGCAATAATAATAATAATAATAATAATAATAATAATAATAAGGCTTTAAAATGGGGTTAGACAAATGCATGGAGATGACTACCAATGGCTGCGAGTCATGGCTATATGTTGCATCCAGTGTCAGAGCAAGGATGCCTCTGAATGCCGGTTGTGGGGCTCACGAATGGGAGATGCTGTTGCACTCATACCATGCCTGTGAGATTCTGATAGACATCTAGTTGACATCTGTCAGAGCAGGATGCTTGATAAGCCTTTGCTCTGATTCATCGGGGCTTTCTAGGTTCTTATGTTCCCCAAAGGGCTCTAGCATAAAAGCCGCCTCAGTGACCTTGGACCAGTCAGTATCTAACTATCTAACCCAGAGTTGTTATAAGAATAAAAAAGGGGCAATCATTTAGGAGGAGGAGATTGGTCTAAGAGGAGGATGCCTTGGAGTCTGATGAGCAGACAACCCTTACTGGTAATGGCAGCATAGGAGGGGGATAAACTGGAGCAGGGCTGGTGGCTGTTAGTCCCTCCCTGCCAAGTTATCTTCCCTGACATCTGCACCACACACTTAAAAGCACACAACTTTCCCCAAAGAATCCAGTGAACATAGGAAGCTGCCTTATATTGAGTCAGGTGATTGGATTCATCCAGCACAGTACTGTCTACACCGGGCTTTCTCAACCTGTGGGTCCCCAGATGTTGTTGAACTACAGCTCCCATCACCCCTAGCTAGCAAGGCCAGAGCTCAGGGATGATGGGAGTTGTAGTCCAACAACATCTGGGGACCCGCAGGTTGAGAACCGCTGGTCTACATTGATAGGCCAAGGATGTCCAGGATTCCAGACGGGGTTCTCTCCCTGCCCTCCTTCGAGATGCCAGGGTTGAAAATTGGAACCTTCTGCACGCCAAGCAGATGCTTTGCCACTGAGCTACAGCCTTTCCCTGGACTCTGTGGGAACTGTAGTTTGTTAAGGGTGCTGGTAGATTTAGCTTTGTGGGGGGGGGGGTACATTCCCAGGTAGTCACCATGTGCTTTAAATGTGCAATGGGTGTGCTTTCGAATGGTTAGTGTGGATCCACCCTTACACAGTTATCAGCTCTCTTTACAGACTGAAAGAAGCAGATGGAAATTTAATTTTCATTATTTTAAAAGAGGCTTCTGGTTTGTGTCCAGCTTGATCAGAGTGGAAAGGCTTGCTGGCATGCTGAGCGCAAAGCAAGGAACTCTTTGTACCCACCAGCGTGCCCAAACGCTTTGTTCCCAAAGCTGAGACAACAGATCTGCTATGAAATAGAGCCTTCGGTTGGAAAGCCTTCCCTGGCTATTGGACACGCAGATGAGCCATGCTACCAGCATCAAGCACATGTCTTGATCCAGTAGCCCAGTGCGTTCTTGACATGAGAGGAAATGGCGGCTTGACCTAAGCAGAGTCCACTTGGGACACCCAAGCAGGGAATATTAGCCCAGTCCTAATATAGCAGACACCTGGCTCCACATCCAAAAAGGAGAGGAGCCAAAGTCTCAAATTGGTGGGTGTTTACTTCTATTTGTGTAAACGGAACCAGAAGTAAGAACGTGTTTCCTGCACAGAAAGGGAGAAGGAAGTCTGGATACATTTGTGGAGCTGCTGCCGCAAAATAGCCCAAGCTGCCTCTCTCCAGAGAGATGCAGAAATATTCAATGAGTTCACTCTCTGGCACTGATGAGACTCCCATGGCGGCTCTCCAACCTTGTCCTGAGGCAAGGTGAAGTCACTCTTTCTGGCAGGGAGTTTCATGGCCAGAAAACTCCGGGCAAAGTTTGTCCCAAAGATGTTGCCTTGTAACCATAGCTCAGTGTTACGCAGGATGTCCCAGGTTCAAAACCTGATATCTCCAGGTAGGGCCAGGACTGTCCCCTGCCTGAAACCCTGGAAAGCTGCTGCCAGTCAGTGAAAACTATACTGAGATATCTGGGACAATGGTCTGACTCAGAATAAGGCAGCTGCCTATGGACCTGTCCCCAGGGGTGGGTGTCAGGCGTGCGTGCAGGAGCCAGGCCCTGTGACCAATAGGACTTTGCAGGACTGGGGCCTTCCTAAGTCTGTTCTGAAGAGGCAAGGCCTCACAGGTGAGGCCAATTGGTAACTCACAGCACCTGGTGGCAAGAGCTGGGAAGGGATATAAGGTCAGCATTTCCCTTGGCTCTTTGCTATAGCAGCATGCTTCCTGCCTTGCTGCGTTTGGCTTCTTGCTTCCTGATCCTTGAACCTCGGCTTCTTGACTCCCAGCTTCTTGATCCTCGGACCCTTGATTTCGTGACTCCTTGCTTCCTGACCCTCGGACCCTTGGCTTCTTGACTCCCAGCTCTCTGACCCTCGGACTCTTGGCTTCCTGACTCCTGGCTTCTGGACCCCTGTTCCTGCTCCCACCCGGCCATCTTGCCCCCGGTCCTGAAGTCCCCTGCCAGGACTTTGATTGCCTGTGAACTGGACTGTGGGGGTGGCAGCAGCAGTGTCAGAGAGAAGGGTTTCCTAGAAAATGCATTCATTCCAGATAGGAGAACAAGCAGACCTAGGAGAACTATAGTGTGGGACGATCACAGACGCACTTTCAACTTCAGGGCCACTACTGCAAGGATTCTCCTTCTTTGTTGATTTAAAGCCGCAAGAGCATATGCTAACCTATCACTAAAAAGGCACTGATTGCAAATATGTCTCCCAAACAGTGTTGGTCTGGAGCAGCTTTTTCTTGGTGACAATTGCCATACTGGGCAAATGAAAGCCGCTCTGGAAAACGAGCCACTCTAGGATCCTCCGCAGTGCCATCTGCAAGGTACTCTCTCTAAACCTTGCAAGCTGTTACCAGAGAAATTGGCAGCCATCGAGGCCGGCATGCCACATGAGTAGGCAAGAGGGTAAAGGCAGCTGAATTAAGGCCTCTCTTCGAGCACGAACAATATTAGTTTGCTTGGTATTTATACGCTATCTTTCATCCAAATTGATTTCATGGTGGTTTACAGCAAGATCAAAGAACAAGCACAAAGTAAAAATGGAACACGCTACGAGTCCCGCTTACCAAACACAATGTATTCCCTGGAAATTGTTCGTCAGGCAAGCGTTCACATAAAGGGTCTAGGATTTTAATTGATTTCTATGGGGACATTTTCAATCCGGGATTTTTTTCTGATTTATCCCCCCACTTTTTCAATGGTTTCTTCCTGAAACAGTGACGGCCAACTAGCCAAGGAGAGACAAAGGAAAAACCTGATTTGTCTGATGTCTCCTGCTCTGTGATTTGTCCAATCTCTCCTGCTCTCTGATTCTTCTGATCTTGCTTCCTCCCTCCTTGCCTGGTTTCTGCCCCCAAATGGCTGCCGCCAACCAGCGAAGCACGCACAAACAAAAATTAAGGAGGTGAGTGAAACACAGGCTGTTCAGATATCTGTAGAATGTATAGTGAGGTTTGGGCATAATTCTTTGTTTGGATAAGTGAATTTTCACATAACAAGCAGGTAGATATCAGGACCTGCATGTACTCTCCAATTATGAACCCCTATATTCTGATGTAGCTTCACAGCACCATCTGAAGTGTCTGGGATTTCACACCTCCTATAGTGAACTCTAAATACATAAGGCAGCTCCTGCACAGCCCTTGGGAAGCTCTCTAACTATTTTGTATCTCGGGTTCCACAGTAACATGATGACTCTACAATCAACTTTTGAGAAATGTAGGGGCTCTTGGGTCTTCATACAACTATCCCCCACTTTATGTGTCATGATCACATAATAAACATTTTCCCTTCTGCAAGTAGAAATTAACTATTTTATGAATGTAGCATTCCAGGTTAGATTAGAAAAGCCCATACCCATGCAAAATATCGAGGAAGCACTGATAATGCACCTGGTCCAAGGCACAGCCTATGCTGTGAATCCATTCTTCCTCTACTTCAGGAAGGAGGGGGGAAAGTTCATGGCCACAGCTGCCCGTAATCTACCATCTAAGAGTCCACCAGGTTGATAGAAAACCAGCTAATTCAGGGAAAGGCAACCTGATATTGTTGGTCTCCAACTCCCATCATCCTGACCAGTGGTCACTGGTTCCCCATCCCTGGTCTAATCCTTTTTGAAGAAAGGTGGTACATATGGCAAATTTGAGGTTGGAATGAGTATATACAGTACTGTGAGTTCCCTTTAACATATACTTCTTTCTCTGATTTTCAGTAAAGAGATAGGAAGTTTAAAAGTTATCCCAGAAAATGCACCCTCCCCCTCCCCCTTTCATATTATATGGGTGTGCCACATGTGAAAATTGTGGAAAGTGTAAACTGGGAACTGCTGGGATACTTCTATCTAGAAGGGGAAATAAACCAAATGTGGATTGAAGAAATGAAAGAGTTTCACAATAGTGAAAGGATGGTCTTTAAACCCAGAGATTGGCTGGGGGATTATGAAGGCATCTGGGGGCAATTTATAGAAGATTATGTACATGACACATAGTGGCACAGTGACAGGGGAATGGAAGGCGAGGGAAATAACCCACGGTGCTTTCACAATCCCTGGCTGAGCCCCTTCTGTCCTCTGTGCTCTCACATGTTTCAGATCCATTCTACTACCATCCCTTCCCGAATAGAATCAACCTTGGCATTTGCACCTCTGATCAGTCTATAGCTGATGGCCAGCAAAGAACGTCTGTTACGGAGCCTGAGAGGATAATGAAAGCTCTGCCTCAGATGCCAAGATTCTGACCTGTTCAAATTCACACAAACAAGCCATCGCTTTCTGTCGGCAAGGGCATGTGAAATCTGACAGGGCTCTGCAACATCTTTTATCTTCCTCCTATACTGACATTTATAATTTGATTGATATTTATAAACTGATTAAAACTCATGTGGAAGATTTCTTCACCCAAGGCTCCATCTGCACACTTTTATATGTTTAAATCAGCATCACACCACTTGAAACAGTCATGGCTTCCCTGCAAAGAATACTGGGAACTGTAGTCTGTTCAGAATCTTGTGTCCCCCTCTGTGTCCCCCTCACAGAGTTACAAATTCCAGAGTGATGCAACAATTAATACCTCTTTCTAGGGAACTCTGGTAATTGTGGTTCTGAGAGGGGTTTTCTTTTAGGGGGGGGGAGGCTCTTAGCAACTCTCAGCACCCTTAATAAACTCCCAGGATTATTTAGGGAAAGCTGTGACTGTTTAAAAGTGGTATGATGATGCTTTAGATTTATAGTGCAGATGGGGCCTAGGTGAACGGTACAGGAAACAGCATCCAATTGCGGGAGTACTCAGGAAGCAACTACAGGGGAGGGCTCAAATAGTGGGACAGCTGCCCAGAAATCCTCTATAATCACTGTGGAGGTGGCAAGGGATGACATTTGCCCATTTAAGTGGGCCTGGATTTAATGACTGAACAATCGTAAGATTTCCCCTTTCCCATCAGTGGCCCAGACTAGGAAATCTTTCCAGACAAAGGACCCAGCTATCCTATATGTCTGTCCCCCATGTCAGTTCTTCACGTAAATGGTAAGAATGATAAATAAACACCAAAGCTGGCAGGTTTTTATGAAGAGCAAGTGAATGGAGGAGCTATAAAGGAGAGAGACAGGAATGGTTGAGGATACAGTACCAAGAGGATTCAGCAGAAATAATGAGCTGAATATGGACAAAGGAAAAATGTGTTGGGAGGCCAAATATCTGGAAGAAAGAAAGAAAAAATCCTGACAGTGAGGACTACTAGACTGTGAACTAATTTCCCGAGGGAAATGGTGGGGGATCCATAGCCCGAGTCATTTCAACTGGATGAGACAAAGAACGGGAGAATTAAGAAAGTGGAGGGCAGTTTTGAAGTGATTGGACCTGGGGAGGTCATGGCGGGGGAGCGAGCAGGGAGCATGCGAGCTCAACCGCTTGATGATGTAAAAGCTCCTTTCAGTCGCAATTTCCTTTCTTCTGAAATGAAATAATATGCCTCATTCAAGGGCCAGTTGAGAACGGGCTGCCAAACCTGCAGCTGCAAAAGTGCTCATCCCTCGAGGGACAGGTTGAAATGCTAATATGATGCTTACTGATCAAGCCCCAGTATTGTGTGTTCTGCAATAGGGTCTTCTGCTTCACGCTGATTGATAGCAGCCTCAGTGGAAATAAATGCAAACCTGCTCCAGGAATCAGGAGATTGTCTGGTGTTTTCAAAGCACGCCGTGGAGCCCAGCAGGTGAGTCTGGAATTAGAAGAAGGAAGGAGCAGGGACCTTCCTAGACACCCATGACACCTCCCCCAAAATTGCAATTGTCAAGTGCCAGAAAATAAATGAATTAGGAAATCGCCCCTCTTGCTTAGTCTAGGACAGCTATGAGGCAGTCATGCCATAGTGAAAGTTTGTGTGATATATAAGATTTGGCTGCCTAGCATTGAGAAGAAAGAAACCAGCAAGACTAGGGTTTTAATGAAGCTGCTGTTCTGTGATAAAAAGCTTCTGGAACATTCATGGCACAGCATACAGCATCGAGTGAAAATGTCATCTTAGGGCCCAACAACATAGGAGAACTGCAGGGCCGGGCTTCTAAATGTGAGGAAGCATGAATCACCTGAAAAATGGTTGCTGGATAATGTAAAATAAGCAGCAGCAAGTACAAGGCATGTGGGAAGTCGAATCCTCCCTCTGCCTGCCACTTTACCCTGTGCATTTGTCCTCAACCACCCCCTCCCAGATGTTTTTCTTCCAGCTCTGCTCATTTTTGGTATCTGTTAAGTTCTTCTTTAATATATAAGGCAGGGTTACTCATTTTTGTAGGCTCAGAAGAAGAGGCCATTTATCCTCAAATAGGTTAACCTACAACTGTATTGGAAAGTGAATGTAGCCATAATAACAAGCTAAAGCGTGGAGTCCTCGCTCTAACCGATAATAACTGGAGACAATGCTTAACATGGCTGCCCAGAGTGGCTGGGGAAACCCAGCCAGATGGGTGCGGTATAAATAATAAATTATTATTAAATTATTATTATTACTCTACCAGGACCCATTAATACAGTATTAGAGCCTGGCTGAGGTGTGCCTTGAGTGACAGACTACAAAGGGAATTATGGCAAAGGAGGTAGCAATGGGATCATCATCCCCAAGAATGGCCCTACTGTTAGGCAGAGTGAGGTGACTGCCTCATGCGGCAAATGCTGGAACAGATCCTGGAACTTGCAAGCAGTAAGTTTCAACTGCAGATCCCAGCAGCACTTCAGTCAGTGGCATATACAAGTCAACAGTGTTTTCCACAGTGAAGTGATGCATATGTATGTGCACATTGCCCCATAATAAAATGTCAGGATACACAGTGCAACATTAGGTGCTGTTTGTTGTCTCTGACATAGGGCCAGTTCCATCATATTGCCTAATCATGATCTGCAAAGGCCAACCACAGTTTGTCATGATATCCAGATTGATAAACCATGGTTTGCAATCAGGCACCAAACCCGGATCTGAAACTATGGATTAAAACTGGTCTTGAGTTGTTTGGGTGCGCATGTTTCGCCAACCTAGATTTAATATGTGGAAAGGGAAGCCGTTATCTGACCACCGTGCCAGGTGCGCAGGGCCTCATTTACTAAGCTGGGATCAGATTGTGGAAGAAGCGAAGGAATGAAAAGGAATAATAGGAGCCCTTTATGTTTTGTCTGTTTCCTTCAGCAAGACTCAAGCTGGCAGTCAGTAGCAACTGCCTTCTGTTCCTTGTGTGGTATTGGTTTACCTTATCTTGGCACTCTGGCCTGAATGCTGCCTTCCTTGCAGAAAGAGCTTCTTTTTTTTAAGGGAGAAACCGCTTTGGAGACTGTCAAAGTAGTGTCCACCCTAAAGCAAAAAATTGTTTCTGAATTGTTCAACAGATCTGCTCTACTAGTTTTTAGATGTTCCTGTTTTTCAGTGTTAGAGGAGAGTGCAAAATATGGTCTAAAGCTCAACATCAAAAAAACTAAGATCATGGCCACTGCTCCCATCACATCCTGGCAAATAGAAGGGGAGGAATGGAGGCAATGAGAGATTTTGCCTTCTTGGGCTCCATGATCACTGCAGACCATGATTACAGCAGTCATGAAATTAAAAGACTCCTGCTTCTTGGAAGAAAAGCAATGACAAACCTAGACAGAATCTTAAAAAGCAGAGACATCACCTTGCCGACAAAAATCCGTAAAGTTAAAGCTATGGTTTCCCCAGTAGTGATGTATGGAAGTGAGAGCTGGACCATAAAGAAGGCTGATCGCTGAACAATTGATGCTTTTGAATTATGGTGCTGGAGGAGACTCTTGAGAGTCCCATGGACTGCAAGAAGATCAAACGTATCCATTCTTAAGGAAATCAGCCCTGAGTGCTCACTGGAAGGACAGATCCTGAAGCCGAGGCTCCAATACTTTGGCCACCTCACGAGAAGAGAAGACTCCCTGGAAAAGACCCTGATGTTCGGAAAGATGGAGGGCACAAGGAGAAAGGGACAATAGAGGATGAGATGGTTGGACAATGTTCTCAAAACTACCAACATGAATTTGACGAAACTGCAGGAGGCAGTGGAAGACAGGAGTGCCTGGTCCATGGGGTCACGAAGAGTCAGACACGACTAAATGACTAAACAACTAAACAACAACAACAAGTATTACTTTTACTACTTGGTTGGTTGTTGCTCTGATCTCCTTTGGGAGGAAGGGCATGGTATAAATTCAAGTAACACTTGAATTTGAATGCAGAAGGTCCTAGGGTTAATCCCCAGCATCTCCAGGCAAGACCAGGAGAGAACCTTGCCTGAAACCTTGAAGAGCTGGGCAAGCCAAAGCAGACAAGTGCTGAGCTACATGGACCAGTGATCTGACTTAGTATATAGCATTTTCCTACATACGAATGTTATGTTGGATGCAACATGGTTTGACCATGAAATTCAGCTTCCTGAAAACCTTAGCTTTTACTTTGAAAAATTGGTTCAATTTTCATTTTAAGACAAATGTAGCTAATACACACTTTCTGAAGCAATATCCGAACCAAAACAAAGCCATCCTTCAGAATTTGCCCTTTCCCGAACTTTGCAATCCAGTTTTCCAGCAAAAAAGGTACAAAAAACACATATATTCAGGTGTGCATAAAAATGCATTTATTAGTGGAATAACAAACAAAAATGCATTTTATGGGGGGAAATTGCTTTGCAAAAATGTGTGTACTGTATTAGGATAAATTTTATACAGAGAGAGAGAGAGAGAAATTCTCACTCAAATGGTGGTGAATTCTCAAAGGACTTTTTAAAAGACAAATATCGAACATGTGGGAATATAAGAAGTGAATTTAAAATTGGAAAAATGAGAAACTAAGAGAAACCAAAGTTGACAGATTTGGCTTTTCCTGTTTGTGATACACAAAGAAAGCTGCCTGATCCAGTGAAACCGATTCAGAATGTGCCATTTTAGAAGCCAGATTTAAAGTAAACTTGATCTTTCTTCTCTTTCTCTCCCACCTTGTCCTTCTGCTGCTCACATGTCCATACCTGTGCTGTTCATCTTCATGTCAGCCCTCCTTAATTTTTGCCTCAAGTTGTTCCTTCCTAGCGGCCTCTGTTCTGCTTTTGGTGCTCCTGCAGTCCAGTTTCAAGGCCTCTGAAATATTCACATTGCAAAACCTCTGTCGCATTAAAATCAACAATCAGCTGGAAGTCATCCTTCTTTCATTATATTTGGCAATCGAATCTGGAGCGTCTAAAAAGGCCTCCACCCTGCAGCTGTATCTCATCAGTGATCCTGCTTAAATGCAAGGAGTTGGCCGGGACAGCAAATGTTCCCCAACTGCAACCTGTTTCCAAGTGACATCTCAGAAGCATTTTTAGAAACAACTTTCTGTGTCGCTCCGCAGCAGGGGTGTCTGGAAAATGGGCTGCTTTGATTCTGAAGTACATCTGATGTGCTTCCCCAGCTGATTAAATGGACTAGTTCATGCACACATGTGATTCTCGAGTCGCAACACACTACTGTGTTACCGAGTGGCAACATTTGCATGTAAGAATCATCACAGAGCAAACACAACACAGGCAGAACATTTCCATAGGCTCACATACACAGCTGAGTTCATGTATTTAACTTTGCACATTGTTCACTGCCATTATAGGGGCACAGAAGTACTTTTATAAATAAATGAAAGAGCTAGGTAAAGGTAAAGGGACCCCTGACCATTAGGTCTAGTTGTGACTGACTCTGGGGTTGTGGCGCTCATCTCGCTTTATTGGCCGAGGGAGCTGGCATACAGCTTCCGGGTCATGTGGCCAGCATGACTAAGCTGCTTAGGCAAACCAGAGCAGCGCACGGAAACACCATTTACCTTCCTGCCAGAGCAGTACCTATTTATCTACTTGAACTTTGTGCTTTCAAACTGCTAGGTTGGCAGGAGCAGGGACCGAGCAACGGGAGCTCACCCCGTCACGGGGATTCGAACTGCTCACCTTCTGATCAGCAAGTCCTAGGCTCTGTGGTTTAACCCACAGCGCCACCCGCGTCCCTAATGAAAGAGCTATGTCAGCATAAAACCTGGTATTTGTAGTCTTCTCCCATTGGCTCTAATGGGAGAGAACAAGGAAGGAGATAGCTCCTCCAGCTCCACTTTTTGTGTGCGTTTGGCCCCCTTCCCTTCCTGAATTCTAGGTGGCTTGGTGCTGCAGAGTAATTGCCAGCAGACCAGAGGCACAGCTCTGTGCCCGCATATCCCCAGCCATAAGATTGTTCTGCAAGCAATCAAGTAATATATGTATTTGTGGGGGTGGCATTAACTGAGCACTGAATAAATAATCGACTTTCATAACACCTCAGACGGTGCTTTTCAAGGACGTCGGCTCACACATTCAATTATGAATCATCAAGTGTAGGATAATCAGTTAAGAAGAAGAAAAAAGTGTGAATATGCACTTGTGAGCCAAGCCTGATGATTATGTCACCGAGTAATGAGAAACCGAACAGTGTACATATGTGTATAATCCCTGCTCTGGGATAAATATTATTAAGGGTAGGACAGAAATACTATTTGAGGGGAGGGTTTAAATCAACCTCCATCTCAATGTGGAGCAACGGTGAATGTACAAAGCGTTCCTTGCCATTTGTTAATGAAGGTGAAACTGAGTAGGAATATCAAGCATGCATTAATTGGCACAATGTCAATGTTGCTAATTAATCTCAACAAAGGAATGACTCAGTATGTATGTCAGTTTATCATATAATGTTCATTACAACACATGTAGACGTGCAAGACTCAGTACAGTGGTACCTCACAAGACTAATGCCTCGCAAGACAAAAAAACTCGCAAGAGGAAAGAGTTTTTCATTTTTTGAGTTGCTTCGCAAGACGAATGTCCCTATGGGCTTGCTTTGCAAGACGAAAATGTCTTGCGCCTTTTTCTTAAAACCGTCAATGCATTCCTATGGGAAACTGTCAATGCACAGTGGTGCTTCGCAAGACGAAAAAATTCACAAGACGAAAAAACTCGCAGAATGAATTAATTTCGTCTTGCGAGGCACCACTGTACTTCCTTTTGTCTGAATCGTCCACCATTCAGCTTCATTGAGTTACAGCCTCAAGCATTATGTATATGTATCTTGCACCATGCAGCAGATACATGTACAGTGGTCCCTTGATTCTCAAATGCCTTGGTACTCAAACATATTGGAACCCAAACACTGCAAACCGATTTGCGAACTTTTTTCAGAAGCCAAACGCGATCTGTTTTGAATGTCACACTTTCGATTTGAGTGCCACACTTTCATTTTGAGTGTTACACTAAGGCCTTTTTGTTTTTGCTGTTTATTTTGCATTTTTGTTTTTGCGACGCTTTTTTTTATGACTGTTTGGAACCCAGTTCAGCTACTGATTGTGTGACTTCAGTACATTGTTTATTACTTTTATGTTATGGATCAATGGCCTTGTCAGACAGTAAAGTTCATGTTAAATTGCTGTTTTAGAGGTTGTTTTTAAAAGTCTGGAAAAGATTAATCCATTTTGCATTACTTTCTATGGGAAAGCGTGCCTTGGTTTTGGAACAGACTTCCGGAATGGATTAGTTTTGAGAACCAAGGTGCCATTATACACCTTTGTCGTGTCCCTTTAAACAAAAAGCACCTTAAGAAGACAAAATGGAAGTGGCAGATACTGTGATTGTAATGTGAGAGTGCCCTTGTGACACTTATAGAAGAATCACAGCGCCCTGGAAGAAGCAGAAGCAGTAGAAGGAGATACTAGGTGAAATGCGCATAACGTGACAATTCTGGTTTTTGGTTCTGTGGGGCTCTGGGGCAAACTGTCCTTAGTGAACTCTGCTTTTTCTCGCTGTTTTTACAACACTTGCCTTCTCCTTGAGCACATTTATCACAGCTGCCCAGAGGGGAGGTAAAAAGGTAAAGGACATCTGACAGTTAAGTCCAGTTGCAAGCAACTCTGGTGTTGCAGTGCTCATCTCGCTTTACTGGCCGAGGGAGCTAACGTTTGTTTGTTTGCAGACAGTTTTTCTGGGTCATGTGTCCAGCATGACTAAGCCACTTCTGGAGAAACCAGAGCAGTGCACGGAAATGTCGTTTACCTTCCTGCCGGAGCGGTACCTATTTATCTACTTGCACTTTGATGTGCTTTTGAACTGCTAGGTTGGCAGGAGCAGGGACTGAGCAACAGGAGCTCACCCCATCACGGGGATCGAACCACCGACTTTCCAATCGGCAAGCCCAGTGGTTTAGACCACAGCGCCACCTGCGTTCTGGGAAAGGACAAGCCAATTGGAGGAAAATGGCCCCCTCTCCACTCTTGCCACTGCCCACTTGTTTAGGCTGAAGCCGTGAACAGGAAATGACAGTGAGGAAGAGGAGGAGCTCCAGGTATTGGTCCTGGGCCCCTTATAGGGACATGGGCCTTAGCAGGTGCCCAGTGATGCTGACTACTGATGCTGGCCCTGTTCACTGAGCCAGGATAAGGGGTAGGGTGGATGCATTGGTAGTGCGCTCTTTCCTGGTAGAAGCAAATGCTCAATTTAACACTGACCTCAAATGCCAGCACCCTGCCTTGCAAGTGTGGATTCATATTCACAAGAAGTAATTGCGAGGCGTTGCCATAGGAAACAAGCGCCTTTAATAAGAAAAGTGTAGGCAGTTCTAGACTTTGGCAGGCAAGAGCGAGTAGGAGGCCATTTGGCTTTCTGGAATACCGAATCATATTTGGTCAATAGGGGATGATAATGCGTTTCTTCACCCCCTGGGTCCCTGCCAAGGGACTTCGTGTTTCCGCAAAGATGGAAAGATCCATCTTGTTCATCCCCATTTTGCCTTTTCAAACCTCCTGCATCTGATGGTATTAGACAGGCATAGAATCCCAAGAGAATTAGTGTGGCGGCTGCAATTATCTCCATTGCATAATTAAAAGCATTGGTGTCCTTGATCACAGGCCACTATGACCCAGAAACAGGGAAGAATATGGTGGCCCTGGTTGCATCGTCTTGGCGGCAGCCTGGATGACGGACTGGGTGGCAGGAGAAGCTGGGTGGCTAAGATAAATGAGAGGGTTTGGTAAGGAGTGAGGAGGACTCCTTGCTACCCTTCAGCCCAGCCTAGGTCTCCATTTTCCTTATTCTTTCACATGCCTGGAAGAAGCTGTTCACAAAGATAAGCTGAGCCACTTTTATGGAAAGCCCTCTTCTTTCAATTTGGGCTAAAGGTCTTTCTCACCCATGTGTGCATGTGGGGAGACAAGAGAAAGGAATCAAAACAGCGATCAAAACTGGTTCAGGGATGGTACAAAGTAGAAAATCTACAAGTAGGACCTGATGCAAAGGCCTTGTTTGCACCATAAAAATTGCCCTAGTTGCCATACGTCCGGGTTTTCCTGGGCATTTTTCCCATTCCTGGGGAAACCCGGATGTATGGCAGCCCTACACTGAAAGCACTATAATAGCACTTTAAATAGCGACGTCTTCCTCCAAAGAATTCTGGAAACTGACATTTGTTAAGTGCGTTGAAAATTTCTTGGGAGACACCTGTTTCCTTCCAAAAAGCAACAATTATCAGAGTGATTTAGCAGTCAATTCCGCTTCCCAGGCAACTCTGAGAATTGGAGCTCTGCAACTGGCTGGGTATAACACTAGTTAAAGGTATTGTCTATCATAATTTCACCGGTATGTCTACAAGAGACTGACTGAAACTGGTAAGAAAATGAAGCAAACTTTCCTATGACAAATGAGCCGGTTGCTTGTGGATGTAATGTGCTTTCCTGCTTTTGAGCTGTGCCAATGTGGCTGGGGGCAGAATGAGAGAAAGAAGGGGGAACGAGAGAGAGAAAAGGAGGAGGCAAAATGTGTGTGTGTGCGCGTGCACATGTGGGATCAATGATATGCAGGCATGTGCATGTGTGAATGGAAGGATGAGGGTATGTGAGAAAGGGGAGAACAATTAGATGAATGGGGTGCCTGCTTGTGTATGTCTGAATAAATGGTTGGATGGTGTGTGTGATTAAAAGAGAAAGCATGTGGGGTGGTTCTGGCCCCTCCTACCATCTGCTCCAACCCCTGCCCCTCCTGAACATGTGACCCTCTACAGATCACCCCCAAGAGAATGCAGCCCCATAGCGGGGGGATATTCCCTATCCCTGAGACAGATGAAGTGACTCTGTTTAATAAAATCCTTAAAATAAAATAAAAAAGTGGATTCCATCGTAAGACAGTTACTACAAATCAATTGGCTTTAAACAGCAAGTAGTTGAATTGTGACTGCAGCGGAGGCCAGAGAAAGGGAAAGTATTACTTACAGCTACCCAGGCTGCACGAACAAACAGGCCTCTGATGCTTCAAAAAAAGAGAGAACATTGATTGTCAGCACAACATCATTAATCATGATGCAAATTGCCTTATTGTGGAATATAGTATATCGGAAGCAGCTGTCAGATGAGCACATCCAAATGCTCCTGATGCACTTATATTGATTTTCAGCGTATTGTCTGTTCCAAATGTAAGATGTAATTAGATAACTGCTGGGTGAAATCCTGGCTGCATTTAAGTCACTGGGAGATTTGTAATCGATTGGCCTGAGATTCTACTCATAGATATCAGTAACTTTCAGCCACAGCCTCATTGACACTAGTCCTGTTGAATAAATGCTTGACCTGCATCTAGCAGTCATATCCTAAGAATGGAAGTTAGCCTTATACTGTGCTCAGTGGGCTTCCTCTCAGGTAAGCATGCATGGGATTATGGCTTTACCCTTCCTTTGCCTCCTGTGAAGATTAAGTTGTATTTTGTTTTTTGAATAAGGCTGACACCCGAAGGACGGAGGAATTAAGAGCA
The DNA here is from genome assembly GCF_965153285.1 of Podarcis tiliguerta. Taxonomy (NCBI): domain Eukaryota; kingdom Metazoa; phylum Chordata; class Lepidosauria; order Squamata; family Lacertidae; genus Podarcis; species Podarcis tiliguerta. Next base: position 38,684,367 of record NC_139545.1, on the reverse strand, counting down.
AAGGGGTTTGAGAATATGTTTACGCAGAGCCCAACAAATAGGAGCTCTGTGAGCCCTGGAAAATTTGCTCCCTGCCTTGTAGGCCTTTCCCCATCTGACTTGGGTGGACAGGTCTCCTAACTGACTGCAGCTACAAAAACTGAGGCTTCTCTACCCTCTGGGCTGGAGCTTTGTTTAAGGGATTGTGTTGCAGGGTTGGTGCGATAGATAGATGATAGATAGATGATAGATAGATGATAGATAGATAGATATCTTTATTTTAGATCTAATTGTGATTTATGTGGACGTTGTTTAATTTGGTTGTGTATTTTTGAAGTTTATTTATTGTTTATGACTACTTTTGTTACGGGACACGGGTGGCACTGTGGTCTAAACCACAGAGCCTAGGGCTTGCCGATCGGAAGGTTGGCGGTTCAAATCCCTGCAACAGGGTGAGCTCCCGTTGTTTGGTCCCAGCTCCTGCCCACCTAGCAGTTCGAAAGCACGTCAAAGTGCAAGTAGATAAATAAGTACCGCTCCGGCGGGAAGGTAAGCGGTGTTTCCATGCGCTGCTCTGGTTCGCCAGAAGTGGCTTAGTCATACTGGCCACATGACCCGGAAGCTATCTGCGGACAAACGCCAGCTCCCTCGGCCAGTAAAGCGAGATGAGCGTCACAACCCCAGAGTCGTCCGTGACTGGACTTAACAGTCAGGGGTCCCTTTACCTTTGTTACGTTGCAATTCTGCAATTTTTTTCATGCTGTAAGCTGCATTGAGCATGGTTTGAACTATGGAAAGGCAGCATACAAATAACATGTATGTAAGATAGGAAGAAGGTAGGGAGCTACTTATATTGAGCCAAACCATTGATCCATCTAGCTTGGGGTTGCCTGCACAGGCTGGCAGCAGCTCCCCAGGGTTTCAAACAGAGGCCATTTCCACTCCTGACTGAAGATGCTGGGGACTGAACCTAGGACCTCTGATGTTGCCTCACTGAGCTGTGTCCTTTCCATTGTGAGGCTCCGTGCCATCGCTCTGATTGGGAAAGGGAAAACGGCCGAGCAGCTGGATGCTAAGAAGCTGAGCAGGGAAAGGTCCCAGGCAGGCAGAGAGCCAAAGGAGGAACCTGAGAGGGCGCGTGAAGGAAACACAGAACTAAGAAAACAAGAGGCCTAAAAGAAGGGGCTGATGGGAAAGCCTCTGCAGAGCAGCCTGGGCAGGGACCAAGTGGGCTGGAGAAGCTCGGAGGGCTGGATACTGTGTTTGAAAAGAACCAAGGTTCAACAAAGCTGAAGAAGCAATGGCAGTGGGGAAGGCTAAAATCCTCTGCTCACTTACATGGGACCATGTACCACTGAATTTAATGAGGCTTCTGAGTAGCCATGCACTCTTATGGGTGGAATTTAACTAGCCAAAGATTTGGTTGCATGTTGTTGTTTTTAAAGGTTTTTCCAAATGCGAAGATGCTATGTTTTTCCTGTATTTACTTCTAGATAATTTTATTTATGTCATTGCTATTTATTTAGATATTTATATTCTACCTTTTTTTGTTAGGGACATACTGTCGAAAATAAATACGGCTTGTATAAACTTTTTTTGTAACTGTGCATTAGCACACTTTTTATATACATATCTTCCCTGGTCCCCCCCCCCTTTTTCTAAAAAAGAAAATAAAGCAAAAAGCTGCCATGCTGAATGAAATGGATCGCAAATGATAGCTAGCAACACTAATATTTACTTATTTGCTAATTATTTATCAAGATTTCTGCGCTGTTTATGATCTGACTCCAGAGAGGAAGTGGTGACTGCCAAAAAAATTCAAAGGAAATCAAAATTAATCCCTTCTGGTCCTGCAGATGGCAGAGTACAATATGAAGTTAACTTTCTGTGTTAGCAAACAAAAAAGGAATGCAGAGGTGAGCAAAGTAGAGGTTATAATAACCCCAATCATTTATAAAACATTAATGAGAGAATTTCCTACTTTCATTTTCAAGAAAAGTGAAGTTTCTAGCCCTCATGGTGAAATATAACTTGAAATATAACAAAAATAAGCTCAGAAGAAAATATGTGGCCCTACAAGTGCTGACAATTACAAATCTGTTTAGTCACTAGCCATAATGTTTAAAGTGCATGGATTTTTTGATTATTTTGTTTAGCCTTCTGTACATCATACAAAAGCAATGTGAAAATACACCTTGGGCAACTAGGGCCAACTGACTCTACCTGCCATATGCATGTACATCAAAAGATACAATTTTAAATGCCACATAACAGCAATGTGCACTCATCAAAAATGTACCTTGTAAAAAACATCCATAAACTATGTCTTCCAGATTAACATGGTCATCTGTGTCATCACTGTTGTTCTCAATAAGTTGTCACGACTGAGGAGGACAAAGAAGAATGGCCAATATAAAAACCCACAATAACAAAACTATGCACTGTGAGTTTAATGCAGCTAACCAGTAAAGGTAAAGGGACCCCTGACCATTAGGTCCAGTCGTGACCGACTCTGGGGTTGCGGCGCTCATCTCACTTTATTGTATAAGATATATCTGTATATAAGATGGTGCACCATAGTTCACTTTATTGATTTAAAATTGTTTGTGCCCCGTTTTTCCTCCATAAGGAGATCAGAGCAACGTGCAATAAAGTGAACAGTAAAGCAGTATAAAACAGCAGACAAAACTTGCATCAGCCAAAATACTGAGGAGCACTCAAAAATGTAAAATGTCTTCCTAAATGCAGACATTGAAGGGCTGGCATCTAGTCCCAGTAATCATAAGCAGCAAGGGCTTGGTGATAATAATACTGTAATCATCATCATCATCATCATCTTTTACTAGACAGCACAGGAATTTGAGGCACACATATTTGAAACAAATATTAAAATTTCAAATAATGACCCCAACTCTAAAATAACATGGTGCACAAACACTTTTTTACATATGTCCCATTGATAGCAGCAAGTAGGATGGCCAATTACTGCCAGGATCTGTAGGCTATTAACATATCTGTCTGTTGTCTATATAATACCAACTTTGCACTCAGAGACATCACAGTGTTTACAATTTAACAGTCTAAGAGAGGGGAAGGTAGTGGTGGTGGTGGCTGAATCATTTTCAGCCTAGGGGCCACATTGCCTTGCAGACAAACTTCTGGAGGGCCGGGCCAAAGGCAAAAGCGGCTATAGCTAGAGGCAAAAGTAGGCAGAGCAACAGATGCGACTTTTACCACCTTAGTGGAAGAGGCTGCCTTCCAGCCATGCTGAAGTAAGAGATTTGCTTCTGCACACATCTACCTGCACCTTCCATCTGACAAGCAGGAGACATTACTGCAGTTCAAGGGCCAATGATACTGGTCTTCAGCTGCTGGGACCACTGTTTCATTTACAGCTGACTTATGCTGGGTTAGAACAGCAGCATCCTTATGTTGTTGTTATTATTTTGAAGTGGGTCCCTAAGTGCTGCTCTTTTCAGTGGGGTTTATTCCCTCGTAAGCATGTTCAGAACTGCGGCCTTAAGCTGCTTTAAAGAATGCTGAGCACTATTAGGTGTCAATAATTCATCAGCGCTGCCAACATCTGAATGTGCCTTGTTTCAGCAGGCAGGGAGTTGTGCTGAAAACATTATATTAACTTGCCTTTTAGTTCACCGGTGTCACTTGAGAGGCCTAGTCATTGTGTGATTGCTGATTGCACTTCTGGTGCGCAGCTTGTGGCTTTTTAATTCAAAGCCTGTAGCATATTGACATAGAACTGGTGCAGAGTGGTAATTAATCATTAATATATTCCTTGTATGAATACCACACATTATGCCTGGTTCTTTAATCTGTGCCAGTTAAAAACACACATGCAATCTGCATAGCCAAACAATGCCAAACAATGCCGGTGCAAGGATGGCAAGCCCAACATGAAGGCCCATTTCTGTTCATTAAATACACTAATCCACACAGCTGGGCACTTTATTCTTCAACAGACAGATGAGTCACTCAGACATGCTGAACAATGTATGCTGCTGCCTCACTCTCAACCTGCAAAATCTCCATCAGGGTGGGGAACCTCTCACACTCTGGATGTGGTTGGGCTGTAACTCCCAGAGTCCAACAACTGGAAAACAGGTTCCCTATCTCTGTTCCCCATAAGTTGCACACATACCAAAGATTTAAAACCTGTGACTCCCACCCCGCCCAAAGAATAGTTAAAAGCTTCCCTGAACAGGGCTGCCTTCAGATGTCTTCTAAAAGTCAGATAGCTGTTTATTCTCTTGACATCTGATGGGAGGGCGTTCCACAGGGTGGGCACCACTACCGAGAAGGCCCTCTGCCTGTTAAGGGTGATGGAAATTGCAGCCCTGTGATGGGTAAACTACAGTTCCCGGGATTCTTTGTGGGGGAAACACATGCTTTAAATATGTGGTGTGTACTCAGTCTTATATGACTCAACTCAGAAGTTGAGCAAAAACTTACAGAGTTAAGGACATTGCTGTTAACAGTGTAAACTTGATCAGGAGGTGAGAGAATGGCCAGATTGGAGCCAGTAAGTTTACACCATCCTTTTAAAAAAATACATCATCAGTAGATGCTGCTGCAGTAACTTCTCTTACCTGCTCTTTCCACCTATTGTAGCAAGTAGAACTGCAGGTTTTCCATGCACCAGGCAAAGGTTTCCCCTGTTGAATTTCTGTCTGTCACACAGCAGAACTTCTGCCACTGGAACCCGGGGAGAAACGTAAATAGGGCTTAATAGGTTGCTTATGCTGGAGGCTTCCTACAAACTCGAAAGGGGCAATCAGTAGTCAGTGCAATTTGGTGTATGTTTTAATAGGCTCAGGGTCCAGATGCAATCAAATCATAGCTGAAAGCTATAAATAAGCAGGGTGCGGGAGGAAAGAGTTAGCAACATGTTCATTTTCAATAGAATATATTTTCACCTGAATGTAATTTTCTAGAAGGGACATGCTCTAAGGCTTTTTACCTGGCCACTCTGTTTGAAGTAGATATGGAGTGCGTGAAATTTGCTGATGTTAATGACTAGCCCCTCCTACCTCTGGAGATAGGATTTGGCTTCTCAAAGCAGGGGTGATCAAATATAACATATATTAATGTCCCTATGAAAACTTCAGAATCAGAAACAGGGATGTTGACAAAGCACTGTGTGTGAATGTATGCATGTTGAGCCAAGGGTCCCTACAGACAAATAAGACAGGCTTTTTGCTTAACTCTGTACTAACTATAACACTGGTCTTCAACTGGTGGATTGGGAGCCACAAATCAGCCATGCCCTACTCTTAGGTGAGTGCCACGGCTAAGTTGTTTGTTGTCATTGTTTTTTAAGGGTTGTTTTTTTACAAGAAGAAAAATGGAAATAATTATTGCCAGGGTTAGTGAAAGGACCCAGGATTATTCAATTACAAGCTCTGCTTTCCAAAGTATTTCTATAACTGGTTTCCTTTTGCAACAGTTTACCTTGGAAGAAGAAAGATGGACAGTGGCAGGGCAAAATCAAGCGGGTCGGACGTTGCAAGTCTGAACTGAAATGGGCTCTAGCTTCAAAAAGGCTATAGGGCTGTTTGGCAGATGGTAGCATTTCTTAGAATGTCTCATGAGTCCTGAACACACATATGAATGCTAGATGGCTGGAGAGGGTTACTTTGCTTTGCTTCTGTTGTTGCCTTAATCAGAAGTGGTTTGCAGTATCCCAGGGGGGCAGTTCTGGTGGTGAATCCCTGCATCAAAATGTCGAGGAATTACCTGTTCCTGTTTGTCTGGTGCCTCTCTCAGATAATGCTGGACTGCAGTTCCCATCAGTCCCATCAGCTAGCGTGACCTCTGGGTCAGGATTGGAATCTGACAACACCTGGAGGGTCACGGGTTAGCCATCTCTGGTCTAGGGGAACTGTGGGCTGCTTCCTTCTGGCAAAGATGCTGGGAAGGTAGAGCTGCAAAAGCTAGGCTTGTTTTCTGTTTGCAAGAAACCAATGAACAGAGACCTCCAAGCCTCATTAAAGCTACATTATGAGAGGGATATCAGATTTACCTGAAAATTGCAGGTGCCTGAGGCGAGAAGGGAAAAATCTCTTGAGGAATGTGGCACCTGCGTTCTTCCAATATACTTTTCTGAGGTGAATTGGCTTACGTTGCTGCTGTGAAAGAGAGAAAGGAGTGTGTGTGGAAAAAGTGGAGGTTTAATTTAATCCCTTCCTTTTGCCTGAGGATTTGGAAGTTGTTGTAGGATTCCGGATTGATAATTGAGCAACAGATAGAAGGGAAAAGACCTTTTGGGGCTACAGACAGAGAATGTGTATGTCTTATGTTGCTTTGTATAGCCAAACTCTGACCGGATCAGGAATTCAAGGCCAGGGAGGAAGAGGTGAGGCTTAAATTCACTACTGTAGAAGAAGCGTGTGATCTTGAGCACAGTTACTAGGGGGATAAGTGCCCCAGGAGCAGCTTCGACTAGATGGCTAAACTGACGGGCTAGCTGATGGATCCTAAACCCTCTGAGTTAGAGACTTCCCTTGCATACAAAGACAGGCTCTGGCAGACTGAGTGGGTGAGACCCATAGTAGGTCCAACGGCCAAGAAGGCAGTTTATGCGTGTTCTGTAGAGGAAAATGATGGCGCAGATGGGGCTCATCAACCTGGGAAGGTAGCTCTTCTAGGAGAAGGAAAACTCTGATCCTAAACCTCCAATGCTTTGTGGGATATCTTCAGAAGAATCTGGAACGGAATCCCTAAGATGGTTGGATGGCGCCTTGTATGCCTCTTTCTGGCAACCCCTGTAACTAAGCTGGTGCCACACATATTGCTCTGTTTTCCTTTGGGCCATATCAGCGAGGCTGAGGGGCAGGGGTCTAGTCCATCATATGTATGAAGTGCTATCCTCTATGCATGGGCCTTGAACATGGGTGGGGAATCTCTGGCCGGTCAGGCTGTTTCCCCCAAACCATGCCCACATGCCCTCCACCAGACCTCCCTTCCTTGGAAGGATGTCAATATTCAAAGTAAATCATCCCTGCTCCCCCCCAGCCCAACAGCCAGGGCTTGTCAGCAGGCAAAAGATAGTCTGACAATTCCATTGGAGGTGAAACATAAGCAAAAAAAAGCAGTGACCATTCATAATACCAGTAATTGGTGACCACAATATCTTATAATAGCTGAGTAAATGAAAACACTTGTAGTAGGACAGGAAACCATTGTCTGTACTCGGGCCCAAAATAATAGCCTATTTAGTTACTAGTTCCATTACAACTATTTCATGCTGGAATCTATTTTGAATTTCCTCTGAATAGCAATTTCCAGGTCAGCAGCAGAGTACGTAGACTGAAATGTTCCTCTGCTGGTTTCTGGATGCTGACACCCTTTCTGATATCAGCTCCCTAACCTAACAGGTTTTTGTCCTTACATCTAACCTCGCCTTGTACAATTTATTTTCTTGTACACATGTGTGCAGAGGAGGAGGATAACACTCCATACATCTGATGAAGTGGACCACAAAGGCTTGTGCTGAAAGGCTCCTTTTGCTGATCTCCGCAGTCCTCCTACATCTGAAAAGGGGTTGGAAAGATTGTGGAAGTCCACACGTGTATCAACTATGCACAGCGGTGTGTGAAGACTTCTGGCCTCCTGTGACACATATACCCATCCAATTTTTATCATATGAAATGGTGGAAGTCTTCCCTCTGGTCCACTTTACCCCATGACTTCCATAATCAGAATTGCATGGACTGGCCTTGAGACAGGGTGGCTACTTAACATCCCGTACCCCATACTGGGACACTGATTTTCATTTTTTTTTAATTGCATGCAGACTTAGGTACACATGTAAGTACTTATATATCCACATTTAGAAAAAGATTTTTTTTCTAATTAAAATAGAAATGCATCTTCCCATAGTAGGGCAGACTGTGGCCAGGAGACCTGTGTGCCTGCTCAGTTTTGCTCCCAGGTGCTGTTGGACTTGAAGGCCCCATTCTCCCTTTTCTTTCTTAGGGATCTTTTTCTTTAAACCTGGTCTTCAAGCCAGACTTGGCCTGGGTGGACAGCCTTTCAAACAAAGGGCCATCCTCTGTCAAATAAAGACACACACCCTCTCCACCTTGAGAGTACAGTGGTACCTCGGTTTACGAACTTAATCCGTTCGTGAAGTCCGTTCTTAAACCGAGGAGCGCTTTCCCTAATGAGTCCTCCCGTTCGCAAACCGGGACACTACTTCCGGTTTTGCAGAGTTCGTAAACTGAATCGTTCGTAAACAGGACTGTTCTTAAACTGAGGTACCATTGTACAGTGGTATCTCGGGTTACATACGCTTCAGGTTAGACTCCGCTAACCCAGAAATAGTACCTCGGGTTAAGAACTTTGCTTCAGGATGAGAACAGAAAGCATGCAGCGGCGGCAGCAGCAGGAGGCCCCATTAGCTAAAGTGGTGCTTCAGGTTAAGAACAGTTTCAGGTTAAGAACAGACCTCCAGAACGAATTCTTAACCCGAGGTACCACTGTATATGAAAGAATCTCAGGAGCTTGTTCAAGTGAAGCTGGTGTGCACATACTCTGGAGTCATTAATCCAGAGCAAAACAAATAAAAAATAAAAATCGCCTCTCTATACACTTGGCCCCGGGGGAATTGTGCAGATTTTCCGAGTGTCGAGACCCAACGAGGGTCTGGCCTTATACAGCCTCTGGAGAGATTTGTTTTTGTAGCCGGGAGTGAGGAGAGAACCCAGAGGCGAGGCCTGCTGTGCCAATAATGTCCTGTGCCAGCCGTTTGCCTGCGGGGACTTTGGGCGGCAACCGCGTCCCAGTGGACCATCCCTGCTGTTTTCCTAGCGCGGAGGCGCAGGAACTGCGTGCAAAGGAGGCAAGTGGAGAGGAGAGCAGGAACTTCGCTCTTCCTCCGCTGTGTGGTGGTGCCTAGCCAAGCTCGGGTTGGGAGGGGAGAGAGTCCTATTGGTTAGTTCAGTTCCGGGGAGTTTGCACAAGCCGCGCCTGGGCTGCTTCGGCCTGGAAACAGATTGACTAGAGACCATGCGTGGTGTGCAGCAAACAATGGGAGGGTGTGTGCTTGCGGCTTTGCTTTATTATTATTATTATTATTATTTTTTTAAAAAAACTTCCAGCATGCCCCCCTCCCGCATCCCAGGAAGGCCAGCGGCTTGGGAAACTCAGGCATTGTGCTGGCAGAAGGCAGCAAAACCGTCCTCTCTGCTCTTTCCCCGCACCCAAAAGCAGCATCAAGGGAACACAGCGCCCAGCTGGCAGCCAGACATGGGTGCAGCTGGCACCACCGCGATTGCCTGAGGCGGTGGGACACTGTAATAGAGTCCTTAAAAAAAAAAGTGCATTGGAGCGAGGAGAGGGGGGGTGTTCTTCATTTTTCCTCACTGAAAATAAATAAACCAATTTGCTAGCGTCGTAGGTGTCTCAGAACGACCAGCGCCAACTTTCCCAACGATTGTATAGCTGTGTGGACAACCTCCAGAAGCGCGCGCTTTGCTTCCGTTTGGAAAAAAAAAGGGATAATATTAGGCGCTGCGATGCCGCCAGAGCTGGTTCTGGAGAGCGAGGGCTTATTCCAGGATACGATTTCCTAGGAAGATGTCTGCATTCAAAATAAATGGTCCCTGTTTCAACCCTGCAGCGCCAGGCGCGCCCTCCGCCGAAAAGCAGCCCCAAAGGAACAGTTCTAGAAAGTAAAAGCACGCGCGGCATGTGGGAAGCAAGCCTGGGAAGGGAGAGAGCAGCTTGCACGGGAGGAAAGACAGGTTTTCTTCTTCGCACCTCGATTTGTCCTGGAAAGCCCAAATGCCTGGGCTCTTTTCCTCCTTGGCGCCTCAGGTTGCTGGCTGGGCTCGACCGACTCAAATGCCTGCAAATCGTATGCACACAAGGCAGACTTCCGTGTCACATGCATCGTAGGATCGGGCAGAAAAAAAGTTCTGCAATTCTTGAGGCTTGTTTATAAGCGATCATCCGGTCCCCTTGACAGCATCCACTGGATCCTGTTTTCTCTCTCGGTGGCTGGAAGGAAAAACCGCCGCTGCAGGGAGGGGACAGGGATCTTTCGCCCTCCCGCCCCGCTTCGCTTCCCCGGCCAACTTTCTCCCTCTCTTCACTTTTCCTGTGTGTGTGTCTATACCGAGGAGGCGGAGGCGGCCAGCGCTTCCCTTCTCCTCCGCCCTCTCCTCCCTTGTGTCTGGGGCTTTGGATAGGAGGAAGAGGAAGATGACGAGCCAGTGCAATTAGCCTAACAAGGGGCGGGTGGCGGCGGCGGCAGCAGCAGGAGGCGCGGCGGCGGCGGCTTTTTCCCGGGCCACTGACACATCTTCCTCTTCTCCTCGCCGGGGCGATGAAGGGGGACTTTTCGGAGTTAAGCTGGAAAAGTCCGGCGGAATCTTCTCCCCCCGCCTCCCGCGCAGCTCCTTGAAAAGTGGGAGGAATCCCTTCCTTCCCTCCCTCCCTCCCCAAAGACCCCACCGTGGAGACGGGGCTTGGCCGGGATCTGTGTACACATTCCTCTTTTTTTGTTGCCGTTCCCCCACCAAGAGGCGGATATATCTATACTTCTATATGGTTGGTGGTTTTTTGTTTTTTTGCTCGTCTTAAAAGGGAGAGGCTTTGCTCTCTTCGGTGCATGTGGAAACTGTTCCCCGCTCTTCTTTTCTCCGCGCTCCCCATATATATTTTTTAAATTTTATTCTGATGCGTCGTTCCCCCTCCAATGTGGACTCCGGCGGATCTGTGCTTCCTTTGTAATTGGGAAATGAAATAATGGCGACCCGTCGGGCAGCGGGGCCACCCGGGGGAGATGGAGACACCCAGCCGCCCGAAGTCGCCAGGAGCAGCAGCCAGGTAGGCAGGGGGCGAAGAAGGAGAAGCCGAGGGGGGGAAGCAAGGGCGGGTCCCGAGTCCGGCCCGAGCGGCGTTGGCTGGGTCGGGGGGCGGCGGAGGGAGAGGCGAGAGGGAGCGAGCGCTGCTCCCGTGTTTATGAGCTGGAGCAGCCAGCCAGGGGCGGTAGCCGCCGCGCGCGGGGAATGGCTTGGATTGGAGCGGCTTTAATGGCCGCCCCATCCCTGTTGCCTGCCTGCCTCCCTCTTCCCTTCCTGCCCGCCCGTCCCGGAGTTGCCGGGAGTTGGACGCTAGGAGTTGGCGGCCGCCCCCGACCCTCGAGCGAAGGGAAGGGAAGGGAAGGGGGGAGCAGGGAAGGGGGCGGGAAAAAGAGAAAGTTTGGAGCTGCCGCCTCTCACCCCCCCCCGCACAATGTTTAGGGTGGGATTTGTTCCCGCGTTTTCCATCGCCCCCAACCTGGCCGTGGTGTGAAGAGAAAGAAGCCCTCTTTTCTTCCTTTCTCTTACTCCCCCCCCCAGGCCGTCCCCATTTACGACTTTGGGGAGTCTCCTTCGCCGCACCTCCTCACTGAAAAGACTCTTGTTTTCCATAGAGAGCCAATTGCTCGAGATCTTTGCTGTCTTTTGAAAAATCGCTTTGGTAACAACAGCCCCTAATCTTTCCCTACTTCTGCCCCCCCCCTTCCCTTTGTCCCATTGATCGGGGGGGGGGGGAGAGAGGGCGGCGCAGTCTTCGTGTGTATGCATATGTGTGTGTGTGTGTGTGTGTGTGTATTTTAAGACCCTGAATGACACGCTTCCATTTCCCCCTCCTGGTATGTGTGTACATATTTCGCTTTTACAGGCCAGCTCCAACAGATTCCAGTGTGTAGGGGCTTTATAGACAGTGTTCCTCTTCTCTCGGCTCCCCTGTCCAGAGTTGTTCCTGGGATATTCCTATGTGCATCTTTAATTTGGAAAGTTGTATATTTTTAATTCCTTAACGGTGGCACTGCACGTTCGAGACTAATAGCTTGTCCTTAGAAAGGCCCCTGTTTCAACCCTTCATCCCAGGCTCCATATTAATAGTACTAATAGCATTAAATCTCCGCCAGTGCTGTGTTTGTTCTGCACTACACATCAAAGGTGACTCCTCTTATTCAAATTTTTATGAGGGTTTCCGATGGACTGAGGCATGCTGGAGTATCGTGCTGTGTCTGTGTTTATATGGAGCATATGGTATGTGAAAGTTTCATGCCCCATGCGTGTAAGTCCTTGTGAGGTGGAAGTGTCCTCTGTGTCATTTTCTTATGCTATATATACCCTTGCTTAATATATAAGTGAATTGTAGCTGCATTGCTGTCAATACCCTTTTTGAGAAATGGAATTTGACACTTTTTAAAAATAGTGTTTATTTAAGAGGGGAGCCTTTAATCTACTGTTCTGTCCTTGGCTTACCCGAGTGCTTTGATATAACAGTGCCACGTGGTATTGTAAGATCAATCCTCTGTTAAGTGTGCCTTCTAATATATCTGTACAGCTGAATAAGTTCTGAGTAGAAAAACTTGGTGGAGAACTGTAACAGGTTATTGTTTGTGGCTTAGCATTCAGTGATCTTTGCAAATGATAGCAAGAGATAGATTCTACCCCTCTCCCCTAATCGTTCGTGTGTGTGTGTGTGTGTGTGTGTGTGATAGAGAGAGAGAGAGAGAGAGAACATTAAAGCAGAGCAGTGAATGAAGAGAAACAGCTACGATTAATAATCATTTCTCAGTAGTTCGTGCATTGTATAGAAGATGTGGGATCCTGGGCTCTCTGAGACCATTCCTATAATCTGCCTATCATTAGCATGGTAAACCATAATGAATCCCTTCGAGTTGAGGCATATAAAATAGGTAAGATGATACCTTTTCATTGAACCAGCTCCTGTTTATGAGTGTATACAAGCGGTACAGTTCATAGAGACACTTTAGGTTGTTGAGAGCAGTATGGCTGTCTTTCCACCCTGGCAGAGTTTTTATATCCTAAATAAAGATTGCATTTCATTAACAAAAACAGCATTTCCTGTTCTGTGTACCTCATTCTATGGCACCAATAGAGCAGTACATCTTTCTACCAAACTCAGTTGGAGCTGGACCCTCACAGTGGAGCTGGCTGTTTAGTTGGTTCTTCAAAATGAGCAATTCCAAGGTGGACTTACTGGACTTTTTAATTTTCATTTTGGGGGGAATATCAATTTTAATGCAGCTTTCTTTAGCAGTACCTCAGTTTAAAACTGGAATCGCTTACTGTAGGGTAGGTTTAACTGCAGAACACCGGGAATGGTATATAGTTTTCAACAGATATGGACACTTCTTTCAGTGTTTTTATGGTCAAGTTTAACATGGTGTTTGAATTGATCTTTGAAGTCATATTTTATGGCATAGGTGACCCCAGAGTTTTTGGAACACAGTTTGGATGAATGAACCTTAGTACCTCTGTACGCTGAATAGTCATGACATTTACAGAGTAGACATACAATATACTTCTGTCGAATTGCAACTCTACTGGAATATTTTCTTATTTAAGTAAAATTTAATCATGCTTTCTGGTGGCCAGACATAGACTTGCACACTCCTCCTTCCCTTCCCCCTTCTCTTTGGGGTTAATGCTAATTATGGTTAAGCATTGTGTCTGAACCTCCATAAATCTGGTTACTGTTAAGCATAGTTTGAAACTAGCTGCTAATTCTTGTTTCAGTCCCTTAATTTAGAGGTCAACTGCTTTTGCTGGTTCTGTCATGTAATAACTGAACCACTGGTAATACTAACCGAAATAGGAAGAGTGGAAAATTTCTGGCGAAGGATGCCTGTGAGCCAAAGGGGAGGGATGCTCTTGATTGCCCCGCCATGGTTTGGTGATTAGGCATCATGATACTTGAACTAGTCCAGTGCTGACAATAATACATTTTGGCAAATACTATAGTTTGCTGCTGTTGCATCTTAGAGTTTCTTGTTAGATATGAGAACAGAAGACAGGTATATTGTGTACATCTGCTTTTCACTATATGCCACTCTCGAGTTTATATGCACTTGTCCATGTTCCTCTCTGTGCAGGGCAAGGGATCTCCTCTTCATTTCGTTTCATCCCACAGTGAGTGGGAGAAAGGAAAAGGGACCAAGTCTGAGGCCTTCTGAAATCTCTTCTAACAAATTTCCCAGGAACAGTGAACCAGACCAGGGCTTGACAGACTTAATAAAAGTGGGAGTCTGAATACACTGTCCTGCTTTGCAGGGCATGCTAAGCCAAACCAATTTAAGCAAGACCATGCACACGCGCAGACTCCTAGAGAGGAGCTTGCCGCCACTTCCACCATCCCCATTCTTTTTAGCCGTTGTGCTGTGCCAAGCCACAATTTGCTTGAGTGTGTGTTGTCCAAACCGGGCCACATGATTAAACTCAACCCTCACTAAGCATGAGCTGTAGCTAAGGATTTAGTTTTGCATGCACAGTGTCCACAAGGGCCAAGAAGGAGAGGCCATACATTGTGTGGTCTCACTAAGGCAAGGTTTGGCTTAGTGTGTAGTGCAAACCAGCTCACTCTCTCCTCATGGGTGCCTTTCACATGTTCCTCTTGAGCTACTTCACAGATAGGAGCATGACTTTGTCTGGCATGGTGTGAGTGTTTTTTTCTGGAAAGCTGAGGAGAATTCTGGGATATCCTCACATTTTATCATTGGATGTTACATTTGTATGTGTATGAATCAGATGTGAAAACAATCTAGAACAACTTCAGAACAGTCCCACATACTGTGCAATGTTTTGGCGTTATATAATGCAATTCCATTCACAATGTGGTAATCTCTAACATAATATGGAGCAACAGATGGAGTTTCATTTATGAATATAATTAGCCATGCAGTCGAAAGTATATGGATAACTACTATAATGTATGTGTTATACTTGTCTTTAAACTCAGTTTCATGGCTTTATTGCTGGTGATGTGATGACAGGAGACGTTAATAGTCTTTAAAAATGGATGCTGTGACTCATTCAAACTCAGGAGGTGTTTACATTAAATTCTTAATTACAGGAGGACTAATTAGTACTGAAACTATTCATGTACCAACTTTAGCACCATTTCATTTCTGTGCGGCTCACTATTCATGCAGACCTAATTGGTCTTGGTTTTCCATCCCCTCCCATCCCAAACACCACTGAATGATGGAGAGTTAATCCATATCTCTTCCTCCACAATACAGTTGAGATAAAATTCTAGCCATAAACCTGCACCTTGGCTGGTGGAATTGATTAGTTCTCTTACTGCTGGGCTTTTTTTGGGGGGCGGGGCGGGGGGGGGGAGGACTCCCTTGGGAACTGCTGTTGGATAGTGTAGAATGTTTTTGCAAATGTTGACTGATTCACATGGCTACTTTTGTGGTGGTGGTGTGGTGCTAACACGTCATGTGATAAAGATCACAAGTTGTCTGGACCTTAGGAATGCACGTTGTTGGTTTTTAAATGCACATCCTCTGAAACTAGGAGCTTGCAAATGCAAACTGATTCTTTGCAGGTTTATTCAGAAGCAAGTCCCACTGACTTCAGTGGGATGTATTAATGAGTTAAAGCATGTAGGACTGCAAACTTTCATACAGGGCTAGTGTCTTTGTTTGAATGCACCCTCTGTAACATTTTTCAGAAAATAATGATAGGCAAGTCTTGTTTTCTGCCTGCATAAATGAAATAATTCGTTGCATGAAGAATGGGATGAAGATGGGTTGGAACTCAACAACAGAAGTTTCCAGTCATTGTCTGAAACTTCCTGTAACATGTTGGTAATTAGTTGCTCCTGGGGGCGATCATCTATAATGGTAGATTGTGTGGCTGTAATGGTATTGAGTTCAGCTGCATTTCAGACATTGTGGTCCAACTTGGACAGTTGTGTTGGATCACTCATGTGCTTCCTCCTCCCCATTCCTCATCTCCTTTGGCTGCAAAGAGCAGATCAGAAGCACCCACTTCTAAACTAGTCCGTTTCTCTGGGTTCACATGTAACAAGGTGCTCTAGGACACAGGTGGTATTGTGCTCTAAACCACAGAGCTATTTGGGCTTGCTGGTCAGAAGGTCGGCAGTTCAAATCCGCACAACGGCGTGAGCTCCAGTTGCTCTGTCCCAGCTCCTGCCAACTTAGCAGTTTGAAAGCACACCAGTGCAAGTAGATATATAGGTACCGCTGTGGCAGGAAGGTAAACGGTGTTTCTGTTCACTCTGGTTTCCGTCACGGTGTTCCTTTGCGCCAGAAGCAGTTAGGTCCTGCTGGCCACATGACCCGGAAAACTCTCTGTGGACAAACTCTGGCTCCCTTGGCCTGAAAGTGAGATGAGCACCGCAACCCCATATTCACCTTTGACTGGACTTAACCGTCCAGGGTTCCTTTACCTTTTTACCTTCTAGTTAGTTTAGAAGTGGAAGCAAAAGTTTTCAGGCTCCTTGAGGCTACCACAGAGGAGGGAGAGGGAAAGGAGGTGGTAGGAAGATGAAAGCTTGATCCTTGGATATGCTATGCTAAATATTAGTTCAGTGTTAGATTAAAAAAGGCCTAGTCCTGTGGTAAATGGCTCTTTCTTGGTTTCATTTTCCTAGTTGCAAAATTAGACTGTGTACTTTGTACATATTCAGTAATATGCTACTACTGTAGGATCTTACATTAAAATATACAGTAATACGAATACAGTATCTAAAATTAGGTAGTTTTTATGCATGCAGGCTGTTTACGTAGACAGGTGTGTCCAAGGACTGTCACAATGACTATCAGGAGAAAAGTACCGTATTTTTTGCTCTATAAGACTCACTTTTTCCCTCCTAAAAAGTAAGGGGAAATGTGTGTGCCTCTTATGGAGCGAATGCAGGCTGCGCAGCTATCCCAGAAGCCAGAACAGCAAGAGGGATTGCTGCTTTCACTGCGCCACGATCCCTCTTGCTGTTCTGGCTTCTAAGATGCAGAATAATTTTTTTCTTGTTTTCCTCCTCCAAAAACTAGGTGTGTCTTGTGGTCTGGTGCATCTTATAGAGTGAAAAATATGGTAGCTTGTCGTGAAAGGGCTTCATAACACTTATGTGACACTGAAATAGCACTTTGGCAATGGGGGAAGGACCACTGAGCTTTCTATATGTTTACCTCTCGTCAATCTTCCCCTCAGACTCGACACTAATCTAGTAAATGGAATTGCTATGTCACTTCAGGTCAGCCTGCTGCTTGGGGGGGACCCTTAGTGTTCATTTTGGACACTGACAAGGATTTCCTTTGAGAATGGAGAATCTGTGTTGCCAGCTAAGTCTTCATTTGCATGTAAATACTGTACTGCTGTAATATTATGAGTTTCAATGTGCATTTATTTGTATATTTCTGTATAGCAACTATGTGGAAATTAAATGGTGCTTTGGCAAAAGATGCCAGTTTTAAAAACTGCTGGCATTACTTTCTCAAAAAAAAGAAAAAGAAAAAAGTGACAAACGGCATCTTTATCAGTTTCTTTTTTAAAATAAATATCATTTTATTTACAAAGAATAATATAGAAAAATGCAAGTATAAATTGCCCCTTCCTATAAAAGAAACCAAGAGTAAACAAAATACTTAAGTAACTAAACCAGTGTTAAAATTTTTTCGTGTTTACTTTGTCCTTTCCTATTAAAAAAAAAAAGATAAATGGATGTTATCACTTGACTAGAATTCCCCTCTGGAATATGTTTGCATGCAGTTTGGATTATTCATAAACTTTGTGTGCCATAATTTTCTCATGCTCTTCTCCAAAGCTGACAATTTATTCTGTGTTTACCTTTTCAATAGTGATATTTTGCACTTAGAAGAAGCTGTAGCAAATTATGTACACAAATGCAGCTACTCTAAAATAACAGTTTTAAATGTTTGTTGCTGTGAAGAGTTTGCTTACTTGGACATTTTCCTAAGTAGTTACTGAAAGTATAAGATAGAAATAGGAGAGTATATGCATAACACTCCAAAGGATTTATGCTGTATATATCATGGGGACAGGGACCCTTTGGTCCTCAGATGTTATCACTCTCCAGCATGCATCAGCCTCAGCCCTTCAAGGTCCATGATTGAGGATAATGGGAAATGTAGTCCAGCAACATTTGTAGAACCACATCCCTGACTTAGAATGCTGTATACAAAATGGACTTCTTTCCTAATGTCAGCAAAGGTCTTGACTTGCTAAGTACACTGAGCAAATACCTCTGGGACTTCATATCAAACCATCAATTTCAGTTGGAATATTTTCTTTTGAGCTGATTTAACCCCAGCGAAGCCAGTGGAACTAAACAGGCTGAAATCCTGGCAGGATTAGAGGTAAAGCAGCAATGCTATCAGGACATTTTAGTGATAATAAGTGGTTTAATACCTTATTCACTTCCCCACCCTTTATGTTACTCTGTGCTCACTTTGTTTCTTGATCACCCTGGGAAACACTTGATACTAATTAAAACTACAAGCTGTTTTAGACTCTGTGAAACAGAGCAACATAAAAAAAAACAATTATGTATTGGCCAGTGACCTTCATCTATCATGAAAATTGCTAGCAATTTTGTACATTCAACAAAAGCCTTGTATACTTCTGTTCTGAGCACAATTACATCTTGAGCACTTCAGGGATAGAACCATCTCCCAACTCTTGCAGAAATGTTTCTCTGCTTAAAAACAATCTACAGTCTACTAAGGAGATTCTCTTACATATTTCAATGGATGAATGGCTATTCTGACTCTAGCTATTGTTAGTGTTGGAACACCCGGAGGTTATCAGGACCACACCCATATCATATCAGGCTGTGAAGAGGCCCTTTCACCTTCAACATAAAGAGTAATGTGATGACTCAAATGTATTTGCACTAGAATAGATAAAATACAGTACCCACGAGTCAGCAAGAGGCTTACTCAAGATGTGGACTTTCATTCCTTGAGTTGGATCATACGTCTAGGAGCTCCTTAGTATAATCTAAGGTTAGTTTTGCATGCCTTTATTCTGATTGGGCCTAATCATAGGCTCAATCATGGACTCAGTCCTATTTGTTTAATAAATTCCTACCCAATGAAGGGTGGTGCTGTGGGTTAAACCACAGAGCCTAGGACTTGCCGATCAGAAGGTTGGCGGTTCGAATCCCCGCGACGGGGTGAGCTCCTTTTGCTCAGTCCCTGCTCCTGCCAACCTAGCAGTTCAAAAGCACGTCAAGTGCAAGTAGATAAATAGGTACCGCTCCGGCGGAAAGGTAAATGGCGTTTCCGTGCGCTGCTCTGGTTCGCCAGAAGCGGCTTAGTCGTGCTGGCCACATGACCCGGAAGCTGTACCCCGGTTCCCTTGGCCAATAAAGCGAGATGAGCACTGCAACCCCAGAGTCGATCACGACTGGACCTAATGGTCAGGGGTCCCTTTACCTTACCCAATGAATTATGTAGGGGCAATGTTGAACAATTTTGCAATTAAAACTCCCAATCCAGTACAGAATAGAATATCATCTTCTAGAGGCCAGGTAGTGTCAGAAGTATTGCACAGACACACCTTGTTAAATGCCATGTCTTAAATTGCTGGTCTTTCACAAGTAGACTGTGAATGAAATGGCAGAATTAGCCCTAGCAGCTATTGTATAGATAGGAGATTTAAACTTTCCAGAGTGACTGTGTCCGTTTTCCTTGACGCTGTAGGCAGTGGTGGAGCTTCCTTGCTCACACCATTGACTTCAGTTCCGTGGAGGAATCATTCTGTTATCATAGTCATTCTTTTCTCCCTGCTAGGGAACATTCAGTTTGCAGTAGAGGCAAGAGTAGAGGATTTGCAAGAGGCAAATCCAGTACTGCGGTGAGTAAACCACTTTGGACAGTAATTCCTGCACAGTATCTGAATCTTGCTAGCTGTCCCAAGTTTACATCCATTAATATAATAGTATTGCTTCTGATTTCTTTATTCTGTTTTCCCAGCCACTGTTGCTTGTGACGGTAAATGATATTCCAGTTCCAATTACAAGTACTCAAGGAACTATGCCTCTAGAACTTAAACCAAATAATATTTTCATTTGTGGTTAAAACATTACCTGTGTGATCTTACCGTTAGTTTGAAAGGGAGGAATTGTGCAATAACTTTAAATAGTTTCAGTAATAAGTCTTCCAAAAACCAAGTTAAAGTCTTGGCTCTACTTCTAAACTAGCGTTGCTTTGTACATTCCTCACTTGGATTTGCTGAAAGAGGGCTGTACCCCTGTGGTGCTGATTATATTTCTGGATTGCAGGTTTCAAGTAGATCTTGGCAATTTAAAGGTTGCAGCTGAAGTCTGTGCCTGTTTACTCAGAAGTAAGTCCTACTGGGTTTAGTGGGACATATTCTCAAGGCAATGTACATAGGAGTGCAGCCCTAGTGCATGCTCATTTATTTAAGACATTATGAAAGGTGGTTGATATGCAAGAGAATGGCAAAGAGTCTTAGTTTAGTTTGTACTTCCAGTCAGATGAGTGGTGCATTTACTCCTTGATAATTTTTGCATTGTTTTGGTCAAGGGATTTTACGGTAATATAAGTCCGTACACATTTTGATATTAAAGGACAGTTCACTAGCATAATTAGTTAAGTATGGCCTAATGTATAATTGCCTAATGTATATATCAAGCTCTTCTGGAACCTGATTTGTGGGATGCTGACATGCTGTTTGAAGTAATATATCCTCCTTCCTATATTTTAAAGAGAAGCAGTGATGCACCCACTGATAAAATCACCTTTAGACATCGTTAGATGAGCTAGCCAGCTTTAGGGCTGTTTTTGAATCTTCCACTGTCTTAGAGAAGGAAGTTGAACATATGGTGGTCGAGTATGTGGTGGTCGAGTAACTCCACTTCTGGATAACACTTTTCTAGAACCCATTTCAGTCAGGCCCTGGTAGAGCTGCATCTGGAAGCTGATGGAGAAAATTCTTCATCCTGATAATTTGGATTTCTTAACTATGCAAATTGATTCAACCCCCACCTTGAACAACTAAGAGAACCAATGAGTCTGGCTCTTGAGTAGTTCTCTTGGCATGTACTCCAGCGGGCCTTCACTGACGGATAGTTTGGACCATTGGGGATTGATTGTATTCTGCAAGGGGTGTGTGTGTGTGTGTGTGTGTATCTATATCTATATATCACCAGGGCTGTTTAGCATCAGTCTGAAGCCGCTGGGACAGAAGATCTGGACTGGAACCTTGTTGTAGGGTGTTTTCACTGTACTAATGACTCTCACCTCTACATTGTGTTATCAAAGCATCCAGGGATTCTCTGTTCTGAATTATTGTCTCATGACTGTGCTTGATAGGCTGAAATCAAACAAGCTGAAATAGAGTCTGCAGAAGACAGAGGTAATTGCAGTGTTCACCCCAAATTCCGACTGTGAAAAGTTAAATATAAGCCACACTTTTTTTCGAAATTCCGACTGCGAAAAGTTAAAGTGCGGCTTAAACCTTACAAAAATTGGCTTTCACAATATCACTCCCATCCTGTCCCGCCTGCACCTTATATTTGGGCCAATACGGTGATAAAAAAATGTCCAAGGACCATAGCTCTTTGTTAATTGACTAGCTAGACAGGTGCTAGGAATGAAATTGTCACTTGTTAAACAGGCTTGATTCAGACCTTGGGTTGTATCCAGCTAAATAATTATGTATGTGGAACAACTACCAGGAGCGCAATAGATTTCTCCCTTCCTATGTGGCACCCCCCCCCATGTGCTCTGGGGTTTTCCACAATTTTTCTGGAGCAGTTTCCGGGTCAGTGTGGGAAGAGGAGAGGGAGAGGAAGTTTTGTTGTGCTCTTGGAAGTTGTTCATGTGAACAGTCTTGGGGGTCTCCATCACATGTGTTTCAGAAAATTTGGATTGACTCTCTGTTCTGGAAGTTAACTTCCTGTGTCAGAAAGAAATGAACTACAAAAATGTTCCATATGATGGTGGCACTCACCATAGCCTTCTGATCTATGACAGCTATGGTACTTTCTGCTTTGCCAACAGCAGAGAGTTAATCAGAATTCCTGATCTGGTTCCAGAGCTCCTGTAGCTGATCCTCTCTTGGGTATGTTAGCATGCAGATAGCTTCTTGTTGCATTTATTGCTGCTGTAATTTTGTGCTTTTTTGCCTGTATTTCCCTCCTTCATACATACATTCAAGATTTGATTTAAATTTGTGTAGTGCTCAGGAAAATGCTTTGCATTAACTTTCGTGTGGACATGCTAATGCTTAGATGGAAGTTATCTGCAGTAAAATGTGTTTGTCCAACATCTTAGCTAAATGCGGCAAGTAGATACTGTATTGTCTGTCTGTCTGTCTGTCTGTCTGTCTGTCTGTTTGCAGAAAGTACGGAAGAAACTGTTCAAATTTTCCTACGGAGTCTTATTAATTTGGGGGCAGCTTCAAAAGAGGTTGGGAGTACCTGGTTGGGAGTTAACAGGTGAGCTGTAGAAATTCACATGGTGTACTGTAACCTGAATTTATGAACAGAGACGTAAGAAAAATTGGTTGGCTGGCATTTACTGTTTTATACAGAGCCTGAGTGATACACTGTGGACTGTATCCAGCAAAGTAGTTCCTTTAGGACAAGGACAAGCAGCACTTTTGTTTGGTCTCCTCTCCCCATACACCTGTGCACACTCTGTCCAAGGGCTTGGTGGAACTCCCAGAACAGATAGGAGGAATGTGTGGAGAGAGGAAAGGGAGGAAGAATTCTGTTGCACAGTCAAGAATTTGTATGCTCATGGAATTACTTCATTGGATACTGCCTCCTGACTATATTTCTAGAATCTCTCTGTGATGGGTATCTGCACGTGGGAAGACGAACAAATGTGAATATAGAATTGGGAGCCAAGATTCTGCCAGGAACATTGACTCCCAATTACACATTTGCATTAAAGGATTGCACTCCAAAGAGCTGCTTCTCCTGCCTGGGTTTTTTTCTTTTTATATGTCCTACAAAAACAGGTGTGAGTAGGTGGTAGTGGCATGAAACATGTTTTAAGCAAGTATTTTCTGCCATCAGAATGTATGCTTTAAAATGAGCAGCAAATTCAGGAGAGGACAGACAGATGAGAGGAAGACCAGGTTGCTCCATAACATGTTTGCAGCCTAAGTTTTAAATAAATCCCTGCAGGGAAAGGTAGTGGTTGGGATCCAGCTTTACTTAGTTGCCCATTAGTTTCCCATTAAAATGAATGTGAAAATCCAGCCATCGTTATGTGAAGTCCCACTGAGTTCAATGGAATTCCGTGTAATCTGGATCCAAACCAGTATTGTCAGGTAGTGGAGCAGCGCCGTCCTTGTCTGGAAACTTGTGTTTGTATGGTAGGTTTGGACTCAGGTTTTGCCGGCTGCAATTCTGAAGAAAACAAGTGCTAGCCACTATTATGCAGAAATTGTACAGTATTGCTGTTTGAAATGTAAATATTTTGGAGTTCAGAAAAGCTTGTTTAAGTGTGGACAGGCCTTGAAGCTGCACATTGGCAGAGTGATGACACTGTCTAGATTTCCATTACTCTTTGTGCAAAGGTAATGTATGTACTTCTATATCTACAGTACTGTACTAGATACCTTTTGCAGTCCTGCTGCACTATTGTTTGAGTGCAGCATCTCATATAAAGAAACAACTAAAGAGTTAGGAAAGCATATTGTGGTGGTAGATTCTCCTGAATTCCAGCAAAAGTACATATAGACCCTATATTTTGTGTCCCTTTGGTGTGGTGGTTAGAGTCTTGTACTATAAGACCTGGAAGACCATGAAGATGAATGGGTGGCATAGGGCCAGTCACTATCTCTCAGCTTAACCTTCCTCACAGGGTTGCTGTGAGGATAACATGAGGAGAAAGAGAACCATGTATGTCACCTTGAGCTCCTTGGAAAAAAGGTGGAAGATAAATGTAATAAATAGATAACTTTTACCCCTTTAAAATGTGGTGTTTTCAAATGCAGATATCATAAGCTCCTGTGAAAGTAGAAAGGCGAGGAAAATAATATTATCAAATGTTGTTTTTCTTCTGATCAAGGGCATGTTACCCGTTCTAGTAAACTAGGGATGAGAAATCTCTGCTTTGTTGGGCTCCAACTCCCATCAGCCCCAGCCATGCTCAGTGGTGATGGGGATTAGAGTTCAACAGCTGGAGGGACACAGGTTCTTCACCCCTGTTTTAAATAATATATAATTCAGGAGAAGGGTATTGATTGCTGACCTCAATGTGTGGCCTGGCCGGTATGGAAGGCAGTGCTTCTTCAAATACTTGGGCTCCAAGCCATTTAGAGCTTTAAAGGCGAGCAGAAGCACTTTGAATTGGGTCCAGAAGTGAAAGAGACAGCTTGTGAATTTCTGGCGGGAAATGATTCTTAGGCACTGTGCCAGTCAAAACTCCAGATACTAGCATTCTGCACAGAAGTTTCCAAACCATTTCAAAGGCAGATCTATGTACAATACATTGCAGTAATCCAAATGGGATGTTATCATTGCATGGGTAACCATGGCTAGGTTATCTCTGCCCAGGAGAGGTTGCAGTTGGTATAAAGCTTAAGTGATGCTGATCTGCATAATTAGCCGCTTACCTTTCTTTGTCCAGGACTTTAATCAAATGCTGTGAAATACACGTCCTTTTAACAAACCTACTAATCTTCATATATGTGTAACCTGTTTCTAATACTGGTGGCAAATTTCAGAAATAAACCGTGGGGGAGTTTATTACATTGTGTACACTTCATTAATAGGAGTCTAAAACCACTGCTCAGGAAAAGTATCCTGAAGTGTTGCTACCTTGATGTTGCCTGCATTATTTGGCAAAAAGGCAAAACAAAGGTTAACCATTAAGTTTGGAGTTCTTCATCTTTACCTGAAGAATGGACAAAGAATGAGTAAAATGTCTACAAGTATTGAATAATAGAATCATAGAGTTGGAAGGGACCATGAGGGTCATCTAGTCCAACCCCTGCAGTGCAAGAATCTTTTGTCCATGGGCTCAAAACAATAACCCTGAGATTAAGAGTCTCATGTTCTATCAACTGAGCTATATTGTATGGGATACAGGTGGCGCTGTGGTCTAAACTATTGAGCCTCTTGGGCTTGCTGATCGGAAGGTCGGCGGTTTGAATCCCCATGACGGAGTGAGCTCCTGTTGCTCTGTCCCAGCTCCTGCCAACCTAGCAGTTCAAAACCATGCCAGTAGATAAGTAGATAAATAGGTACCACTGTGACGGGAAGGTAAATTGTGTTTCCGTGCGCTCTGGTTTTCATCAAAGTGTTCCATTGCACCAGAAGCAGTTTAGTCATGCTGGTCACATGACGCGGAAAGCTGTCTGTGGACAAATGCCGCTCCTTCGGCCTGAAAGCAAGATGAGTGCCACAACCCCATAGTCGCCATTGACTGGACTTAACCGTTGCAGGGTCCTTTACCCTTTTACCTTGACCTATTGTTTTACCTTGAAGAGTCAACACTTTATTGCATGCCAGTTTGATAATGGATTTCTTCCTCTTATTTACCTCCCTGCTTTGCAGGTTCTCATTGAAAAATTCCATTTGCTTTACAGAAGAGATGTTGAGGAAGGTCATGCTCCCACAATTAGTGCAGTCAGTTTCACTGGGACGACAGTGGCTGCTTCCTCGGTTCTCAAATCTTCATTGGCTTTTGTAAATAGGCTTCCTTAGTTGCTGTGGTAATAGCAACCCCTCCCTTTCTTTAATTTCAGGACCTCAAGTGAATTTTTAGCAGCCTTCGTAACCTAGGGTAGCAGACAACAGCAGGAGTTAATTCTAGAAGGTACAAACTTCTGAGGATAAATTAATCCCCATAGGTGAGAGAGGTGCTTCGTTAGATCAAGTTTTTTTTAATAGGAGGGTCTTTGGGGCTTAGGTAAAGGTAAAGGGACCCCTGACCATTAGGTCCAGTCTTGGCCGACTCTGGGGTTGCGGCGCTCATCTTGCTTTATTGGCCGAGGGAGCCGGCGTACATCTTCCGGGTCATGTGGCCAGCATGACTAAGCAGCTTCTGGCGAACCAGAGCAGCACATGGAAATGCTGTTTACCTTTCCACCGGAGCGGTACCTTTTTATCTACTTGCACTTTGATGTGCTTTTGAACTGCTAGGTTGGCAGGAGCAGGGACCGAGCAACGGGAGCTCACCCCGTCGCGGTGATTCGAACCTCTGATCGGCAAGTCCTAGGCTCTGTGGTTTAACCTACAGCGCCACCCGCGTCCTTTGGGGCTTACGGAAGACCAAATATAATTCCTATTATGCGTTCTTTCAAAGCTAAAGCCGTTTCTCCTCCAAAATCTAAACAAAGAACCTCTTTGGTGGAATGAAGCAAGATTCCTACGAAGTGTAAACAAGTCAGTAGAAAAAGATGCCAAGCAAGGACTAGGGTGAATAAATGCAGAGTTTTGGCTAGCATGTACCTTTGGGTTCAGTGAGGCTATGATGGAAATCAAGGTGGGCAGCTCTAGCTAAGCTTGCATAGCTAGGCCTGTCCCCAGATGCACTGCCTGAGGAATATGATTTGATGATTGCTGAAAGCTTCTACTTGCATTTAAAGAAGCAGCAATACCAAATGGGAATATAAAAACAGGATCTAGAAAAGCACATTGCTCAGCTATAGCTGTGGCAGGTTATAAACCCCTGTGTAAGGAATAAAACCCCTATGTTTTTTCTCCACTAGCAGAAGTTTAGCCTCTTCCTCCCCACTCTCAGCTATTTGCATACTAAAATTCGCAGGGCGGAAGCCATAATTTATACACAATTGGATGCAAGTTTGGGGGCAGTTTTATGTTACAAGATTCCTAAAAGGAAAGCCTACCCCAACCTTGCAAATAAGCCCAGAAATGTTTCTAGCCCATTAAATGTATGTGAAATCATTGCAATTGAGAAAGCAGTGTTCTCCATACGTGCACTTGCTACATGTGAGCTATGGGCAGATGAGTCATGTAGAAAATTCATTAAGTTTCGGACTCAGAGGCAAGAAATTTACCTGGTTCATGTCACTGAGTCACAAACCTTCTACAGTTGCAGACTTCCAAGCACCTTTTAATCAGTGCTGTGGCTACGGGGGAGCTAGCCAGGTTTTTTTGCCCCGGGCAAAGCCTCCAGAGGGGTGCCATTGAGGCTTCCAGCCTGTGTGTGTGTGTGTGTGTACACAAATTTACATGTGGGGTACCAAACTGGGTCTTTGACCTGTGTGAAAGAAAGCCTAGTTTTGCCCTTGCTTTAACAGAAATTAAGGGAAAGTATGTGTGTATTTTGTGTTTCTCCATAGTGCAGTGTGTGTGTGTGTGTGTGTGTGTGTGAGAGAGAGAGAGAGAGAGAGAGAGAGTGTAAGTATACGGAGGGAGGGAAGCTTGGGTGTACAACAAACAAGATATCCCCAAATGCCATGATTAGAGAAGTCGGAAGAACACATTTTTGGTTCTATAAAACTTGGCTCTTGGGCGCAGATCATGATGAGACATAATTCTGGGTTGTGGGAATTTCCCCTTCATACACTTTTAAACTGCTTCCTGTTGGGCAGGGGAATAAATTCCAATGACAGCCAAGGTCTTAAATTTGCTTTCAAAATGAAAGCTATATTTCCTACTCATTGAACTGAAATGTTTGTCACAAAACACATATCTTAAATTACTCTAGCCGCATTTGAAGTCAAAAAAGCATTGGGCAGGTGATTAGAGGAGAAAGGGTTGTAAAGAGTTTCAAAAGTTCACTTCTGACATATGATTAGTGGTTTGAATTCCAGTGTCTTTCTTTTAAAAAATACGTGAACAGTAGAAAATACACATAAAAAGAATTTAAGAACTGGTCATCTAAAAACTGACTTCACCTCTTTCCCTCAAGCTTTTGTTTCCTTGTCTGATAGGCAAAGATTTGCAGCTTACTCGGTGGTAAGACCTCTGGACCACACTGGGGCTTACCTCCTAGTAAGAATGTAGCCTTATTCATGAAAAAGTCTATGGAAAAAAGAGATTCCTAAACACTTTTGGGTTGTCAAGTCCAGACCCTCCTACACTGTTAAGGATTGTATAAATGCAGAGTTTATCAAGATGTGGCTTCTCCAATCAGTGGACCATTCATGTAAACTAGAGCTCTGGTTTGTTTCCTCTTCGCTGAGTGATTTTAGCAACAGGGACCAGCATGTTTGCTCATTCAGGGTAAGCCATCCTTTGGCTTACTGTGATGTGTGAGCCAGACAGGTGAGGATATTTGATGAAGACCAATGGGTGCTCTATAATGGCTCTATCCAGTTGTAAAGAGAAGTAGTGAATTGGTAGTTGGCTTTATTGAAATAAGGTAGACTTCCTACTCTATCTGCATATATGTATATGCGTGCTTCTTATGAAACATCCCAAAGCAATTTAAGATTAAAAAACAGTGTTCAAGTCCAATACAGACCAGCATATGTAAAATAAGAGAGATGTTAGTATTCTGTTTAATAAAATAAAAATACCGAGAAATTGAAATAAAAAGATGTGAGATTAAAACAGTGCTTAAAGTGCATATTTTTTTTGCAATAAGTTAAGCTAAAACTGCAGTAAAAATCACACACCAGTCACGGGAATAATGATTTTAACTAGTAATTTGCTGGAAAGCTTGGTTGGAACAGCAAGGCCCTTTCCAGTTATCTATAACACAGGAGAACATTCCTTTCCCCTGAAATCTTTTGTTATGTTCCTTTAGTCCCTTTATCCTTCTGCAATTTATCCTTAAGTAAGTGCCATTGAAAAATAATACTTATTCTTCTCCTTTTACACCTCCCTTTGTTCTGGCTGGTATGTTTGATCATACCCTTGCCCACAAGGACTTACAATGTATGCCCTTTTGTATTTTGTAAAGTGTTGTAGCATCATCATCCTCATAATATTCAGGCAGGCCTCCTTAGGCAATGCTGTCCATAGCTGTGAGACCACAGTAAGGAAGGCCTTGCTGGGGGCACTTGCAGGTTAAACTTTGCGTAGGTCTGGGCTCCTCAGCAAAGCCTATAACTCGATTTGCTATACAGTCGTACCTTGGAAGTCGAGCGGAATCCGTTCCGGAAGTCCGCTCGACTTCCAAAACGTTCAAAAACCAAATCGCAGCTTCTGATTGGCTGCAGGAAGCTCCTTCAGCCAATCAGAAGCTGCGGGAGCCCCGTCGGACGTTCAAGTTCCAAAAGAATGTTTGCAAACCAGAACAATCACTTCCGGGTTTCGGTGTTTGGGAACCGAAATGTCTGAGTTCCAGGGTGTTCGCGGTCCAAGGTACGACTGTACTCACTCAAAAAACAACAACACTCAATACCAGAAATACAGATGCTCCTGAACGGACTGTTCGCATTTGGAACCAGTTAAAGCCATATAGACCATAGTTCTAATTGCCAAGTCTGAATAAAATAAAGCAGTTGAGATTCACTTACCTTTGAATTCCAGGCTTTGTCAATGTTACCTACCCTCTGTGGGCTTCTCTAATGCTTTGTTCCTGTAGGCGTCAACTGATCCCTTACTGCTTTCAACCTCCTTCCCTGCCACAACCAGCTCCCCCCTCCCTCCTCCCGCAAGTTCCACAGCTGCGAATAGGTGAATCATTTCACATATGGAATGCACATAGTTTTAAAAGGTCTCTGAAACAAAGCTAGTCAGCTTTGATGTTGGGGCATTCTGAACATGGGAGGGCAGGGAGAAGAAGAGAGGAAAGCTTCCTGCTCAAACAGTGGCAAAGCAATTGGGTAAGTTAATTGACATGATTGCCATCAATTTGCGGACAAGTCAACTGATGTCTCTTTCAATAAAAGGCTCCTGCAGGCTCCCTTTAGATCTTTCCCTCTCATGCTTTGTAGATTATGTATTGCAGTTCATTGTTTGGGTCCTCCCCCCCCCCCACTCCATGCTTATTATCTGCTGGATTTCTTGCCATGTTTTTGTAGATTGGACTGTAATGTTCACATTCCCTAGGTAGCACAAACAGACACACCAGGGAGCTTATGTTTACTTCGGAGCTTAGTTGCTTAATGCCAAGCTTGCTAAGGACTAGAAACTGAACCAAAGATGGACTGGGAAAGTAGTTTTCTTATAATATTAGGAGAGAGAATCTGGTTCAGTCCTATCATTCTTTAACCTAGTAGTCTTTGCGTTGCTTTGCTTTAGCGGTGTTAGACCTGTGTTCAAGATTTAATACGAGCTGTGGGATATTAATAGCTGTTGGTTCACATATTGACTTTTGAACATTTTGTAGTACAGTGGTACCTCTGGTTACGTACTTAATTTGTTCCGGAGGTCCATTCTTAACCTGAAACTGTTCTTAACCTGAAGCACCACTTTAGCCAATGGGGCCTCTCGCCGCTGCTGCACGATTTCTGTTCTCATCCTGAAGCAAAGTTCTTAACCCGAGGTAGTATTTCTGGGTTAGCGGAGTCTGTAACCTGAAGCGTATGTAACCTGAGGTACCACTGTATGCCATTAAGAAAGCATTTGTCCATTTCTTCCTTCCCTTCCTTCGAGTCTCTTCCTTAAAAACTCATGTTTTCTACATGGCTTCTTGTTTATGCTATCTATCTCTATCTCTCTTATCTTACAGGATTTCTTTTACCTACCCTTCGCCATAAATTCCCAGAGAGGGTTAGAAAAATATAAAAACACAACATTAAAATGAGTTGAACTGGAGATTGTGGTTTACACCAACTATGCTTGGTTTAAGCCAGTCACCTTCATAATTCATAGTTTTATGTGGACTTGTTTTGAAACTGACCAGAATTAGTAAAAACAAAACAAAAAAGCCCATGGTCATTAATTTCAATGCAACAACAAACTGAGTTTAAGGGAAACTGAGAATAAAGATGGCTACAACTTATCTACCTAGCTGTGCATGAAGAGAGTTGTGGGAGGAGCACATGAACCTAAGGGTTCGCCAGGTGTGTTCAACTCATGCAAACTGTCCCAAACCTTGGACTACTGGGTCCAGGGACTAGTTAGTGATCTCAGACGCAAGAGTCTATGCTATTTATTCTGTATATTGTCAGGATTATCAGTGGAGGTGTGCATGGGTGAACTTGTATCTGAACATTATAACGTGCTTAGTTCTTAAATAATGAATATTTATGGCTGCTGACCAAACAACATGGATACCTACTTTCCATATCATTGATTTGTCCAGTAAATTCCAGCTCTTGTTTGTGGAAAGTTCTGGACACTTAAAGCTTGATCCTAGGTATCTTTACTTTAAGCCAGAAACTTAAGTGGGTGTTAGCGTTCTGGGGGTTGCATCTAAAGCCAAAATCGTGTATAGTCAAAACCTACTGGATTAAATGGCGGGAGGTATTGCCAGAGTCATTTCCCCCAGATCCCTACCCCTTTTCTGCTCCTTTAATATATATTTTTTGCTACACGCTTAAAGCTGAATGAACACAAATTAAATGTGCGTAAGTTGTGGGCAAGCATAGAAATTGCGGCATCATTCAAGAAACTGAACAAGTTAAAATAAGATTCTTGAATGTGTACATTACCAAACAAATCTGTCTCTTGTCTCTAAACTGGATGTGACTGATGGGTGTTATAGTTCAAACATGTGGAGGTCACAAGTTTGACGTAGGCTACTCTTAGCAAACTAATTCTGCAGTGCAAATGGCGCACAGGCTATGGGACCAAAAGTTTTAGAAATGCTTTATTTAGCTACAGAGTAATATACTTTAATTATTACTTAGAATAGGATTGTATTCAACTAAGTTCTATTTAGAAAAGACAAGTTGAAATTATAGACCTAACCTAGTCACATCTTTTAATTTCCGTGGGTTGACTTAACATTGAATACAATGCCTATATTTCAAAATGGGAAACTTTATTTTAAACTGATCCACTGTGACTTCTGTAAAGAAGGATAATCCTAGTGCCACCGTTGCTAGTGTCTGTGGCTTGTTGCTAAAGTTGGAAAAGACTTGAAAGTTTCCCCATAGCAAATATAATGTGTAATGAAATGCCAGTAATGTTCAAGACCAGCTTCTCTTTGTTCAGAAGGTAAACACCAAAATCATGAAGTCCTTATCAGGCTCCAGTGCAGAACAATCCAAATAGAGAATATAAAACACAACCCCAGTGTTTTTTAACAAGGCAGTGCCTTTTTGATCTCTCCCTGGTGGTAGAATGGCTCGAGGAGATGTCCCGCATTCCTGGGAGTCTTGTGTGCCTGTAAAATTCAATTAGTAGTG
Source organism: Podarcis tiliguerta (assembly GCF_965153285.1). NCBI lineage: Eukaryota > Metazoa > Chordata > Lepidosauria > Squamata > Lacertidae > Podarcis > Podarcis tiliguerta. The sequence continues at coordinate 38,652,376 of NC_139545.1, read as the reverse complement.
AGAGCTCAAATCTACTGTTTTTGAGAGCTGTGTGCATCAGTGGTATTTGGTATTTTCCTTTTACAGATTATGCATACTTTGAATTAATAGCTTGTAGCTGCAGTTGCCACATCTACATTCTTGGTTTGATGGCAGTATCTGGCATTTTATACAATAAATGCAGGTCTCAGATCTCTTTCAAGGATATCACTGGAAAAGGGTTGAATATATAGTCTTTGGTTTTCAAGACCATCAAGCAGTTCTTCATGCTCTCTCCTCATTGTTGTCCTTCTCAGAAAGGTATATTTTTCTTATGTGCTGTGGAAATAGAAGAACATTCATACATTCTTCCCAAGCCTTCCTTTTGCATATGCAAGGTAGTATTTTCTCTAAAGAAGGATCCCTATGTAGGAACATAACGTGGCAAACGTTAAACCAGTATTCAGAATTAATATTTCTTTTTCCCTCAATAAGGCACTCTAGTCACCTTCTGGTATCTATTAAAAATATTTCTTTCATAATTCACATTATTATTATTATAATTAATTTAATTCTAACTACTTCCTGTCTACCTGCCGCTGTGTAAACACATGCCCTTTAAATATGTACACATTATTATTATTTTGCAAGTCTTTGCAAAACGGAATAGTTTCAAAAGCACCCCCTGGGGGATCTTCTAGGTTGGAACTGGCCCATGATGACAGCTTTAAGCAGAGAAAAGCAGTCTGTTGTGCAGACCGTTATCCCATAGTGTCTCTTGGTGCTGACAGTTGGGGCACTTGTGGGTGTCAAAGCCAACACTCTTGTGTGAAAGCTGTGCCGAACATGGTTTACTAATCCCAGCACAATCGCCAGGGCGAAAGAAGCACTGTTGCCAGCATCTGTCAATGAAACCTACACCATAAGGCGAATATTCAGATTGCCACACTTGTTCATTCATTTCTTACACATGTATTCTGCCTTTACTCCAGAGTGGCTTAGGGTTCTCAGTGAGTTTAGAATGTGACAGACATGCCTCATTTCAGAAGGCTCTTTCAGATCTCCCTTTAGCTGTTAACATAAGCGAATATTTAATATCCTGAGATTTAAAAAAAAACACCATTGTTCACTGGTCATTCACAAACACTTTTTTCTATTTTTCCTTTTGGGTGATATGGTTCATTTCTCCAGTTGCTTTATGAGTTTCAGTTATTCAGTTTGTTTTGTTTCTGGGTGCTGGCGAAGATCAGATGAAACCAGTACAGTGGTACCTCAGGTTACATATGCTTCAGGTTACATACGCTTCAGGTTACACACTCCGCTAACCCAGAAATAGTGCTTCAGGTTAAGAACTTTGCTTCAGGATAAGAACAGAAATCGGGCTCCGGAGGCGCGGCAGCAGCAGGAGGCCCCATTAGCTAAAGTGGTGCTTCAGGTTAAGAACAGTTTCAGGTTAAGAATGGACCTCTGGATGAATTAAGTACTTAACCTGAGGTACCACTGTACACTCTTCTTGCAATCCCTGACTTCATTAGAGCATCCTGAGGTCTTAAGTTTAAACGGAGTTGATCTGTTACACTGAGGATAGTGTTGCAGGCTGTGCTATAGATAACTGGTAGAGATAGCTTGTGGTAACATTTGCATTTTGTTTGAGGCTGGAGTAGTTAGCACAGTAAACATTGCAAAAGGACTCAGCAGAAAGACATTGGCCAGAAGTGCAGAGGCGTAAATGTCTCAGTCAGTGAGACAAGGCAGTTCTGATTTCCCATCAACTGTCTCTACGAAGTCCCTGTCCAAGATAATAGCATGGCAAGGGACAATCAGACAATTCAGAAACAATCCTGGAAGTAGTGTCCCCTTTACTTAGGAAGGTCTAAGCAGCTTGGCTTTCCCTGGGTTTCCCTGGCTTGGTCTCGCCATCATGTGAAAGTGTGACATGACGACCATAAATGGTAGTTTTACATTGTCCAGTTTACCAAATTTGCTTTGCAAAGTGATAAGGCCCTGACATTTTCAGTCTGCATCCTTTGATCTCCAACTCATGTATGTTTATCTTAAAATTTTATACTACACCCCAGTGTTGTAATTATGTTACTTAAATCTTGTGAAGCAGTTGTAAACAATAAAAAAACTTAGCAAACAGTAAGAGCAGCATAACAGTAAAAGTCACACCAGCCAAATAAAAAATTCGGCTCAACCATTCTAGAATGCCTCTAGTGCTGAAAAGACAGAAGAGTTAGATACCAGGTGAACCTCATCAAAGAGAGCTTTCCTGAGGAATGACCTTAAATGGATGGTAAGGTTTTCATGGGAGGAGGTAATGCATGATTTCGTAATGTGTGAAGAGCATTGGTACAGTGGTGCCAATAAGTGCAACAAAACAACAAGATCTTACATTGCAGAGCTTTGGTGATAGTGTGGGGAGTGGGCTTCAATTTGCATCTTCAAAATGGTCCTCTTTGTTTCAGTGGAACCTTTATTGACAGGGCAAATTGTGGGGCTGGTGGCTCCCCTTCCACTTTGGCCCTTAGAGCCAATAATTCTCCAGAATCACCATGATGGTGTGTCCAACTGCATATAGTACTCTTCTGAATATGGATCCAGCAGTCATCTCTCCCTAGCACAGCCATCTAGCATGTACCACATCCCTGGCACACTCCGCAACTGGATTTTCACAATTAGCATGAGAGAGTGATGCATGTTTAAAAAGTATGTCACCAGCCTGAAAAGTTTCGAAAACTCTGTAAGTGGCCCATAATGGCACTTGTATCTGATCACACAGATTGTTGCTTACAGTACTGTAAAGTTCACAAGTGGATTTGCCTGTTTCCCTTTCTATTCATTGGCAGGCAGTAATGTAAAAACTGTTTACTCTGCGTTTCTGTAGAAGAAAATTACCTAGAAAGAGTTTGGCAGGCATATAAGAGCATTGGCTCTCTTTCCCCCTCCCCTCTTGTTTCTGCAGTGTGACAGTGACCTTGGTATGAAATGACTGATGTGCTGTTTCTGTGTGAGCATGGGTTTCCTGTTCCTAAAGGAAAAGGCAATTCTCTGTTCTTTGCAGTCAATAACAAAAATGATTATATATTTGTAGGTAGGCTCACCCCACCCCAATTTGTCTGCTGGGAAATTAAGCTAAAGCAACTCCAAATTAATATTGGGTAGTATTTGCCTGTAGTGTGCAGAAACCTTGGCTAGAGTTTGTTGCCCTCCACTAAGGCCAGGGGTCAGCAACCTTTTTCATCTGTGGGCCGGTCCACTGTCCCTCAGACCATGTGTTGGGCCGGACTATATTTTTTTTTTTGGGGGGGGGGGGATGAACGAATTCCTATGCCCCACAAATAACCCAGAGATGCATTTTAAATAAAAGGACACATTCTACTCATGTAAAAACACACTGATTCCCTGACCATCCGCGGGCCAGATTGAGAAGGTGATTGGGCCGCATCTGGCCCACGGGCCTTAGGTTGCCTACCCCTGACTATGGCTGTGAGTCAACAAAAAGCTATTTAAAAAACATCTCTTAGGAGTTCTCTGTCCCCCTCCCCCCGCAACGGCCAATAATTGTACTGGCTTTAACAAAAGTATCTTATTATTTTTAAAGAATTAAATAGGACATATTCTCTTTTTAATTGGTTATTTTTTGTAGCTTTGGATTTGTCCCACATACCATGTTAAAATTATTTTTAAAACTTCATGGAAAGAGGAGGAGGAATTCCGTTGTACATAAGGCTGTCAGGTCCATATTGCTTCTATCCTAATGGTGGAAATGGTCCTGGGCGCTAAGATAGGGTCCCCATTTGTGCTTTGGCATATTTCTTTCTGTGGCTTATGATGGTTTAACCATACACAGAACCAGTACTACCGGTGCTGATAAGTTCTGCTGGACCTCGTTATAGAGCCAAAATACCATGACTTGTATTTCCCAGGTCAGATATCATATTTATTCCTAACTTAGTGGTCGTGAAGGGAAACCAGAATAGGCAGGCAGCAAGTCCAGTGTTGGCTTTATGGTTCTCAAGGCATTATTCATTACTAGATAACTGTCTTTCCTATAAGATCCTTGAGGAAAATCACATGTTTTCAGTTTATGTAGGGTTTTTTTTTGGGGGGGGGGGATTGCATTGAAACATGGTCCGAGTTGAACTATTCCCTTCCCTTTAGTCTTTCTCTTGCTTCATTCACAATATCTTTCCCTTCTCACATTTTCAGTCTTGCAGTTTTCACTTTTTTACTATTATTGACTGGGAAAAGTAACACTATGATTACCTTTCAAAAGGTTCATCTCCATCTGTATATGTCGATATGTCATCTAACTGGAGGTTTTTGCATGAATATTTGCAGAACAACTGGGGAAATAATAATAATAATAATAATAATAATACATAGCATTTACATAGTGCTTTCAACTGGAGTGTTGTTGTTTTTTAAAAAAATCATTTTTATTAACTGGAGTGTTGTTTTGAGTCTCAATAGTTTGAGAATTCAGAATTTATGAAAGCAGTCTATAGTTGATTTAATTTAAAATACACAGCATGATCTTAAAAAGGTAAAGGTAAAGGTACCCCTGCCCTTACGGGCCAGTCTTGACAGACTCTAGGGTTGTGCGCCCATCTCACTCAAAGAGGCCGGGGGCCAGCGCTGTCCGCAGACACTTCCGGGTCACGTGGCCAGCGTGACATCACTGCTCTGGCGAGCCAGAGCCGCACACGGAAACGCCGTTTACCTTCCCGCTAGTAAGCGGTCCCTATTTATCTACTTGCACCCAGAGGTGCTTTCGAACTGCTAGGTTGGCAGGCGCTGGGACCGAACAACGGGAGCGCACCCCGCCGCGGGGATTCGAACCGCCGACCTTTCGATCGGCAAGCCCTAGGTGCTGAGGCTTTAACCCACAGCGCCACCCGCGTCCCAGCATGATCTTAGGTGGTGTTTATTTGAAATTGACTCACTTGAGTCGAATGGAATTTTATATCCAAGTTAAGCTTGCATGAAATTGCAGCTTTAACATTGCACTGAGTTCTGATGTAATTTCCTTAATTTGCAGCAAGGAACACAGGGAGTTGCACGCTGTATAGAATACATGCTGTAGCAAATGATCCTAAAATATTCAGGGATTTCTCATTCTCCCTCTCCTAATTTGGCACCACCTACCTGCATTTTTAAGCGCTCTCTGCAGTCAGCTGTCTTGCTGACTAGGCAGATGCGGGAGGGAGAGAAAGGTCCTCTTTCCTGAATCTCTTCACTGCATAGCTCACAGATCTAGTACTACACGGGCAAAAGCTGAGTCAGAGAAGAGATGCAGTCTGCGCTATAGGCTTTCATGGCCCAGTTCAGGCTTTTAGACTGCATGATCAACCACAACTGGAGTTTGATATGTAACCTGTATTGCGCTTGGAGTGGTCAGGTTTGTCCATTATATTTAGTTGTTTATGAAGAGGGGGAAAATACTGTGCAAAAGGCACAAACGAAACCCCTTGTCCCTTTTCTTCCCCCCTCCCCCTTCCATCTCCTATGCTGTATAATATGCCATAATATTTAGTGAAGGACAGTCAGCTGTGTCCTATGTAAAAGGATTGCTTTACTGCTGTAGTTAACTTAGTTTAGCTGCTGAATTGGTTACTGGGAACTGCTTTTGCAAAGACTTAACAGGACAGATTGCAGTAAAGGATGCAGCAAAGTAAGAGGCAGTTCAGTTCAAGAAGGGCTTAGAGATGCTGAAGGAATAGACTGATTTAAAAGCATGCATTTGCATGGAACTATAGTTGTTACATAGCTTTCTTTCAGGGATATATACCAACATTATTCAGGGATATATAGCAAGATTATTATACATTCCTTTTTGTACAGGGAAAGGCTTTAATCATACAGATGTTGGGGTATAGGAGTTTGACATTGCTTAGAAAGTAAATAACCTCAAATGTAATGTGCTTTTAGTTACCAGGCTAGTTTTTAACATAAGCGAGGTAAACTTGTTTATGTGAGTTTGAGGTAGTAGCTGGAACTAGCACAATTTTGGTTTCAAGAAAACTGCAGTTTTTTCCTATTTTTAGGCTCTGAAATTCAGTATTGGAAAACTTGACTTTGCTTCTGCCTCAGAATAAAGGACAAATTACTGGAAGGAAGAACTCTGCATCTTAAAGGGGGGACAGGACCCTGAGAAAGGGCATGGAAGGGCTGAAAGTCATGAAAGGAGGAAGGAGTGTTATGTGCTGGGAATAGGGGTGTGTGTGTGTGTATGAATGAGAGAGAGAGAGAGAGAGAGAGAGAGAGAGAGAGAGATATGATGGGTGGGAACTGCAGTTATCTGTCCCATGTGAAGTAGTATGAGAGTAGGTGGAATCAGGTGTTCCTGGTTGATCCTGGCAAGGTTGGCAGTGTGCCCTAAAGAGTGGCTTCCTTTATCCTAGCTAGGAACTGAATTCTGTGCTTCTGGGGACTGGAGTACGGTATTACCAACTTTAGTGAAGATTTACTTACTTATGCCAAAAGAAAAGTCCTTGTTTTCTGTTTTTTTCTTAAAAATTATAATCATAATTTTCATAAAAACATAATCATAATCATAAAAATTATAACCCATAATCAAGATGGGTGACACCTGGCTTGAGAGCAGTACATGTGAAAAGGATCTAGGAGTCTTGGTTGACCACAAACTTGACATGAGTCAACAGTGTGACGCGGCAGCTAAAAAAGCCAATGCAATTCTGGGCTGCATCAATAGGAGTATAGCGTCTAGATCAAGGGAAGTTATAGTGCCACTGTATTCTGCTCTGGTCAGACCTCACCTGGAGTACTGTGTCCAGTTCTGGGCACCACAGTTCAAGAAGGACATTGACAAACTGGAACGTGACCAGAGGAGGGCAACCAAAATGGTCAAAGGCCTGGAAACGATGACTTATGAGGAACGGCTAAGGGAGCTGGGCATGTTTAGCCTGGAGAAGAGGAGGTTAAGGGGGGATATGATAGCCATGTTCAAATATATAAAAGGATGTCACATAGAGGAGGGAGAAAAGTTGTTTTCTGCTGCTCCAGAGAAGCGGACACGGAGCAATGGATCCAAACTACAAGAAAGAAGATTCCACCTAAACATTAGGAAGAACTTCCTGACAGTAAGAGCTGTTCGACAGTGGAATTTGCTGCCAAGGAGTGTGGTGGAGTCTCCTTCTTTGGAGGTCTTTAAGCAGAGGCTTGACAACCATATGTCAGGAGTGCTCTGATGGTGTTTCCTGCTTGGCAGGGGGTTGGACTCGATGACCCTTGTGGTCTCTTCCAACTCTATGATTCTATGATCATCATCACCTGCCCCTCCCTCTCCAAACCCTTTCCAATTGTTCAGCAGTGGGGAGTAGGCAGGACTGATTCTTCAGCCCCACCCTTTACCCCTTTACTCAACTTCCAGGATAACCACTCTGCCCTTGGTTTTACACATCTTGGGTTAGCAATGCCGTACCCATGGACACAGTGTCATCCTTGAGGGCTTCCTGTGGTGTCCGCAAAGCATCTGAGGTCCCTTCTCCTGCCATCATGAAGTAGAGAAGGTGACTTTTCTTTTTCCTGCTCTTGAAAAGTAGGCGGAAATGAAGTGGGAGGTGCTGCTCTCTCCCACTTCCTGTTTCAGCTTTTATGGGTTTTCAAGGCTCAGATTGGAACTTGAGCATCTGTACATAAACTGGAGTGACAGAGAGGGCAGAAGGGAAAGAAGGGGAGGGGAGGAGGGAATAGAGGACAAAGAGGGGTGCAAGAGAGAGAGAAAGAGAATGGAGCCCTGGGAGAAGGTGTATGTGGATCCAGTAAAGCAGATCCTCCTGAAATGGCACAATCTTTTCACAGTATCCTTCTACCCCATCTACCATCAGCTAGTGGATCACATATCTATGTTGACTCCATTGAGCTGGTTCAAGAACATGAATCTGAGACATGGATATTTATGGAGCCTCGTAATTTTTAAAAGGGATCCTTGCAAAAGCACTATCAAATCATAGGTCATCTCTGCATCCACGGAGGTATTCTGTGATTTGTAGCTGGTTTTGCTGGCACAAGGATCTGTATCATGGATCAATATTTATTTGGCAAGCATGGGATCTTCTTACTATGCAGATTACCAATGTAAGCTTTAGTATGATGGTGGGTTTTTATGGGGGTGGGTGGGGCTGTGTAGAAGCATGCAAGTTCAAAAGGATCAGATTTAGTTCAACTGGATCTGACTTTTACACAGGACCTAAGTATGTGTGTGGATGTGTATACTTTCTGTCTGTGGGGTGGGAGGGGAGTGACCCTGGGGTGGGTCTCTCAAAATTCCAGATGTACTTATGGGCCCAAAGAGGTTGGCGACCCCAGCTGCCACTTTAGAAATAATGGAAAGGACTCTTCCTGCTAGTGTTGGTGAGGGGCTAAGCAAGTGGGCGTTCTTAATTCAACATGGCCATCACAACTTAAGCATTCTTTGCATTGGCTGTGAGATTCCCTTGGAGTGGGTGGGGAACAGTAGCTACTCAAGGCGGGCCCAACCAAGTCATCTCAGCCACAGCTTGCTTTGACAAACTTCAGTGGCAAAACCTTCAGTAGCTTGACTTGTTTGTGCAAGGAACAATTCCTCCTTGCCCATGGCAAGTAATCAGAGTCATCAGAAGGACTTTAGAAGAGCTATGCTGAATCACGCCAAAAGTCTGCCTGGACCAGTATACTGCTTCCCACTGTGGCCAGCCAGAAGCTTTCAGGAAGCCTGTAAAGGAAGACATGAAGGAAACAACTTTTCTTTGTTTGTTTTCTTTGCATCAAATGCTATGCAGAAGATGCACTGCCTTTGAACACAGAGGTCCCATTTTAGCTTTCATGATGGTATCCAGGCATGAATTGAGTGCTGCACTTCTCGTTTTTAAAACTAAGCGGTTTTTTGCAACTAATATATTGGACTGGATCCTTATATTACGGTAGTTAGTTGACTTACGGTAGTTAGTTGGACTTACGGTAGTTAGTTGGACTTGGTTTCCATTGAAATTAGGACTTGTACCATTGATTCCCATGGGTCCTAAGCTCAATTAACATAGAGGCTACAATTCTATATCAGGTATACCCAGTGCTATTTTTCTAGAAAAATAGGTGCCAGAACTCACCACGAACGCCTCCGATGTTCTCTTATAATGGCAATGGCGCCCACTTGAGAAGTGCTGGAACTGAGTTCCGGCACGTTCCGGCTGAAAAACAGCCTTGGGTATACCTACATTCCTAGGAATAACTTTTGGGCAGAGGATTTTACTGCTAGTCTGGATCCACAACATGTTTACGAGGTCATTACAAATTTTTTCTAAGGTAGTATAAATTAGGTCTCTTTGAGACTTGTAAATATCCACATCAAATAATTATCTGGCTGATAATGAGGTGTTGGTGGGGAGAGGTCCAATAGCTGAGTGTAAAAAAGGAAACTGCCTTTTAAAATTCAGAACAAAGTGCTGATTTTCCTTTCTTTTTGTGCTTTAAGAAGGACAGTTCAGCTAAGCTTTTAGACACTTGAGTTTTCTTAGACAGCAGACTTCCTGTAATGAATGAAGGGGAACTTCATCTACAGTTCATGTCTTTGAGCCCGCCACAAAGTAGTTTATGTTCAAGCAGAAATGGAATGTGAATGCTGAAAGGTCCAGTGTTGGTCTTTGTATGTATGAAATGTGTAATCCTAGTTCAAACCAGTCATGGAAAATAGGGCCTCTAGGAATTTCAGATGTGACAGTCTTCTGGGTCTCTCTGTTTACTTGAGTCTTCCTTCAATTCTCAGTCCTTTGGGTCACTTATGGAAAGGATTCACCTGCATAATAAATGCACCACCAGGAGTGGGAGAGACCAGCAATCCACACGCCCAAGAGGAAAGGGCGGAACTGGGTCATATGGTTAAATGAAACGTCTTGGGTGGATCTTGGCATGTATAAACTCTGGGGCTGTGGTTTATATGACTGGGCAAGCGACAGAGGTAAACATAAAAAAATCCAGTCATATAGGTGTGACTTCATAAAAGACTCAAATCGAGATTACATTGCAGTCCAAGTCATCATACAGCATATTTTCTAAAGAGATTTCTGCACAATAAGCTGGAGGTGATAAATCCTTCATGAAGTTAAAGAGCACTGTAATATAGGTGTTCCTTGTTTTTATTGCGTGTGTCTTTTGGGTTGCTGCTTCACTGTTTCGGTTCTATCTGTGGTTTTGTTTCTTACATTTTATATCCCACACCCTTCCTCTAAAGAAGTCCAGGATGGTGTAGGCTACATAGGGATTATTCCTACAGTTAACTTTGAAGAGGCCAACTCAGAAGTAGTTGTTGTTTAGTCGTGTCCGACTCTTTGTGATCCCATGGACCAGAGCACGCCAGGCACTCCTGTCTTCCACTGCCTCCCGCAGTTTGGTCAGACTCATGTTTGTAGCTTCAAGAACACTGTCCAACCATCTCGTCGTCTGTTGTTCCCTTCTCCTTGTGCCCTCCATCTTTCCCAACATCAGGGTCTTTTCCAGGGAGTCTTCTCTTCTCATGAGGTGGCCAAAGTATTGGAGCCTCAGCTTCCGGATCTGTCCTTCCAGTGAGCACTCAGAGCTGATTTCCTTAAGAATGGAGAGGTTTGATCTTCTTGCAGTCCATGGGACTCTCAAGAGTCTCCTCCAGCACCGTAATTCAAAAGCATCAATTCTTCGGCAATCAGCCTTCTTTATGGTCCAGCTCTCACTTCCATACATCACTACTGGGAAAACCATAGCTTTAACTATACGGACCTTTGTTGGCAAAGTCTCTGCTTTTTAAGATGCTGTCTGGGTTTGTCATTGCTTTTCTCCCAAGAAGCAGGTGTCTTTTAATTTTGTGACTGCTGTCACCATCTGCAGTGATCAGAAGTAGGCTTAGAGGTAATTAGTGGCCCAGAGTCACCTAGCGATCATCAGTGGTGATAATGATTGATTTTAATTTAATTTAATTCAAAGTGAAGTTCCTGGTTCTCTTTCCATCATTTCACCTTCACTACAATCCTGCAAGGTTGGTGAGTGTCATACGTAGGGACTTGCCCAATATCATCCAGTGAGAGCTTCATGGCCTAGTGGGGAATTTGAATCTGGGCCCCCTCAGTCCCATTCTTACACTCTAGACAAAACACTTTGCTGAACGAGGGTTTCTCTGTTGCCAGCTTAAATACAGCAGGACAACTTTCTCTTTTCTCTTTTGACTTGGATCCAGTTCATGCATGAACTGAGGCTGGCACCCTCCTTACCTGATGAAGTGAGCCAGCCCTCCTCCCTTCCACCATTCAGATAACATCTTTTGTAAACCAGGTAATCCATGCAATCTAACTGCCCCTAATTCTGACAGAAAAGAATCACAGGAACTGAATCCTGTGATCAGCCTACTGGCCTTAGAAGTTGAGAATAAATAAGTTGGGGAGTGAGGATGTTCTTAAACCTTCATGTAGAAATGGAAGGTCAAGGGCATATTTATGTTGAAGGTCATTTCTGTTCCTCTACCAAACTCCAGTTTTTATTGGAAGGCAATTTCAATGTTGAAATACTATGATTTCTGTACTTTTTAACCCTCTGTTTCAGGGTGTGCCATTTTGTATACATGGTTTACTCAGATTTTTAGTGCTGCATTTTAAATCACCAGCGTTTTATTTATAGTAATGAACATCTGGCTCATGGTCCCTGTATATTTTGTAGTAGTCATAGTGACAGAGGAACAGGACTTAGGACCTTGGAATGTGAAATACATCTGTGCTCCAATACCATCTTATTTCTTGGCCTTAGTAGGCACTTGTCTCAGACTTTGAAACTTTAGCAGCAGTAAGAGCTAGAAACCGGATCTTCAAAGAGTTGTTGGGTTGTGGGGTTTTTTGGGGGTGGTGGTGGTATCCTTGCATAATTCTACATGCACTCTTTAAGTCATTCATATTTGCTTGATGCTGGGTAAAGTTCTGGTGTAAGCACTTGATTGCTGCTGAGGCGAACGCATTGCTGCCTATCCTGCCTGGGTCCCTGACGCTTCTGCTCCCTGTAGCACTGCAGCTGCCAGGCAAACACCCACGCCCAACACAGATGTCTGGTGGCACCAACACTGTTGGAATGGAATCTGAGTGGTCCCAGGTGGCTCCACCTGATAGAACACCTGGTCCACTGTGGACCAGCCAGTGTGTTAAGATCAGCCAGGGAGGCTGTCTTGGTGGTGGTGACTTTCACTGAGGTGCACTGGCAGCAAGGGCTTTCTTGGTGGTGGCACCCTAGCTTTGGAACTTCCTGCCCTCAGATACAATCGGTGTAAATGCTTATGAATTTCTAGCTCAAGTTAAACACCTGGTTCCAGTTTTTTGAGGGGGAAAGTTTGAGCGGGGGTGGTGGTGGCAGAGCGGTGGACCCACATGAGAAGATGAGATGAGCATGCAGGATCAGGCCAATGACCCATTTATTCCAACATCCAGTTCTCACAGTGACCAGCCAGTTCCCCCTCAATTTTTCCCCCTGGGCCTTCACATTTCTAATGAGCAAAAATACAGCCAAAGTTAAGCACTTTAAAGTCCTGGTGATTATGAAGCATTGTTACCCATATTTTTCACTCTATAACACACACCAGACCATAACACGCACGTAGTTTTTAGAGGAGGAAAACAAGAAAAAAAATATTCTAAACGAGACAGTGGATATTTGATTTTTGTGGTTCATGCTGTGGCCACAGACATGTGATCTGACAGTGAGTTTGGAGTAGCCCAATGCAAAAATCCTGAGTATCCATGTGGATCCATGCTTTGTAACCACGTTTTTGCACCACTGCGGCCCCAGGCAACAGTGGGTGCATGATTTCTTTGGTGCAAGATGTAGCCATGGACATGCTATGTGATCTGATGGTGAATTTGGGGTGACCCAGTGCAAAAATCCTGAGGATCCATGTGGATCCGTGCTTTGTAACCACGTTTTAAGTGGGGAAGGAAGGAAAAGCACTCAAGGGACAAGGAACACGCGGAGAAGAATGCTGCTAATAATGCAGGAGAGGAGTTTAAGGGGAGAAGAAGCACGCGTGGGGTGTGTGGAGAAGGATGCTGCTAATAATGCAGAAGAGGGGTATAAGGGGAGAAGGCTCCTCTCCCCTCCCGCTTTGCTCCTTTAAAGAAGCAGGCTCTCTGTCCCTCTCTCCTCCCCACTCAGCGGCTCTTCTCCCGCTTTGCTGTTTCAAAGCGAGCCACGGAGGAGGGAAGGAATGTGAACCATGGATCCTGTGCTCACGACTGCAGCAGATCCCCTCCGCCACCCGCAGGCATTTGCTCCATAACACGCACAGACATTTCCCCTTACTTTCTAGAAGGAAAAAAGTGAGTGTTATGGTGCAAAAAATACGGTAGTTTGCATTTTGTTTCGAACTTTTCTATGTTGCTACTTAGAAGTAAGTGTGTTGTGCTTATAGGTCACTTAGTTCCCTAGAATCACAGTAAACGGACATTGCTAGGTGTCTGTCTCTTTCTGTGTATGCGTCAGCGCACACACAAACATAATATAAAAGGCTTTTAAGATACTAGATTTTACTTGTGGTGTGTGGAGATGCGACAGTGTGGCCCCATGACAGTATTTGGACTTTTCTTCCAAAGCCTGATAATTCACGAAATCTCTGAATGACTTTTAGCAACTTCCATTCTCTGAGCCACATTTACATATCTGTGTAAAAAAAAATAAACAAATCCATACCATACCTTGCAAATGTGGGAATATGGAACATAAATTATGTACAACACATTGCAAATTTGTTGAATAATAAGGATAAGCTTCATGCCCTGAAATTGTTCTTAAGTTTTATTGATTGTTTTATGTGTTACGAACAACTCAGTTACGATTTAAGAACAACTCAGCTACAATATCACTGCAGCATTGTTGTATATATGGTCTTCAAAAATGTTGTAAAATGTGCATGATAAATATTTCTTATTTTTTTATTTAGTGGTTTTGCCCTGAAATGTTCTATCATATCTACGTACATATTTTCTTGGAGTCCGCTTCTGGTTGGCAATTCAGCAAGGCCTGCAGCCCAAAAATTCACTGTTAGAGAATTAGGTGGGAGTCATTCTCTTAAGAGCGAGTACTATTGCTAGCTGAAGAAGCTGGTAGCTGATTGTTGTTGTTCTTAAGTGGGGGAAAATGGCAATGGCACTTGCTTTATACCTATCTGTTTGTCTTACACTGCTGAGAAGCACAAACAGTAGGGTGGTTGGAATGTGGCCAAAAGTGCTCATATTGTAGAATAAATTATTGATCTCATCCATCTGGCAAGTACTGTCAACTTCTTTTAACAATCAATATATTTATTAGGATTTCCATTAGACAGGTATTAAACTGACCCCTCTCTCCCTCTTTTGTTTTTAATGCTTCTTTCCACTAGTGGAGAGTCTTCAATATCCATAATTATGCAGATTAGCATATTCAAACGATATGCTGGAGGACACTGCAGCTGCCTTTAAAACCTGAAGATAATAAGTTTCATACCACCAGTATAGATCTTCTCTTGTCCTCTGTCACTTTTTCCTTCTGTAATTCTTTGGAAGTGCTTTTTCACTGTGGCGCCTCAGTTTGTAATGTTAGTTAACATTTTTTTGCACTGTGCATGTGGTAACCATGCAAACAAACTAGCCTCCAGTCAAAAACGCTTCTTGGATTGGGGCCCACAAACATCCTGGACACGGTTTCTTTGTCATCACAGGAGTGTTAACTCCAGCACTCAGCCTTATGTATTATTTTTCATCTTGGATGTCCAGATAGTTTTCATTCTGAAGTTTTTTTTTTCCCCAGGCCAGGTCTCCTCTGGCTTCTTATCCTTTCCATGGCCAAATCAACCCTTTCTAGATATTTCCATGACCCTTTTAATAAGCTGACTCAAGTTTTTAATGTCCAGCTTTACTACACCAGTGCAATAGTTTTACTTGTTTAAACAGCCATCACATCATGAACTTGATGGGAGTCAGAGGTACCAAGCTATGCTTATAGTCGCTAAGCCTCCCAGTTTACCCATACCATATTTCGCCACTGCAAAATGGCCGCACCCCCTTTTTTGGACCCCAAAATTGGTCCCAGAGCATTCCCTGCATAATAGTCACAGGGGTAATTCTGAGGTGAGCTGTGGGTTGGTGTGGGGGCTCCTGAGGCAGCAAGGGCCAAAGTCTAGGCCCTCATTGGCTTAGTCCTGACTTAGCAGAGGTAGCTGGAGAGGCGAGGCGAGGCGAGGCAAGGCAAGGCCAGGCCAGACCAGACCCAGGTTGCTGCTGCTGTTGCCGCTGCTGCCACTCGACTTAGGCTCCCTTAGGGCACCCCAGCCAAGAAGGGGAATCGGTGGGCAAGCGACCACCCCCGCCTCCTGTCCGCAATCCTTTCCTCCACTTCTGTCCCGTAATTCACCGCATAGTGGTCGCACACCCCTTTTTGGATAGGAAAATAATGCGACCCTTGCATGGTGAAATAAGGTAAGCATGCATTGTGAGTGCATTACACTGGATAAAGTAATTTTGTGGAGTAATTCTGAACTTGTATCTGTAATTTGAGTATTTCCTTTTCTAGCGTGTTACCTGTAGGTTAGAATTATTTGGACAGATTGCCAAGGTTGGTGGTGTTCATGAAGGGCATCACTGTGTCTTAAAATAAGTTTCAAAAAACAGCCACGCAAAAGCTTCCACATGGAGGTGTTATTAGGTGTTGACATCCACCCAACTTTTCTGGAGCTCCGTCCATGCTCAGGACCTGAATGTAGGCTCCTACACATAAGCCTGTTTTGGAAGTATTTCAGTCTTCATATGATACTTCCATGAGTTAGCACTGTCACTGTGTCATTTACAAGTCCCTTTGTGAACACAGAACATTATGTCAGAAACAGGCCGGAGTCTGCCAATTTGGGACTGTACAAATTTGAAAGAAATTGTGAGTGGGCAAAAGTGGACTAAGTGAGATCTAGAAAGCTACAAACATCTGTCAGCCATAGACCTGCCACCTTTTTCCATTTCAGGGTAGTTTATTATGGGGCTGGATAGGCAAAGAGAGTTTCATTTCTAGCTAATATTTTAGTATTAAGCAAGGAGGCAGAGGCCCTGTGCCTCCTTTAGAGCTGTCACCTGCTATTAAATTGGGGTGGGGGGAGAAGGCCCTCTGGGGGGCAGCTCCTCACTTCACCCCAATTGTCAAAGGTGGGAGGCACAGGCGTTTTCTGTTACAGAACCTGAGAGCTTCATAACTGTTTTGAGATGTCGGTGGCTCAACATCTGAGATGGAAGTAGCTCAACATTACATGCCAGATGTGTTAGGCGCCTTTGAATGTCCGGATTGTGGGTGACTTCTGCCCTGATTCAGAGTGCTCATCTCATTTAAAACAGATAACATTGAATGATTGCCGTTCAGTCTTACATGGGGCTCCCTTTTGAAGTCACCAGTTCAGAAGCTTCTTCAATCGGTCCAGAATGTGACTGCCAGAATGCTTACTGGATCTGGTAGAGCGGAGCACATAACTGATACTAAATCATCTGCATCAGTTCCCAGTTTGTGTTTGTACACGTATACCCTGCTCTGTATACAAAGAGCAGTATTGTGTCCATTGTTGTACAGTATTTCATTTCTAGTAGCGGGGATTCTTTTACATATTTAAATTAGTCTTCCATTTCAATTAGTTTTCACTCTGTATTTTTTGTTTTAACCTGCAAATATGCATCTTGCACCTTATTAAAAGAAAAGATAAACCTGGAAAGGATCATTTTTGATAGCTGCAAATACAGGAACCATTTTTCTCTTTAATATTACTATATAACACATTGGAATTAGCTTTAATTGCATTTTATTGTCTCTGGCAAACAGGAGTCGTACTCCATTGCTTCAGCCTAAAGGCCTTTATTTCACTTTCTAATAAGGATTTCTTAAGAGAGCTTTTCCTTTGAATGTGCTAGACTCCCCCCTCCAAGCTTTGACAGCATTAAAGGGTCTGCCAGCAGAGTGACAGATGCTCAGATCTAAAGGGTCTTCTACTGGACTTGGCATTTTTGAGGCTGCATTGAATGGCGGTCGGGAGGGTTTATGGCTGCTTGCTAAAGTGGCATGTACCTGAACTGAATTGCTTGCAAAAATAAAAAAAGTGGGCCTCCAGATATTAAAAAAACCAAATACTATTTCCTGGAAGGTACTGTATTGGCCTGAATATAAGCCTCACTCCCCCCCCCCCCCAAATTCCGACCTTGAAAAGTTAAAGTGCGGCTTATATTCGCGACCTTACTGTATGCAGCCAGGAGCATGGGGCAAACAGCACCAGGAGTGCGGCAAGGTGCCACCCGCCCTGTGTGTAGTCCCCCATCCTCTCTCCCAAGGCCAGGAAAGGAGAGTGTGAGGAAGGGGAAGGTGACGCAGTGCGGCTCCCCCCCCCCCCCCAGTATGCTGCCAGGAGCAGTGAGGAATGGAGCGACTTATTATATTCAGTTCTTTTTTCTCTCTCTCCCCCTCCAATTTTAAAGGTGTGGCTTATATTCAGGTGCAGCTTATATTCGGGCCAGTACGGTATTTACAGGATAGCTGTGCCCTATAAAAATGATTGTTCTTTATAAAATGTATTTATATATGAAAAATACCAAGGTGATGTGAGTGCTGTGTATCTACGGTAATATCTTTAATCAGAAACAATGGCAATTTCTGCTTTTAAAAAATTTCCCCTAGGATTTGGGGTCCATAACAATATTACAGATGCGTAACTTCATGTTCCAAATAACCAGGATGTAAAATAATAAAATAGACAGTTGAACTTAATAGGGAAAAGGAGGGAATAAGAAAAAAATTGCTTCTATGAATATCACAAAGGGAGCAGGGACAACATTGCTGCTTCAGGTTTTTCAGGATGAGGTCCCTGGAAAGGCGGGAAACTGTCATTTCCTTTGTTATAACAGGACGTAACTTACAGTAGCGGAGCACTTCATGATTTAAGCCTCCATTCAATGTGTTATCCATTTGCAAGCGATAAGGTAACAGGGGCAGCATGACTATGTCCCCAGCTTTCTAGTGCTGCCCCCTGACAGCTGTGCATTGTGCATGGTTGTCTAAAGCAATACAGTGGTACCTCCGGTTGCGGATGGGATCCGTTCCGGAGCTCTGGTCGGATTCCGCAACTGGAGGGACTGCTTCTGCGAATGTGTGCGGCACGGTAGAGCGCTTCTATGCATGCATGTGGGGCGAAACACTTCCGGGCTTGCCGCTTTCGCAACCTGAAGTTTACATTAGTTTACGTTACCCGAGGGTAATGTAAGCTGAGGTGCTACTGTACATGTGTGGACTTCTATTCGATCTGGAACCCTGGTTGCATACGGTTCCAATATCCCTTAAGAGTTCTACGTGCGTAGACTTTCCTTCAAACTTGCACACCCAAGCAAATGTTGAGGGTTGGGGCTAGTATCACAGACTCACTTCTGGGGCTGTGACACTAATGGGTTGATGGACAGGTATGTGTGCATCACATGAAAGGAGTTAATATTGGTAACATTAACACACGGAATTATAATTATAAAGTTGTTGTTTTTTGCATGATTATGTACATGCTCGGATGCAGTCAAATGGCTCTGGTGGTATCTGGCTCTGTGTACAGTATTTACCATGCAGAATACGTCAGGATTATTTTTAACAGTGCCTATCAGCTTATGTTTATGAATGTATTCAACAAACTATGCCACAGTAATGCCATTCAGAGGTTGCATGCACACGTTGCATGCAGAGGTTGTGTTCAGAGGTCGCATACATGTCAAGCAGAATTTATTTATAGTGGGAGTACCCTGTGGTTGTAAATAACTCTTAAGATCTCATCAATTGTTATTGGCAGTATATGTCTATAATGGTCACCACTGGAGTCTGTATACAACCCATTAACTCAGAGGTTTATTCACCTGTCAAGTAATATTCCAAAGCTACAAATGCATGTTTAAATATGTGTGCTCAATAATCTCAAAGCGGTTTACGAAAGATAAAACAGTAAAATCAAGAAAAGTTCGCAACCATAGTTTTAAAGCATTCAAAAATTAAAATACTAAAACAGGTTAAAATAAATAAATTAAATAAAGTAAAATTTCTAAGCAACTGGGTGGGCTTGTCTAAACAAGAATGCTTTTAGCAGGCGCCAAAAAGAGCACAGCGAAGGCGCCTGCTTGATTTCAGTAGGCAGGGAGTTCCGGAGTGCCACACTAAATGACTGAGTTCTTACAAATGTTGAATGGGTATGATGTGGCACGTACTACTTCTTAAAATCACGTTGGTTTGGCTTTTCTAAAGCATCCCTCATACTGTTGTGCACTATTCAAAATATATTTGAATGGTTTTGCACATTTCTTGCAGGTGTTCTTTTTAAAACCATTGAGCAGCAGTAATGCCTGTTTGTTGACGGCCTCTACGGAGGTATTCTCATACCCTTCAGTTTTTGTAGGAGGTGGGAAGCATTCTTAACACAAAATCTTTGCCATTGAAAGTTTAATTGCCATGACAGGGACCACTAGGGGTTACTTAGCCTCGTTAGGAAACATTTTAGTTAGGGTTTCGTTTTGAGTCCCTGTGTCTTTAAATGGGAGGGAAAGATGTGAATAGCAGTTCTGTACACTTTGGCATATTTTCCATTGCAGTTCAAGGTGCATCCTGCCAAGTGCAAATACCTGAGAGGTTTGGAAACTTGCCATATTCCGTTCTAATTTCTCTTCTACTTCCTCCTCCAGCCCTGTATGTTCCAAGCTAGACCGAAGAGTCCAGACTGCATCTATGTCTGGGTAGATTCCCAGGTTTTGTTATCAAAATGCCAGGGCCTGTTTTGCACTCTGATTCTTAGCTTCAGCATGCAACCAAGTTGCCTTAGTTAGGTCACTCCGTGTTCCCGGGTTTCACAGCCAGCCTTGGACTACTTTATTAGAACCACTCTCTTCTCCCCCCTGAGCTGCAGATGGAGTTCCCATGAATTTCGCTGCAGCCTTGATGGAGCCCTGCAGCTGTGTGGAACTATTTTTCACACGGAGTGCAGTGCATAGAGTAAATAGTTTTGCAGGCAACTGAGGAAGCCAGAGTGGTCAGCAAATTCTGGTGGCTAAAGGAAACGGCAGGAAAATATAGTGCATGCAACTTTCCCAGGGATTCTTGGACTCTTACCTTTGTACTCCAGATTGCATTCCAGACACGTTAACTGTCAGAATTTCTGCAACACACTTCCCCCTTATTTCCATCCATTATTTCAGGTCAATAATACATTCCAGGCAGGTGAAAGTACTAGAGGAGAGCATAGAGCAGGGCTGATGAGAGGCATGGCCTCAGTAAAGCCATATTACATCTGTGGGTTTGACCTCTCCTCTTCTGGCCTATATTGTTTGGAAGCTGAACAACCCATGGTGCAGTGAGCATCCAAAAGATATATTTCCTTATTAGACCTGGGTCTGGAGCTGATCAAACCCTGGGTTGAGTCTAGGAGTAGCCAATGTAGTAACTGCCAGATAGGGACGCGGGTGGCGCTGTGGTCTAAACCACTGAGCCTCTTGAGCTTGCTGATCGAAAGGTTGGCGGTTCGAATCCCCGCAACGGAGTGAGCTCCCGTTGCTCTGTCCCAGCTCCTGCCAACCTAGCAGTTCGAAAGCATGCCAGTGCAGGTAGATAAATAGGTACCGCTGCAGCGGAAAGGTAAACGGCATTTCCGTGCGCTCTGGTTTCTGTCACGGTGTTCCGTTGCACCAGAAGCGGTTTAGTCATGCTGGCCACATGACCCAGAAAGCCGTTTGTGGACAAACGCTGGCTCCCTCGGCCTGAAAGCGAGATGAGCTTTGCAACTACATAGTTGCCTTTGACTGGACTTAACCGTCCAGGGATCATTTACCTTTACCTTTTTATTTACCTTCCAGATGCTGGCAGATCACAACTCCCATCTGCTGTGGTCTTGCAGGCTGGGGCCGATGGGAGTTTTGTGGTCTGACAGCATCTGGAGGACACCATGTTGGTGTTCCCTGGCCAGGAAACACCGTTGACTTGGATGGAAAAGTTAGCTACACAACTAGTAGCCCTCCTGCCACTTCTGACACCAAGAAAAGCGGCAGGTGTCATCTCTGTGGTTAACACTATGGCAGAAAACCCATAACCACAATGTGTTCAAATGAAGCTGCTGGCCATCAACATGTCTATACGTTAAGTGTATGAGTTGTGCAAATGAGTAATTATTCTTTGTTCTACATCTACTATTACTTTGAGTGGGTGTCAATGTTAAAAAAAAAAGTATGCTCACAACAATCCCCTAGAATTTAACCTGAGTAAGTTGCTTTGAGTGCCTGGACAGCCAAATGCCAACTCTGCATGTTTAGAATATCATTTAACATTCTGAGCCAGAGAAGAAAAAAACCACTCAATTCAAAATACATCCAAGCAAATCCATTTCCTGAATCAGGTTATTGCAGATTGCAAAATAATCGCTTATGAGGGCATAAGTAGTAGAAGCACGAGTTGCTTGCGTTCCCCCTTGCTTCTGTGTAACACACAAATTAGCTGCGGCAGAGAATTCCTTTGGTTTTAAAATTAATGTGAGGCATGCTTTATAAAATAAATATTTTTTTTCCGGAGTTGTTTTATAGTGCAGCTGCATTGCTTGTCCCAGGAGTAAGGCAAATGAAGCTTCACTCTGAAGGGAGAGCACCTTTCTGAAATGACACATTGATTCATGAATAGCTTTGACATGGTTATCGTTCTTCTCCAGTTCACAAGCAAGAGCGTGCAGAAACTCTGTTCCCAGCAAGTCATTCTTGTCTGTACAAATCAGAATCTTCTTGTGTGTACTCTTCCTCCCTCCTTCCCTCCCGTCCTCCTGCCCCTCCTCCCCCGTTGCATTTTATAGCATTATGGTATGAACTGGGCTACTTTCCTTTTCCCCAAGAAGTTCTGGTGGAAGAGAGCATGGAGCAGATAAACCGCTGTGAAAACAGCTCTGCTGACCTGATGTTCTATAGCACCGGATCTTGTTCTGATCACAGGACTGGGTGAAGATTCCTCTTTGCATGTTGTCCAGAGGATAAACTCTTTTTGGTTTGTTCGGTGGTGGTTGTTGTTGCTTTGCAATGGCCATCCTGTTGTCCTTACGGCTGGTCTCTTCCGCACCACTGATGGCAGTTCACGCTCAGGCAGTGTGGGACGAATCCCAATGGGTATGGAGCAATTGTT
This sequence comes from Podarcis tiliguerta, assembly GCF_965153285.1. Classification (NCBI taxonomy): domain Eukaryota; kingdom Metazoa; phylum Chordata; class Lepidosauria; order Squamata; family Lacertidae; genus Podarcis; species Podarcis tiliguerta. The sequence goes on along the minus strand of NC_139545.1, from coordinate 38,630,245 downwards.
TAACCTTTATATGTTGTGTCCTTGCGTGGGAGGCAGCATGATAAGCTTAAGTGTCAGGTTGACACTTCTGTAAGTAGCAGCAGTTCACATAGAAATGTAATACAATTGGTCTAAAGCTTTGCCAGTCAGTTAAATTACCTATTTGTAAAACCAAAGTTTTCAGTTCTGTAAGGGAATGCATTGCACGTAATGCATGTACATTTTGATATCAGATTTCAGCATCAGGAGTTGAGCTTTTAATGATCAGAGGTACTGCATCCTATATCTTCTAGCTGATCGTGTTCAGATTAAAAGAGGTGTAAATTAAATGGGTCGCTGCAGAGGCTTTTAAAAAGAAGTTGGTAAAATCAACCATGCGAGCCATGTAATTGTTTAGCTTTCAAAACTGGAATTTTACACTTCGATGTTGATTAACCCACAGGTTTTGATGAAAATAAAGGGCCAGTTCTCATTTTACTTCTTGTACTCAGGTTTCCATAACTGTGATTTTATCTAACGGGGAACCTTCTGGCTGAATGGTGTTATTACAAATGTAGCAAATAAAAATAAGTAAAATTACTGGGAAGCCAAATTCATATGATCTGTGTTTAAATGAGAATGTTTTTAAATGTTTTTCTTTTCAGTGTCTATCCCTTCAAAATACACATAGGCAGATGTCAATTGGAACCTACTTATGTGTATTTTAAAGGGGCCTGTGTAAAATGTATGTGTGTGTGTATATATACACACACAAACACATCATACAAGAGCTTCGGTTGTGACTTACTAGCTGTAGTTTTGCACTGAGCCCAGTTTATATATAATTTAGCACTACTACTTTTCATCTTGTGGCATATGAAATAATAATAAACAATGAACAAGGTCATCTGTTGAAATACCTGCAAGAAATGTTCTTTTGCAACAAAACAAATTTGAAATGGTTGCCCCGATTTATTTAAGAACAATACTGTATCAAATTATAAAATACACTTGGGTCCTGCTATCCACCCACACGCTATATGAATTCACTTATATAAAGGTAAATAATTATGCCCACACATTGCTATACACTCTGTAGATTCAGATAGCCAGATATCTGGAGTTTGTGCACTGCCTTAATTCCTTGCTTGTTTGTGCTCTACTTGATGGCAGCAGATATTTTGGGGAAGAAACTATGCATGGAAGTAAGTAGGGAACAAGATTGGACAAATCAGTTTTTCTTTTGCTTCTCTTTTGCTGTTTGGCTGCACCAATTCCTGGAAGAAACCATTGAAAAAGTGGGGAGATAGATTGGGAAAATCCCAGATTAGAAATGTTCCCATAGGAATCAATGGAAATTGCAGACTCTTTATGCAAACACTTGCCTAATGAATGATTTCCAGGAAGCACTTGTTTGGTAAGCGGGACCTGTGTGTACAGTGTTGAAAGTAACAGTTTGAGAATTGTCTGGTACATTGGTTGAAATACCCTCTTCTCCAAAGGAAAGGAGGTCAGGTGTTGGGCCTTCTCATTGTCAGGTGTGGGGAACCTATGTGCTTTTGGTCCGTAGCCAGTAATTGTACCCTGATAGAAGTAGAAGTAGAACATTTTCAGAATAACTAGGGTTTAGAAATATGAGTGCTTGAGAACTGCAGTTTTACTGTATTTGCGGAGTGTTCAGGGTATTCAAGCCCTAATCTGCTATTTTAAAGGGAGTGCCCATTTGGACTTGGTAAAATTCCAGGTGATTTCAGTTGTTGTTGGATTGGGTTCACAGTCTGCAGAATTTTTGCATTCAGCTGCTCTCAGATTCAGCCTCAGGTTAATTGTAAAGTGAGTGTGATCATTCATGCCACTTGAGCAAAGTTGTTCATGTGGAAACCTTTATTCTAAATGGGCTGTTTCCTTTTTGCTTACTGATATAAATAGTTTCTGAACTCTGGCTGTATTGTGCATTGGGGGTTGACCCTGGATAATCCAAAACTAAATTTTATAGTGAGATTTTGCCATCTAAACTTCATTCATCAAACTGCAGCCATGTTTGATATAGCATCTGAGGGCTACTTCACACACAGCTAGCTCTCTTTTCCTATACAGTAATATTTGTGCAGGGAAATAAGACATGTTGTGGTATAATGTGTGAAGTATATGATGTTCAGGTGATGCACGCAGTGGCTTCTAATCAACTTCATTCATGACAAAATAAATACTTGCTCCATATGGCACACACTGTATTCATTCATAGTATATTTTGAATCCCGCCTTTCTAGGTCAAGTGAACTTTTCAGAAGGGTTAGCATGAAGGTTTCAGAAGCTGATGAAGGGTTTTGAGCAAGAGCTGATGGAATACACTCAGATTCTTGAGATAACCTGAGCCTATTAGGGGGTTGGCTTAAAGCAGGCATCAGGCATGTCCAACTCACGAGACTGCGATCTACTCCCAGTATAAAGAAACTGGCAGTGATCTACCTATTGGAGGGAGGAGGAGCGTGTGTGGGGTGGGTGGATTGCCCAGCGTTCTTGAGCTTTTTTTAGGAGGGAAGTGCCCAGAGTTGTTGAACTTTTTGGGGGAAGGACGGCACAGCTTTTAGCTTCCCCCATAACTTTTTGTACACAGTAAGGATCCCGTGATCTACCAGGATCAGCCAGGGATCTGCCGGTAGATCACGATCTACTGGTTGGACATCCCTGATAGTGCACAGTACTTGCTTCTGAATTTGCATATCATAGGAGGTCTTTTAATGGGTGTATGTTCTTAGTATTGATGTAAAAAAGACATGACAGTGGTTTGGGAAATTGCTGGTTGATGTTCATTTTGTTAATGATTATGCTAAGTTTGTTACTGATTATAATGAAGATACAAAATCAAGGGGAAAGCACTGATCGATAGCTGCCTTCTATATTCTAGGCTGGCAGCATTTTATAGAATGTGGATTAGGAAATAAAATTCTTCACACTAGCTGCGCTTTGGTTCTTCACAAAGCTGCGCTTTGGTTTCTGAACATTTTCGAAGTTGAACGGACTTCCGGAATGGATTCCGTTTGACTTCCAAGGTACGACTGTATACTGGGCTGCTGAGGTCCACCATTTGGAAGCAGGTGCAAATAGTAGCCAGGGAGGGGTAGGGGAAGGAATGTACTTTTAGAATTAATGAACAAAATGCCTCTGAACTCACGCTCAGTCCTCAGATTTGTTTTTAGTACCAGAGCTGGGCTCATGGTCCTGTTTCACCCCCTTCCAAGATTTCTTCATTTTTAAACTAATTCAGGATTTCGGAGCCCTTTTGTGGCTGCTATCAAATAATAGTGTAGCTCCTTGCTTCTAATCACTAAGCGCTATCAGTAAAGACCTGCCTTATCTTCTGTCTGTCCCTAGCATAACTAACTAAATGGTGCTGTAGTAGTATCACTCTGACACTACTAAAAATATATATGGATTAGATAGCTTTGAGGAAGGCTGTGGCAGTTATTAGCCATGACTGCAATGGAACCCCCATGTTAATTCCCTCCCACCAGCTGTAATGGCTTACCAATCAAGATGGCAATGCAGATGATAATGCAGTCAATGGTTACTAGCCACAATAACTATGTTCTCTGAATACCAGTAGCTGGGAATTTCATGTGAGGAGATCAGAGCACTGTTGTATTCAGGCTCTGCTGGTGGGCTTCTCATAGGCATCTAGTTAGCCATTGTGATAGCAGGATGGAATTCCTATGTTGTTATGCCACTGAATTCCATATGCTACTGAAAACAGTAGAGAAATGGCCCGCTTGGGCACTTCCTGAAGATACTGGATTAGCCACTGTTGGAAACAATAAATTAGCTTGAAACTGGCGCTGATATTATAGGATTGCTCTTTGGCCTGTTCATATATTTTTTTTATGGAAGTACTGAAATGTATGATAAATTCTGACAAGAAGTTGCAGTGGCGAGCCAAAATTAGAAGTGGGAAATTTCCCCAGGAATAAACTCAGTACAGAGACCAACGAGCTCAGTGTCATTTTCAATAAATAACAAATGATTAATCTCACAAATCCGGATGAAATTACTTTCCCCTCCGCCTTAATTCTGTTTTGCTGCTTTACATAATTATTTTTTTTTAAAAAAATAGTATTCTTATTTAGGGTTCTGCTTTCTATTTGTATTTTTGTATCGTTTCCAGTGACAGAATGTGTTGTTTGTGAATCACTTGGTGAATAGGCCTTTCATTGCATCTTTGCCAGATTCCTGAAGGGAAGGGAGTTGGCAGGAGAGGAAAAGGCAGAGAGGTTACAAGGTAAAAAGTAAAAATAAAAATAAAAATCTGGTGGAGCAGCTGCCCTTCAAATGACAGTTGATTGCAGAGCAGAACATATGAATCTTAAGTGTGGAGACAGAATGGTCTTCTGTGCAATATATATATACGTTTGGTGATACGAATTTTTGACAAGAAATTCCAAAAGTAGTGTAAAGAGCTTTCTCCCTGGAGGATGATGATCCATCGGATGGGTTATACTGCCATCTAGCTCCTATGCCTCCAGGAAACAAGGCTTGCTTGTTTTGATGTCTGAACCCAAGCTTGTGGCTTGTTTCTTTCTGAAAGGTTTGTTCTTGACTTGCTGCTTGTAGTTTATTCAGAGGACATCCACAGCAAGCCAAACTCTGGCTTGTTTCTGATGGTGGGGCAGCAGCAGCAGGACCCAGAGAGAGAGAACTCTTCGGCGTTGTGTCCCAGCACACAATGAGTTCGCATTGAACCATACTTTCAAACAACAGCAAATGTGATTTTAACGTGTTGTGCAAACTGGGCCAGAGAGGTGAAAATTTGCAAGCTTCTTTTGCAGAAACCAGTCTTTGCAAATGAAATAACTTCCAATAACATGGTGGAAAAAGCATGTAACTTAAAGTCAGAGGTTGAACTTCCAATTCTTTTTTGTTATTATTAGGTGTCCAAAAATAAAGATGGAAAAGAACAAAGTGAAGCTGTATCCCTGTCAGAGGATGAAGAAACATTTTCCTGGCCTGGTCCCAAAACGGTAGTTTTGCAAAGAACATCACAGGGTTTTGGCTTCACCTTAAGGCATTTCATTGTTTACCCCCCAGAGTCTGCTGTTCAGTTTACGTTTAAGGTGAGTGAAATGAATATTCAACAAGTAACTAATTGGTTATAGTGATACATGTGAACTGTAATGAAAAATATTTTTTACAGTACAGTACTGCAAAATAGTAGCCTTATAGATATCTAGCCATCCATTTCAGTTTAGCAGTGGAGTCACACTAAACCTTTTCTTTTTTTTTTTGCTTGTTGCAACCTAAGTTCTATTTAATGCTGTGGGTCTTGTATCTGAGTAAACATGCATAGGTTAGAGCAGTTGGGTTGTTGTTTTGTGAAGTGTTGAATTCTCTTGCCAACTAGAGTTTTAAGTTTCTTTTCCATTGGACTAATTTGTGGTGCTGTTAGATTTATTACTACCCCCGCTTCATCAGAAGGTTTCAGGGGGTTGGGTTAAGGCAAAAATACAGCATTAAAACAAATTACAGTTATGATGGGTCCTAAAAATATTTATGTTAAGTAAGACCAAGGTAAAAAGGTGTGTCTTCAGAATATGACAAAAGCTGTACAATGAATGTGCCTGGCACATCTCTGTGGGAACAGAATTCCACAACATAGGGACTGCCACAGAGAATACATCTCCTCTCAAACCTCTTGAGGGTGGTGAAACTACCAAGAGCTCTGCAGATCTTAACACCCAAGAGGGTCTGTAGGTAAGGAGGTGGTCTTTTAGACATTTGGGACATAAACCCTTTAGGGCTTTAAGCATGAGCATAAGCACCTCAGATTAGGCTCAGAAATGAACTGGCAACCAGGGGGTGTTTATTATGGGAACCTCAGCCAGTAATCTTGTAACCTGCATTTTGGACCAGTTGATGTTTCTGAGTCATCTTCAAGGGTAGCCCCACATTGAGCGCATTGTAGTAATCCAAGCTGGAAGTTACCAAAGCATGGATTATGGAGGCCAGATCATCTCTGTCCAAAAGGGGCTGCAACTGGTGAACCAGTCAGAGCTGGAAAAAGACACTCCTAGCTACTGAGGCAGCTTGAGCCTTCTGTGAGTCGCTTTGGTAGTTTATGGTTTGCTGAATAGTAGTTCACATACTTTAAAATAGTATACCAAACCTCCCAAATGACAAGCAGATTCATGCAACAGTAGAAAATGTGAATGGAGGAAAACCTGTTGTGGAGCGTAAACTTCACATGCCAAAGGTCACAGGTTTAATTTCTGGTATCTCGACATGAGGCTGGCAAAGTCTTTGGAACTAAATGGACCAAGGTTCTGACTAATGAGGTTCTGACTAATGATTGTGAAGCAGCTTCTTTTGCTCCTTCTTAACATTTCTACAAATAGTGAACTTCAGCATGAAGGACTGCAATAAAAAGCCATATTTAGAATAGCTTTCTCTTAACTTACTTTTATCTGCTAGTTGTCTCATTATTAAACATTAATTTGATGGCTACTCATTTGGAAGGCTTGTCTGATTTTTCAAAATTTGGGCAATTAGGTGCTCCCTTAGCAGCTGTAGAACAGTTCTGAAATAAATAGTTTTGAAAAGCCTGGATGCAAATGTTTTGAAGAGCTCCTTCTGCTTTAATACAAGGCCTTTGAATTTTTATGATTTCCTTTTGCAGGATGAAGAGAATGGAAATAAAACGGGTACGTTTTCTCTTTGATTCTTGTACGTTGTAATCGAATAGTCTAAAATCCATAATTCCTGATACAGTTGTACCTTGGAAGTTGAACAGAATCTGTTCCGGAAGTCGGTTCAACTTCCAAAACGTTCAGAAACCAAGGCGCAGCTTCCAATTGGTTTCCGATTGCGCAGGTGCACCGGAAACAATACCGGAAGTTGCGTCGGATGTTCAGCTTCCAAAAAAAGTTCGGAAACCAGAACACTCACTTCCGGTTTCTGATCGTTCGGGAGCCAGAACGTTCAACTCCCAAGGCATTTGAGAGCTGAGGTTACAACTGTATAACCAATGAAACAAGTCTGTTCTTTAATTAATGAATATTTTACCAAATGTGTCTTAAATATTGGGTGTACTAATTTAGTGATGTATTTTATATGAAATTTGTAGATTTGCTTTTCCATGCCAGTTGCACAGGAAGGCAGAATTATATGAATATGTAAACAAGCATATTGTAAAATATAACTACATCTGCTACTGAATTTAGTGGTTCTTTACCTATCAGCAGGTACAAAAATTGTAGCACGGACAAGGTATGGCTGTCCATCTACACCCTAGCATGTAACATCCCCCAAACCCCTTAAACTTAAAAATAAATTAAAAGGGGGGGGGGATGCTTCATGAATGAACAAGCTGATTCTCCTCAAAGGTCATATAATCTTGGGGACAATTACGTTCCTGTTGAAAAGAAGTAAATGAGGTTGCTTTCAAATATCTTCCTGGATAATGCTAATTTATTTATATGCCAACCATAAAATGGTGTGTGAAAGTAGGATTTGGCAAAACCTTTCTCTGAATAATGCCTGAGATTCCTACATGGGTCTTCAGGGGAAATTAAATTTCCTAGGTTCCCTGGCACTATGGCAGCATTCCTTGGAGAGCGAGGGGAGTTCTTTGCGTTGGATTACAGTCAGTGCTGAGAAAAAAATATGTTGTCATATTGCTAGCCTCGGGCTGGTTGCAAGAATTATGAGTTGTGGAGATTTGTATTTAAAACCATAAAATAACAACCTTTAGAAACGTCATTAGGCAGGATTGGATAGCCTGGGGTAAGAAAAATAGGAGGTGATGTGGGAGATAGAGAGGGAACCTTTGTGAAATGCTTACTGTGCTCTTGTTACCTGGCGGAAATGCCATTGTCCTATAAAGACCCTGGATATTAGGAGTTTGGAAAAAATAATAGCAGCATTTTAGCTTTGTCCATACGTTTGTAGGAGTTGGGAATATTTAACTTTCATATGCTGGTATTACCTTGGTGGGCTGTGAGGTGCGTAAGAGCATGGGAATATTGGCAGGTCAGGTGAATGTGAAGGAAGCCTGGGTACTCAGGGGATTAAGAATAATTCAGCCAGACGAGAGTGGAGGAAATAAATGTTAGGGTGAGTCACATTTCAACTATTGGTGGAATTACCTTTAAAATGAGAAAGCGGAACAAAGGAATACGATAATTAGAAGTATAAAGTGGAAATCCATGCCCAGCCACAAAGACGACATGAACTCTTATGGAAGCTAGGTGGATGAACATTGAATGGGCCAAAGAATCTTGTGATTTGGGATGTGTAGACTTAGGGAATTAAGTGAAGGTCAATAAAAGTAGTGTTTGTTTGATTACATTGGGTTGGATCCAGATTTAGTCACACCTACAGTAGACCCATTGGAATAAAAGTTTGCCATGATTTTTATGGTCTAGTCCAGGCACGTCCAACTCCCAAGAGACTGCAATCTACACCCAGTATAAAAAAACCTAAAAACTGGCAGTGATCTACCCAATGTCATTGAGGATTGGTGGGGGGTTTTTTGGGGGGGAGAGCAGAGTAGTTGAGTTTTTTTGGGGTATAGCAGAGGTGTTGAGCTTTTTTAAAGGGGAAATAACATCCCTGGTCTATTCTAGGCATGACTAAGGCTGAATCCAATCAATTTTTTAAAAAAAACCACAGCTTTTTCCAAAGAAGCAATATGAATTCCCAGGAGACAGCCATATACTTTGATTAATATTTCTGTTGCAGCCATTTCCAGTGCCGGACAGTTTAAACCGAAGAGTAGCATGTCTTTAGAGCAGCAGGATCTGCTGTGGGAGAAATGGGAAAAATGCCCAGCTACATACACAGTTTCCCCTGAATGCACGACAGTGATAACTTTTGGGGTTGTGACCCATGTCCTAAATACTTTTTTGTGCTGTCTGCCCTTTACAGCTCTTTATTCTTAAAAAAATAAAAAAAGCTTATTCATTTTTAAATGATGTTTTGCTTTACCAGTGTTCACTGTCTTTAAATTTTATGATACCACAGTATATAAATGCTGTCGTCTAGAATACCTTATATCCAGTATATGTAGATCACCTCTTTCTTTATTAAGACAATTGACAACTCCTAAACGAAGGATAGTATAGTGGGGTACCTCTACTTACGTTCACCTCTGGTTACGTATCCTTCGGGATACGTGCGCGGCAAACCCGGAAGTATTTTTCTGGGTTTTGCCGCATGCGCAGAAGCACTAAACCGTGCCGTGCGCATTCTCAGAAGCGGGCACCTCCGGATACGCACACCTCGAGATCCCACTGGAGCTCCGGAAAGGATCCCGTGCGCAACCGGAGGTACCCCTGTATTTATTATTTCTATATTAACACAAAATAAATACTATCCTTCGTTTCGGAGTTGTCAATTATAGAAGCATGGACATATCAAGAAACCCTTTTAAGGTGGAAGAACAGATTGGCGTAGCTCAGAAAGTAGAAAAGGCCTTTTCTCTGAGCACCATAAATAGCTATTTTGTGTTGCGGAAGTAGCTAGCCGGGTGCTAATGATCAGTGTGTGTCATTCTTGAATAGCTTAGCTAAGAAGGCAAGCAATTCACATATCAAACTAATTTGCATTTATTCCTGCAGTGCCTCTCATACATTATAGGTGTGGGATAGAGTTAGTGTGAATAATAGTGGATAGGATCGCAGAGCTTTCTTATCTGTGAAACTACTGCTATGGTTCTGTTTAAATTATATGCAAAGGAGCCATCTAGTGCCAACCTCTTTAATGCAAATCTAAGCTGAAATATTAAATTATTTAATAAAAGTTGAGGCTGTACAGTGCTTTTGACAATGACTGGAGCTATGCTGGGTTGGATCTGGAGCAAGCTAGCTACTTTTCGCTCCCATTGAAATCTGTGGGACTTCTGTGTAAGTTAAATGGGTTCCTTAAATCTGATCCTTACATTATTCCAATGGGAGACAGTCAGCTGATCCAAGTAAGTATTGAATATATACTTTCTCCTTTCCATTTTGGCAAGTTATTCATTTGTCCAAAGGTCAAAGTACAGGTTTTGAGAAGCACATACTTAAAAGTGCATGCTTACAATCAAAAACCAGAGGAAGCTCTGTTACAATTTTCCCCACATAAAATGTACTCTCTTATTTGTCTCCAAAGTGCTGTTTGTTGCATCAAATCACCCACTGAGGGCTGTGTTGTTGGTTTTGACCCATGACAGGGCCTTTTCAGTGGCAGTTCCCCATTTGTGGAATGCCCTCTGTGGTGAGGTCTGTCTGTATTCCTTATTATTGACCTTAAGAGAAATTTAGAAACATTCCTGTTTATGCAGGCATTTGATGGCTGAAGAACACTGTTCCGAGCAATCCTGAGAACGTTGTTTTAACAATGTTTTAACTGTTTTTAGATTGGGTTTTAACTGTTTTAGAATGCTTAAAAAATTATTCCTGTGCTGGCCGTCCTGGGCTCCTTTGGGAGGAAGGGCAGGATGTAAACTGAACGAACAAACGAACAAATAATAAAGAGCAGATTTGACAGCTGATTTTCAGTGGGAAAATGCGATCGGATTCAGATCAGAGACCCTACTACAGTCTCTGCTTCTGAAAGAAAGAGAGCTGCTTATTGTAAGCACACAGTTTGGCTCTTACAATGCTTTGACACATTGCAGCCAGCCACTCGGGTGCAGATAATTACCCTAATGTACTAGGGACACCAGTGGCGCTGTGGTCTAAACCACAGAGCCTAGGGCTTGCTGATCAGAAGGTCGGTGGTTCGAATCCCTCCGACGGGGTGAGCTCCCATTGCTCGGTCCCTGCTCCTGCCAACCTAGCAGTTTGAAAGCATGTCAAAGTGAAAGTAGATAAATAGGTACCCCTCCGGCAGGAAGGTAAACGGTGTTTCTGTGCGCTGCTTTGCTTCTCCAGAAGTGGCTTAGTCATGCAGAAGCTGTACGCTGGCTCCCTCAGCCAGTAAAGCGAAATGAGCGCCGCAACCCCAGAGTCATCCGTGACTGGACCTAACGGTCAGGGGTCCTTTTACCTTTACTAGGGAGATACAGAGATTGCGTAAGTAACCTTCTCTCTTTACCCCTCCTCCACCTCCCATGTGTAGGACTTTCCTGGGTATTGGGTGGGATAGGAATATACAGTGAAAATGGTATGACTGCATACTCTTCAATTTAATGTTTAAATTGATGAAGCTGTTGGCGTGGAAAATTCAGCTTCTCTGGAGATGTACCAGTTGGCTCCCGAGTGTGTGCATGTCCGCCACCAGCCTTAACATGAGCATAACATGTGTCAGTCCAAGAGCTGATCTAGTCCAGTATTGTGTTTCCCACAACGGCCCATGACAGACTTAGGGAAAGTCCATAAGCAGGACTTACAAGCACAACAGCCCTTACCTGCTGTTGCTCCCCAGTGACTGGTATTTTAGAGGCGTGCTGCTCATTGATTGAGGAAGTAGCCTACAGCCACTGTGCCATGAGCCCTGCAGCATTATCAGGATCAAGCTTGGGTTTGCAGCTCCAGATCCAGGAATAGAGGAGGAGGAGGTAGAAGCAGGAGGGGTGCTGATTTGTGGGAACCGAAGTTGGGGGAGGGGGGGCTCTCCCCGTTGCGTCTCGACTTCAGCTGCTACTTAAGGTTGAACAGGGATCCTCTGTTCTGTTCACTTTCTCCATGCATAATTTTTACAGGGGGGGGGGGGACTGCGTCAGCCATTTTGCTGCCAATTTCCCCCATCTGGAGATACCCTTTCGAAACTCTTTGCAATCCTTTTCTTTACCTGAATAATTCATGCCACCAGCAAACCATTCACGGACTAGTTGTTTTTATTAGAATCACAGAATTGGAAGGGACCACGGGGAGCATCTAGTCCAACCCTTTGCAGTGCAGAAATATGCAGTTTTCCCATACGAGGATTGAACCTGCAACCCTGGCGTGGTCATCAGCACCACTCTCTAACCAGCTGAGCTATCCCGGCTTAAAAGCACTGTACCCAATACAGACTTGTTTGTGTTGGGTTCCTCTTTTTATTGGTCCTCATCCATTCAGTTATCAATTCTAGACATTCCCTCACCTTTCCTGAATCAGAGGTAAAAGAGATTATTAAGTTGGCCCCTTCTGCTCTGTGGCTAAAGGGCACAATGCTGAACAAAGAGATCCTTGGCTCTAGTGCCGCCATTTTGTAAAACTGGCTTTGTCCACATAGCATTGCTTTCCTGTAATAATTTTAATCTTTACCTGCTTTCCTGTAATAATTTCACTGCTGTGTTGATCTGAAACCTCTCGCAGTTAACGTCAGTTGGAAGATTTTATCTGATGGTCCTGATGTCACTGTCTTGGCAGTTGTTTTATTGAAAGAAATTTAATAATGTGGAATCAGTATTTTGAAGGCATTAGTTCTGATATTTAATTTCCTGCCTGTCTGCAAAGAAGCAGTCGCTGCTTAAGGCGGGTCAGTTTTTCTTTTCTTTTCTTAAATGTATGTATGTCAGAACAACTATAGTAACAATTTAATATGACTGGTGGGAAAGCACACATGTGGTAAGGAAACACAGCTAGAGGCTTTGATGATCTATTTCATTTTAGTTGTTGCAGTAATGTACAAATGCAGCTCTCCTGAATTCAAGCTGTGCCTGGAATAACTGAGGGCTGCGCTTACCCTGAATGACATTTAAGTCAATGGGGAAGCAAATATTTATGTATATTTTTTTTTTAAAAAAAAGAAAAATGCCTTCCTCAAAGATTTAACATATCACAAAATTGTACAAGGTATATGATAATGGTTTCATTCCATTTCAAATTATTATCCGTTAATTTTTAGTACATTCTTTTAAAAATGCTTTCCTGAGATTGTTGTAAACTTTGTAGCTAGGTATTAAGTTGCATAGGTTAGATGAAGCATCCTCTTTTATTACATTAAGGAGTGAATCAATTGTGGGGGTTTTTGTCTAAAATTTAAGAAGGCAGATCCATTGGATCACACATTTTAATCATAATGGAGGCTAATAATAATGTGTTAAAATAAACTTCTACTCAAATCCTCAGAGATGGATACATTTCATATATTTATGATGAACTGAGTTATACTTTTGCTCTAGTCTTAACAGATAAATGATTCGTGTACAAGTTACTATGGCTTAATCATTTTGAGAACCTAAGAAATACATAGTTTTTCCACTTAAGTAGAAGAGATTCATCTTACCTAGTAGTGTGCTAACTGTAGATAATCCCCGCAAGATATTTTTGGCACTTATCGCTCAGTGTTCTGATACTCTTGTTCCTTCCAATTTGCCTTCTGATTTTTGTGTAGCGGTATCCATAGCAACTACCATCATTTCAATTTCCTCTTTTCCCCTCTATTGGTGAACACTACTCATGCCATGTGAACTGCTAAGTCTCATCTTTGCTGCTGCTCTAGTCAATCTGTGTTTTTTTTACAGAATACATTGGGGCTGCTCCATTTTCTTGAAGAGCAAACCATTAAATTAACTGTCTAATTGCAATCCCCCCCCCCCCGCACAATGAAGCACCTGGGTATACCATATTGTAGATGCCCTAGAGTTTGTATGAAAGGCTTGTACATGCTATTTTTTTTATTCTGTCCAGACTAGGATTAAGTTTCTTTTATGTCCACTTACTAATCTTTAGCTGGTGTAACAGTGTATATTTCCAGTAAAACCATAGGCTGAATGCCTATTTATTTCAGATATACCAGACGGGAAGAGCTTGGGCTAGTATCATGTCATATGAAAGGCAGAAGCTGCTCCCCTCTGGCATATTCTGCTCAGAAATACTTGAAGGGGAAAAGAGAGAAAGAGACAGACAGACAGACAGACATCATATCACTGATATGCATTACCATTTCAAAAATTAACACTATAAAAGTACAATATAGACATATTTAAGAAAGAGGTTGCTCCTGGCATCACATACGGAACCTTCTCACCTGACAGATTTGGGGATATCTATGAAGATACTACTGGGGAAAGAGTCCCAATGTTAGGAATGGTTGAACCCATTGGAAGGCACACACACCTGAGGGGCCCACTGTGGATCTTCCAGGAACCCCCAAGCGACCACTTCCATCTTGCTATTGCTGCTTATTCACCTGCAAGCGATGACAAGAGCAAAGTGAGAAGGCACATCGGTTTCCACTCTTCTAGCCCTCTTGATGGTTCTGCATTTGCAACAAATTAGTGTATGGCACAATATGACCTAGCAGCTGTGGTACCTGTCCTCTGGGTAGCTATGTGGCTTTTTCTCCAGAGAGGGGAAGACAAGCAAACAGGCAACAGTAACGTCAAGGAAGAGGTCCAACCGAAAACATGTTTTCCAGTGCCCCCAAATCTGGGACTGACCCAGTTTGCTATAACTCTTAACTTGATGCACGTGGGGGGTTTTGACTTGTTTATATACCATACCCTGCAAACGTTCGTTTATTTCTTTATGGAATGTCTAAACCACCCTGCATCAAAATAGATTCCAGGGTGGTGTGCAATTAGTTGAAAACAAATATCATAATGTGGAGTTTCAGAAATGTCATCACTGCCTCCCTTCCTTTGCAGTAAAAGTCTTTCATGTTGAGGTCTTTCTAAACAGTTTGGAATCATTTTCATTTTCTGCATGCTTTCCACCCTATTACTTCATAGCTATAATTACACACGCAAGCACACAAACACACACAAAGACAAACACACAGAGGGAGGGAGGGAGATCTGTTGAATAAAGTACCAAATCAGTGTCATTCAAGGACTGGGACCAGGGATGCGCTCCTGTTTTCTCTCCCTGTTTCTTTTTCCATAAATAACAGTTAAGCTGTTAGATGTAAGCTTTGTGAAATACTGGCCCCCGGCTTTCTAGATTGAAGGACATAACAATTGCTGGAAGTCAGTAGACCCAGTAGAGCAGATACTCCTTCATCAAACATTTGGCAGAAAAGTTATTCTTGTTGATGCTTCTCTCTTTCAGTAATGGTAACTAATCAGAGAGATTTCTGCTGTCTCAGTTGACTTCCTTTCAGTGCTGGCGCTACCTGTGCAAAGTGAAGCTTCTTGTCTCAGGCAGCAGACACGGGGGACAGTGGTGGCATCTCCTCAGCTATTCCTCCGGAGCCCCCTGGCCATACCATCTGTTGCAAAGCTGCGTGTGCCATGGTGCTTGCTTGCCTTCTCCATAACCACCCTACTGACCTCCAGTGTAGTGGAGGACCCTACCCATTGCTTGAATTATGTGTTTGCTTTATGAATGAAAGTGGATCTTTTTTCTTTTTTTTAATGAAGTCCACTGAAAAAGGAAATTTTCAGAATGTTAAGCCAACACGGTCTTATTAACTGAGTGTTATTGCATGGCTCTTCAGGAAAAGAGGTCATTATTTCAAACCTTTGTAGATGCATACGTATCTTGCATAAGCTTGGTTGTAAATAAACAAGTCTGAATTACCGATATTTAAACTTCTCCAGATCCTTCTCTTGAGTTAATTCCTCTAGTTACATTGTTCTTCCTTGTTCTGCTCTTCATATCCTGTGCTCAAAAACAACATCCAGAAACGAAACATTGACGTTCACAACAACAGAAAACCCCTTCTAACAAGCAGTTGTTAAACTCTTATCTTTGCTAGTTGCGTACTTCACCACCTGAGATGATCTTCATAGTTTCCCACTGGTACATCACTACTTAGAACAGGGTGTGGAGAAAGTGGATAAGCTTTATAACCCAGCTCGTAATTCTTTAATTTGGAGTCATCTTATGAAACTGATTGACGTAGTTAGGACTGCTAGGAGAAAGCGCTTCATGCAGGACATAATTGAGTTATTTGATTGACTGCCCATGTTATGATGGGTGTTGACTAGCTCAGGTGGCTTTTGAAGTGACTAGACAAATTCCTGAGGATAGCTCAGTCACAATGATGATTAGCCATGATATCAGGCTCAGAGACCATTTGCCACTGAATGCCTTCATTCTGTTTCTATGCTTCCCAGAAGCAACTGGTGGACTGTTGTAGAGAGCAGGATAGTCTGATCTAGCTGGACTCTTACTTTCTTAAATCATGTTCACTTGGGTCAGCTTCCCCAGACTACATGGATACTGTGGCTTTTTATTTACTCGTATTTCTCCCATAGAACATCTCAAAAGATCTACCTTGCTATTCCATTCTGTTCTATTGTGCATTGTTCTTTCTTAGCGGTTTTGGTTGGTGTGGTTTTTTTAAGTGCAAGGAAGATAAACAGCAGGATTTTATATAATTTTGGAATTCATCTTGCTGTTCAGCAGGTTCCATCAGAAAATGTTAACCTTTTCATAGAAAATATGAATGAATAAACTCAGCCTGGTGTACTTCAGTAATATTAAATAATACTTACCATTTCTATAGCACTTTCATAGTGTTCAAAGCATTTCTCATGTGTCAGGAAAATTTACAACAGCACTGAAAGACAGGCCAGTAGCATCATCTCCATGTTGTAGATGAGGAGTTGGGCGGAAAGGCAGCATAGTAAGTTTGAGACATAGGACCCAGCTATACAGTTGCAAAGAAAACATTTTAAATGTGTTGTAAAGTGCAATACGCAAATGTGGCATTAGATGGCGACAGTGAGCTATGCCAAATTCAACGTATTTTTCAAAACATTCTTTGGGTGGCCACTGTAGCAACAGGAACAGATGGACCTTTGGCCTGATTCAACAGGACTCTTCTTACAGTCTTATGGACACTTTTCCACATTGGCCCTGTGGGCTTTAATGTGCAAAGAGTTTGAACCTCTTCAAATTAGTTTTGCCAAAAATATTACATATAAACATCATAATGTAATTGGCTCTTGATTCCATTGGCTCTTGAGTCTGCAAAGTTTTGGCAGTTTTCGGAATATTGGCTATTATGTTTGTAATTATGATTTGGCTATGTATAGTCACGAGATCCTATTAGAATAGATGAGGTATGAATGGCGATGAAAGATAGTACACACAATACAGTTGTGAAAAACAAAGTTTCTTGTGCTACAGCTATTTTTCTAGAAAAAGAGGTGCCCAAACTCACCTCCCTCCCTCTCTTATAATGGCAGTGGCACCCTCCTGAGTTCTGGCTAGAAAAAAAAAGCCCTAGCTCTATGAATGGTTTTTACAAAGATGGCTTTAATATTTTCCATGTATCTGTAAAACATGTCATGTTCCCTTGCTTTAAACAGAGCAGATGCTAATTCTCTAATTGTCAGATGAATTAAAATTATTTGAATCCTATTATTTAATATAAAGAAGAATGAGGTATAATTAATCTTTCCAATCTCTAGTAATGACTGCATTTGTAATTTTCTTTTAGGGAAGCCACGAAACAGATTGGAGCCGATGGACACCATATTTGTTAAGCAGGTTAAAGAAGGAGGGCCTGCTTTTGAAGCAGGATTATGCACAGGTAACCGTTACCTTACCTATACATATCTGATTGGCTGGGCTGGTGTGATGTCACGAGTGTTCCAACTTCCAAGGAAGTTGTCAGAGTGTGTGTTTATGTAAGGAGACCAAATTTTTAAATTAGCTGGGAGTTTCAACCCATTCAGCACTTACTGAAAGGTTTGGGATTCGGTTGTCATTATGGAAGGAAGATGTTATGTGCTGGATCCAGACCTGATTACCTGTGGGTGGGACTCCATCCGTGGGATGCTCTGCTGAAGGCAGTAGAATGATGTGATTTTTGCTGATCCTCTCTGCAGTCCCCTGTAAAGATGCTCCAGGGACCAGTGTGGGAGGTGACACTGTGGTCTGCAAGGGGAATAGGAAATCAGTAAGAATCACTCCTCCAGTGGGAACTGCTGCTGATTCTCAGTCCCTTCCAAAGATAAGTTTGGCTCCAACTGTAGGGTTAAAAAGTCATAAATGGTTCACATATTGTTAGAAAAAGATGGAAAGAGTGTAATTTGTTCGTGCTTTCCCTGCTCTTCTTATAACATGTGAAGTAGGGCTTATGAATGCATGAAGTTCCTAATTAAACTTGTGGATTTCATTCTTGGGGATTATTTGTAAGTCACACATCTGAAATATTTCTGCTTTGTTTTTCTCTGTAATACTTGAACGGGTTCTCAGCTTCCGTTAATGAAGAAAACAGTGGCCTGGATATATCTCCTTTTTTTCTGTGTATTTTTTTTCTGCAGGTGACAGAATTATAAAAGTGAATGGGGAAAGTGTTATAGGGAAGACATATTCTCAAGTAATTGCTTTAATTCAAAACACGTAAGTATGGGTGTCTGTAATCTGCATAATTTTAAATTCCATGTAGTTTGTTTTGAGAAAGGTGATTGGTGCGCGGTTTGTCTGTTTTTACCAAGATAATCAGAATGATAGAATGAGTAAATCCAGTTCAACTCATTCTGCAGTGTAGGATTGGCCAGCCCTTGACACATCCAGCAGGGCCCTTCCATCAGCTGCACAAGGACTGAAGTGATCTCTGATGATTTTCCATCTCCTTGTAGCTCCTGCACCCCCAAAACTTTGAGTGGCACATTGTGGGAGGTGGCACAGAAACTGCATGGAAGAGGGAGACTCTCAGAAGTTCACCGCAATCCGTGTTCTACTGACCAGAGCTTCCTGGGATCAAACACCTTCCATCAGCAGAGGGACACCAATTGGATACAGCCCATTGAAAGTGTAGGGATGTGCTGTGGATAATGTCATTGTGAAGCTTTTTATACTTTTGACACCTAGCCAATTTTGACTGAGCAGCAGATGTAAAAGTAAAAGTTATGGGTTTGATCAGTGCTCTACATAGCAATTAATTCATAGGACTACACCTCATATTATGTTCAATCTTTCATATCCATTCTGTGGGTGACATTTCATATGACCATACTGCAGGAAGATAAAGCTTCTTAAGAAAATGGCTTATAACATTTCCATAAAGGCTTGACATTTGCTGGTATTATTCCATGAGCAGTTTCGAATGTTTAACAATTATTTAGGAAAAGTTATTTTATTAGCAGCTTTTTGGTGGTGATGGGAAATTGGATCTAATACTGTATTTGTTTCTGAGAATGTTTTGCTGATAAATATCTGTACCTGACATACACAGGGGCTATGTCTGAGCATCACACTCAACCAGTGAGACGAGAACAAGCTGCAGCAAGCCTTGGGCTTGCACGCTTCCCCACAACCACTGATGAAGAACAGTTTGGAAGTTTTTGCTTCCATTTTCTGTTAACTACAGTTTATCACAATATCTGAATCTGGACAAATTATGGATTACAAAACATGCCAACTTCAAACCATGGATTATGAAAATAGCTTGTTTAACTGGAACCTTAGTTGACATTAACCATATTTTGGATTCAGATGGCACACTAAACTGTGGTTAACCAAAATTGGAAGCAAAAGTTCCCAGTTTCCTCCTTGCAGCCATACCAGCAACATCTGGAGGACCAATGTTAGCTCCTTGCACCATATGTAAAAAATAATCTACATGGATAATCAATCTCCATGTAGGATAAAAGTGTCCATATTGTTAAGGGTACAAGTGTATTTTCTCATAGTGAGTACATGAATAAGACAGGCTCTGTGCATATCAGCTACTTGATCTGTGTGCTTTTGATTCTGAAAACACTTGTGCTGCACATTACAAGTGGCAACCGATGTGTTTTTTTCTGCATAGAAAATTTTAATTTTATTAAAGGGAAGCAGTCGTGAATTTGAGGTGTGATTTGAAGGAGAATATAACAATCCACGGAAGTAAAGAGGAAAGTATTCAGTGCTGGTTGTTGAGAAAGAGTGACTACTGAGATAATCAATGCAAATCTATATGTTAGCCGGCAATTAAAATTCCTATAAATTGGTTAGTACATTATTTTATTTTTTATTAATATACCAATATGTTTCCTCCTCTATCACAGTGACAGCATGCTAGAACTTAGTGTGATGCCAAAAGATGAAGACATCCTTCAGCTGGTAAGTTATACTTCTGAAATAGAAACTAAAGTAAGATGGCCATAAGCACCCCAGAAAACTTTTGGCTCTTTAAGCAGGCTCTTGAGTAAGCTGAATTGCTGAATAATGCTACTACTATAGCTGTAATGTCCATTTCTTCTTTTCTTAATTTATTGTTTCATTAGTTCTAGAAACACACAGGGTAAAGAACAAGCATACAGTCGTACATTGGTTCTCAAACAGAATCTGTTCTGGAAGTCCATTCAGTTTCCGAAAACATTCAAAAACCAAGGCGCGGCTTCCAATTGGCTGCAGGAGCTTCCTGCACTCGATTGGAAGCCATGGAAGCAGCATCGGATGTTTGGGTTCCAAAGAATGTTTGCAAACTGGAACACTCACTTCTAGGTTTGCGGCATTCAGGAGACAAAACATACGTGTACCAAGGTGTTCGACAACCAAGGTACAATTGTATATGAAATGAAAATGTGGGGATGGGGAGCCTTCCTACCCTTTGAATGCTTGAAGGAACATATACCACGAACCACTGAAATGCAGTACATGGCAGTGAATAAAATCTAAAGCCACGCTCTGAACTACTGAAATGCAGTACATGGCAATGAATAATATCTAAAGCCACGCTCTGATCTGAGTTGAAGGTGGAAATACCTGTGATGATAATCTTCAGCAAAAATGGGTACACAAAGGCCAGTAATGAATGAGCTGTTATTTAAGCAAGAAATTGAAACTCATTCTAAAAGTTGGACTGAAGGAATCCATTCAGGTCCCTCTTTACTCTGTAAAAAACAAAATTTTGATTTTGTTTTGTTTTCTGTCAGGTAAGCATCCACTTGGAAGTTAGATACAAGTCCCATTGCTTTCACTGGGACTTTGTTACAAGTAAGGGCCAATTATCATTCTCTTAATGGAGAATGTGTGCATTCAAACCCACCTCTCTCTGATTGGCTTCAATTTTTCAGGAGTTCATACAAGCAGAGGTACCGTATTTTTCGCTCCATAGGGCGCATCGGACCATAGGGTGCACCTAGTTTTTAGGGGGGGAAATCAAGAAAAAAAATCTTACCCCCCCCCCCAGCCCCAAAGAGCAGCGTACAGGCTGCGCGCAACCTCTCTCTGTCAGAGGGGTTGCGCGCGGCTATGTCACAAGCTGTTTTGGCTTCCTCTTTAGCCCCACACAACCTCTCCCTGTCAGGAGAGGCTGCGCGGGGCTAAAGAAGCTATAGCCACGTGCAGCCTCTCCCTGCTGGAGGGGCTGTGCGTGGCTATCCCTGAAGCCTGGAGAGCGAGATGGGTCGGTGCGCACCGACGCCTCTCGCTCTCCAGGCTTCAGCGAAAGCAACGCGAAGCCTTTGGAGCATGGAGGGAGTGCTCCCTCTGCGCTTCGGAGGCTTAGCGTTGCTATCGCTGAAGCCAAGGAGCCTGCATTCGCTCCATAGGACGCACACACATTTCCCCTCAATTTTTGGAGGGGGAAAAGTGTGTCCTATAGAGCGAAAAATACGGTATATAGCGACCTCTTCCTTCATCGCATGTTCCTAGCAAGGAGAGAGCTAATTGCAGCCACTCTTCCTTGCCTTTGCAGCAGTGTGAATTCATTTTGGGTTAAAGTAGTTCACTGTGCTAGCTCTATTTCTTGTTAATTCGAATTAAAATTATTGTGGCCTTTTCACTGAAGCAGAACCTCAGTATACTGTGTTAACGGGTTTCAACCACAGAGAACAAGTGCAATGGGGAGGGGGAGAGAAATGAGATTACTTTGGCTCTTAAGTTAGGAGGAGGCATCATATGCTTTAAATTTGAATGCTTTAAATGTTGACCCAAAGAGCTAGAACTGGACCAAGTTATAGGCAGCAAACACCAGGTTTTACTGCAGAAATGTTTGGCTTGTGAATTAAATTTCTTATATAACCTTTTTCTAAAACAAGACTCAAGGCATCTTACAACAGGTTCAGATATACCATATTTTTTCATGTATAAGACACCCCCCATTTTTGGGGACTCCAAATTAAGAAAACGCCCCTCAGCACTACCTGTGTATAAGACGAGCCCTGATTTTAAACCTAATTTTTTGATTTTAAAAAACCCCTAGTTTTATACATGGAAAAATACGGTACTTTGAAATTAAAAACAAAAGCAATACAACAACTAAGGAAATAAAGGTCACCTCATAATGCAAGAGGACTCTTATCCAAATGTAGGATAGATGTTGGGACATTTTAAGTGGACTTTTTTCATAGGATAGCATTTGAAGCATAAAATCTGGTAGAAAGTCTGTTTTAACAGAACACATGAAACATTTACAGTAAACCCAAATTCAGCATTTAAAAGGGAGGAGAGGGGCTAATAATGCTTCTCCTTAATTATCAAACTGCAAGTAAATGGCCTGTACAGGGCCCAGCCATACAGTTAGACAGCTGCCAGGAAAAACCGCAGTAGTTCTTTTCCTTGTTAAGGCATCCATTACTCAGAAGCAATCCCTCCTCTTTATTAAATGCTAGTGAAAATGGATGTTAATATGATTTAGTTGAGGCTCTTATTGTGTGTCTTGTGTACATCTGGTAACATGCATTTCCCTTTATACGCTTTAATAGCTCTACACTTAGGCTTGCTACCCGAAGTGTAAATCAATCCTCAAAGTGAATCTATATTTTATCTGTAATAAAGGGGGTGATTTATTTATTTATAGAACTATTACATTTTGTTTAGTAACTTTGTTAGATGCCTCTTCTAAACGAGGGCTCAAGGTGTGCTACAGCCCACTGTAGAAAAGAATGTGGAAGACCTCTGGGTATATTTTAAGACATGGTGGTGAAATAGAGAGCAAGGTGGACATGTACAAAAATATTTAATAGACAGGAAAGAAATGATACATTTTAAACTGTTTTAAAAAGTTAAAAACCATTCAGGTTTGTTGAAGAACACTTGTTGCCTGCAAAACTGATAGATGCTTTCACATCACCTTGCTGAAAGTGATATTGTTTTGATTTAAGGTTTCATTTCAACAAATTAAAGGCACATCATAGCATTTGTGGTTTTAAAAGAAAGTGCTGAAAACATGACCCTAAGGGCCATTTCCAATATACAGTGGCACCAGTCTGGCCTCTTTGAGTAACATAGGTATTCTTGCGGGGATTCTCAAAACCAATGGAAATTACTTTACTTTTAAAGATGACTGCTCAGCTTTTATGTGTCTTACCAAGACTAAAGTCATTCTGAAAACAGTAGAAAAACTGTGTCTTATATTTTGCCGAAATAAACTGTTGCAACAAAATGAAGAAAGGGGAAACTGTTTGTTGAATGCATTCTTCTATGTCACTGCCACCACTCTTTTATTGACTTTAAAGAATATGAATTGGAAGGAAAGGATTTCCCCTTTGCTAGACACATTATGGTTGTGCCCATTATTAAATGAATGGATTCTCATTTCTCAGTTAGGTTACTTGGTTTTCCTAGATTGCAGAGGAACATCTATGCTACATTCCTATTCCTTTAAAATATATATTGCAGACTGTGCTGGAAGAGAATTGTACCTTTGGCAGATAATAGGTGTTCTGGGTTGAGAGTCCAATTCATATGTTAAAGGTGTGGCATTTCTGCCAATTCACTGATTGCTCTGGGGAAGAATACTCCATCATTCCATGAATTCATGCTGTATTCGCATGTAAAGCTAAATCATGATTTAAATCAAAGACAAGCTGCAGCAAACCTCAAGCTCATAATCCTCCAGACCCCACTTCCTCTTCTCCTGTGTGACCAAGAAAGACCGAAAACTTCTATTTTTAACTAACCACAGTTCAGTGTTGTGTTTTAACTATAACCTGTGGTTAATCTTAGCTTTTTTTTTTTTTACAGTTATAATTTGAAGTTGCCTTGCTTCAGTAAGCTGTAGTTGGCACTAACCGAAGTTTGTCTGAGTTCAGACATCACAACAAGCAAGCTATAGTTAGTTAGGGTTGCCATATCTTGAAGAGAAAAAAGAAAGAAAGGATGGCCCAAGCCTCTTTCCTCACTCCCGAAAAACCTCAGACATTTTCTTTTAAATTTAAAAATCCCCCCGGATGGGCATGTTGGCCTCCCCCCCCCAAAAGAGGAATTTCTGGAATTTCCCGGACGTATGGTAACGCTATAGTTAGTCCAAAGCTCCACAGAGGAAGAGGGGAGAGGGGAAAGCACATGAGCCAGAGACCTGTCATGGTTTAATTAGTGTTATGTGCAAATAAGACTATAGTAAGAAATAGTTCCCTAGAAGACGACCTCCCTAGCTCTTATGCCCTTCCGAAGCTCTCTATGCAAGCTTTGGATCATTTAAAGTGGATGGCATGTGTTAATAAAGAGGTTTTCATTTATAAAGTCTTAGCACAGGATCACAGTACCTCAAGGACTGCTATTCCGAAAAGAGCCAAATCTGACCCTGCAATAATAACCTGTTGAAACTCTTCATCCAGATTAGGTGGTCTTTTCACCTCCATGTTGTCTGGATTTCATTTTAGTTTGTTCACCTTCATTTGTACTGAACTGCCTCCAGACACTTGTGCAAGATTTCCACTGCTACCTTGAAATAAGCAGATGGAAATGTGAGATAGGGTTGTGTGTCATCTCCCTGCAGATGTTAGTAACTCAAACCTCTGGATGATTCCTCATCCGCCAGCAGTTTCCTGTTGTTGTTTTTCAAATGGGAATAGAATAGAACCTTGGGACAACTGTATAAACCAAAGATCAAAAGCCAGGAAAAAACCTGAGTCTTTCCAGACCCAATCTAGCAAGGCATCTCAGAAGAAAACCATAGTTAATGGTACTGTAAGCCGCTGAGAGGTCCATGAGAATCAATAGGGTCTCAATCTCTTTATCCATTCCCCAGTGTAAATAATCCACCAGAACGATCTTGTGTGGAGACAGAATACTTTTCAAGAAGAGATTCAGATTATCTCCCAGGCATTTCTTGAAGACCCTTTATACTAGCTGGCCTATTCAGTTTAATTTTTCTGCGGATTAGGCAGTCATTTTAATGATTGTTCTGTATATTTTTTGTGGTGCTTTTATGTTTTGTTTCATTTGTATACATTGTTGTTTTACATTTGGTGTTTTACATGAAATGGGGGTATATCAATGCTTTTATAAATAAATAAAAGCCAGATTAGAAACAAACCTAAATCATCTGTTTCCTCTGGCGCTCCTTAAGGCCATTTACTACTCTGTCATCCTACTAAAAAATGAAATTAAATTAAAATGATGCGTTGGATACTGTGTGATAACTATCAAGGATGGTTGGAAGTGCAAATTTGATTTCTTCAGTAAAGGCCTTAGAACTGGTTTTTTTCCAAGATAGTATGAACTTCCCCTTCCCATCAGTAAAGCATTCACTACTTAGGAGGTTTGGTGTGGCAAGTCCATTACTGCCAGTCAAGAAGGGCAAGGATCCTGAGAGCAAGCAGTAGGCCTCAAACCTTCAGATTGAACAAATGGAAAGGCCTACTAGGCCTATAACCCATGTACAATATTTCTTTCCGTTACCAGTAGTTTGAGGCTGGGTGCCTTGTAAGGGACACACCCTAGATGGGTTTCCCTCACCAGTTACTTTGGTTTTTATTTATTTATTCCCTAGTTACTTTGAGGCCTTTCCCCTCTGAGGGTGCGGCCTCCTCAGTTGTGTGTGTTTTAATTGGATCTTGGCTAGAAGCTTAATTTCCGCAGCTTGTTGCTATGGGGACATGCTACCACAGCTGCTCTTAGAAATCTCCAGGTTTTCTTCTATCAGGCATGCTCAGAATTTGCTAGCGTCCATTTCAATAAACCGAAGCAGTTGTGACAGTGAATGGCTGTGCGTCTGTTTGTGGATAGGCTTATGGCCTTCTGTGGTCTTGTGAGGATACCTTTGGTGTAAACAGTTATGGGATCATCTACGTTTTTTGTACTTTTGTGAAGTCAAACTGCATAACTTCAGTAGCATATTAGTGTCCACGGAAACCTCATGGTGTAGTGGGGCAGTGCGTTTGGCTGTAATCCAGAAGGTTGGTGGTTCTAGCCCACCCAGGGGTGGCTGTGGTCAAGATTTCTGCATTGTAGGGGTTTGGACTAGATGACCCCCAGGGTCTCTTCCAGCTCTACAATTCTACATATCATTTGGCAGGTCCAGAAGTTAGGATGTAGCTGGTTGATTTAGAGGTACACAAGGCCCGTATCTTCTTACAGCCTCTGTGGCATGATGTGTTTCCCCTGTGCTCCAGATATGAAAATAAATAAATCATAGGTTAGCCCATAGGCACTAGTGACATCGGAGAGAGGCCAGTGGAATGGAGATGTGTAGAATAAGTAAAGGGACATATTTAATCCCCCCTTTTATTTGTTTTAAATTACCTTACATGTGTGGGAGGGAAGAGGGTAAGCCCACCTCCAGCTTTACCAGCATGAAGCCAGCAGGGTTTTGGAATCATAGTCATTCGGCCACTTTGCTCCTTATTCGGGATTATGCAGTAAATTTGCATCAAAATCAATAAGACCAAAGTCATTATTAATTTGTCCAATTGATTTTAGTGGGATGCAAGTTCAGCTGATTTTAATCTGGGTTTGCCTCTGTCGTTAACAATGTGGAAAGGCTTATGGGTAGCTCTACCATTGGACAAACCGAGCTAATTACTTCAGGGACTGGGGGTGGTGAATTGGTGCCTCCCAGGCACCCGCACACTTGCCTCAGATGCTGTCACCTGTTTGGCTTTTTCCAGGGTCACTGGAGTGCCCACCCTCTTCATGCCTTGCTCTGACAAAGGGGATTCCTTCCCCAGTGATGTATTCTGAGTGAGGTTGCCCATGTTGCTGCCTCTCATTCCTGTTTTTAAATAGAAATTCCTGTTTTAAATAATTAGAAGCATAAGAAAAGCAGAGCCACCTCACTTAGAATGTCTCATTCTGAGGAGTGAATCCCTTCCACAGTGAGGAAGCATAGGCATGCTGCCACATTGGCAGCAAAACATATCAAAAGTGAGGGGGAGAGAAGAAGAGAGGAGGGCAGGAAGCGGCTTTCCCAGGAGGTACTATGCCTTGCACCAACCTTGGGAAGACTTTACCCTGTGTACCACAGAGGTGGGAAACCTATGGCTCTCCATTGATTGCTGGACTATAGACTCTCCTCAGTCCATGCTGGCTGAGGCTGATGGGAATTGTAGTCCACAGGTTCCCCACCCCTGCTGTATATTTATTTTATATTAAGCAGTTTTGAACTTGAAGTTGTAAATTGAATATTTCTTTTTTTAAAAAAAATGCTCTTCGCTGACTTTAAAAATAATGAAAATATATAATAAAATAATTATCTAGAAGAACTATGCTATATTCTGATATACTTTCGAATTTTCTTTCCCTTCATTAATACAAAACTGGTTCATTTCCTATAATTTATCATTTTAGTCATTCCCAGATTTTATATATATATATATATATATATATATATATATATATATATATTCAGGCAGAGCTAATGTGGTGCATTTTTTTGTGGTTTTTAAGTAGGGTATCTTGCAAACCTGCAGATTTGGGCTGAGTATATATGCCTAAATTGGACTAGGGAGGCAGTATTGGCATATTTCAGAGTGTGAGCGGATGTGTTGTTTCCTTAGACTGTACCACAGCTTGCTTTTTCATGCCTCTATGTCTGCTTTCCTATTTCCCCCTCCTAATCTGAAAAGTACACGAATGCAGAGTCCCCATTTTCCGTCATGAGAGAGCATGCAAAAATCAGACAGCTGTATTAGCATGCACCTTGCAATTGGAAGCACAGCCTGTCTCTGGTTTGTCACTGAAGAAACGCCGAAGATATACAAAATGAAAACGATCACATGAGGAGGCTGTTTTTCTCTGAGGATTATTCTGAAATCATCCTTCTAATGTCAGACGTAGAGTATGAAAGCAGCTGCAGTCAGCTGACAGCTTGTGGTTCTGTTCCGATGCATGTGGGGAAGGGGTGCATGGATTTTAAATGCATAATGAAACCCTTGTTTCGTCATCTGGAAGCAGGGATGGTAGCAGCTCAGGGGAGATGAAAGACCGTTATGTTGCTCTAGTAGAAGGGATGCCTTGTAGCACAACCAGAGGGCTCCGTTTGCAGCAGAAAAGATGCACTGAAGCAACACAGCACAACTGTATTTTCTTTTTCTGGAAGGCTAGGGAATAAATGCAAGAAGCAGGTAAAAGCCTGAGACAGACATGCTCACAAGGAGGCTGAAGTTATTGTTTATGCTCCACTGCCCTTTACCTCTCTTGGTATCTTCCAGAGAAATCGGTGTAGATGTATTTTTAGCTTGCTGTGTATCCCGCTTCAACATGACCACATAATTCTGTCTTTACACCCATAAGCAGCTTTTACTATGTTTTCCTGTTTTCTGCCAGCTGCAGTTTTCAAAGGATGTCACAGCACTGGTAAGAAATGTACTGTAGCCATTTCTCTGATTTTTGTAAGGCATGTGTTTCTTGGTAGATCTGCAAGATGCTGGACTGTTAAAGCCTGCAAGTTGCTGAAAGCAAGCTAGATCTGCTGGTTAGCTGAATCTCAGTTGTAATATTGATTCTGTTACCTTTTAATGTGTGCCTGTGTTTCTGTTAGTTATTTGGTTTATTTCTTGCCAGTTTGCTTTTAATATTTCGTTTGCACTTAACTAATGCTGTCAGTGATATTTATTGCAGCCGTGTGTTTTAAGTACCTCGCCCTTCTCATCCTCAGCACTTTGCTCTTAGTCTAATGTTTATAGCTGCATTTGGGCTTTTACAACCTGTCTAATGCTAAGGCAGGGCATGTTGATTTGGCTGAATGGAGCATGTTATGATTTAAGCAGGAAACGCTGTAATATGATACCACACCTAAGCTGTGTTAAAAAAAATGTTCAGGAAAGATTTGTGCATTGGCAAGCTGTGTGCTGTCAGCTCTTTTAATTTCATATTGCCACTAAAGGAAGTGATGGCAAAGTCTAAAATAATAGCATTTGTATGTTCCGGGCAGATCTTGCATCGTTAGTTGTACGATGGTTTCAGAAATGTCTTGATGCAAGGGAAACATGCAATATGTAAAGCAAATGGTTTCCTTAGGAGTCAGGTTCTTAAAATGCAAGGTAAGATGGAAATTGTGAAGCACCTAAAGAATATATGGCTTGTGATAGTCTGCATTCCACTCTAAGGAAGTGCATATAAATAGCTGCCTGAGCATGTATGTTGGTGGTGTATTTGGGTTAAAAAATGGCACTGCTGTGAGTAGTATGGAATTCATGGAATAAGTAACATGTAAGATTATTTGGAAGGAGGGTGGGCGTTGGCTGCCAACAAAGACATTGCCACTGTCTACTCCCATTAGATATAGTAATTGTACCTTTTAGAAAAGCAATCTGTATTGAATGCAATAGTATTTACATAGGCTATATGTTTTCTCTATGTGGCAAAGAGCTGCACATTTTCTGAGGCTAACAGAATTCCTTATTTAACCTGTCGATTGCTGCATAATTTTAGCTTCTAGCATAAAAAAAGATCAAAAGGAGGAATTTGTGAAGCTGGGTTTGAGGATGTGTATGAACAGAAATACTTAGTTTGGGTTTATGCTTACAAATCTCTGTGTTCTCTTAATCAGCTGCCATTAGTTGCTGGGATTTGCTGTTTGACTTATATAAAACATGCTTAATACTTTGTGGAGACTTTCCTTTGTATATTTTCATACCCAGGGAGTAATAACAAAGGCATTTGACACTTCTTGTTCTTTGAACAGTTACCTGTAGCAAAGAGCTGTTTCATATGAGAGGTCCTTGCCCTTCAAGGGATTTAGCTGTCTACTGGATTCATCTCCCTGTAACATGGTGATGATTTCACATTCACATTTTTAGTAATTTCATTTCTTTTTGAATCCTCTTTGTATAGGCATATTCCCAAGATGCCTACCTGAAAGGCAATGAAGCTTACAGTGGTAATGCCCGCAACATACCTGAACCACCACCAATATGTTATCCTCGGTTAGCATCTCCACCTTCTGTCAAGGCACAAGATAGTGAGAAAGCACCTCCTGACTCTTCACTTGGTAAGCAGCCGGCTAGTAGACCTGTACGGACATCAGCACAACCAGAAAAGGCCTACAGAATGGAAATACAAGTGCCTCCATCCCCAACAGATATTGCAAAATCTAACACAGCTGTCTGTGTTTGCAACAACGAGACTGTAAGAACTGTTGTTGTGCCTTCCGAGAAGGCTGTAGACTTGTCATCCTGTAGAATAAATCATACTGGTCCATCACATCGGATAGAGGAAGTAAGATATGGTCTTAAGGAACAAACCACTATAAAAACAAAAGCACGAACCACATCACCACCTTCTCCAATGCCCACTGCCATTGTACTTCCTCAGACGCCACTCACAAGGCCAATAGATCCCAATGGAATAGCTAGCAAGTCTGGAAGCTATGGAGGGCATCCAGAAGGGATCTCAAATACTAGATCTCCTACTCAAAGTGCAGGTTCTCCCTCTGTCACTACCAATCACTACACTTCTCCCAATGCCCACCAAACCATAGACTGGAAAAATTACAAAACCTACAAAGAGTACATTGATAATAGACGTTTGCACATGTATGGCTGCAGAACCATACAGGAAAGGTTAGATAGTTTAAGAGCAGCATCTCAGAACACAACAGATTATAATCAAGTGGTACCAAATCGCAGTGTTTCACAGGTACGACGCAGAAGCACCTCTCATGATAGGGTCCCACAGTCCATTCAGATACGGCAAAGGAGTGTGTCCCAGGAAAGACTTGAAGATCCTATATTGTTGAAGGAGTGGCCAAGGAGTGCCTCTCAAGATGCTCTAACTTCACCATCTATCAGCCCCCGGAATCACAGGACACAGTCTTGGGACTATTTAGGAAAGCAGGGTGAAACATTAGAAAATTTTCACACTGAGAATCTTGTTGCAGATTCAAACAGAGACAGAAAAAAGACTAACAAGTGGACTGGCTTTACTGAGCAAGATGATCGGCGAGGTATTTATGAGAGACCCCGGCAGCATGCATTTCACTTGTCTCTTCGAGGCTCAAATTTTTCTGTGGCTCCGGGTGCTTATGGCTCAGATGGTAGACGAATAAACAGCAGAGCCTTAGGG
Organism: Podarcis tiliguerta; assembly: GCF_965153285.1. NCBI lineage: Eukaryota > Metazoa > Chordata > Lepidosauria > Squamata > Lacertidae > Podarcis > Podarcis tiliguerta. The sequence continues at coordinate 38,599,271 of NC_139545.1, read as the reverse complement.
TCAACCCCACAGTTCCAGAAGGCTCCACCTGATGTAAAATCACAGCAGCCTGCCAGAGATTTGCCAACCTCTGGTGGAACTTCAAAGCCTACAACCGTTTTTCAGGAAAGATCATCTCACTCAATAGCTAGAAGCACAAGAAGCAACTCATTGAAGACTTCTGTACCCTATGCAGCAAAACCGTCGCTTTCCCTTAATCAGAGCCTGGATAGTGTTACTACCGCAGACCAAAGAGAACTAAACCATGTGTACAACAGTGGTTTGTTGAATCAACAATCAAGGATACAAGCAAAAAGTGTGCCAGGCCACAAAACAGAAATAGACACGAGTACTCTGTCCCCTACTACCTGTTTAGCTTCTGCCAAATTTGTCCCACAGATGAGTGAGCATTTAACTACCTCTGTTAACTTGGATGTCTCTATTAGACAGAAGGTTCAAGAGTTTGAAAAGGAAAATATAAAAGAATCTGAGAGCCATCCAAGGGATGTTGTAGATGAGGATACAGAAGCAGTTGTCTTGCGAGAAAAGTCTCCTTCTGGCCATCAGACACCACAGCCTTTGCGGCATCAGTCCTACATCTTAGCGGTAAATGATCAAGAGCCAGCCCCGGAGACTACTTGTTGGTTGCCCAATGATGCACGTCGAGAGGTCCATATAAAAATAATAGAAGAAAGGAAAGCTTCCAGCGCCAGCACACCTGGTGATTCCTTGGCATGCATTCCATTCATAGGTGAGCTAAACCATTGGTTTTCATCTCTCTGCTTCTAATACATGGCTTTGGATCTGCCACTTGGTTTTATTATTTTATATTTTTTAAATTATTATGCATCATTCTGGTTAATTTATTTGAGTTTCATAATTTTTGCAGGTATAATCTAGAAAATACAATGTTCAGCTCCAGTATTTCTAGGCCCATTTCACAGGTACATGTGTGGGAGCTGTTTTCCAGTGTGACTACAGTGTATGTATGATTATTGCAACTACTTGACTGGGGAAAGATTTTCTCCTGATTGGCACTGCCCCTCCTAGGGATGTGAGCAACCTGTTCCATTAGACCTTTTCCTGGTTCTGGTATCCACAGACACATCACAGTTGTATGCAGAAATGCCATGGGGAAACTGCTCCCATGCAACTTGGTGTAAGTGATGGGGTCTTAATCCCACTGATGTTAACAGAACATAAACATGCTTAATTTTCTGTTTTGCATCTAATATGTATTTACCTATAAAAACAGTAACAGGCATTTTTGTGACATGATAAATGCTTAAGAAGTTAATATTTAATTTAAAAAGTTTTGCTATACACCCTCACTGCTACAAGTGATTTTAAAGGTTTATTCTGCAATAATGTGAATGAATCTGTATTGCCATGTGTGGCTCTTACTTATTTAGCTCAGTCATTGCCGTCAATCTTTTGCAAAGCTTTGTAAAACAGAAACAATTGAATTTGTATATGTGCACATATCTTTAAAACCCTAGAGTAAATATATAAGGTAATTTGTAAGGAGAAAAAGCAGAAATGGGAAAGCCAGACAGTATATTAAGAACATAGAGGTCAAGAAGATATTGAAGAATTGTGGTGTGGGAGTAGTGTGCTTGTCGGTTTGCAGCCTTGGAAGCAAGGAAAAGAAGATTGTGCTTGTTATGTAATAAAAGAGGCCCCCATGGAGGAACTGGCAAGTGAAGGTCATAGCAATATGCTGAATAAATTTGAAAGTGGGATTGGTAGGGGTGGGGGCGAAGTACAAGTTGTTGTTGTTACGCACTTGATATATTGTTAACATTAATCAGGCTTTCAGATGCTTACATATGTGCTTTCTGAGGCTGTGGTTGTGACAGTTATACTTTAACTCAAGTTGTAAGTTGGTTTCCTAAGAATATCTCAATGCACAGGTGTGCTGCAGCATAGGCGCACAGAGAGCTGGCAGTAGCTGCTGATACATGTGAAGGTCAGTTAAGTCATGACATTGCTGGAGAGATTAAGAAGAGCAAAGTAGATGGCAATAATTTATATTAGGGCTGCAGTATTGAATCTATTGATTGGTTAACCTTTCAGTTGTTTAAACAGCTGCCCTAATTAACATTCTTATTCTATTTAATGCAGATGTTTGTAAAACAGCAGATGCTAATTAGTCTTAAGAGTCATCTCCCCTTCTTTCACATACAAAGCAGGGAATGCCTCTTCTAAGATAATGTCTTATATGATATTCATGCATTGTCTAATAATGCAGTAAGTATACTTATGGCTTCAGAATTATTGGTTTTCCTCACATACATATTTATGAACATTTTTGGGGGGTGATAACAAGCTAAGACCTAAGTCAGTTGATCTCAGTAGGTCTGCCTATGACTTAACACTAGTTATAACCCATTTTATAAATTAATAGTAAAATATTTTTAACTTTACTTTAATCACAGTGCAATACCAGGGCAAGGTATAATAGTATGAATTAAAACCAGTCGTAAAGTAAAACCAGTCGTAAAGTGAAACCAACTACCCCACCCAACAAAGGCCTGGTAAAAATAGATGGGTTTTCAATTTAATCAATAAATGAATTCACTTAAACTCACATTGCTAATTGACTAACAGTTCTTTAATTGGTTGACAGACATAATTCATATGCTGTTCTGCCACTGAAGTTCATGGGAGCAATTTTGTCTAAAATACTCAAGTTTCATTGTCAGGTTTTAGTTGCCGCACAGCACCCATGTCCAGCAAGCAGCAGTGAGGGAAATTGTGCAATTTCCCAAATAGACTTAGATATAATGTTTTGTATAATGTTTTGGACCTACTTGTGGTATATTAATGGCACGAAAGAGGGAACAACCTATCAAAATGGCAAGAGCTTCCTAGCCTGCATTACACAGAGGTCATTCTTTCTTGTGGTAGGTGAATAGGTAAGTGGACATTTTCAGATCAGACATAATTTATTTGTTTTTACTGGGAAGGCTTGCCCCATGAACCTTCTAGATATTTTTGGACTCCAGATTGCATTGGCCCAACCAGCATGGCCCAATGGTCAGGGACGATGGGAGTTGTGGTCCAGCAATATATGAGGGTGACATGTTAGCCATCCCTGCTTAAGACTGTAGGAGAGGTTATACTGAAAACAGTAGATGGCTGGAATAGCAGTGTGCAGGCATTCAGCTGCTAGATGGCCAATTCCACCCAGTGCATGCTTTCCCCTCAGAGGCAGTAGCCTCTTACTAACATCTATCCCCTCCTCACCAGGTGCACCTTATGTCAGCATTATAGATTTCTGCAAAATCTTAGATATGCAAAGAATTAAATATACAGTAAAGACACAGTACTACATGTCACTGCTGACCTGATTGCTACTACTAACCCAAACCCTTTTAAGACCTTGCTGTGATGTATTTTATTTTTAGGAGGCCTTAATGATTTTTTAAAAAAAACCTATTTAAAGAATTTTAATAGTTTTCTATAAGTGCTAGTTTAACTTGGCCTATTTAGTTTGGTTTGGATCCAGGGAGCTACTTAGATGTGCCAAGCCCTTAGACATCCTCAATGGGATTTTAAAACAAGTTTTCCTTTGAAAAGTAGTTCCCATGCCATAAACTGCTTTTGAGCTTTAGTTGTGATTTGTTTTGTGGCACTGGGGGTAGAGGTAGGCAGGCATATAAATTTAAGAAAGAGAAGCCCAAAGACTCAGGAGTGCATGGAATAAGGAATATGGTTCATTGAATCACAGTCACTTAGTATATAATTAAGACTATCACCTAATTAGGGACGTGGGTGGCACTGTGGGTTAAACCACAGAGCCTAGGACTTGCCAATCAGAAGGTTGGCGGTTCGAATCCCTGCGACGGGGTGAGCTCCCGTTGCTCGGTCCCTGCTCCTGCCCACCTAGCAGTTCGAAACCACGTCAAAGTGCAAGTAGATAAATAGGTATCGCTCCGGCGGGAAGGTAAACGGCATTTCCGTGCGCTGCTCTGGTTCACCAGAAGCGGCTTAGTCCTGCTGGCCACATGACCCGGAAGCTGTACGCCGGCTCCCTCGGCCAATAAAGCGAGATGAGCGCTGCAAGCCCAGAGTTGGTCACAAATGGACCTAATGGTCAGGGGTCCCTTTACCTTTGTTGTTGTTTAGTCATTTAGTCGTGTCCGACTCTTTGTGACCCCATGGACCAGAGCACGCCAGACCCTTCTATCTTCCACTGCCTCTCGCAGTTTGGTCAAACCTTTACCTTTACTATCACCTAATTAAATAAATCACAGTTGTTTTAATTGATTATTATTTTTATGTTTATTAAATTTACATACCACCTTTTATACACAAGAATACATAGCAGAATAACAAGCAAAACAATAATGCCCCATCTACATATGTATGTACATAAGAAAAAGCAATAGTTCTAAAGAGAAAAAAGTTTATTTTCTTTGTTGTGAGGTGATGCATGAATGGTCACTTCCCATTCTCTCAGATAGAGGAGAAAGTGTAGAAGATGGTGCTTGCCATCTGCAGTTTTCATAAGATAAGCACCATTAAAGAATCTCATTTAAAACATCTGCTGACCCAAATATTTTAATTGATTCATTTGTCCAATGGATTGACTAAATGTTGCAGCCAAACTAATAAGAATACGAATAGCAGCTTCTGCATGTACAAAACAATTTGTAAAAATGAACTCAGTAGTGGTTACAGTGCAACAAACAAATTTTGATTGATTAAAAAGTTACAAAATTAGTCCTGATAAATTTCTCAGCACATTTAATTAAAAAAGGTAAAAATCTTTCAGAATTACAGATTCTGTACTGAAAGTGAGAGAAGGTCTCTTGCCTAAGCCTACCCCATCATGGCAGATGTGATAATTTGATTCAGGCATTCTGTCATTGCATCTCAGCTCAGCTTTTAAACCACTGTTCTGCTGTTAATGTGTGTGTGTGTGTGTGTCTTACTAGGGATTTCTGAAAAGATGTCAACAACATATTTAAATGGCTAGTAAGCCAAAAGACAAACCATAGTTTTACCACAAAGTTGTGGCCTCTAAGGGGGAAAATGCAATCCCTGTAGCTGAGAAGTAAAATAAGAAATAAGGACTGAAAGATTTAATGTTCTCTTCAAGAGGACCACTAGTCTAACTAGTACAGTGGTACCTCGGGTTAAGTACTTAATTCGTTCCGGAGGTCCATTCTTAACCTGAAACTGTTCTTAACCTGAAGCACCACTTTAGCTAATGGGGCCTCCCGCTGCCACTGTGCCGCTGGAGCAGGATTTCTGTTCTCATCCTGAAGCAAAGTTCTTAACCCGAGGTACTATTTCTGGGTTAGCGGAGTCTGTAACCTGAAGCGTATGTAACCTGAAGCATATGTAACCCGAGGTACCACTGTATGCCCTTTGGAAAGGTGGCAGCAGCTTGGCATCGTGGTTTCATCGTACAAATGTGAATCTCTTTTACTTCCAATTAGTAATATCACTGCAGATCCAAATTGGGGAAACAACTTGACTCCTTTATCAGGCAAACTGCAAACTTCATTTAGATTTTGGGTTTGGCTCGTAATGGGTTAAACAAATGTTAAAGAGTTCTGTTGGCAGCACCATTCTCTTTTCTTTCCCTAAAAATCTAGTGACTGGTTGTAGGCACTCCCATCAGATCCTCACATCATCCTTGGTGCAAGGATTCATGGGGAGAAGTAGTTCCCATGGATTTTTAAAATATTCCAAGAACAGCTGCAGGAAAAATTCCTGATATCATATAGCATCTCTGGGAAGCAAGGTTTTGAAATTTGGGTGGCTGAAGTTTTTAGCCCAGAAGAAACCCCAAAGTGGCTTTGGGGTGAGAGATCAGCAGGGGTTGCTCATTGCCCTCCCTTTAAGTCCAAATCCAACTGGAACTCTAGAGTGCCTTAGAATCAGGTGGTAAACACAGCTTGCCCCTTCCATACGAGACATGTCTCCATGATGTCATCAGCGCTGAAGGGTCTGAAGATGCAAATTTGCCATGTACCCATTGCAAGTGAAGAAGTACTGAGGAGTATTGACGCCATGTGCTAATAGACACAGTTTATGAAACAATACATTTCAATAAAACCATTCCAATAACCCATAAACAAACCCAGTAGAAAAGTAACAAAAGCTTCAGCCGCAAGAACGTTCCATCCAATAGGCCATCAATCAGCTTGCCATAATCTGTCAAATGCCTGGTATGTTGATTTTTAATGGAATTGGCTTGTGCCCAAGATTCTTCTCTCCTCCTTTTTAATATGATGAAAATAGTACTTGAATCAGTTTTAGTTGGCTACCATTTTTAGACTTTTCAGCTGCTTATAACCCCTAAAAGCTCCTGCTAATTTTAAAGCAATGATTTCTAATATCAGTAACAACTTTTTGATACAGACTTTGCTTCTTGCACTTTCAGCAAGAATATTTTCAAATACAATATGATCCTGCTATATTAAAAAGGGTTCAATAATAATAAAAGAAATGTTCAAAGTTTGAGTGTAAACTAATTCCCATGAATCATTCACATTTCTGTGATGTTTAATAATGAATATAAGGTTGCATTTCTGAACATACTTACTTTGGAGTAACTCCCGTTCAGTTCAGCTAAACTGACTTCCAAGTAAACAGGTATTGATTGGGCCTGCTGTTGTTATTGTTGGCTGTTAGCATCCATCTGTCTTGGGTGACAGCGGAGTGTCTCTCCGGTGTGAGATAAAAAATATCTCATATTGCTGAACCAGGTTTCATTCATTTATCTATATTAAATTCCTCCTGAATGAACTGTAAGATGCCAGTGGTATTGTGAGACTTTGTGGTTGATTGTAACACTGAATCACAGTTGTCCATGCATTGGTAACCTCAAGGTTGGATTAATGCAGTGTGCTCTTTGTGGGGCTACCCTTGAGGCTGCATCTAATACTGAGTATGATGGACAGGCTGCCTATGGTAGCCGACAGTCATCAGCATATAACACATGATTTGCCGGCTTTGCATTGCCTGCCTGCTATTGGGCCAAGTTACAGGTTTTGATACTAACATATAAGACCCTATACAACTTGAGACCAAGTTACTTGAGAGACTGCCATACCACTTACAGTGGTATGATCTTATGGCCATTTCTTACATTACCCCTGACTGATGCTTTCACCTTGGGAGGTTTTTAAGCAGAGGATGGTCATCTGTCATGTATGATTTAGTTGAGATTCCTGCATTGCTGGGGGTTGGACTAGATGACCCTTGGGATCCCTTCAAACTCTACAATTCCATGATTCTGTATTCAAAGGTTGTAGCAATGTCTTCATGTTCAAAATTATACAGTCTAGGCTCATAGGGCTCAAAAATTCTGACACCCCCTCCCCTTTCAAATTCAGGATTCTGTGCCATATTGCAAACTGCTTTGAAAACTCCTTAAAGTGACATGAATGGTTTGTCAATACTGTATGAATGGCTGCTATTCATGAACCTGCAGATCAAAGGCCCTTGGGTGTTCAGAACTAGTTGCACAGTTCTTTGGATCCTGGCCATAATGTTGAACTCTAAAACACATAACTGGCAGGAAGTTCACATTGGCATTTGGTGCTCTACAGAGTTGAGGCTTAGCTATGAATGGATGTTAAACTGAAGGCAGTAGTCTGAAAGATTATTACTCCACAATATATGAAAGTTTGTTTTTGATGTTTGTGTCTTTGCTTTGTTGATATCGCTGCATTCTGTCTGAAATAGCTGGTTGCTGCTGTGTATGATGTAGCTTACTGGCATATTACTCAAGTACCAAAGCGAAATTGATTCTGGCATCCTATTTTACTGCATTAAGATACATCAAGCAAAATTTAGTGTGATTCAATTAGAAGACTATGCCTAGGCAAATTTGTCATTTTTACTATTAGGCAGTTTTGAGGATTCCATGAATATAACAGAAGCATACTTATCTTTCTAAACTGTATTCTGATTTCAATTCCTCTATTGTGACTTGACATCCTTCACACTACCTTACAGACTGGCCACAGTGAAGCTCTTTGCAGGAGTCGTGCTATGTACATCCTGAACAAATGGGCAGTGTTTTCTGTCAAGATTGTGCAAATCAGCTGACTGCACCATATGCTGTCCTGCCTGACAGTGCAAATGGATGATTTTGTGAACACTGTTAATCTTTTCCTTCCTATTAAAAAGTAGAGGGGAGAGGTTGTGTGTGTGTGGTTTTACAATTGTCTGACTAGTAACAGCATGTGAAAAAATGCATTGAAGTTGTTTATAGGAAGTTGGCTCAGTGTAAAATGAATGCTTGATATTTTAATAGCATGACATTTATTCAAGCTTGACATAACCGCTCCAAATTCTTCAGGGATTCACAAGCTCTTTTTTGTAGGATAAATGTCATGTACAGTACTCTGGGAAATCATGTTGTTTCTTAGACACACATTACCTTAATTCTTGGGTACGAGAGGAAATGGTTTTTACTCTGGTTGGAGTTTGAGACACCCAAACAACTGCAAATACAGCTCTTCCATATGCTTTTTTTTTTTTAAAGAGCAGCTAATGAGGAGAATGTTTTTACTTGGATAATAATAAAATTATTATTTTTATCAGATGTCAAGGAAATAAACAACTATTTTAACTTTTGGAAGACATGTGAAGGCAGCCCTGTATAGGGAAGTTAATAATTTATGTCTACTTGTGTTTTTAATACTTTGTTGGGAGCCGCTCAGAGTGGCTGGGACAACGAGATAGGCAGATTATTATTATTATTATTATTATTATTAGGAGTAGTATGGATGTATGCTACAATGCATCTTGTTTTCAAGACCTGCTTTTAAGAATTATTCAGAAATAAAATCATTGTTAATAAGTGACAGAATGCAAGCTAATTATTCAGCTTCTTTTAAAGTGTCTAGTTTTCTAATCATTAGGAAGAATATTCATATTTAGCTGTGAAGTGTTTATGTGTGTTTAGTCTGGATTGTCACGCCTTGCTCCCATCTATAAGCTCTTGCTGCAATGTCTCAGTGTTTTAAAGGGGGAGATGTCAGAGAATTAGCTAAGTCCTTCTATTCTTGAAAATGTTGTCATTATTATTTTGAAGAAGTCTGTGTGCTTGTATGTGCATGTACTACCAAACTTGGATGCTACAGGCACTGCCTCCTTAAAGCAGAGCCATCAATTACGCTTTGAAAACACAATGCAGTACGTGCTGATGTGTTCATTCAAAGAAAAGAATAAACCTCTGTTTGTGAAGGCTTGCATATTTCAATGGGCCTTTCAGAAGCACAGCGTATTAAAATGCATAGCACCTAGAATCAATACATATTAATGATCAGAGTGCAACATGCTCATGCTCTGGATTGCTGTACAGTTTTGTCCTGTACATTGAAAGTTTAGGAAAACTGCTTATCCTGTTATTTCTAGGATTTCATAGATCAGGCTTAATATTATCTTCTAGAAGACGTGCCTGGTCTGCATCTTTGCAAATCTGGGAATCTCAAGATCTTTAGGCTTTCTTGACTGTTGCAGGATGACTCTTGTGGCACTAGAAACTACGAGGTGCTGGATATGTACAGATTGTGATAACTTATATCAGCAATTACTGGAAGTGATAATTGGTATGTAGCAGTAGCAACTTTTGACATACTAAAACTTGCACTGTGAATCTGAACTGATTATTATAACAGGATCATTGGGTGTGCTTGTGCTAGTGCATATGTGCTAGTGGCATAGGCTTTCTGCGAAAATAACAAAAATTTCCCTTCTTTGCCTGGAGATTAATTATAATGTGTGTTTTGATTATTTATCCATAACTTTCAAGTAGTTTGTTTTGCTTATTTCTAGCTTATTTTAATTGAAGTCTCACTTAAATGACAGCAGTCAGACACTTGATAGATTTTTTTTTAAAAAAAGATTTGTTTTATTGACAAATGTATATGTAGTTAGATTTATATACAATCTTGTGAAAAAAGTATTTCATGAAGAAACTGAACACTGCAATAGTACATTTTTTTCCAGATTAACATGTCTTCTTTTTTCCAGCCGTGTTATAAATGTCACAATCTTATCTTTGCTTTTCATTCAATTCTCTCATTAATAATGTGAATTAGATTGTATGTATTCTTTAATTAATTTGTCCCCACATGAATTTGTTTTTTCCTCTTCAAAAGTGCAGCAAACTATTTTTAATCATTTTTCTTCTGGAATGGCATTGGAATGTCTGTGCCACAGAGGTGTTGTGTTGGTGTGTCTAGTAAGGGCACAGGGGCACCATACCACACCTCATTATCCCAGGTTGGGCCAATTAATTGGCACTTTTTTAGTAATTTGCTGTGTATTGCCTTGTAGATGAGCCAGCTAGTCCCAGTACTGACCATGATATCGCCCACATTCCGGCTTCTGCTGTTATTTCAGCATCTGCCTCACGCGCTCCCACCATTGCTACAGTTCCTCCTAGCCCTACCTCTCTTGTCCCTTTTCGGCGCCAACTATCCCACGACCATGGTAAGTCACAGCTGTCAAGGCTTCTTTAGCTAATCCATTGATGAAATGTGGCGGTGGTGTTTGTTTGTTTTTTAAATAAATGGATATGCACTTGTTTTGACTGCAGAATCAATCAGGACTAGTGTTCTGGATGGTCAGTTCCCTGCAAAAAGTGAAAGGTCCAAATCTTATGATGAAGGACTGGATGACTATCGAGAAGGAAAAATGTAAGCCCTGAATGAAAATATCTTAAGTACATCTGTGAATATATGCTATATCCAAGTGTGCATTCAGATATGTTGACACTAATATCTACTCTCCATCTATAGGTCCATAAAGCATGTATCTAGCTTAAAGGGAATTAAGGTCAGTAACTCTTTATTCAAGATAATTGTTATCAGCTGTGAACATTGTTATCAGCTGTGAAAATAAGAGTACCCAGTGATGGTGGTGCATGTTTAAACATTATGGTGAACAAAAGTATGTGAGGATATAGGCTTTATTAATGGAATTGCTTTACTACATTGAATTTTTGGATACTGATACCTTGTAGAGACCTTCTGTTGGGGGCAGAGCCATTACATTGCATGCATAAAGTATTTAGGTTTCATCACCGTTATTGCAAGTTATAAGAATCAGGTGGTAGTTGATGGAAAACTCTTTTGTCTTCCTGTAACTCTGGAGACAGATGTACCAGATGAATAAATATTCTGACCTAAGTATGAAGCAATTTCATATGTTCCTATATATCTGGATGATAAGTGGCCCACAGTATCCAAATCATGTGTGCAGCCAGCTTAAGCACTGCAGCCGCCTATATGTATGATACAAGTGAGCTAGGATTGGTGTAGGCTAGGGCATGGGTAGGCAAACTAAGGTCTGCGGGCCGGATCAGGCCCAATTGCCTTCTGGATCCGGCCCGCGGACGGTCCAGGAATCATCATGTGGATCGCCAGTGCGCACGTTCTTTCCCCCTCCCTCCCTCCTCCTGGCTTCTCCCCACCCTGCTTTGAGGAGGAAGGGGGCTGGGCTTTGTTGGTGTCAGCAGCAGCAGCGCTCGAGCGGCTGCCATTTTAAGCAGCCCCTCTCCGGAGCCCTTTCACGCACCGCTCATCATCCCACCGCCAGCCCCTGCCGCTTGCAAGACGCAGGTAAGCAGCCACTGGGGCTCGTGGTGCTTTTGCATCATTCCCCCCGCCCCCCAAAAAAATATAGTCCGGCCCCCCCACAAGGTCTGAGGGACAGTGGACTGGCCCTCTACTGAAAAGGTTTGCTGACCTCCGGTCTAGGGACACAGTGGGGCTCTTTAGTGACTGGTTATGCTTTGTCCTCATCTGTCCCTCTTGAAGAAAGGCAAAATGGGGGCATGCAGAGACTAGCAGCAACAAGCTGCTGAATAATTGTACTGCTCAGCTGATGTTAGCTGCACCTGTCCCTGCTTTCTCCTTGCATCCATCTTCCTGCCCCAAAAAGAAAGAAGAGGTATTGCTCCAAGTGAGTACAGAGGTGGTTGATCATACCATGTTTCTTTAATTACAAAATTGATGCAGTATGGTGTTTTCTTTAGGCCCCAGACAGCCAAACATCTTCAGAAAACTCAGGGTCCAGAAAAGCTTCTTCTTCAGAGGTCATCGGTGATGTCTCCAAGGAAGGATGCCTTCATTTTCGACAGCTAGGCACAGAGAAGGGAAAGGTACTGCTTTCCCCTAACATACAGCTAATAGTAAATACAAATTGTGTAGCTCATTATTTAGATGCCTTCTTGTCCATATGGTTTTTTTTACTAGAAACTACTCATGTGTTTGCAAGTTTTTCATTGCAAGCCGAAAGGGCTAGATACTTGTTTGCTTTTCTTTCAGCAGCTCTTGAAACATTCCCAGCAGCTATCAGGATGTATTTGAGACTGTATTTCCAAATATGATTGAAGCATGCAGACTTGATACACTTGCAGCAGTGTTCTGTTTCTCTGGCAATTAGAGTGAACCTAGGGAACATTAATGAAATTAGGGGAATCCTTTTGCATGTCAGGTTCTCTATGCTCTATAGTAAGAACAAATTGCTGATTCTCCAGGCTGCCAGCAGTGCTGAATTAGCCAGAAAGAGTTTAAGCCCGGAAATGAAATGTATGGAAGTGGTGCCAGTAAAAGTACTGCTTGTATGTTTTGCACTCCTTCATACGTCTGCAAGGAAACTGTCAACTGTCATGTTTGGCTGGGGGAGTATTTAAGCAGCAGCCAGTCAGTGAATCTGTCAGAAAATAGTGTGGTTGCATAAATGTCTACTTACTTATTTTTGCACATGTTATAGTATTCTGTACAACAGGGGTACCCAAACTTTGGTCTGTGGACCACCAGTGGTCTGTGAGTTTCATTCAGGTGGTCCACCACATGTCAACATTAAATAATCATATTGATTTTTATTCACATTTTAATGGTTTTTAAATTCTTATAGTAGATTTTATTGTATTACCATTAAAGTTCTATGACATTTGAATTGTAATCCAATAAAATACAGTATAAGAAATAAAAGAACCATTAAAAATATGATTAAAATCATACAGCATCTAGCGCAGCACAGTACAATTTCTAAAAGGGCAAAAAAATCATTAAGTGGTTTGCCAAGACCCTCAGCAATTTTCAAGTGGTCGGGGGGTAGGAAGTTTGGGAATCACTGCTGTATAACATTAGTCATTTGTTTTAGAATAGCTTTTCAAAAGTTAATGCCTAGGAGGCTAGTCAGAGGTTGCTTCTTCTTCTCTTCTCTCTCCTACTGTTGAATTTGGATCTAAAGTTCTTCAGACTAAGGACTCGTTGTTGTTTTCTGTAAAGCATCTTGTCTGTCCATTTTACTGTATTCAATAATAATGCTGGTTCATATTTTCCAGAGAGTTAGTGGGAGCATCCGGCCGTGGAAGCAGATGCATGTGGTCCTGAAAGGTTGCTCTTTATTCTTGTACAAGGATAAAAAAGATCAAACTCTGTCCTCTGAGGAGGTGCAGCCCATCAGCATCAATGCTTGTTTGATAGACATTTCGTACAGCGATACAAAAAGGAAGCATGTATTTCGACTCACCACGTCAGATTGTGAATACCTGTTTCAAGCTGAAGACAGAGATGACATGTTAGCATGGATTAAGGCTATACAAGAAAATGGCAACTTAAATGATGAGGTGGTGTGCTTGTTAAGTCTTTATTTCTCCCCTCTGATGTCTGTTATATACTTTGTCAAAGGGCACACAACTAGTCCCAATGAATATGGTGACATTCTACTGAACTGAAAGAAGCTGGTGTTTACTGAAGTATAATTTAAGTTTGACGGCATGTATAGGTTTCTTCATCTTAATGCTATGCACTTTCTCTTTCAATGATGGGCAGTAGCCCAACTGTTTTGCATGTAGCTGAATTGAATATATTATTATTTATTACTTTTTAGGTTTGTATACCGCCTTTCATCTGAATATCCCAGGGTGACAAATACAACTGCATTATGAAACAAATACAACTGCATTATGAAAAGCAGCTTAACTAGTTTTATTAGTGGTTAGTAGGTAGACTAACAATGATTATTATTTTAATAATCATTGTTAGTCTACTATTATTTTAATCCCCTATGGAGAACAGTCCTATTATTTAAATAATTAAGTGTTAACACACTGTAAACTCAGTATAGAAATACCAAGGGGGAAAAATTGAATCAGTCAGTAAGAGAAATAGGGGTACAGGGATGGAGATCTGTGTCCATCTGGATGTTTGTTGGGCTACATCATTGGCATTGCTGTCTGTTGACAATGCTGTCTGGGACTGATGGAGTCCATCAACATACGGAGCGCCACATGTTCCTTGTCCTTGACTTACAGATAAGTGTCAGGGTCAGAGTCTTAGTTAGAATATTTTGAAAGAGCAAGTAGAGAAAACTATTGAACTTTCTTTTTTAACTACTACTGAAAATTTGCATGTTATTCAAGTAAGATAACTGTCTTAAGGAAAAAGTTCTGTGCACATTTATCAGGGAGTAAGCACAATGAGACTTACTTTTGAGTGAAATTGCATAGAGTTGTGCTGTGTGGTTCCTAACTCGGCCAAGAAGCTCTGGGTAACTTTGGGCCAGTCAACACCTCTCAGCCTACCTTGCCTCACAAAGTTGTTGTGAGGATAATATGGAGAGTGTATGATGTATTCCTCCACCTTGAAATCCTTTGAGGAAAGGTGGGATATAAATAAATAAGCTGTAGTAAACTGTTTTGTTTGACCTCTTTAACAACAACATCATCTGCCAAGGGCAGTGGTTAAAATTATTTAACTTCTTTAGACTGGTTAAAAAGTAGGCTCAGTTACTTTTACTGAAGCTTAGCTAATTGTTAATTAGAACTGCTTTTTCGGTTGTACCTAAACTGCTTTTACAGTGCAAGTCTATGAATATCTACTCAGAAGTAAGTCCCACTGAATTCAGTGATACTTACTCCAAGATATGTATGTATAGATTGCAGTTTTTTTATGAATTTTTGCTAATTAGTGCTTTTCCTTCCTGTTCTTATTAATCATTTTCGGTGTATGTAACTTCTAATGGTGAATGATTAAATCATAGATGGTCTGAATTTCCATTTAATGATGTAATGTTCCATATGAAGTACCCTGTTGCTATGAAACCCAAATTTAATTGGCTATCACCCACACCTTCTGCACATCTGAAAATCCCATCCAATACTGAGGTTTAAATATTTTAAAATTGTTGCAGAGATCAGGGCGCAGAGTCCTAACATAACTTCTCTCGGACTTTGTACATTTACCTGTAAGTAATTCCCATTAAACTTAACTAGGCTTTACTTCTGAGTAGACTTGTATAGGATTGCACTGTTGTGCATCCATTACTCATGGACATTGAGGCTACTTCTGACACTCAGTTGTTAATAGCAGCCAGGAAGAGTGTCTGGTAAAAGTGGACTGCATTGAATGTGAATCTGCAGATAATGTGTTTGATGTGGAATAGATTTATAAGAATAGTGCGCTTAAGATACACACACACACACACGTGGGCAGATGTGAATATGAATAGTTGGAGATCTTTTACACAGGTATTAGTCATAGTTTCGAGCTGCTCTGTTTCTTGGAATACTATGATTCTTCCCGGAGAGGATTTGTCATAAGAGCATGACGAGAAGGTGTTGCTGTTTTCCACAGCTGTTGCAATGCCTGTGTAGATTGGTAGGCAGATAAGTGTGCAGTTAGTGGTGATTTTTAAGAACCATTAGTCACATAAGTTAATTGAAGATAAATGCAATTCAGGATAAGGGTACATTGTTTACAAATTTTTGTCCTCAGTTCTTTGGCTTGTAAAATTACTTCTGCTTTCTTTCAGATGTTTTCAGCTATGCCTGCAATTCAGTGTGTAATAGCAATGCATGCTCAAGCCAGGGGTAGCCAAGCTGGTGCCCTCCATGTTGTGGATTGCAACTCCCATTGGCAATGCAAGCTGGGGTGATAAGTGTTATAGTTCACAGCATCTGGTGGGCACCCTGGTTTAAGACGCACATCATCTTATACACTGAATTCTGCCCTTCCTGCGTCTTCCCTGCCAGCTTTTCTTTTTCCTTTTTTAAAGTGTTACATACATCGACTATATATGCATGACCAAATCCTGGCTTAATGAACAAAACAAGTCAGAAGTCAGAAGTCAGGTTTAAACCATGGTTATCTATCATAGTTACTTTGGAAGCCAATAACTAGTTTCTGAGTTTGGATGTCGCAATGGTCAGCTAAGGTTTCTGGTGTGTTTCCTTGCTTGCAGAAAGGGGTGTGTGTGAAGCTTGCACATATCTGAGCTTATAATTATCCTACTTTGTCTTTCTAATGGTTTACTGTCTCTTGAATGTGGCTAGATAAACTCAGTTATTTAAAACAGGGTCTGAACAATATTTCTCAATTCATTTTACAGAATGCAGGGGTCACAAGCAGGGACCTAATTAGGGGGAGAATTAAAGAATACAACACAATGATGAGGTAAGCAGCCATGTTGCAGTCTAATAGCGCATTTGATCTGAAACATTGGCTCTCTGCTTATGAATAATACAAATTTATTTTTTCAGTGCTTCGAGCAGCAAAACAGAGCCGTCTCCCAAAACACCTCGTCAGACCCTGAGTATAAGGCAGACACTTCTTGGGTCTAAAACTGAGCAAAGAACTCAGAGTCCTCATTCTCCCAAGGAAGAATCGGAAAGGAAATGCCTTGCTAAAGGTTAATGTATATCAATATCATTACTAGTTTCAGCTCTTCCAGATTTACAGCAGAGGAAAGAGGATGGTAACACATAAGAAATGACTTTTAGTCATTGGGCGCTTGTAGGAGTTTCATGGACTCTTAAAACACGAGTATCCAAGGCACTCCATATAGCCAATAATAAGGAAGCCCCTCCTGTGCTGCAAACTTTTCTTGCTCACCAGTAATAGGGAAATTCAGACCTGAAGTGCACAACCTGATGCGCTGGATAGCACAGTACAAAAAAACCATTCATGTTTAATTTCAGGAATCTCTTAGTTTCACAAATGGTTTAGAATTGTGGGTTTCAGTCTTCTTAAAAATATACTTTATTGTGTACCCCTTCACCCTCAATAGTGTGTTATATTTTATTTTTCTCAGTCACTTTCTTTGTTGGGGGATTTGAGTTTTGCTATAGAATAATGAAGAAGCTTTAGCGCTCTTGTTGTTGAAAAAAAAATAGCTTTGTTATTCATTGCAGTCAAGTATTGTTGCAGACTTTGTTAATAGAAGACTTTGCTGCCATTATGATTTTTAAAATTAATCACTCCCTTTCCTCATTTACATAAAATGTAATATGTCAGTGCTCAAGTGCAGAGTAGATATGTGAGTTCTGGCAGTGAAAGTATTGAATAAATTTTACAATAATAAGATCAATTACCCTTAATTACTATTGAAGGTTTTCTGCATTGCCTCAAATCAGCAGGTAAAGTTTTTAAAATTGATGAGCATATGTAACCAGCATGGATCAAAGCTGTTTTTCTACATGTGCATCATGCAACTTTAGATAGTTACCATTGAAATGTATTCAACAAAACTAGACCATTCCAAAGTGTAGGTATGTTTTTACACAAGGGCCATGACATCACAGAAGATGGTCAGAAGTATTCATTTGCTTTAGTCCAAGGTCATTTTTTCCCTAATCTTTTTCACAAAGATTTTCTCAAGTAATTGTATTTCATGGTATAATGTATTTAACTGGTTGGTGAAGTAATGGAAGCTGTTTCTGAATATTTTTTAGGGAGGGCTACTTCCAAATGAATTTCTTGATGTGTTGGACACTTGTTTCTTGTTATTAATTGGGAAATGTTGGGAGGTGGTTTGGAAGCCAGAAGTGGGTTGTCAATAAGAAAATACAGGTAACACATTAACGATCATGTTTGTGGTGGTTGCTGGATCTGTGTAGGTTTCGTGTGTTTATGGTCTTACTGCTTATTCTGATAGTTCTACCAAGAAAGAACTTATTTGGAGTCATCTTCAATTAGATCATGGAATGTTTTTTTAAAAAAAATCTGTTTTCTGTGTTGCTTTTGTCCCTTTACGAAAAAGGTGAGACGAGCCCACCAAAAGGTACATGGCGAAACATTCCCAGTATCATGAGAAAAACCTTTGAGAAGAAGCCATCTGCTGCTGGGACTTTTGGGGTCAGGCTAGATGACTGTCCCCCGGCTCAGAGCAACAAGGTCTGAGTTAAAAATCACGCATTTACATTTTGCTTTGAAAATGTGTCTTGTGTTCAGAAAACATGGGGAGGAAGTAATAAATCTCAATCTCTCTCTCTCTCTCTCTCTCTCTGATTTTTTCAGTATATTCCACTAATAGTTGATATATGCTGCAAACTTGTTGAAGAAAGAGGCCTTGAGTATACCGGTATTTATAGGGTTCCTGGGAATAATGCTGCTATCTCAAGCATGCAAGAGGAGCTCAACAAAGGGATGACTGACATCGACGTTCAAGATGATGTGAGTGGTGCCATGTGTATTTCTGCCTCAATAAAGTTTTCAGTTAACTGTAGGCTAATAAGAATGCTCTTGTTTCTCAATTCTTAGAAATGGAGAGACTTGAATGTCATAAGTAGTTTACTGAAATCCTTCTTCAGAAAGCTTCCAGAACCCCTCTTCACTAATGGTGAGTTTTCTCTTCCAATCAAAATGGCCTTTTTAAAATAAAAGCGGTGTTGTAAATTCCTTATGGTAGATTAAACCAAATAACTGTTGTGATAATTTCTAAAGAGTGTCTAGTTTACTCCCAGTCCTTCTGCCTGTAACACTACTGAATATATAGTCTAGTTGCTTGATGAACTATTTTCTTCCTTCCTTTTCCACTTATACTAAGTTATGAAGTCAGTCATTAAACATTGCTCTCATTCATTTCAGTGTTTCTTAACCCCAACCACCTTCTTTTACCAGTTTCTAAAAGGGATTTAAGACAGGGAATGGGACCAATAACTCAGCTTTGGATGCAGAAGGTCCCATGGTCAATCCTGACACCTGCAGTAAAAAGGAGCAGGTAGAAGGCGATGGGAAAGTCTTTCCTCTGCCCGAGAATCCTGAAGAGCTGCTGCCAGACAGAGTAGACAGTGCTGAGTTAGATGGTACTGTGGTATAAGGTAGCCGGCCTGCACAAATTGTGGCCCAACTCCATCAGTCATATGTTGTAGGGTGTCAGGTGTTTGCCTTTATAAGCAGGAGCTTTCGTGAGCCCATGTCAGCTGCCATTCATGGTTGTTGAGGTGTATTTGGGTGGGCTGGTCACAAGTAGTCATGCAGGCCTACTTGTAGGCAGGTCACAAGTTGTTGCTCACAAATAACGTGCTCAGAACTTGTTGCTGTTTCTGCAGTTGTTGCCCTGCTCCTGTGCCTTTTGAGAGCAGCTTGAGATAGAAATTGAGCCAAGGCTTCACCACCTGCAGTTTATGTGTGCCAGGTTCCACGAAAAAGGTGTTAAAGTAGCTGCTAAAGGTGGAGTTATAGAGCTCTTGGAGGTTATGGTTTATATTAATATATAGTCTTTTGCAAAAAAATATGTGCATGTCTGAGAAAAATCTAAATTTGAGTTGCTAGTTGCCTGACCTTGGTCAATGAATCACTTAAGTAAAATCTATACTTTGATTTCAGTTTGGGAAACTGTTGTATTTTTTTTCAAATAGAAAGAGGGGAGATTGAAATCAACAAATGCTGGAATAAGTTTGGACTTAGTAGTTTAAGAACAAACCCCCCTAGACAAATCTTTCCTTATTTGAAAGTGAATAGTTACAATACAATTAACCAGTAGTATCTAGATGATCTGAAACTTATCCTAACATTGTCAGATGTAGTTTTATTCAGGCAGACTCTGTACATTCATTATGGTTTTGTACAAATGGAATAGTTTCAGATAAAGTACAAATGAATGACAGGGTATAATTTTAGGCCTCATTTAATCACTGTTTGATAGAAATGAGGTGTGATTTTTTTACAATTAAAATTCACATCATGTTATTAGAACCTCTTATGGAGTTAATTTATAGCCTATATAATATGTTTTTGTTGAATTTCTAGTAGACAGGATACAGGGACTCAGGCAGGCTGAAGCATCTGCTTGCTTTATGATGAATTTATAATGTGCATTCCATTCCTTTGCTTAAGTCATATTGCATTCCTTTTCTTTTCCTAATAAAAAATCTGTTAGATTGTATATGATGTCCTGCAATAAAATAATTTTTTTTCTCTTCAGACAAATATGCAGATTTCATAGATGCCAATAGAAAAGTAGATCCTGTGGAACGACTAAAAACACTAAAAAGGCTGGTATGCTGATTTTATATACCCACTTAGGCAAATTATTGGTGGTTATGTATGATTCTTTTAAAGCTGTGTGATATAATCATGTGTTTCAGATCCGTGATTTACCTGAACACCATTATGAAACACTCAAATTTCTCTCTGCACATTTGAAAACGGTGGCGGAAAACTCGGAGAAGAACAAGGTAGCTGGATTATGTGTTCAGAGGGTTTATATTTGGGATTATTGGGTTTCAGGGGTTTTGTTTTGTTTATCAAGTCATAATGACAGCACTCTGGTTTTCATGATATTCAACATAGTCCAGACCATTTGGGCCCTCACTTCTTTTTGAACCTGTGTTCACTTTTCCCACTTGGCGAGTTTTAAGCCATGGTGTGAGCGTGGGGAAAACCTGTGAAAAGCAGCTGAAGAAGCATAAAGGGACTTTGAAAAACTCATGAGCTGCTGTAAAATAGTGGCCACCCCAACTCTTAGTGAGCTGCTTTCCAGTTGAAGTTTGGAGGAGAAGAAGGAAATTCCAAGCCTGAGATGAGGGGGATGGGGATGGGGAAGTGTTGTGTTGAACCAGAGATGTTTTGCTTTCTTTCTCCAAAGTGGTGAACTCAGGTCCGCAGCAATGTTTCTTTCCCTCCAGCTAAGCTGCATCTAGGGCTGATGGGCAGAGGATGGATGGGAAGCCCCCAGGCGGAGTTGCTGCATGGTGTGCTGGCTAGGAAACCCCTAGGAATGAGCAGAGGCTTGCAAGATTAAGACCTTTTCCAGGAGAAATGTACCTTTTAGATTCAGTCGGGAGCAGCTGCAGCTCACTGGTTAGGAAGGGTAGGATTCATTTGCTAACATTTGCGGTTCTTTACGTCCTGAAGAATCATAGAATTGTGGAGTTTCAAGAGACCCCGAGGGGTCATCTAGATCAACCCCCTGCAATACAGGAATCTCAACTAAAGGTGGCCATCCAACCTCTGCTTACTCCCAGTATGATTAGAAAATGGTGTGCTAAACGGAGCCATGTTTTGGACACTTGTTAGCATTGGGGTTGGGGGGTGGGAGGTTGCCAAGGGTTGCTATGCTGTTCTTTAATCTGCAGAGTGAACAGCTAGAAATCACTAGTAAAATCTGCCCTTTTGTCAGAAAAAAACATAAACGGGGCCCTGCTGGATTAAACAAACTATTTACCTATCCCAGCATCCTTTTCCCCACAGTGACTCACCAGACCAGATGCCCTTGGAAAGCCAACAACACATGCATGCAGTAGCGCTCTCCTGCTCAGGTTTCCCAGGAACTGTTATATAGAGGGACATAGCTTCTTATACTGGAGATAATGCCATGCCTAGTAGCCATCGATAGCCCTATCCTCTATAAATTCATCTAAAGTCAGTTTTTGCTTTTATAGAGGATGTGAAAGTATGTAACTGCATTCCCTTCTTCAAACGAGTAAATCACATTTGTTTTCTTATTGTCAGATGGAACCAAGAAACCTGGCGATAGTATTTGGTCCAACTCTTGTGAGATCATCTGAAGACAACATGACACACATGGTTACCCATATGCCAGATCAATACAAAATTGTAGAAACACTTATCCAAAAAGTAAGTGAGTTTATTTCGCTGTCCCAGGAAAAATTATGCAGGCAGAGCTGCTCGCTTTAGCTAGACTGGGTTTGATTCTGATTCTCCTTTTTTGATCTGCTCAATCCTCCTTTCCTTGTATTTCGGCGTCATCCGCATTTTCATGATTTCACTTTTGTGGGAATTTTCACTTCTTTTATTTTAAATTGTAGCATGACTGGTTTTTCGCAGAAGATGATGCTGAAGAGCCCCTTGTAAGTACTGACCCTTAACTATTTGGATTCTGCCTCTCTTAATTTAGGCCCAACAGTAAAGTATCTCTACAACGAGCGCATATTCTCCATATGTGTGAAACTTGCTCATCACAAGCAACTTTCTACCCCTCTACTACCATGCAGTAATGGAAATAGCAAATAATGTGCCACTCGCTGTGAAGTTGTTGCCCCTCTCCATTTCCCTCTGTTTTGGGGGCGTGCCCCCCCCCTAAAGTTTTACGGAAATGTTAGATTTATTGAGGAATTGGTTCTTAGGTGAATAATTGCAGTTTACTAAATACTGTTGAGTCGTGATGAAGCCTCTGACTTTGACACAATGATGAAGAGATCTTTGTTTATTAACTGTAGACAGCAGTTCAGGAGGAGAACACAGTAGAGTCTCAGCCAGTGCCAAACATAGATCATTTACTCACCAACATTGGAAGGACGGGAGTCTCTCCTGGAGACGTATCAGGTAACTCTTGCCTGGACAGTGCTAGTCTGTAGGCTAGAAAACGCTCTTCTAATCTTTTGTTATAATCCTCTATTTCCCTTTATTTGCTAATCACTTGATTTCCCCCCCAATCTAAATGATTGAAAGTGTTTTGTTTAAAGGAGAGCAATGGTTAGGCATGTTGCATGCATGTTCTATGTTCGGGATACATTCTTGGACAACCGAATTGTAATTCTGAGACCATGAGAACTATGCATGCTCACGATTGTGTCATTAACCATGGTTTTTCATGTAATTCTTACGACGAGGTGAACAGGATTCCTGCTAGTGTGTAAGTGGTCGATGGTATGGCAGAAAGCTTTAGCTTCCACGTTCTGTTCAAATTGCACTGATTTGCAAAGTCAGGAAGGCTTAAAGTTCACTTTGTTTGAAAACTAACCACAATTTTTCCCTAAGTATTTTGTAATAGGTGATGTTTCATATTTTGCTAAACAAGTTGCTTCTATTTAATGACTACCACCTTATTATTCTGCTAAGTACTACTACTGTTGCAAAACTCTTACTCTCTCGGTGACGTTTTCCCACACTGCCACCATAACTGTTTCACTAACCAAGCATGTTGTTGATCACAAATGTTATCCCTTTGTTTCTAGTTTGTGTTTTAGTCCGTAGAAGACTTTTTTCAGCATTTTATTGAAACAGTCCCTCTATCCTGATGTTGAAACAGGAGAAGTGGGAGGAGTCTATCACACGGTGATGTCACTAGTGGACTCTGTGATGTCACTTATGGACAGCTGGAACTGTAGGAAGAAGGAGGACTGTTGCCCACATTGTAGCTGCCTTGTCTGCAGAAACCCCCGTTTCTTGTAAATGCACAAAGAATTAGTTGATCTGTACTGTAAATTTTTTTCTTTTAAAGAGTATTTGAACAGATCAGTGCTACTTTTTAAAAGTGTTTCTGCTGTTTCTTGTTATTTCTGAAGCAGACCCTGAGGAGAAATAGCATGGTATGGTCCACCAGTCTTTCTAGTCATTAGCCATGTGTCAGAAGGGGCATGGCATGGGGCTCAGCTCATTAATTCTGAGGTTGGGATGGGGACCCCCTGAGAGTTTGGAGAATGGCAAAGTCGAACATTGTTTGGTCACTGTGCTAGCCCCTCCTTATCCCCTTTATAGCTGTTTAACCTCTGTCCTCGTTTTCTGCCAGACAGTAAAATTATGGTGTCCATTTTTCCATTTCATAATAGCGCTTCTTTTTTGAGACGAGTACAAAACTGATAGCTGTGGAAATCTAGTTAGCAACAATTTGAAATTTCCTTAATGTGTAGCTCAGAGGAGCACCTGAAAATGAAACTGGGGCGCCTTCACATGTAAACCCCAGTGCAAACAGTTTGGCAGCATACAAACATGACTTGCCAAAAAGAACATTTGAGAATTGTTTCAGAAGGTAGCCAAAGGCTCTTAAAAAAATAAATAAAATAAAATTGTGCGTGTTATTTACAGGAGCGTACAGAGTACAATCCTGAAAAGGTCTCTCAGCTGCGGTTTTGCAGGGCTGTGTATTAGGACATTGAATAAATATTAGTATTTCTGTTCTGCTTTATTTAGAAGAACTTGGCTCCTTTGCCATTTCTGTCATTTGAGCTGATTCTGCCTACAACTCACGGCATCCTTTCATGGCGGTGGCTTTCTGTGGTGCAGCTTGCATCTTTGTGAGCTCTTCTTATCCACTTTGTTCTGATTATTTATTTATTTTGTTACTTGTTTGCTCTCACATTTTGTTCTGTGCTTGTCTTCTTTCATACGTCCGGCATTGTCTATAGAGTGAGATCAAGCTCTGTTCAGTGATGACTAAAGTGCTCTATTTTGACTTTCTCTCTCTCAACAGATTCAGCTACTAGTGACTCTGCAAAATCTAAGGTAAATCATTGCACTTTTAAATTTTCTTCTAGCTAAATATTTATCTGCTGTGTTACTTGCATACAGATGTGGGGAAGTCGACCAATGCCACACTCCTGGTATTTTAGTGCATTTCAGTGCAATCCTAACAATGTCTAGTCAGACGTAAGTCTGATTAAATTCAGTGGGTCTTTCTCCCAGGTGAGTAGGGCGAAGATTTGCAGTTATAATCTTCTAAAGGTCAAATCCACAAAAGGATTGAAAGTATTTTATTGTAAATATAGATTATATTGCAAAAGGCACCGGCAGCACCACTGGCGCAAGAAGAATAGTATAATAAACGGAGCACTATACTGTACTGTAATTAAAGGGTGTTGAGTACATTCAGGAAACTATATGTAATATTAGTTAACAATAAGGTCTCTGCCATGGGTGTCCATTTTCTGTTTTTTAAAATATTATTATTATAATATTGTTTTTCATGCATTTTTAGCCTATTTTGTACATCACCCTGAACTATATATGGAAGGATAATAATAAATAACAACAGTAATAATAAAATATTTGGAAATTGAATTAGCATTAGAAGATAGTGTTACTGTTTGGATATTGCATACATAATATCCTGACTTTCAAAATACATTTTAATGATCATCTTTATCTATTCTGACAACTTTTGGGGAGGGAAATATCTTCAACTGAGCAGATCCTAGTAGAGCTCAGTAGGCAAAGGCTCTTTGGCCCGCACTACCTTCCTTCTGATATTCTTCCTTATGTTTGCTCTGGGTAGTCTATTCCTAAGAAAAAGGGAGCCATTTCAGACCAGGTGACTGTAGATTTGTGCTTATTAATTAATTGGTGAATTTATTAAAGAAATCATCTGGCCCATTCCAGATGACTGTTCAGTGACAATGGTAGAGCTTTCTCACCTTGCCCATTTAAAGTAAGAGTCCAAAAATGCTTCTTTAGATGACACACGTTTTAAATGTAAGCTTTTATTGTGTCAAACAAAACATGGGTTTTTTGTTTTCTAACCTCTGGCGACAATTATGACGGCATTTCGTTTTGTTTACTTCTCTGCCCCATGCAGGGTTCTTGGGGATCTGGAAAGGATCAGTATAGCAGAGAACTGCTTAAGTCCTCCATCTTTGCAGCAGCCAGTCGCAAGCGGAAAAAACCAAAAGAGAAACCGCAACCCAGCAGCTCCGAAGATGAGTTAGATAATGTGTTTTTCAAGAGGGAGCAAGGGGAGCACTTTTGCGGCAGTTCGGCAAAAGATAACCCACCTAAAGAGGAACCGGAGAAGGAAACGGCAGGGAGAAATGCGAGAATGGTAGCTCCAAAGGAAAAAGAGAGCAGTGTTAGGAAGCCTCCTGTGGCAGCCAAGGGGGAGGCTGCGTTGCCAAGGAAAGAGTGTGGGCCCTCGGAAGACCCGACAACACCTTACCACCAAAAATATATGAGATCGCCAAATCTCAGCTTCCGGCTAAGTACCCAGAGAGATTGTGTGAAACCACCTGTTTGTCAAGGCTCTTCTCAACTGGAAGAAACAGTCTCTGACTCAGGCACGATGCTTAGCACTTCTTCACAGGCTTCTCTGCACAGATTCTCCTGCAAAAAGTTGGCCAACCCTGGTGAGTTTTTAGCAGCCGATGTCAGCTCCATCACTTCTGATTACTCCACAACTTCATCTACCACGTACCTAGCTGGTTTGGATTCCACCATGCTAAGCCCCGAGGTGCAGTCAGTTGCAGAGAGTAAAGGAGAAGAGGCTGACGACGAGAGAAGTGAACTGATCAGCGAAGGTCGCCCTGTGGAATCGGACAGCGAGAGCGACTTCCCCGTTTTTGCCACGAGCTCTGCAGCGGAAAGGCTGTTCAGGGGGAAGACGCAAGACGTGGCAAAGGGCAGCCGGAGGAACTCCGAAGAAAGCGAAGTCAGTTGCACAGAGGGAAGTTCAACGCCCAAGCTGGACAACCGCAGACTGTTTAGCTCACACAAACTTATTGAATGTGATACGCTATCCCGGAAGAAATCAGCCCGGCACAAGACGGACAGTGAAGGCTCCGGAGATGCCAAGTGTGAGAAGGAGTCTCCGGCGGTGTCCAAAATGTTTGACATCATGAAGAAAGGAAAGTCAACCAGCAGCTTAGCTGCGTCAGCTAGAAGTGAGCCTGAAAAGCAGGAGCCCACATGGAGACTCAAGATTACAGACAGGTTAAAACTGCGGCTCAAGTCGTCCGCAGATGATATGTTTGGAGTAGGCAGTCAGAAATCTAACTCTGCAGAGACCGCCAAGAGAAAGAACATCAGGCGAAGGCACACTTTGGGAGGCCAGAGAGATTTTGCTGAAATAAGTGTTCTGAATTCTTGGAAAGTCCAAGAGAAAAATCCCAACAGGGAGAAAGATGCTTCAGCCGTGAACCGGCTGAAGCCCAAATGCCCAGCACAGGACCTCTCCATTTCAGACTGGCTTGCACGAGAGCGTCTACGCACTAGCACAACCGACCTTAGCGTGGGGGAAAGTGGAGAGCCCAAGCGGGAGAACACTAGCAGAGTAGCAGATTCGTCAAAGACAGACCTCTCTTCGTCTGCAGAGATGTGGGCAGAGGAAGGTGGCTCTTCTTCTAGTAGTAGTTTGACTCTGGTTCCTCGAACACCAGTGTCAGGATCGCTGCAGCCACTAGACCATGTCAATGGAGAAAGCTACCAGAATATGAACAAAAGCAACTTCAGCCCAGCAGTTGATGCCCATCCTCATAAATTATCTGGGACCCAGGTGGTTAGATCTCGATTCTACCAGTATCTTTGAAATGGAGAGAGAAATTCAGATGTCCACTACAGCAATTCAATTAGCAGCTTCTCTTTTAACACTTTCCCAGTTTTTCTGTATGTGTTTATTTCCCCCTGTATGATGTTAATTTGCAGCTCTCAAAGGAGGTTTGTTTCATCTATATGCGCTGTGGAAAAGGTCTTTATGGTGCATTAATACAGCCACAATATTGGGTGGGAGGGTAGAGTCTAAAATATATATATATATATAAATAAATATATATAAATATATAAAAATAAATTTATTTTAAATAAAAGTATATTTGATTGCTGCATACACATGTGGAACAAAGCATCTAATGCAACATGTTATGTAATGTGTACATGTTTTTTATGACTGACAACTGGCATTAGTATGCAGGAAAAAAATGTTCTTTTGGCTTTAGTCACTAACAAGTGCCTCATCAAAAAAAAAAGTTCATTTGGTTTGTTAGGGTGCCATAATAATTGTTAAATTAGAGGATGTTAATATAAACAACAAATGAATACATTTTACTGGTAAGAAGTTTCATGACATTTTACAAATTTTAACACAGGTGGGTACAGAGCTTCCATTCCTTAGGCATTCCAGTTGGATTTCTGAGTTTTATATTCCAGTTTTAATACAGTTTTTGAGTTTTATGTGACTTGAATTTTTAATCTTTCTGTAAAATAAATAACTTAAATGTATATACTCCATCTGTATCTTTTCCTCAGATACCAGATTTGATATAAATGTTGTAACATAGGCGTGTAGATAGTGGATCCTGGATGGAACTGGTTTCTTTTATTGAGAATATAATTCTGCATGAAGACTTTAATGAATCCAAATCTGTATCATGCCTGTGTGCATACCCGCTTAAAACACTGGAAATAAAATTGTTTTGATGGTTCTTTGCATGGACTGACTTTCCTTAAAGGGGGAAGAATGAAAAATGTCAAGTTCATATCATCTAAGTTCACTGACTATACCCACCCAGTATGAGAAAATGAAGTGTGTTGCCAAAAAGGTCCATGATGTAGGAAATGGTTATTAAAATAACAGATGAATGCTTTGAACTGGGCTTGTTTGTGAATTTTATTTAGGGATGGGGCTGATGGTTTAACATGGATTAATTGTTTTGCAGCCCACTTTTATTGTCATATTGTTCTTGCAAACAGAAGCCTCTACTGAGAATCGCTTTGGATATATCAAAGACCTTGTGCAGGTTTAATGAGCGTCTGTTTTGTTTTGTTTGGATTGTAAGGACTTCCAAGCTCTGCCGCGTGTTACTTTGGGGATTTTGGGTGAGGTATGCCCTACTGTGAGGGTGGATGGTGTTGGAGGAGATAATGTCAAAAGTGCCACTGGGCAGGTGAATCAGGGCAGATTCCCATGTTGAAATGATAAGCATGTTTGCAAGACAGAGGATGGTGTTTCTTGCAGTCTTATGGTCTGGGGTCTCGAGTCTTAAAGGCCTTACCATAGATTCTCTTCTGTGGCTCTGAACTGAGGTATTAGTCTCAAACTTTGAGGCATCTCAGACCCCCCTCCCCAAGTCACTAATCAGGTAACAGGAGTATGGCATGGTGGACATTTATTCTGGATTAATTAACACAGCACAAAGGCTGTAAGATACGAAAGCAAACCCCTTGGTCACCTCACTGTTCAAACCTCCATGGAAATTTCAGTTCCATTAGTAGGAAGCCATTGCAAGAACATTTTTCTTCACCCCACCTCCTCCAGTAGAGAGTACTGCAAGAAAATAAGGACTGGTTCACGTATGCATTCAGTTTTCACCTTGAGGTTGCTGTGGTGTAAAAAATGCCAACTTGCATGAGCAGCAGCTTGACATAAATCTGTTGCTACATGCTATAAGGCTGTATTTTCAAGCATCCATCATAAACACTGTGCTATTAGTTTTCAGGGACAGGATCCTGGTTCATTCAAGAGCTGTGGAGTGGATGAGGTGCTTATTTATGTATGTATGTGTATGTAGAAATTTATACCTTCAGAGCAGCTGGTTGACAGAAGATGGAGACACACATGGACAAGTGCCACAAGTGTTTTTGGTAGCTGCAGACCAACACCATTGTGTTGCATATTGGGGCCAATTCACACAATGGTAGCAGGGTGCTTCGTTTCTATGTAAGCTGATGGAACTTGTGGAAAAGAGCTAATAGAAGTAGTTTCAGTAGCCTGCAGTTCAACACATTTTAGAGCTGTTTGCAATGAGTCATAATGTGCGCCCATACAACTTTGATTTACGGGCTGCGCTCTCCTGACTGTACCATGACCTATTGAAATGTGCCAGGGTTTAAAAGAGAGTGTGCTCCATTTTGTGGATTGAGTTCCCTATGGAGATCAGTCAGGTACTGGTGATGAGGTGCTTTCATAGGCAGTTAAAAGACCTTTCTGCTTACCTTGGTGTTTCCTGACTGTATGCAGTTCTCTTTGGGTTCTTGAAGCTGTAGTTATTGAAATTATGACTCTCTTGATATTTGGAATGCTGGTTTTAATGATTTTATGTATATTGTGAGTTAGTTGCATTGCGATTCATAACTGTGTAAGTGAAAAGCAGTATATAAATAAGCTTCTTTGCACAAACTTGCTTGTATTCAGTCCAGATTGGAGTGAGGGTGGAATGTGGAGAAACAATCTGCTTTACCCCTAAGAGTTTTGTTAATGAACCCTGATTTTAATTTTGTTACGAAGTGATACAGCTTCAGACTTTTATCTCTGATGCTTTATACACTGTGTATGTTCGTAATTATTTATAATTCTATATGTGCACACCCTCGTTAGACTTTCTCTTTGGTGTTTTATAATCAGCTGCCTTTCACTGTCACATCTGGGGCCAGCCCTAACATTAGGCAGAATATTTTGAGTGTCACAAGATTTCCAGTGTCATCTCAAACTCAATATATCCAAGTCCCACTTTATCATACAGTTGAGCAGATAGAAAGGTTTCTTTTTGTCTTTGATTCTTCTGTCCCTTTGTTCCATCCTTTGTCAAGTCCTCTTGCTTCCACCATTTCAATGTTGCAGAAAATATGGCCTTTATTCTCTGCCCCTTTGGTGGAAACCCTGGTTTGAGTTTGTTGCCTCTTGCAAACTTTTCCACCTTGGAACGGCCCTTGTCTCTCTTAGCTGCTTCCAAAATGAATTTCCCCCCTTTTCCTTTGATCACAAGACTGGCTTCCTGTCTGCTCCTAGAGCCAATTCAAGCACCGAGTTCTTCCGTTTGATGTCTTCCATGGTTGCTTCCCTGTCCCTGCCCTCTTCTCCATTTGCCACAGAGGACTATGGTCCACTATAGGCACAAGCATCCCTGCCTGTAAAGCCTTCACTCTTACCACTCAGTCACCTTCCTCCACTATCTGAAAATATATTGCTTCCTCTACCCTTTTGGCCTTTACTGCATGATGCTAGTTGTCTCCCGTGTTAGAGGCCTCACTGGCTTCTGATAGATATCAGGCATTTTGTGTCGCTGGTCTCATGCTGTAGAAGACACTCTTGTGGATTCGGCAGGCAGCATTACCTTCAGGTTTCTCTTGTATAGCATTTTATGCCAACAGGCCTATGCAGTTGTCTAAGGTGTTCCTGATTGCTCAGCCATTTCAATGATTATTTTGTAGTGTTTTAAATCATGTCTTATGTTTTGCTCTGTACATGTTGTTCTGTGCCACCCTGATGCCTTATGATATGGCAGCATATATACTTTATTTCAAACCACTCAACGTCTGCTGTCTCCGTGTAAGCCTTTGGAAACCCCCTGCCCCAGATCTCATGGGCCCTACTGTAACTGAGTATATGTGACGGAAACACATAGTTTGCCTCTTCATGCCTCTCATGTGCCAAATTTCAGATTGTCAGGTTCTTAAGGGATAAGCCCTCTTAGATTGTAAAGTGTCACACATGCTGATGGCAATTGTGTTATTAATAATAATATACCCCGAAATCTGAAAATTCAGGTGCTTATCAGAAGTTTGTCTTGATATTTGCCATGGCATTTGGATTTATGCCTTCTTTACCCAGACTCCAACATTTCCAGGTTCACCAAGATTGGTCAAAAGATGGACACCAGCAGTCAGTGCTTTTGTAAAAAAGAGGCACTGTCATTCTTAAAAATCAAGAGTTAGCCTGAATGTCACCATCATTGCTTTTTTTGGGGGGGGGGCTCTGCCCCTCTCTTAAATAAGAGTTCTTGGAGTTATCCCTGCTCTAGGCCTTCAGCAAATGCGTAAAATGTTCACGTTCAAGGGAGAATTTTGCCCAAGGGCTGCTTGACTTGTGGGTTGATTGTGCTGGCTCTGCTGGCAGAAACATAATTTTGTTTTGTAGCTTTGTGTGTGGACTTTTTAAATGATGTTGAGAGCTGCCTCAATCATTTGAAGAGGGTGGATATAAATAAAGTTAGGAACACTCTGGAGCAATGAGTGGTTGTAATGCTGAACAACTGGTAATGGTGGAAGTTTCCTAAACCTCTTCCCCCAAATGGTATATGAACCGCCTACCACTCACCTTTCTACTTTTCTGGTAGCCTTTGTCTACAAGGAGTAATAGCAGCTAGTTGGAGATGGGGCTCTCAGAACCTTAAAAAAATTAAGGAACTTTCACATGCTGCATCAGCACCTAAGAATCCATCTTCCAAGTGAGCAGAAACTTTTCCTGTAAACTGAAATTGTTTTTCAATCTCACTTTATTCCTATATAGATAATAGATATGGATATTTATTTATGCATGCAGGGGCAAATGTAGCCTATCTACTGGGTGGACTGATAATGCAAGAACTTTATGTTTGTGACTTGCTCTTAACAGAGTGTTGCTTTACTTGCTTCCAAAGGTATGCAGTTGCCAGAGGTGTCCTAGAAGTATCAACTATATAATTTGGAAAATTTGTTTTTTCATTGTATATTTGGACACTTAAGATATTGTAATCAGATTTTGCGTGATGGTTCCTGAGATCAAGGAGCAGGTTTTCTTTTATGTCTTGAAGTCAGCTGGCTGCCATTTTGGATTCAGATGGGAGACCATCCCTTTGAAAACTGCACTAATTTAAAAACTACTGGCTCCTTAAAATTCCTGAACAAGGTCACGTAAGAGGCTTCTGTTCACTTACATTTTTGCAGATTGCAGTGTTGGGCCAGCACGATAATCTGCCGCACGTTATTATAAAACAAGCAAGACAAGCAGGATGTTGCCCCTATGTTAGTGGCAGCCACCAGTTGGGGATTCTAGGTTGTGGTCAAGCTGCACATGATGTAAAAAACTTAAGCTAATAAGGGAAAATACTGTGGTGTGTGCATAACACAAAAATTTTGAGAGAGGAAGCTGCATTGGACCTCAGCTTCCTATCATGATTTCCTGCAGAAAAATGGCCACTTGTAGACAAGACAAGCTGCCCTGCTGGATCAAACCATTGGCTCATCTAGTCCAGCATCCTATTCCACCCTCCAGCCAGAGGCCTATGGGAAACCCACAGGTAAGACCTGAGTGCAACAACACTCCCCACATGTGATTCCCAGCAGTAGGCATTCAAGGGCATCCTGCTACAGGGAGTGTATAGCCTAGTAGCCATTTACACACTGTCCTCTGTGTACGGCTAGTGCTGGCCCTACCATTAAGCGGGTTGAGACAGCTGCCACTGACAAAACGTAACCTGCACAGGTAAAACTAGTGCATTTTGGTCAGTGCATGAAGTTGCTCACCTTCGTATGTATTTATAACAAACAGCAGACACAACCCACCATGACTTTAAAGTGCTTATGCCCTTTTCTTTCAGTGGGCTAGTATGAAAACTACAAAATAATTGATTAGTGACAAAATCATACCACAACATAAGCATGCAGCCCTTTATTTTTGCAAAGGTTTTTTTTTTTTTGCTTATGTATTATAGTGTTGTACAAATAAGATATTTACAAAAAGAACCACTCGCCTTGCCACACAGGTTGCTTTTTGAAACCCATCCCTGCCCACCCCCACCCCCCTTGGCAACTCCCAATTGTCCCTCACTGACCTTTTCCCAAAGTGTACTTGAGAACCATGCATAAAATGGACCTTTGGTGTCGAAAACTACTCTTGTCTGTGCCCAGCCGCATACTGTACTTATATTTTATATTTATATATTTATATTTGTATATTTATATTATAATATGTACAGAGGTTTTTCCATTATACAGAACAGTACAGAAGTATACACTTTTAAAAAATAATCCACATGGTAGTACTACATGATTTACCCAGGTCTCAGTAAAATGGAAAAATGAAGGAAGCAAAAGGGAATCAGCAAATGCCTAAATGTAAAAACAATTCTTTTCCTTGGCATTGCAAATTATTATTAAATATAATCTGAATGGCAGTGCAATAGGTAAAGTTGCCTCCTACCACGTCAGTCTCAGTCTTCACTCTTGTCGCTTGTGCAGAGGAAGGTGTTCAGCATAACTATCAAAATGTACGTTATAATAGTATCAAATGTTTTGGCAAAAAAGATTTCTGAAAGTAACCATGAAGGGTTTTTTTTGTTTTTGTTTTTTGACAAAAATAGAAATCTGTAACAAATTTGGATAACACTAAAATAAAAGAAAAATATCTTAGTTTCAGTTTTATAATTTTGCATTATCACACGATGTTTAGTTCTCATACTTAAAAATAGCTTTATACAAAATAACTCGCTTTAATACACTTTATTTTCATGCTCAATCCATGTCTGTGCACTCATACTTCTAGTTTCATTCATACTCCCATTGTACTTTTTTGTAACAGTTTCTGGCTGAAGGGACCCCAACCACCCCCCCACCCTCGCCCTCCCCCCTCTTGCATTTTGACAGCAGCGAATGCCTACAAAACTACTTTTTGTCTCTCACTTGTAATAACCCAGTATTTAGCACAAGTTTCGAATTTCAGCCTGAAACTCTGCAGCAAGTTTGGTATGCGCTCCTCAGCTGCAATACCGGTGGGCAATGTCGACATCAGCAACTGAGAAGGTTTTGTCTGCAACTTGCACTAGCCGGTATAGAGCTTTTAAGTTGATTCCTTGGTGATGGAGGAAGATTGGGCGGGTTTGCTGACACTTCCGTTCTGGGA
Source organism: Podarcis tiliguerta (assembly GCF_965153285.1). Taxonomy (NCBI): domain Eukaryota; kingdom Metazoa; phylum Chordata; class Lepidosauria; order Squamata; family Lacertidae; genus Podarcis; species Podarcis tiliguerta. Next base: position 38,564,981 of record NC_139545.1, on the reverse strand, counting down.
CTTGTAGCTGGTGAAGCTGGGTGTGTGGATCGAGCGGATGCTCTTCGACCCTTGACTCAGTGATGAGGGAGAGGAGGAGGAGAAGGGGGGAGAGGAGAAGGAGGAAGAGGAAAAGGGAGCTGGAGGAAGAGGGGGTGGCCGGCCATTTTGAGTCTGTATTGAGAATGAAAGAGGATGGTGACCTTTACCTGTGTGAGCGGGACTCTGGAACTTCAAGGAGCCATTCGAGACAGAGGGGATTAGGGAAGCGGAATGAGGAGGGCGACCTGTTGAAGGACTGAGAGGGTTAGAAGACGGGGCAGAGGCTTTAGTAGGGGGGCTCAGAAGGTTAGTGCTATCACCACTAGAAACAGAGCTACTTTTCCCAGAGGTGGAAGGAAAGGCTGGGATTTTTGAAGCAGACAGGTTAGGGGAAGTGGCCTTACAGTCCCCACCAGCTCTCTTAGCACTTCCATTAGCCTGTAAATAAATAAAGATGGTGGGAGACAATTTAAGTCAACATACACAATAAACCAAAAAAAGAGGAGCTGTATGGGAAAATAGGCTTGCAGAAAGGAAGAATGGATATAGTCTCTCTGAAGCTGGCACTAAATCTTGCACCTATGGGCTGGACCTGGGAGGCCTCCCTCCTTCCTTCCTTCCTTCCTTCCTTCCTTCCTTCCTTCCTTCCCGCCACCCCTCCCTCAGCTATGGGACAGAAGATGGACAGAGTGTGGGAGAAGTTGACAGGAGAAGAGGGTGGGGAAAGGAGGGCGCCACAAAAACTGGGCTGTTCACCACATTGGCCATGCTTGTAGGGTTGTTAGGTGAGGGTGGAAACATTTTGGTGGGTGGTTAATAGGCTCTCACTGCGGTCTGTTAAACAGGGAGTTAGTATCGACAGTGTCATCTGAAATGCTTCAAACGGCATCTGTTCCCGTCGCTGACATTTAGGAAACTGCAGCCGAGTACTGGAACAAAACTCAAAAAAGCAGGAGATGGTTTACTGCAGACATGCGCAAGCATGAGGGAGGGAGGGAGAGAGAGAGAGAGAGAGACAATGCTACCATTAAATATTTTCATGCCCCCCCCCCCAATTCCCTGGATTTCCAATTCCAGATTTCAGCGGGAAGACAAAAGTCCATTATTTGGTATCATCCAAGTCGGTCACTTGACTTACACATTTACCAAACACACACAATCCGCTTTCAAGTCCAACCCAAGCTTTGGGTTTAGGGTAAAACTACCTGTCTGTACTGGCGTTGATCCTGTAGCTTGTGCGGTTTGCTTGTTTTGTCTGCGTTGCTTTGCTGTCTACTTTTTGCGGCTGCAGGGATTGGCATCCTGCTGGTCTGTGACGTGCTGGTTGAACCCTGTGAGGAAGGTTGGGGTGCCAAGGGGAAGGGGAGAGAGATAAGGGAAACGTGGGGTGAGCATCAGTGCATGGGCAAGGTGGAGGCTCACGCACCATGGCCAAAGCTGCTTTGAGTGAGAAGGCAAAGCCCCCAAGACATGCACGGGAAGCACCAAAAGGATCCACACCACAAGGCACACCACTGGTGTTAATTCCAGGAATCAAAAAGGGAGGTCAAAGGCTCAACTACAGATCAACCTACGTTTAACTGGCAGTCCCAGGTATTTTGATTCGCCCACAGCTGACCAAGCTTCCTTTGATTGCCCATCACCAATCAGCAGGAGAGATTTTATTTTATTTAAAATAAAACCACACACAAATCTATTAGCTGTTAGACACCTAATGGATGCACCAAACAAGCCACCCGAAAGGAAGCAAACCAATCAGAAGACACCTCTTGCTTAATGGTGATTATTACGGCAGATTTTGTTTTAGAAAGCAGCTGGAGTTGTGATTTCTCATACTAAAGTACCTTACGTGAAGTTGACGGTATTGAGGAAGGGGGTTCAACATCAGCAATAGTCTCTTCCAGCGCTAGGGATTCTTTTGGTGAGAAAAAGCCCGGGACAGAAGTTCCCTCAGATCGGGCTGGAGCTTCAGAAACTGATTTTGGGCTCATCTCACTAATAGTGCTCTCCAGTTGCTTAATAGTCTGCTCCAGGCTGTCCAGAGTCCTGTACGTGTTCTTTCTAATTTCTTCAGTCCTAGAAGTCTGTACAGTTAGGTTTGGCTCCTCCTTCCCGGAAGCGTCATCGGGCCGACTGCTCGGGATTTCAAACCTTTTTGCCTCTTTGTGCTGTTTCACAGTGCCGTCCTCCTCCTCCTCTTCATACACAACCACTTGCAAAGTTTTCTTGCCGGTTTTAGTCCCTGTGCGGATTGCCTGCGTAAGAGCAGCCAGCTGCTTTTTAGGAAATTTAAACTTGAATTTCTTCTTTGTATCGGGAGTGTCCAGCTTTGACTCTGGATGTGGCGCATAAATGTAAGGAGATTTCCTGAGATCCACCTCATCTGTTTCCTGCCCTTCAAGGAGTTTGGCTTGAGTCGCTGAATTAGACAGATAGCGTTGTCTGAAGTCCTGCTCAAATCTGCCGCTTGTTGCGTCATCAGCCCCATGACTCCTATGACTGTCTGCTCTGGTAACTCCTATGTTACGGGCACCATGTGTCTCAGGTTCTTGGTCTTCTTCCTCCTCCTCTTCTTCCTCTATCTTCTCTTCTGTCATCATTTTTTCCAGCTCTTCATCACATTCCTCAAATATCGTTGAAAGTCTTTTATAAGCTGATCGGATGTCCATTGGCTCATCAAAAATAATGATTACCGGTTTTTTGTCCAAGCAGACCACGGGCTCTTCACTTTCACGGTTCTCTAGCGTCCCTTGTTGGGATGTTGCTTCCTTTCTGGAATCAATGTTCACAGTTTGCACATCTTCTCCCTGCCTGTTGACTATATCGTGGACCTCTCCACTGGACAGAAACTGGACTGCCGTTTTGGTAATCATGAAAGCAATGTTCTCCGATGGTGGGCTTTCATCACTTGGAGAGCTAGTTGGCGACTCTGCCTCATCCATACTATTTAAGGTAACATTTCTAGGTGCCTTATGCCTCAGCACAACTTGATTATAGGCCCCAGCAGACATTTCTTGTTCCTCTGGAGACTTAGGAGAAGCCTCCTGAGTGTATGAGTCTGTTTGACTGACAGGAGGTGCCCCTGCACCACTGAGAGGCTCATTCTGGGGTGAACCATGACCAGTCTCTCTAAGTGCAGCATTGGTTGACCTTTGTCTTCCAGTTTCAACTGCGGGACATTGTGCTTCTTCAGGCCCCGTCTTCCTTTCATTGTCTAACACAATGGAGCAGTTTGTTTTCAGCTTAAGAGAATTTGTTTGTGCATACTCCTTATTCTCCAAAAGCAAATCTTTGCTGAAGGCAGAGTTTTCAGCAATGCTGGGAGCATCCGAGACCATCTCTTCTGTCTGGTGCTTGGGATGGTCACTATCTTTTGTTGCCTCCCCATACACCTAGGGGGAAGAGTTGCATTACTTAGTTACTGAGGGATACAACTTTTTTTTTTAAGGCTGGGACTATTTCCCCCCAATTATTTAGCACATCATCAGATAAAGTACAGATAATGTGAACGGGCCACTTTCTACATCAATGCAGAGCCATTTCCATGGTCTTCAGCGGGTTTTTGCACCTCTTCCAGGGGTTTACTCCAAATCTGGTAGAACTTTGTATTACATACAAAACTATGCAGGCAGACAACACGGGTTCTAGAATGAGTCCTTTAAGCAACCCCTCCATAGACTTTACATCCTGTACAACATTTGTGCCATCTTGATAATATTCCTCCCTTTCAATGATTGTTTTGTATGAAACAGAAACCTTTCATTTAGGCTGTTGGACTAAACTTGGTTAGGAAACAGTGACCACACCATTAGGACTAGAATGCTGACTGCTAACACTGAAGCCAGTTCTCCAAGCTGACTAGCTCAGAAAGGCCTCTTCCTCTGGTATAACCATTACATTTGATTAGCGGGTGGGGTTTTTTAGTTTTTCTCCAGCTGGAGGGCTGCATTCTCCAGTGAGCAACCTTTCAGGGGTCACATCTAAGTGGAAGGTGGGGCAACGGAAGTGACTCTCTTATCTTGGTACAGTAGGTTATGGTCCAGCCACACAAAAGCCAGAGGTTTTTATGTCTACACTCATCCATGGGCATGGTTTGAGTTCAAGGACACATGTCAGCCAGGCAGAAGAACTGGAGGAGGCTGTGGAGCAGGGGCAAAGAGGGGCATGGCTTAGGGAGAGCCCCTAGGGCAAGGCAGAGAGGCCCAACAAGGCATCCCTACGGTAAATAGCTTTCGGAGCTTGTTTATTTAGAAGAGCTACATTTTTCTTTGTAACCCAAGAGGCTCTCAAGAGTGGCTTGCAAAGAAGTCTTGCAAAACAATCACATTCAAACCTGGTATTAGATTAGATGGTGGCAAGAACATTGCTGGTGGCGTTTCCTATCCCTCATCCTCAGTCTCTCCTGATGTTGACATTAGTACTGAATGTCGCAACTGATACAAAAGTGGATTTTTACACGCAGAGTCAATACCTTATTTTATAGGAATGGAGAAAAGCAAGAGGTAAAAATCCCGGGTGTGGTTGAAGAGGCAGCACCCTGGGAAAAGAAGCAGCAGCTCCCACTGCGAGGTACAACATTGTCTGTTTCTGCTGAAAATGGATTAAGTAGGTCTGCTGGCACAGCCTATGCATTTTGGCAGCAGGAACTGCTGCAAGGGCCCTTTTCCCCTGCACACACACACACACACACCCTGGCCAGCTCCAGCATCTACTTGCAACACTACAACGGTCCTCAGTACTCGTGTGTATCGAGGTGGATTTATGACTCCTGGTTTGCAAAAACGACTCCAATAGTGACTGGCTGCGGGGGAGATCAGGACATCTTGCCTTTGCATTTCAAATGCATTCCTGCTAGTTCAGTAAAAAAGTGCTCCCAACTTGTTACTCTGACCAGCAGTGCTACAAAAGGATGTGCAACGATGAGATAGAGAGTCAAATGCTTCCACTGATAGACTACAGTTTTAGTCTGTTCGTAACAGAAACAACTTCAAGCAAAATTGTTGCTGGACCACAACAAAAAAGGTATAGTCACATAATTTGAGAATACAGTGGTGCCTCGCAAGACGAATGCCTCGCAAGACGGAAAACCCGCTAGACGAAAGGGTTTTCCGTTTTGGAGGTGCTTCGCAAAACGAATTTGCTATGGGCTTGCTTCGCAAGACGAAAATGTCTTGCGAGTTCCTGCGGGGTATTTTTCCTCCCCCCCCCCCTTTCCCCAAGCCGCTAAGCTGCTTATCAGCTGGTCTGCTAAGCCGCTTATCAGCTGATCCGCTAAGCCGCTAATAGCGCTAAGCCGCTAATAGGGTTGCTTCGCAAGATGAAAAAAACCGCAAGACGAAGAGACTCGTGGAACGGATTATTTTCGTCTTGCGAGGCACCACTGTATAGGATTGTCCATCCACATTAGATAACAATCCTAGTCCATTGGCAGGATCTGCTACAGGTTTTGGAGTGCTTGTGGGCAAGGCAGCCTCCAGGCTCTGCCCCCCAATAAGTAAGTGTAGCAGATCCATGGGGCTCTCTTCAGGAGGCCCCCAGCAAATGCTCAACTTTCCTGGGCCTCCATGTCCCAGCCCTGTCCATTGATACACCAACTGTATCAATCTCCAGAATCAGAATGACTATCCTGTCACACTAAAGCCATCACAAGTTCAAGTTAACTACTTGTTTTTCAACACGGGTGTCTTGATTTTAAAAACACAGCACAGTACAAGAGTCTGGAAGACAACTATCATTGTACAAGAGGCAACTTAAAACTTGCTCCCACCCCATGCATATGTGGTTTGTTAGCACGTCAAGGAAACCATAACCCCTCCTAAGGATCCAGGAGAAAAGGTGAAAAAGGTTTCATGCAAACCAAGCAGAAGTCAAAAAGAGCCAAAGATGTAGGTGGCATTACATGGACAATTGGCATGAAGTGTTTCATGTGTTGTCGGAAATATTCTGGCTTCTAGGGTCAAAAGGCTATTCAGTATTATTATTTAAAGCTAGCAAAGCGCTACATGCTGCTCAGAGCACATGAGAGAGATGGCTCACTGCATGTTTCATCTCGCCAGTTGCAGGAAATCGGGAAGCCAACATCGAATGCTGCCTTGAGTATGCCAAGTTAGAGGTGTTGAGTATACATACACAAAGCTACCCTGCAGCATAGCTCAGTCAGTAGAGCATGAGACTCTTAATCTCAGGGTTGCAGGTTCAAACTACACTTTGGGCAAAAGGTACTCTATGGTCTGGATTGTGTTTATCTTTGCTAGGGAAGGAAAAGATGGCCTTGTTCCCTGGAACAGGGAGTTGAACCGATGGAGTTACATTTTTATTCAGGTGCAGCATCTTAATTCCACCTGATTCTACTTCAGTTATAGCTGAACAAAATTCCTAAGCAGGTATTAATACCACCCCAAAGGTCCCCTAACTATGAATGCAAAAATTAGAAAGGAATCTGCTTTGTGTAACAATTTGCCTGGAGCTTTAGAGCTATTGCGTTGAAAGCAATATTGAAACTGGCAATTGCTTTCCCCAGTTGGTGTTATCATATGCATTCCAGCTACTGCTCCTCTTATTATAAAGCAAACTTTCAAAGCAATACTGTGTTTACTCAGGAACTGTCCCACTGTGGTCAATGCAGCTTACTCTCCGGTAAGTGTACGTAGGATTGCAGTTTGTCACTGGTCTGCAGCAAAATGGGCACTACTTTATTTCAATTTTCTTACCTTAGTATTCTCAGAGCCAAATTCAAACGCTGTGTCTTACAGACACTCAGATCACTACAGTGGAACCTTGAGTTGTGGACGTAATCTGTCCTGGAGGCACGCCCACAACTCAAAGCGTTCACATCTGGAAGTGCTGCGTCTGTGCATGCGTGGGGTGCGATTTAGCGCTTCTGCTCATGTGTCAGCAGCGAAACCCGGAAGTAACCGTTCCAGTACTTCCGGGCTTGCCGCAGGATGCAACTTGAAAAGATGTAACCTGAAGCGGACACAACATGAGGTATGACTGTACGTTTAAACACTGTATCCTTTCTTTGGTCTCAAGAAGATAACCTTAGGTGATGTCACTGTTGGAATGGTTAAAATTTATTTCAGATTTACGTTAGAATTTTGATTGCACAGTTGGTTCGTTTTGGGGATTGATACCTGTTTTCTATTCTGCTACAGATTTGTTAGCTACCTTGAGTTTCCCCGGAAAATTAGGTGTGATAGAAAATTTAAAAATAAAAATGCCTAAACTTCAGATCTTAAGAGCATTTGTACCCCACTGTACAACAGAAGTAATCCTAAGATTTGTGTTGAGTCGCTTAAACATTTCCTCATTCACCACATATTAATTCTGTTTTCCTAAAGGCTAGTAGCATCTTGAGAACCTTGGTGCTAAGATGGGTCACAAATCTAGATACATGAAAACACAGCCAACACAGCACAGAGAGAGAGAGAAAGAGAGAGAGTAAACAATGCACAAGGCACAGGGTTAGTTTGGAAGCAAGGGAAGAAGGTGAGGCCAAGAGGATGTGGCAGAACTCAAATGCCACTGTTACCTTCTTCTCCTTGGGATGTATTAAGGCCACAGGCCTTGCATCTTTTGTGTGAGTGTCATTTCTGGACTGTTCAACATGGCTGTTTGAGTTTACATCCATGTAAGAGCACTTCTGGAAAGCCTAGAGAGTTAAAACATGGCATGTTATCGGAAGACCTTTTCCAGTCAAGAGCCAAGTCACTTCCTGGAGCCGTTCCAGTCAAGAGTTTGCTTGCTTACTTTTTTCCTCTGAGCTTCTTCAGGACCGACTCTGATCAAACAAGGCTATATCAACAGGGGCCCAGAAATTATGTCTAGGCTGAAAAGCTAAGGGTTAGTTCCTACTGGCCAGCTGTGAAGCCCTGTCTCAAAATGATAGCACAGCAATACTATATGAATTGGCTGATGAAACTACATGCCTCATGTCATGCGGGTTTATTTAAAACAAACCTTTAACCTGACAATCATGCCACAGCTAATGTTACCCAGAGATCTTTATGTGGCATACAAAGTTATAAATTCAATAATGGTTTCTCTCTCTTCCAGTCCACACTAATTGTTTGAAATGTTACAGGCTGAAAAAAGGTTACTGAAAGAGAATCAAGCTCCACACTGCACTCCCCAGCCTTGTTTTAGAGCTGGAATCTACAGCTGCTAGTTCTTTGTAACAAGAATTCTACACCTTTTGAGTAAGAGCAAGTTGTGACCAACGGTAAAAATAAAAGCGTCCCAGAACATTATTACCTCATTAGTTTGCCACAGCAAGGAGGGCCTGCCATCATAGTTAGCCCCATGAGAAGATTTGTTGAAGCTTGATAACCATCTATGTGTTCACCTCCTTCTTGGAATCACTGACAGATGTGAGAGCCAGTGGAGATATTATTTTAATATAATGAATAGTTTTGTCTTCCACAGACTCTGGCACGAAGAGTGCCCCCAAAGTGCACGTCAAATATGCAGTCAATACCAATCGCATAGTAAGCAACACAATCTAGCCCAAGTCAGTCACAGCTCTCAAGAGCAACCGAACAGGACTTGATTGTGACTGACAGTTGTTAGATTGCGCCCCTAGACTTCTGCAATGTCACAGAAAAACCATTCGTTACAATGAACGAGCAGGCTAGATAATCCTTAGGCAAGTTCTGAATACTTGCTGACAATAGGATCCGGAGTTCAAACCACTGGAATCTAACTCTGATCTTTGGCCTGTTTATGGCCACAAATATTCAAATCCTCTTTCAGATCCAGTTTTTCCTGACCTGAACCAAGTTGTACCGGTATATGAAATGGATGTGTGCACCAGAAAGCCATAGAAACAAGCTTTCCCCCTCTTATCCCATTTACTTACGCCTGAGACCATATCTTGATACAGGCTGCAGCAATGAGCGACAATGTGTATTTCCTGAAGGAGCTCCCTTGCCCATTAAATAGGACTTAATTCCCTTGGAATATCCAAGGTACATATCTCTGCAGGTCCAGCCTCGTCATACCTGTAATTCTGCCATTATTCTGTCTCCATCCTCTTCCTCCTCCTCCTTTGCAGGTGGAATTGTGCCCATAGCCAGGGGTTGAGGAGAGGCATGGTCTTCCTTAGGGACTTTTGGCTGTGCTCCTTGAGCAGCATCTTCACTGCTTTCCTAAGTAGTATAACAAACAATTTAAAAAAACTAATATTTAAGCAATTCGACCATTAGCATGACACCAACAAAGCGAAATGCTCCCCTCTATTACATTTTCTTTAGTTTCCTGAAGGGGAAGCATCATCCCACCCCATTCTCCAGAAGAAATTCAACATCAATTATCACATTTAGATTTGGCAGCCTAAGACCATGCCATGCTATGTGACGGAAAGATTTTAATGTATCTCCTTGGGCGGCTGGGGGAGATAATGAAACAGACAGATGGATAAATCAAGCAGAGAAGAGCTCACTAGAAAGGTTTCTATGGAACTGTTCTCATCAATTTTGTCAATCTGTGTTAAATATTTGGCTTCTTGAAGATTATTTTCAAATTCTTGAACATGCATAGAATGAACACAGCTTCTAATCTTCCTCACGTTATTATAAATAAGAATACAGGGAGAATGATTCCCATGAAAGCAGCGGTGGGCAGAGCCTACTGTATGAAATGCATTTCCTGACAGTCTTCCTTCGATGCCCGTTTGGGTCACAAACCTCCAAACACCCACCCCACCCCATTGGCAACCTAAGTAAGAAAGACATTGTCTTGCCCAGAAGCTCTTCCTGTTCTGGGTATCTAATTTTGCTTCAATTGCCTCAATCACCAAACCTTGACCAAAGTGCTGTCTTTCCTGGCCACGTAACTGACTTCTCCCAGTCTTGTGCTTAGTCCGGATCCTATCAGATAACTGCGACGCGGAGGTGGAGGAGGTGGAGACTTCACTGGCTTTTCGGTCTCCTGCTCTGGGTTAGGAGCCTCTTCTGAAAATTCAAGGTGCGACAATGTGGTAGATGCAGTGGTTTTAAAAACATGGCCTACCACCCTAAAGTTAACCAACATGGTATTCCACTTATGTTTGATGGGAGATTTAACGTGCTGCTCAAGTTTCCAATTAAGCATGTGTTTGATGCTCAGTGTAGAAACCCTCTTGAACAGAGCATTGATCAATGGGGCCTGAAAGTGCCAGATCCTTGGTTGCACTGTGCCCAAAATTGCTTTGTAAGGTATTGCTTTAGAGCAGGCAAGTCCAACAGGTAGATCGTGATCTACCGGTAGATCACTGGACGTCTGGTAGATGACTGGCTCACCCCAAAGAAGCTCAGCAAGTTTTGCTCCCCTAAAAAAAAGGACCTGAACCCCCCAAAACAGGGCTTTCCTTTCAAAAAAAAAAAATCAACAACTTAGACCTGAATCCCAAAAAAGGGGGTAGATCACTGCCCATTCTTAACTCTGTGAGTAGATCGCAGCCTCTTGGGGGTTGGCCACCCCTGCTTATAGGGTAGAGGCTGCTTCTAAGGACACAGGAAGGAATGAGTTGGACCATTGGGTTCATCTAGCTCATTATCAACTACACTGGCAGGCAGAGACACTCCAGAGTTCCATGCAGATCATCTTTCCCAGCCCTACCTGAAGGTGTCAGGAGCTTTTCTGCATGCAGGTGCCCTACCACTGAGTTATGCACCTTCCACTTATCAGCAAGTAGGGCCTACATTCCCACCAATATGTTTTCTCTAAGACTTGGAGCTCGGAAGTCAATAGTTACTGTTTTCTTTCACATTTAAAAGAGAGTCCAACATCGAAGCTCCACCCATCTATCTTACTGTAATGCACTAAGCCTTACCAGAGACTTCTGTTTTTTCTGCTGCGTCCGCTTTCGGTGAGCCTGTGGCTTGTGGAGGCATCTCAAGGTTTGGGATTGATTTCATGATATTGGCTTGTGCTTCTTCGAGGAGTTTTTCAAATTCTTTTCCGTTGTAGTGATCGAGGTTCTGCCTTTTCTCTTCCCATTTCTTCTCAGCTTTCTAAGAAGAAACACACACAGAGGGGAATATTTTGAAATCAGTTTGGGCTTCACTCTGTATTTAAAATTTTTATTTATAAACTTTTAGATGAATCAAATATGCAGAAGCTCCGAGTTCTGCTAGCCATCTTTGACAAATGAGATTTATTAATGTCATGCTAAGTTTGGCACTCAAGAAACAGGGCTCCTATACTGTCCAAAAAGACAGCCCAGAGTTCTCCTGCCTCATTCTTAAGATGGCCAACGGCACCCGAAACCCTCCCTGCCACAACATGCACCATGTGTACCTCAATTGACAGAGCTCTGTTCCTGGTACTGGCGCTGTGAAGTTCCTCGATAAAAAGGCTTTGCATGGTGGAGCCATTAACTTGGGGTGACTGAGGTGCCTGCGTTTGCTGGGTGGTCGCTGTCACTGCGGCTGCAGCAGACTCTGGCATGGCAGGCATCAGGTGGCATGATGCGGATGAGCCTGCCGAGGGGCTGTTTGCCACGGGAGAATTGGGGGCATTGCTGACCAGTGTTGTTGAATGCTGAGACTGATGCATGACCACCGGGGAGCTTTGTGCATGGTGGACGGTCATGCTCGAGACAGGGATCACCTCTGACCTGACAGACAGTTCGGCTGAGGGGTCGCCAACCTTTTGCTTTGGGGAAGCGGGGCTCTTTGCAGCGTCGTCCTGTTTTTTCAGAACTTCTGCCGCCGTCGCTTTCTCCATGGCATTGTACTGGGCGGCCTGTGAGGGATCCACACCTTTCAGCAGCCCATCGGTAACATGCCTACAGGAGGAAGACAGTCACACGGTGAAGTATATATATAGCTAGCCCTGTCTTGTTTCTCTATTGAAGAAAGGGCTCCCTCTAGTGATTTTCTGTATGAAAGTGACACTGCTTTTATAATAGGGGTGGAGAATCTCATTCTTTGGGCTCAAATGCGGCCTTCTGTCTGGCCTTCAGAACTCTCCCCAGTCTATACCCCTCACTAGTCCAGCCTTGCACACATTTTTGCCTACCTGAGAAGTAGGCTTAAACTCTGATGATGTCTTGCTTTTCTGGCTAGAGAGCAGCATGTTAAGTGTGTGCAGAATCAAACCTACTGTAAAGGTAAAGGGACCCCTGACTGTTAAGCCAAGTCTCGGACGACTCTGGGGTTGCGGCGCTCATCTCGCTTTACTGGCCGTGGGAGCTGGCATTTGTCTGCATACAGCTTCTGGGTCATGTGGCCAGCATGACAAGCCACTTCTGGCGAAACCAGAGCAGCACACAGAAACGGCGTTTACCTTCCCGCTGGAACAGTACCTATTTATCTTACTTGCACTTTGAGGTGCTTTCGAACTGCTAGGTTGGCAGGAGCAGGGACTGAGCAACAGGAGCTCACCCCGTCGCAAGGATTCGAACTGCCGACCTTCTGATTGGCAAGCCCTAGGCTCTGTGGTTTAAACCACAACGCCAAAAGTAAAATTCACATTTGGCGCCATGCTTGTTTATATCTCTAGCACTGCTCACCACTGGCAGGAAGCTCTCAGAAGTTGTCAAATAAGGAATACAGCCGCCGGACTGAAAAGGATTTCTCATTGTTGGGTTGATGAGGCATTAAAGCTAAGCGTAATATATCCCTTCTCACACATGGGAGCCAGCTGTGTGAAAACCAGCAGGGCTGCTTGAGCTGTGGGGCAGGCAGATAATTTTTAGACTCTGGACTTAACTATCTTCTAGGGGTAATTCTTCAAATGTGGCAATGCAAGACTGCTGTATTTGTTGGGTCCCGGGAGTGAGGCCCTAGACTTCTGCCACGAAGTCCAGTCCTGATGGCACCTCCACCACTGAGCACTCTTATTGGTCCACAGGCACCTGTTGTGTAGGTTGGTGCCAAACCCTGACATCAGGCCCATCTCACACACCTACAGTGCAAGAAGCCTAACCATATCTACTCAGAAGTGAGTCCTATTGAATTCGATGGGAACTACTAGGGTAAGGAGGACTGGGAGGCTGAGAATCTTCATCTGAACTCTTTGGGCTGTAGAACAAAAAGGAAGAAGGATAAGAGAAAACCCTGTCCTTTTCTGATTGATTGATTGATTGATTGATGGATGGATGGATTGATTCACTCACTCACTCACTCACTCACTCACACCGTTCTATTCCATTCATGAATCACTTCCTGTGAAACATGAAAACATAAACAATAGAAACATAGCTATATAAAACAATTATATAATTTGTAATGGCATCAGGCCAATGACCTGTCCAGAAGAATGTAAAAAAGAAGAAGAAATAAATAAACAGAAGCATAAAATATATCACCTCCGGAGGGTGGTGAGGATATCGGTCATGCTGCGAACTCTCTTCAGTAGGATGTCTAGTTTATGAGGTTCCTCCTTTAAAAACCTCACAGCTTCCACCTCGATGCGGAGAATGGCCCGCATTTTATTCTGCAGTGTTGGAAATTCACCTGCAAAAACAAGAGCCATAAAGCATTTTTAAGACAGAGAGGAAGACCAGCATGGTGTTGAACTGTTTCTTTAAATCTAAAGGTTCATCATTGTTTCACCCAATGTGTATACCTTTAAGGGGCCAGAGCAAGGGCCAGAGTAAACTAACGAGATCCAGCCTTGCAGCTGTGAGGCATAGCAGGTGCTGCTGAGTTGCATTGATTAAGCTGTGTTGGGAATTGGCCACAGTATATAAGGAGCAGCACCTAGCTCTGCCATTTTACCCTGGGGATGGGTTGGTGGTTGGGTTGTGTTTGTTTGTTTGTATTTAGTGTTTAAGGAGTTTTTGTTTTTCTTATTAAAACCTTGTTTAAGTTATTTTTGAGTCCCTTCTTTTTACTGCAAGCTCTCCCCAGCAAGCTCTCTGCGCTACTATACTGCAAAAAGCCAACACATGGGCCTAATTATCCCCCCCCACACACACACCCCAAAATAAAAATTGGGGGAGGCGGAGAAAATCTCCAAATGGACTATATAAGCGACCCCGAGATCTACGGATGAAGAGTAGTTTTACAAATTTAATAAATAAAATAATAAAGCAAGGAAGTCACCTTTGAGGGTGGCGACAGCCTCTCCAACCTGCCGTAGAAGAAAAGCCCCATCTTCAACATCTTTCAGTGTAACAGTCCTATTGGCTGTAAGGGATTCCTTCTTCAGATCTTCAACAAAACTTTCCAGCTCACTGGAAAAGCGAGAACAAGAGTTGAACCCTGACTTTGTTTGTGGACAGGCAACGCTAGGGACAAAATCCATTCTCAGCACCTGGGATACCGTCCTAATTTTTGTATACTGTATTGGCCCAAATATAAGCCGCACCTGCAAATAAGCCACACCTTTAAAATTCGGGGGGGGGGGGGAGGAAAAAAGACAATACAATAAATATAAGCCGCTCCCTTAAAATTGGGTTACAGGTTGAAAATTGCCGCGGTTAGTAGAATTGTAACTCCGAGCCAATTTAAGGCTTTGATCTTTCAAGCCTGCAAAAGTTACTGTACAATTGCTAAAATCACAACTCTCTATACAATTGCTACAATTCTGCACTCACACCCGTAAATCAGCAAGAAAACATTTTTTGGTTCTGTTTTACCGTATGTCTGTTTCAGGAGTGATATCCTAAAAGCCAACTTTTGTACTGTTGCGAATTTAAGCAGCACTTTAACTTTTCACGGTCAGAATATGGGAAGAAACTAGAGCTTATACAGTGGTACCTTGGGTTACATACGCTTCAGGTTACATATGCTTCAGGTTACACACTCCGCTAACCCAGAAATCGTGCTTCAGGATAAGAACAGAAATCGTGCTCCGGCGGCGCGGCAGGCCCCATTAGCTAAAGTGGTGCTTCAGGTTAAGAACAGTTTCAGGTTAAGAACGGACCTCCAGAACGAATTAAGTACTTAACCTGAGGTACCACTGTATTCAGGCCAATACGCTATGTGGCAGCAGTGAAACTCTTTACATTAATAATGATGGAGTTCATAGGGCTGATGTGAATATACAATTGCAAATCTCTGCTAAAGTACATTTTCTAAAAACAATAAATCACATTTCTTTTATTAACATATATGAAACATACCAAATGAGACAGCCCAAAGCCCCCAAAATATATATGGGCTATTCTTCCTGCTTTGTGCTATTTTTGCTTTGTGTTCTGATTAAGTCTTTGACAGTATAAACAATTCTGATAATGAATATATCTATGTGATTTATATTCCACAGTGCAGTTGTAAACACATATTTGCTCAGAACTAAGCCCCACTATGCTCAATGGGATTGACTCCAAGGCAGGATTGCAGCATATGATTATTTTCCTCAAGATTCTCCAGCTGTGTGAATAGACTACAGTGTGTTAAATCTATATGATCACTAAAGCTGTAGGGCTTTTAGAGGCAGAAATATGTATTTTAAACTACTCTTAAACTACATATTAAATGGTCAGAGCAGCCCATTGGCTTTCAGAGGATTGCCTGCTAAAGACGATTTTCTATAATCAACAATTAAAACAGAAATATTGTAGTAAAATGGCCAAGGCTGCAATCCTGTACACCAGCCTTTGACAACCTGGTGCCTTCTAGATGTTGTTGGACTACAACTCCCATCAGCCCCAGCCAGCATGAGCGATGGGGAAGGACGATGGCAGCAACATCTGGAGGGGCACCAGGTTGGAAAGGGCTGCTGTCAGACTCACCAGAGAACTCAGGGGGATTAACTTCAGAGGAGGCATGCATAGGATTGTGCTGTAAATAATTCCTCTTAACGCAAGTGAACAGAACTGTTATGAGGAACAGGAACAGCATGTTTAAGAAAAGTATGTCAAAAGATGACAGATTTGCTCAACGCACCTGTATGGGCTACAGGGAAATTCATTTATCAGCAATTCTAGCTAAAACTAGATGTAAGGATTCATTAATATATTAGCTAAAAATAAGAGAATTTTATTCACATCCATGGAAGCTGCTGCAGGCAGCTAACCACTGTAAATAAGATACTCATGTGTCACTTAGCAGTATAGCATAGGATTAGGCTCCATGATGCAAGAAACTGAAATGTGCAAAATTTGTAATCACAAGTAAGGAGACCTGCAACCTTTTCAGAGTCCCCACTTAAACATGCTGAAGGAAACATGACACCCCAAAAAACCACAATGGAAATATTCAGAAATGTAACATCTGCCCCAGTACAATTCTAAACTACGGAATTACAGTTGTACCTTGGAAGTCGATTCAACTTCCAAAATGTTCGAAAACCAAAGCGCGGCTTCTGATTGGCTGCAGGAAGCTCCTGCAGCCAATCAGAAGCCGCTTAAGCTGCATCGGATATTCGCAAACCAGAACACTCACTTCCGGGTGAGCGGTGTTCAGGAGGCAAAACGTTCAAGAACTAAGTTGTTCAAAAACCAATGTACGACTGTACAGGCTAAGAACATCCGGTGAAGAAAAGACATCAAATCTGAAAGCAATTTGAATGTTTCAAAAATCTGATTTGTTGCCTTTTTTTCAATTGAAATGAAGAGAGGGTGTGTGTGTGTGTGTGTGTGTGTGTTCCAGCATCCACAGAAACCTAGCACCCAATCTGCCTGGTCACTAGAATGTGGGTAAGAAAAACAACCAACCACGAAAAGGAGACAAGGATCTTTAAAATGTCTCAAAAACAGTCACTAGGGGGCAGCAAGTGAGCAGTACTTGCCAATGTCCCAGGGAAAGAAATTCAGTGCAATGTATACGCTGCCTTTGCAGGGCAGAACTACACATTACACATGTCAGCTCAATTAATGCCCAGCAGCTGTTTATCAGAGAGAAAAAGCAGCTTTGGGAAAGGAATTTGGAGCAGAGAAGCAGCAGCGCCCGTGTTTCTCCTGCTTCAGCTTCTCTCTGCTGCATTTTCCTTCCTTCAAAGGGTTGCAAATGATCTGAAGGCACCCAAAGCCACCACCTTCCTGAAGATAAGCAGGTCTGAGGCTTGCCAGTGCCTGAATGGGAATCACTGGTATCTTACCTTAGGGTTTCTTTTATGTAAAAGAGAGACAGACAGACAGGCAGACAGACAGACAAGGAATACATCTTTCCAACTCTCTCTGCACAAATCTATCTGTCTGTGTTGCAGCTGTAAGTTGATCAAGCTGCAAAACTACTTTAGGGATGGGAGAGAAGGAGAGGTTATGCCAGCCCACCTACCAGCTCATGAGCACCCTGCACAGCCAGCTGTTGCAGCAAATTCACAGGACTTTGAGGACTCTCTGAGAGGAATAGGCATGCTGGCCAAGAAAATGATGAGTGATGCTTTGCCACTCAAATAATGTCTGCTTGTATTGCCGCCTAAGCTGATTTAATCCTATCAGAAGTCAAAGGAGCGTAATCAGCTTAAATACAAGCATTTCGGTTTAATTTCGGTGATTCGTTTGAGATACGCACGAATACAATTGCTGCAAGCAAGCTTTTGGTCCACAAGGGGGGGGTCTCCAAAACAAATTAAAAATGCTTTATATTATTTTAAAGAAAAGATGTGCGAGGATTTCACATGCTGCGGCAGTAAAATACTGTAAAACTAGAACACCCCAGAGCTGAAACCTATAGAAAATGTTTTAACACAGGCACACACAGCACTCTTGTGAACACTTCTTGGAGCAAAAATATATGGAGGCAGAAGAGTATATGATAGTTGGAGTAGCCAGTCAAATACAAGACGCAAGGATGCAGTCACTTGACACTTTTCCATTTGCACTGTTCCAGCCCAACTACTATGTTGTCTCATTGTGGTAATCGCCAGCAGTGGCGTAGCGTGGGGGGTGCAGGAGGGGCCAGCCGCACCGGCCGCAACATCTGGGGGGGGGGTGCTCACACTCGCAGTGCTAAAATCAGTGCTAAAATCCACGGGTTAGGGGGCGCAAATTACTTGCCTTGCCCCGGGTGCTGACAACCCACGCTACGCCACTGATCGCCAGTTATATTACTATTGCTTAACATATATTTAGTGCCAGTGGTATTTTAGGGTCTCTATAGAACACAGATGTTCTTGCACAAAAAAGGATGAGGTCAGAGTTGAGCGTGAAAGAGAAAAGATGCGTAGAGGAAGGTTAAGGCTCAGAAGAGGTGTAACTATGGCAGCGCAAGAATACCTCACCTTTTAATTTCAAAGTGGGCAAATGAGTAACACACATGAGACATTAGATATGTACCAGGACACTTCAAGCAACCACAAGCCATGACCTGTGCTTGCAAGATAAGAGATCCTTATGCACAGGAACCAATATAATTGCAAGGGTTGATGATTCTTTTGTGTGGGCTGGTTGTAGCTCAGGGTTCCCAGATGTTGGTGGACTACAACTTCCATCATCCACAGTCAGCCAGTGGTCAAGGATGATGGGGGTTGTAGTCCACCAACATCTGTGGACCTGAGGTTGAAGAACACTATAGCTTAGTAAGATTTTAAAATCATTCGAAATAGCTTGAACTGTCATTAACTGATTCAGATAATGGCAAGACACCTGTGGACTCCAGAATCACATGCCTTCAAAGAAGGTGGTAGGGTCCTGTGCTATCCCTGGAAATGGCAAAAATGACACAATTTCTAAAGCACAAGGATTGAAAGTGTCAGACAGAAGCTGATAATAAAATCACCCTTGAAAACAGAGAAGCCATTCTGCAGATGCAGCATTCTGTAAATTGTGAGGAGTGATAAAAACAATTAATTTGCTAATGAGTAACTAACAAAATGTACACTGAAGAATTATTTGGACAGGGGATTGATTTTGCTGCAGTTTAATCAGCAAGGGTATCCGTCACCTTCACAGAAAGGTAGTTTAAGCTGATGGCCAAGTCAATAGCAAGAAATCAATTAAAATATATCAAGAAATGTCTTGTTGTAAACTCTTGGGCTGCTGTCCAAAAGCTCACTTAATCAGGGATTGGATTGGATTGGATTGATCTTTATTACGGCCATTGGCCCGTTACACGACAGTTTCCCATACCAACATATTATACTTAAAACTCCAAATTTAAAATCGCCAAAGCTTACAAAAGACAAACAGTAACCAAAGCAAAACAAAAACAAAAACCGCCATCATACAAAACAGGAACCACCACCATACATTGCAATAAATTTGTAACCTATACATCACCCTCTACTCATAAATTAATCAGGGGTATCAATGGTGATATCGCCCAAAACATAGATCATGATTTAAAACAATGGTGATATCACCTAAAACATAGGTCATGGTTTAAAGGGGTTGTCCGAATCACACAGGAGACCGTTTCTCTTCTTTAGGGATAGGACGCTGATCAGGAATCTGGCAACCATGAGTGATTTTAGGGGGTCATCATCAATTAGTAGATATCTCAGTTTGGCTTCAATTGTGTCATCGGCAATTCCCTTAAGATATTGAGCAAGAAACTTGCTCCTGGCCGGTAGGTGAAAAGCACAGTCAAAAATTATGTGATGCAACGATTCCGGTGCCCCACTGTTACAATCACATAAGAGCGATATCTGTCCATTGGAGAATCTATTTCTCAGCACGTTCGATGGGAAGGTGTTGAATCTTGCCTTTACAAAGGCATATCTATGAGCTGAGGAAGTTAAGGAATTCAAATAGTTTGGGAGCCTTAAGAGGGGTAATAAACCAAGATTTAGAGGTGAGCAGGTACCATTGCCCAAGATCATTTTCTGCTGCAAGTCCATCTCCTCTAGCTTACAGGTTACTGTTCTTTTAGCTGGGACTATGTCCTGCTCTAATAATTTGGATGGGGAAATTCCCATTGCCGTAATTTTCAGCTGTAAATTTTTTACCCATGGGCTCTGGAAATCATCTCTCCACATACATTGTATCAAGTACAAGTTTGGGAGATTGTGCCATAGAGATAACCAGTGACAGAGTATGTGCTTCCACAGAGCATTTTCCAGGGATACAATATTAAGTTCCATGCGTAACGCTGTATTACTTACACAGTTGGGTAGTTTCAATATCCCTCTTAAGAACTGATTTTGAATGACCTCCAGGTGAGATAGGTTGGCAAGGGTCCCCCAGATTGAGATGGCATAAGCTATTGTCGGGATCACCTTGGCCTTGAAGACTTTCAGCGCCGATGGGATATGAAGGGCCCCATCGGTGAAGAAGAATCGCAAGATCGCCAAGGAGATAGCTTTGGCTCTATTTGTAACATAGGCTACATGGGCCTTCCATCTGAGGTTATGTTGTAACCAAACTCCCAAATATTGGAATCTATAGACTTGTTCGATGACTCTCCCATCAATTCTCCAATTATGGAGTTTCCGGCTCTTTGAGAAAATCAGGATCTTAGATTTTCCATAATTAATTGTAAGGGAGTTTGCGCTACAGTATGATCCAAAAATTTTTAGGGCCCTCCTGAGACCTACTCTAGAAAAAGAAAGAATGACTGCGTCATCCGCATATAGTAACAAGGGGCAGCGATAGAGTGCTAGGCGGGGTGCATGAATCCTTTCTTGGGCCTCTATTAGGGGAGTCCTCATGTCACTTATGAACAAATTGAACAGGAGTGGAGCCAATATACAACCCTGTCGGACACCTCTGTTAATGGGAATTGAATTCGTGAGATCACCCTCCGGGGTGAATCTCACTCTGGCCGCTGAGTTCTCATGGAGTTTGATTATTAGCCAGAGAAGCCTTCTGTCAATGCCCCAGCGGATGAGTTTTTCCCAGAGGATGCTCCTGGGGATACTATCGAATGCTGCCTTTAGGTCAATGAATGCTACACAGAGTTGGCCACCCTTTGGGGTGGAGTATTTCCAGGCAAGATGCTGTAAAGTTAGAATGTGATTAATTGTTGACTGTTTTGGGCGGAATCCAGCTTGTTCGGGCCCAATTAATTTTTTCTCTTCGGCCCATTGGTTAAGTCTGTTCAACAGGAAGCGGGCATACAGTTTCCCCACTATTGAGAGCAGACTGATGTTTCTGTAATTCCCCGGGTCATCTGGTGAGCCCTTTTTGTGGATTGGAACGATAACAGCGTCCTTCCATACTTCCGGGATCATTCCAGAGTTGTTAACGGCATCGAAGATGGTCGCCAGAACTTTGGCCCACCAGTCCGCGTGGTATTTTATTGCTTCTGCCGGGATCAGGTCTGGCCCAGGCGCTTTCCCTGTTTTGAGTTTAACGATCAGGTCATGGATGTCTTCTGGATCGGTGGGGGGCCAGAGGGGAAGCTGATGTTGAAATTCATCTCTTGTGTTAGCAATACAGTCAGTTGTGGCAAAGTAATTTTTTAAGTAAGATTCCCAAACCGGGGCAGGAATAATAGTCAAAGGGTATCTTTTAGTTCTTTTATTTACCAGGAGCCAAAATTGTCTGGAGTTCCGTGATGATGAGGCTTCTATGATTGCTCGCCATTGATTCACTTGCCATTCCTGTCTGGCTCCCTTTTGAATTTGCTTGTAGGCCGATTTTGCTTGGAAATATTCTTTTGGCAAGACCGTTGCCCCGGAGGCTTTATACTCTTTGTAGATGTTACCGAGAAGTTGTCTAGCCTGTTTACAAGCACTATTGAACCACAATGCACCTATCTTCCTTTGTGTTCGATTTATTTTATGCGTCGGGACAGAGAAAAAAGACGTTAGATCTTCCGACAGATTCGAGAATAGTCTTAAAGTTTGGTCATAATCATAATAATCCTCGGTTAAGCCTGAATATGCTTGTTTTAGTCCTTGTTGGAAATATGCTGAGTATTTTTGGGCCTGTAATTCGGACCACTTTACACTTTTGATTTGCAATACTGAGTTCATAATCAGATGTGTTGGGTGTCTGTTTCCATCTGGGGTCCAGTCTATAGTCATTGTGGCGACCAACGGTAGGTGGTCGCTCAGATGAATATTTTCAACTTTGAAATGGGAAACTCTGGGGAATATGTCATGAGATACTAATATATAATCCAGGACACTGTTTGCAGAGGAGCTTATGTGTGTAAACTCGCCCGGTACGTCAGGCAGGCAGTTCCCGTTTAGAATCACTAAGTTTAGACGTAGTACCAATTGGTAAAGAAGGGTTCCCGCTTCATTTACCCTTTTGTCTTTGGAAAGTCTTTGATTATGGAGGGAGAGGTCATTAATGAATTCTGGGGTTATCCACCATTTGGCTTTGATTAAAGACTCCCAGTTTGTTGCAATGCGAGCGTTGAAGTCCCCTGCTATAACATTGGGTATATTGGGGTATTTGGAGTGGCAAAAAGTGAGATGTTCCTCCAAGGTTCCCCATTTATTGTATAAGTCTGCAATATTGCCTCCAGGAGGAAGATAAACATTTGTTATAACAAGTTCAAAGTTTTCCCCCGTAATCAGGGCTGTAATTGCAAAGGTGGAAGCATTTACAAGCGTGAGTTTTGCCTGTATTTTCAAGGAAATTGCTATAACTAATCCTCCTCTGGGCCGGCCTCCTTTAGTAGACGGGCATGCCGGTAATGATGTAACATCAAAACCATTAATATCTACTCTCCCCTCTTCCCATGTTTCCTACAAGAGAATTACTTGGTGTGAGTTTATTAGTTTTACAAAGTCCGGGTCAGATTTTTTCCCCTTCCAACCTGCTATATTCCAGCTTAAAAGGGAGAACGGGGGAGGATTTGACTGAGGTTTGGGTAGTCACAATAGAGAAGGGGAGAACGCTGGCCTTGGTGGGTTGTCAGATTTAAAGAAGTCAGTAATTTTCCTTTGACTAATAGTAGATGACTTCTCTCCTTTTGGCGCAGATGTACCTCTTGAGCTATTTGTAATTATGCTCTGCTCAGCCGGTCCTATAGGGGTAGTGTCCTGATTTGGTCTAGTCTCCTCTCTGAAATCCCTTGTTTTATCAGAGAGCTTATCACCTAGGGGAGCAGAGATTAAGTCGGTACAAGTTTTAACTATTCTTAGATTTCCCTTCCGTGGGTATGTCATCTTATTTATATGGCCCAAGGGGTCTTCTGTCCAGTCCATATCGATAGCGGTTTGAGCTTCTAAATCGTCAACTAGAGATTCTCCGCCCGATAATGATGACTCCAGGTCAGGCATTGAGGAGTGTGTCGAAATTTTGTTTACATTTTGCTGTTCTTTAGTAGGTGTGACCATTCCGGCTGGTGCCGGAAGAGCTGGTTCCAGATTGACTAATAGGGGTGGCGAGACGATTGTCTGTATCGTTGCCTTGGATTTTATGGGCCTATTTTGGGGCTGTGGGCTAAATTTGAGAAGGTCCACTGAGCCTCCAATGGCACTGTTGGTTTGAATTTCTTTGTTTCCTATTTTGCTTTTGGCCTGAGACATCTTCTCTCTTAGTTTATCTAATTTATTTATTATTTTTTCTTTTTCTTGTGACTGTAGTTCGTCAAATGAATTCATAAGGGCGCTTTCATCATTAGATATTCTGGAATCACCCAAGTTCGTTCCTGGATGTGGACTGCAGGCAATCTCCTCCGTTCTCTGTGGGGAAAGCAACATCTCTTTGTCTGGCGATTTTGTAGAGCTTGTTCCTGGATCTAATGTCTCTCTCTCTTTTTCCACAAGTAGTGGTTTTACTTTAATCAGGGGAGTTAGTCCCATTGAAAACAAAACCTATTTAGTTTTGTTGATATTTTGTTTGTTTTTATTTTATAAACACAAATACAGAACAAATTTTGTGGTTTTGTTATGTTGCTTAGGCTTGAAGGACTTCTTCATGCAGAGCCTAGTTAAACTATGGAACTCAGTCCCCCAGCAAGCAGTGATGGCCCTCAACTCAGATGGCTTCAAAAGAGGATTAGACAAATTTGTGGAAGAGAGGGATTTCAATAGCTACTAGGCCTTCCCAGTGCTGTAAAGGTAAAGGGACCCCTGACATTAGGTCCAGTCGTGACTCTGGGGTTGCTGCGCTCATCTCACTTTATTGGCAGAGGGAGCCAGCGTACAGCTTACGGGTCATGTGACCAGTATGACTAAGCCACTTCTGGCAAACCAGAGCAGCGCATGGAAACACGGTTTACCTTCCCGCCAGAAGGTATTTATCTACTTGCACTTTGACGTGCTTTCGAACTGCGAGGTTGGCAGGAGCAGGGACCGAGCAACGGGAGCTCACCCCGTAGCAGGGATTCAAACCGCCGACCTTCTGATCGGCAAGTCCTAGGCTCTGTGGTTTAACCCACAGCACCACCCATGTCTCCTCAGTGCTATACATAGGCTTATAAACTTCCATCATGTCACCTCCTACTTGGCTTTTCTCTGAACTAAGAAGTCCCAAGTGCTGCATCCTTTCCTCATAAGGGAGTAGCTCTTGATGGCATTTCACATGCATCTTCTCTGAACAACCCCACCTCAAAAGACAAGGGACAAGTCCCTCTCACCTACCATAAGCTCTTCACAATTTTCTCCTCTTCGTGTAGGTATTTCTGCCTTTCTTGCTCCACCAGGTGGCGCTGCCGCTGCACAGGATCTTCCAGCCTCTTTGCTCTTTCCATCACCTTGCCGTTGATTTCCAGCTCCGCTTTCTTCACCATGGCCCTTAGCGCCTCCTGGTTGTGCAGCTGTTACACAAAAGAAATCAACTTCAATTTTCCCTGCCTGACTAACGTCCCTAGGATCTGAATGCATCATATTGCTCAGAATTTGGGTTTGGATAAACAATCCTGCAGCTGAATGCACTTTCCTCTCTCCCCGTTTTTTAAAAAGAAAACAATAAAAATCTTCTCTCTCCAATTTCACACACAAATAAATGTTATTTCAAGGAGAAGGTAGAAGCTGAAGGGGTGGGGGGAAGTACAAACTGTTGGCTTATGCACCATGCACCTGACTTCGTGTTCAGTTCCATCAGAACTTCAGCACAATTTCACATGGGTCTGGAGCCTTTAATGTGGGCTCTTTAATGTGGCATTGTCTGGCACAACTACAAACCACCAGCAACGATTCCACTGCCCTTTGCAATCCAGCAACACTGAGCAGCTGCTCTTCCAGAAGACGGCATAAACAGATTGTTCTGTTCTAGTGACTCTAGTGGTTTCATCACAACACAGAAAAGTGCATGACAAAATCCGGCTGTTGCCTTTCAATTCAAAATACTCTAGATAGGGAGAAAGGTTGGAGGTTGGGGCAGGTTGGGAAGAAAACACAGAGAAGCTGGCAGGAGCAATGTCATCTCCGCCTGCAGCTGCAGCAGCATCAAGGCAGCCTGCTGGAACACCCACCGAGTCCAGCCAACGGTGCCTTAAGGGGTAGGAATTTAGGGCTGATATACAAGGCCCTCTCAGCAGAATGTGGAGGGGGAGGTCCAAAAACAACAGCGCTGGTTTAACCCAAGGTAAAGTAAGTAGTGCGGACACAGGTGGCGCTGTGGGTTAAACCACAGAGCCTAGGACTTGCCGATCAGAAGGTCGGCGGTTCGAATCCCCGCGACGGGGTGAGCTCCCGTTGCTCGGTCCCTGCTCCTGCCAACCTAGCAGTCTGAAAGCACGTCAAAGTGCAATTAGATAAATAGGTACCGCTCTGGCGGGAAGGTAAACGGCGTTTCTGTGTGCTGCTCTGGTTCGCCAGAAGCGGCTTAGTCATGCTGGCCACATGACCCAGAAGCTGTATGCCAGCTCCCTCAGCCAATAAAGCGAGATGAGCACCGCAACCCCAGAGTCGGTCACGACTGGACCTAATGGTCAGGGGTCCCTTTACCTTTTAAGTACATAGTAAAGGCTGCATTTGGCCCCTGGGCCCAAAGTTCCCCACTCCTGGCCTAAAACAACCCAACTGCACCACTGTGTTCAGTATCCTGATTCCCACAAGCCTAAACCACATTCCTCCAGGAAGTCGAGAAGCACAAGATAAACAGACTGTCCACACTGCTGTTCCCTAGAAAATGGTGCACCCAAACATGAGGTTCCTTCTAGCTATCCAAACTTGTTTGCTACCCTTTGATAGATTAATTTGCCTCGTTTCCTTTCAAGGCTCTCTTAACTAGTGGCCCTCTCTGTATCCTGTTGCAGCAAGCTCCATAGCCAATTCACCAACAAAATTTGTTCACAAAGGGACGTATAATTTACAGGCGGAAACCCAAACAGAGGCGCAAGGGGGTCTGTGGAGGCCTTCACAGCACACTCTTTCTGGTCACTGGAAGTCGATGTCATAGAGCTACAGATAAGACTCAAGGGCTGGCCGATAGTGAAGATGTCAACCCACAGAAAGGAGCCCTTTTTGCTGATCGGCAGAAAATTTCAATTAGCCTTTGTGTGCGAAGAAACACTTCCTTTCTCCTGTCCCGAATCTACTGCCAATCAATTGCACGGGGTGACCTTGAGGTCTAGCATTACAAGAGGGAGAGGGGTGGGGGAAAGCACCTTCTACCTGCTTTCAGCAAAGTGTTCGGAGGGTGGCTACATGCAGGAACCCTGCAGCCTCATCAACCGTTTAAGTGAAGTTGGGCACTGGGACTGAGCTCCAAAACCTGGTGCCCTTGTGTGCATGCAGGTGGGTGGCCCACTTGAAGCTGGCACACTAAATGCTAAATGACACAGGTGCCACTGCTTTTTATCCAAAACATTCTAGCAAGCAGGACATACTACTGGATTTTACACGCAGCCATGATGTCAACTGGCCCAGTGGCCAAATTAAAGGGGGCAGGCTGCCCCTGTGGCTTTCCTGGTTGGTTAACTAAGTCAAGCCTAGGCCAGGCACATGGGACTTGGGGACGCTTTCCAGCCAAAGGGCAATCAGTCGGGGGCAACAATATGCCCGTGATGAGTGGCGCCAAAGACAAATGTCTTTGAGGCAACAGATGTACAAAAGCAAAAGTCACAACAGGATATATTCTGGCCATGTGGAAAATCAGGGGTTTCTGCACACACACACACACACACACACACACACACTCCCCATTCAGGCAAGCACAGGTGTCCTCACAATGATGTGGCGGTTAGATTCTGGGCTCCTGCATGCATAAGTGGGGAGCACACTCTAAAAACCCTCTAAATGTCTATTACCCCCTGCTCTCCAGTTCTCTTTCCCACCCTCTCTCTCCACACAACTCTCTTTTCAACTAGAGTTGAAGCTCTGGGGCCGGCTGGAGGATGCGTGGGAAACTGGCTGCGGCTGCTGCACTACCCTGTGTGTCAGCTATTAGGCAGGGAGGCTGAGCAGCCTAAACAGAGCCCCACTGCTCTTCAGGTCTCTTTGGGGCTTCCTCTGCCCTCACTGACGCCCTCTTCAGGCTCTGAGGAGGATCTCCTCATGAACCACAAGGACTCTCCAGCTCTCTCCCACCATTTCCTGGTATGATTCTATTCTATTTATTTCCCACCACGTGTGCAAGTAGAACACGCATATGGGGATGCCCGTATTACAGTTCAAGGGCAAACCAGCTATCTAGCACTCTTGGTTGAAAAGAACTGTAGAGCCTTCACGCTGGCGCACTTAAAAGCTCTCCCTGGATGAAAGATGCAGAAACACCCCTACCAGGAGCGTAAGTGCTCCTGTGACTCTGGAGAGGCCGAGTTGCTGACCCATGACCTCCTTTTATCCTGACTTGCATAAAACATTTGCTGAACCCTTCTTATCAAATCTGCCAGGACAATGAGGTAAAGATTCTGCAAAACCCATTATCAGTAAGGCCAGTGTTAATAAGCAAGCGCACAGCCTGACCACAAAACTGGTAAGAACCAGTTTAGGAGGACCCAAAAGGAGCCTTCATACAACCACTTCCTCTGAGTGTTAACAGAAACCGGCAATTTGCCAGAGGACTTCAGTCTGCATATCAGAAATTTCGACCTGTAGGCAGCAGGTCAGAGAGTGTGGCTGAAGTATTGCTACTAGAGGGTTTCATTCAGTCTGAATTTTAAAGTCGCTGGACTGATTCACATTTTCTGGACTACCACATGAATTGGAATGCAGTTCCCATTTGGTTTTTGCACTTTCCCATAATTTGCAATACGTTCCGTGGCTCAAAGAAGTGTACCAAAATGCTCATATGCAATGCACGTTTTACAGGGGGAAATGCACAAGAAATGCACACCTGGCTTGCGTTGCATCAGAGCTGCTGCTAGAATGTTTCTGCCATTGTAAACGAGCTCTGAAAGAGCTTTAAGATCAAGAATGCAAGTCTGACTTGCATGAGATTCCACATGCCTGAATGACTGCTTTCATTTTTCATTACAACCCACGTAAAGTGCTTATTGCTTTTTGGGGTGGGGTGGGGGAGGTCTCAGTGGATATCAAGTGTGGCTTTTAGTTTACTTTTCGGTTTACAGAACTTAAGATGTGACTTTCAAGGACGATCACAGCTTAGTGCCAAGTGAATGAGCTGTGTATGCCACAGGTCTCACGTTCCATCCCTGGCAACTCTAGCCAAGAAGCATCTCTGGTCCAACTCAGGATAAGGGAGCTTCGGATGTTATAAATCTGAAAACTAAACTGGCACCTTCAGTGCTGGTAAGGCACCCACCCACACTTTAGGACCAATTTAAAAACAAAGAGCTGCTTTTTAAATCTGTATGAAATTTCGGTTGCACACCTATCCCCATCTCTTACGCCCACACAAAATGATTTGGTTATTTATTTATTTTAGGATTACTAGAGGCTGGATTTATCTGGACGCTCCTATTTCTCTTCTGCACACAGTCAAAGGCATGGCCACATTGCTGAACATCAGTTTATATATTAAAAGTGACTTCCCAAATAGGATTTGCTGTTCTAAGCTTTGAATTTTTCATATGATTGAATTATCTAATTAATCTGCTTTCGTGGCCAGGCGCATGATTTAATGCTCCTTTTTTTTTTTTGCCTTTTATATAACAATCCAAAGTGAGTGCATTGCTAATCCAGTTCATTATACTTCTTGGGGAGTTGCATATACCACTGATCAGTCAACAAATTGGTTGGGGACAGGCAGTGGCTCTGTTGCTGCACCTTCCTATTGTTATGAGTTTGTAGTGGGCAAGGATCCCCTAAAATGCCTGGGTGCCGGCTTCTCCCCATAGGTTCTGAAATTAGTAAATGTGGGGGGTTTGAAGCCAAGTGTGACTAGGCATACACCTGCCATTTCAGAGGGCGGAATTATAGCCACTAGAGTAGAGGGAGCCAGTATTGCTATCTAAGGCCTCTTCCTACAGAATTCCCCATCAGATGCATGGGCTGGAAACCCAAAGTTTTATTCTTGTCCCTGCAGGGTCCAAACGATGCCATTCTGACAACAAAACTATTAAGAGACACAGCTCCAGATCATCTCAGCAGCTATCTAGGCTCAACAGTATACAGACGCACTTCTTTAAAAATAGCTAGAAAACGATGAACTGGATCCAATTGATGGCTCATCTGCATGCATGATGTGGCAGCACCCTGGCAACTATTAGGCAATAAATAGTTTCCCCATGAGCAGATGGCAGAGAGGCAGAATTAAGTTGGGTCATCCTTCCAAGATTAAGCCTTCCATCTCCACACAAAGGTCCAGCATGGTGAAAAGTAACCGCACCTGTATGGAGCGCCCCAGTTTCTTATGCTTCAGATGAGTAAAATGAATAGTGGCAGTGGGGTTAAGAAAAGTCTCTACCTCTGCAGAGCACCATGACAACTGGATGGTGGGGGGGATGGAGGGAAGAGAGAAAAGGGACAGTTGACTTATATAGGCAGAAGTATGCTTCCGTATGTCCAAGACTGTGCCGAATCATAGCTTAAACAAAAGATACACATGGGGAAATATATTTTCCTTCATTTGATTAACAGGTTTTGTTCTAAAGAGTTAGAATCAGGGGTCAGCAAACTTTTTCAGCAGGGGGCCGGTCCACTGTCCCTCAGAGCTTGTGGGGGGTTAGACTATATTTTTTTTGGGGGGGGGATGAACAAATTCCTATGCCCCACAAATAACCCAGAAATGCATTATAATTAAAAGCACACATTCTACTCATGTAAAAACACCAGGCAGGCCCCACAAATAACCCAGAGATGCATTTTAAATAAAAGGACACATTCTACTCAAGTAAAAACACACTGATTCTTGGACCGTCCGCAGGCTGGATTTAGAAGGCGATTGGGCCGGGGCCGGCCCCAGGACCTTAGTTTGCCTACTCATGAGTTAGATTAATCCAGGAAGGAATGATAAATCAACTATAATCCATGATAGCTAAATGCAGCTTCCATGTATAACAGATGACTCTCCTCCGTCCAAATATATATGCCCTACTTTTGAGCATCCTAGGGACCCTGTCTGAATGTTGTTTGAAAAAGAAAGTAACTTTTTATTAACCCTCTATACTTTCTAAAAGCTTCCAAAACCTTTCTGCCACTTGGTTTGGTGCCCAGAGTGGCTGGGGAAACCCAGCCAGATGGGAGGGTTATAAATTTAATATTATTATTATTAATAATAATAATATGTGGGATGGGTGGGGGTAGGTTTTAAATCAACCTACCTGTCAGATATATATCCATATCGGTGTTGGGTGACCTGTGGCCCTCCAGTTATTGCTAGACTTTGCTTCCCATCAGCCCCAGCCAGCAAGGGTCAAAGGTCAGGGTCATGGGGAGTCAGGGTCCAACAACATCTAGAGGGCCACATGTTTCATACGTTTAATATATCAACAAAACATTTCAGACAAACTGGACTCAGAATAACAAAAGCTGATTTGGCACATAAACACTCAATTCCATGGCTTTTGTTCTTCTGCTACTTCCTTTCCTCTGTAACCGAAGTCTCTAAGTTGACACATAGAGTGTAGAAGATATTAACGAGTGCGCAATCTTATCAGGAAACCAGTTTCCAGGGGACATCCATGTTAGCGCGTTGCAGCAAAAAAATTACATCAGGTCTTGCAGCACCTTGGAAACTCTCAAATTTATTGTACCGCCATAAATTTCTAACTAATGCCACAATAAATCTGATAGTCCTTAAAGTGTCACAACAAGACACTCTGTTGCTTTAGAAGGGGGAAAGTGTCCATCGCAGGCACCTCTCCTCCTCCAAGCAAAAAAGGCCCAGTAATACCTGTAGTTGCCGCATCTGGTGCAGCTGGAGACGGAGATCCGACACGTTGCGTTTCATGTCAAAGAGGCTGACTTGCATGGCTGTGGATCCGACAGGTGTGACGCTGGCAGGGGCAGCTTCGATAGCTAGTAACGAGTTCTTCCCACTGGAGACATGAGCAGATCCTGAACATAAACAGCAGCAAACTGATTAATTAAGAGTGAAGCTTTAGTCACCTTTTCTCGCCTCTTCCTATCATAAAATGTTAAGGCTCCTATGGATCACTTAATTCACTCAGCGGTGCAAAAGCAAGATCACAGATTGTTCCTATCGTGTCCTAGGCTGCCTCCCCTTTAACTCAATAGTTGACTGATAGGATGGTAAAGAATAGGTGGTGTTAATAACTGAAGAAATAAGAGGAATAATCAAGTGATAACTGCTGTTCACTGTGTTCAAAACGAGTTACTGAACAAGACATGTGTTTTCCCTTATCCTCGTATATCTGACTGAACCTATCCGCAGCACTCAAATAATAATAATAATATAATAATTTATTCCCCGCCCATCTGGCTGGGTTTCCCCAGCCACTCTGGGCGGCTTCCAACAAAACACTAAAATACATAAATAAAATACTAAAACAAAACCCTAACCTATTAAACATTAAAAGCTTCCCTAAACAGGGCTACCTTCAGATGTCATCTAAAAGTTTGGTAGTTATTTTTCTCTTTGACATCTGATGGGAGGGCGTTCCACAGGACGGGTGCCACTACCAAGAAGGCCCTCTGCCTGGTTCTCTGTATCAAACTCACCCATGTATCCATATAATTTTGTTCGGGATTTTCTATAAGCAGCTAGACAAACCTTGGTTACAGCTAGAAAGAGTTCAACCACGGGCCCAGGTTCAGATGACAGGCTAAGCCAAATCACAGCTTAGCTTAATGTAGAGCAGCAGCAAAACAACCAATGATATCCTTTTTGGATAATTGCTCATTTATGCCACAGCATCATGGTTGGGCTTAGTGTTATGTGCAAACCTGGCCTCTTCCTACAATGTACACCATGGTTTTATTGTACACCTGAGATCTTAATTAGGGTTAAGGCAAGGAATATGGAGTGGAGCCTGCAAGCATCTTCACACTTCCCAAATACATGAAGCAAGGAGGGGGGAGAAGAAACAGGGCTAATATGTCTTAAATCTGCAGAACTGAAAAGTGACACACCTAGTTATCAACAGCTCCTCATCTTCAAAGCCCATTTCCTCCCGTTCCTTTCCCATCATCAGATATGATCTAGAATTGTCTGCTGCATGTGGGCAGATACAATGGGATAACCTTTAACTTGGTTGCAACAGATTCCCTTTCTGACTGGTTAAGTCATGCCTCCATTTTGCAATCTAGGCATGAGGCTTAGCTATGCCCTTCAGTAATAATAATAATAAACCCTAAACATAGCATGGAATGGTGATAAACAGATTTATTTTTTACTGCCTCATGCTGCAGTTGCCTTGAAATTTTAACATCAATGAGATCACATATGGGCTTGATACCAACGCACAAAATCCTCGTGTTGCCTGCCTGTCGCTCAGCTGATGAGCTTCTGGAGGAGTTTCCCGTCCAGAAAGGGGAAAGGAGGGCAGGGAAAGACATCCTCGCCTGTTGCTCTGTGGCTAGTCAGATGTTGCCAGCTGGCATTTGACCTAGACTGTGTTTTTCTCCAAGGGTATAAAAAGAATTAGCATCATCTTCCCAGGAGAGAAATAAAAATGGCAGATGCTCATTCCTTCACTGCCTACCACACCCATCTACCCATCTGTGCCTTCCTCCAAAAACATTTCAGCCCAGGCAGCGCTGAATTTGGAGAAGGGGAAAAAAGTACTGCATGAGCACAGGGCTGGATACATATCAATCACAGCAGCAAAGTGCAGAACATGCACTGTAGAACACGACACTTTCACATAACCCCAAAGTTAAGCCCATTCTTCTCGTGTTCAAGACGGTAGCTGGGGAGAGGGGGGAGTTTTCTCCAGGAAAAACAATCCAATTCCAAGTCTACAGCTACTGAGCTCGTGTCTCTTCTTTGCACATTTAAACTTCTGCAACTGCCTTTCTTGAGAGGGCCCCACCCCAGGACAAAGAACAGGACGCCATAAAAAAGCAGAAACACGTTTTCTGAAGCATTCCAAGGAATTCCGGCCTTCTGCAGAGTTCTGGAAAAGCAGTCCCATGAACCATAACAAAACAATGAAACAGAAGTCCTGGAAGGCTGCAGACTTCCTGTTTATTGTTAAGACAGGTTCATGTGCTACACCTTTTCCCCTACAAGGGTATGACTGCACCATTGGTTTTCTACAAGATTCGTCCTGTAAACAGCACAAAGAAGAGCTGGTGTGGTGGTTTTGCACCTCATCCCAAGCTCTATCATCGATTACTGTGAACAAAAACAGGAAAAGGAGAGCACTAAACAGGGATAAAGTTAGCACCTCATTTTTTTAAAAAAAGGATACAGATCTTCCCATGATTCATACGGACAAATGTTGTGTGATGCTGATGTCCGTCTTCCAGGCCACAGTTAATGGAAATCTGCATTTTTTGTTTGAAGCTGAAGGCTGAATTTGCACAAATATTGTATACCCTTTCATCCATCCTCCACAAACTCTGCTAATTTTTCATGTGGAGCTTTGAAAGTGCTGCTGATATGCAGTCCTGAGTCACTGCCCATCAGCTGATAGGTGGTGGCTTCCTGTAGGGATTGGCTGCAGTGATGGAGCTCCTATGGGAAACTCAGTCATGCGGCCAATGGAACGGCATCTCTACCTCCCTAGTACCAGATCTCATATACAACAGGTGGGGGGAAATGGCCTCAAAGGCTAAACTGAGAACTGTGCTAGCTTGAATCTCACCAGTTCTGCATCCTGCTTCAGAAACATACAAGCAGGGTCTATTGGAAGCAAGCAGACTCCTTAAAAACAGCCAACAGGACAGCAAATCACGCCTCAAATTCTGAAGAACACCAGCACCCCAAGCTCTGGCAAAAAAACCCAATTCTCTTCTTTCTCCAAATCCAAACTGCAAAAACACTTTCCAGTGTAGAACTCCAGGCTAAATACAGCACCATCCTTGTTAGCAACAGTGTGTTCTAGCTGCCCCTCTGGTCCCTTTGCTTGGACTCGCATGGATACTGCATCTTAAAGGCTGGAGCAAACAAGGAACATTCAAGCCCTTTTGTTAATTGCCTGCTCTCCCTTCAAGCAAAAGGCGCTTTCATAACACAAAGTGTCTTACCTGGCTTCTCAGCGCTGCTTTTACTAGTCACAGTTTTCACCATCTTCTCACTAAATGAAACAAAAAAATGGGGAAAGAATTATGCAAGCCCGGTTGTTGACAGCAAACCAACTATCAATAAATCAGCTAGCAAGAATTTTGATTCTAATGACAACCTGAATTATCTGGAATACAGAATGGACTTTTATTGTTAAAAACCGGTAGAGTCTAGGATTGTTCATTTAATATACAGCTTTAAACACCCAGAGGAGCACTGTGAGTTGTCCCCCAAGCCTCCAAATACTGATTTGGGCATTTAGTGCCACCAATCCCAAGCATGGAACCCCTGACCTCTGCAACAGAGGTTCTGCAGGCATCCTTACTGTAAACCATCAGGTGTGTCTTGAAGACTTTTAAGCTGACAGACCTACTCAGTTTTTTACTTATTATTTTTTTATATGAGCCATTTTTTTACAATTTTGTGTTGTTTCGTGGTATTTTATGTCATGCACCGCCTTGATATTTTATGCCACTAGGCGGTTAATAAATACTTTGATCAATGATTGAAAACAAAACAGGGATAAATCTCCAAATACATTTATTCACTTGACTGATTATAATGCCAAGAAGAAGAATGTCTCGAAATGTGTTGTGCATTTTATTCTCCTTGCTTAAACTCAACTTTTAAGCCATTTTGTAAAAAAATTAAAGCTGAAAAATAAAAATAACTGAGCAAAAATCCTGACCCAAAAGATGTCAATGGCAAGCATTCCCCACAGCATCCTCCATGGGGTGCAAGATTCTCCCCTAAGAGTGCCTGGGCTTTTTGCCCCCTGTGGTGATCAATGAAATAATTACAGGGAAACAGATTTAATGAATTCTTTTGTTTTACCTAGAAGCCTCTTTGCTATTACTTGTATTTGGCCCTTTTAAAAGCGCAGACTGAACAAGACCAGTTAAACTGGCAATCTGTTTCTCCATTGCTTGCATCCTCTCTCTGTAAGACAAGAGAATCGTTTGTTAAAGCCAAATGTATTTAACTTTCAAGACTTGATTTCTTTTCTAGCTGAACGAGGACCACAAGATTAGAAAAGGAAGACACCATGGAATTTGCTCAGTGCCTCCTGGCCATTAATTTTCATGTACCTTGTGTGAGAGGAAGACCAAACCACCACATCCTTTGTCAAAGTGCTGTATGGACTAAAACCAACATTCATTACAACAGTCACAGCTGCCCCTTATGATCTCTCTCCCTGCCTTTTATGATCTGAGCTAACTTCTCAGTTCCCCCACTACATTCTGATCATCCTTTCTCTAGGCTACTGTAGCCTTTTTCTTAACAGGTCTTCTCTCCCTCCTGCTGCGTCTCTCTGCCCCCTCTCTCTGGAAGAACCGGAATCTTCTTCCTTGCGCTGTGTTCTTTGCAAGCGTCTGTACTGCTTGCCTGAGTTTCTCCACCACCGACTGCAAACTTTGGCTCTTTTAGAAAGTTCCTCGCCTTTTTACTTGTGGGCTATACTTCTTCTCTCAAACTCCTGTAACTCTCAACCTCCACTCCATAAGTAAACTCCTCTGGTTTGGGCTTCCTCGGTCCCTTTGTGCTAATCCTATCCTTTCAACATGCAATGGCATCCTCTATCCTCGGCACTGTGTCCGGATTGTCCTTCAGCAGGATCCAGTCCTTCAGCCTGCTGGAGGGGTCAGCCCTGCTTCATGGACCAAAGGTTCTCCACCCGTGCATTAAACAAACAAACCAAGTCATCTTAACACCAAAGATCCATAGCAGATCAGGCCATTTCCTAACACCTATAATGAAGCGGGTGGCGCTGTGGGTTAAACCACAGAGCCTAGGACTTGCCGATCGGAAGGTCGGCGGTTCGAATCCCCGTGACGGGCTGAGCTCCCGTTGCTCGGTCCTTGCTCCTGCCCACCTAGCACTTCGAAAGCATGCCAGTGCAAGTAGATAAATAGGTACCACTCTGGTGGGAAGGTAAACAGCGTTTCCGTGCGCTGCTCTGGTTCGCCAGAAGCGGCTTAGTCATGCTGGCCGCATGATCCGGAAGCCGTACGTCGGCTCCCTCGGCCAATAAAGCGAGATGAGCGCCGCAACCCCAGAGTCGGTCACGACTGGACCTAATGGTCAGGGGTCCCTTTATAATGGCGTCTGGGTCAGCTCTGTTTGCCGGTCCAAATTAGAAGCATCCCCCCCCCCGCCCATCTCTAAACCACCTTAGTATTGCCTGACTTTCTTTTCAACTTAATAGCAGCCAATTCTTGTTCCTTCTGCAGGTTTCCCATGAAAACCACTTATTGAATGACCCAGGCCTCCTCTTGTCTTCACCTCATTCGCCACCTGACTCTTTCTTACAGCACATTTGCTATCAGTCTCTGAACTCTCCCCTCTTTGGTCATTATTTTAGTTCCATTTAAAGTCGAAGACATTATCTGCTCTGTCACCAAATGGATCAAGATTTGTTTTTAACATTAATCCCCTTTGACAGATGCTTTTGAACAAGTCCTACGAGGAAAAGTGATCCTTCCAAGTAGATGGGCAACTTGTACAATTGTGGATCTATTTATAGTGTGGGCTTATTCTATGGCTTAAAGTACAAAGGTTTACTGTGCAGCAGAATCGGTTATTTCAAAACCCAAGCATCACATTAGACATCTTATGTAGGCAGGCCTTCCACACACACCCCATAGCTCAGTGGTAGAGCACCTGTTTTGCATGCAGAAGATCACAGGTTCAATACCCATCATCTTCAGGTAGAGATGGAGGAGACACCTGCCTGAAAAACCTGGAGGGCTGTTGATAGCCCATATGGACCACACTGAGCTGCATGGACCACTGGCCTGACTCAGGATAAGGCAGCTTTCCATAAGTTTCTATCCAACCCTTTTGTTTTTATCTCCTGCACTTGTCTGTTTTATTAGATTGTTTTTGATTTTTTTTAATTGTGTTTTATTTTTTGTTTCTAATTGTTTTCAGCTGCCTTGGGTGGCGTGTAGTCATCTCAAAGGCTGGGCATTTGTTTTAAAAACATATGTAAATACATAAATTAAATACGTCGAACCAAGCACTGAAATTATGCTGCTTTTGAAAATAGGAATGAAAGCAGGAAGGAACGGTTCAAGCAGTAGCTACAGTGGGCACTTAATATGCAAACTGAATGGGACTCATTTATTTGCTTCTGGGAGAGCACAGAAATAACCCAATCACAGACTTATATGTGGATTAGAAAACAGTTAACTTTTGGATTGCACACTTCCCTGAATTTTGTGGCTCAAAAATGCAAAATAAAATGTGTCTGTTTACATCTGAAATGTGTACAAAAATGCATATTATAGGGGAAAGCACACAACAACAAAAGCCCCTTTTGTGTGCAGTGTGAGCCAAGTCAATTTAATGATCATGACCTACAAGACCCACCTTAGCTGGGGTTCCCTTTGAAGGCTCCTTTCAGGTCAGCATGCAAGATCCACCTAGCTGAGAAGTGAGATTCTCTGAGTGCTAGGAGCAGTCTCTTCTCTGGAATGCCTTTGCAAAACAGGACCACCTTAATCCACATTTTCAGGAAAGGGGTGTGAATCTTACTGCCTTGCTTCTGCTCGGGCCAAATCAGCAGGAATCATTTTAAAGAGCAGTACAAAGTCACACCGTTAGCATGACTGCCTTGCAAGGAAGCCTGAAGTTGGCAAGGGTGGTACAGAACAGCCAAAATAGCAAACCTGCACCCTTCCCCAAGGAGGTTTCTTCTCCTAGCTGTGAACTGCACACACTCATCAAGCTGCACAGTGACCTAGCAAAGCAGAAGGAGTCTTGCACACTTTCCAGATTTTCTGGGCAGAGTTGTTATTCTGTTCCAAGACTATCTTCTTTCTCTGACTGTCCAAAATAAAGTCTAAAAGAAGCACAATGGATACAAGCCTGTGTCCCTCTGGAGTCCAATAACAGAGCACTGTGATACTTCCTTTTGTACAGGCAGATGTCTCTTCTTATTGTTCAATTGAAGCTCTGTGTGAAACAAGCTTTGTCCTGTCTTACAACTAGCCTGAGGTCATTCAGAACAGGGCATTAGTACAGGTTCCTAAATTGATCTCTACCTCTCACTCTAAAATTATCTGAGCACTGCTTATACGTTTTTTCCTTCTCCCAGAGGCACCTTTTTTTACTTTCACATTGAAGAGGTGACACATCATCATCATCATCATGCCTGGTGCAGGCATAAACCAGAATGCCAGTCATAAAAATCTTCCATTCAAGTTCATCTGCTTCATTAGTCTACGTGTGCATTAAATATAGACAGATGATGTACCTTAGGGTGAGCAACTTGGAGGAGTAGCACTCTCACACATATATTATTAAGGAAGTGTTCCAATTATTTTATACTATAATGAAAACTAAATTGAAGCTCTCTCAGAAAAAGAGAGCGAGAGCGAGAGAGAACAGACACATAGCTCGGGGTGGAGGACCATGTTTTGCAAGCTGGAGCAGAATTTTGGAACTGGGGAGGGCAGCCCTAAATGAATTCCTCCAGTTCCGAAAAGCTGAAGCTATTACAAGCAGAGCCAAACTCTCCCCTGAACCTCAGCTCAACTTGTAATTAAATCTTTGGGTTCACATCTTCTCCATTCCGCTATTCCTTCACACTTGGGAAAGGGTTAAATAAATAGCTCCCACCTTCTCTCTTTAGAACTAACCACAGTTCCCCGTGACATCCAAACTCAGGGAGCTGTGGTTTGTTCTAACTATAGCTAGTTAACTAAACCAAGCCCTGAGTACAGACCTCTTCTTCGCTTCACTTGAAATAACTATTGTCTTCTAGAACCAGGTAAAGACCACCACCAAGGGATAAATCATGCAAGGAAGGCATCTGCCTGCCAGATTGAATGGCTAGCCTGGAAATCTGTGGCTAAGTCAGAATTAGCTCACTAGTTTGGGACCGCTTTGCATTTGCTATTTTAAACTGCGACAAACCAAATTGCTTTTATGGTTTTAAAGTTAAGACTTCAGAGGCATGGTAAACATTTCCGAGGTTAGACAACAGACTAATCTGTGGAAATGGTTTTTCGCTTTCCGAAGAAGCTTCTTAAATGGCCCCATAGCCGCAGAAAGTTCTTTTTCTAAAAAGAAAAAAAAAAGCAGGAAGGTGGCTGCATAATTTTACTAATGTGCTCAATATTGCATCTGAACCACAGGCTTTTTAAATATATATATATATATTCAGAAGCACCATTATGAAAATGGTCTATTTATCACTGTCAATTTCACAAGAATAAACCACTCTTGGTCCTAAAGTGAGCATTTAGGGGGATTACTTAAAGGCTGTGCAGCAGCTTACAAAGTAATAGCATATTCGACTTCTGGGACCTGTGGGGGGAGGGATTTGTGGTTAGGAATGAGGCACGGCTGGACAAGTGACTGTTGCTGGAGACACAAGCTGTTATGATGGCTGTTTCTAGATTAAATGCATGACGTGTTTACAGCTCAAAAGCAATTATCTCTACCTCATATAATCATTACTGGCACAATAAATTATTATTCATGATGTAAGAAATCTGGAATTAGTTACTAGGCAAGGAAAGTGGCAGTCACCCTGATGGTCAAACTGGGAGCAATGCAGATCCCTACTGCCTGCCACCAGGGCTACTGGTCAGAGGGCAGGACCTGCTGGTTTTATCAAGTTTGTACCCTATTAGTATAACTCACTTGATTCATGAGAATCGAGTAAAAAACACCATGGATCACACCATTAAGATAAAATAAATTTCTATAAGTACAGCTTGTTCTCTCTCTCTCTCTCTCTCTCTCTCTCTCTCTCTCTCTCTCTCTCTCCTTCCTTTTATTTATTTGCTTTTAGCACCAAGAAAGGCACAAGCTTGTGCACAATAAACAACATATTATTTACTTAACAAGATAATAGGATGGATCCAGACTTAGTCATACTTAGTTCCCATGTTTAGGGAAGTTTTTAATGTTTGAAGTTTTATTCTGTTTAATATTTTGATGGGAGCTGCCCAGAGCGGCTGGGGAAACCCAGCCAGATGGGCAGGCTATAAAGTAGTAGTAGTAGTAGTAGTAGTAGTAGTAGTAGTGAACCCATCGAAATCTATGGCACTTCAGTTAATCATCAATAACTTCAGTCCCACTGACTTCAGTGGGTCTATTCTAAGTCAGAATCCAACCCGGTAAACAGGGTTACAAGAATATCTTCTCTATATCACATAGCCATATGTAAGCACGTCAAGAACAACGGACGCATAGAGTTGAAAAACTGCCAAGGGTCCCCTACAAAGCCTAGAAGTGGACAAGATGCATCCATTGAATGCACCCCTATAGCTTGTCAATAGGCAGGATGAGCGAATATGGGCCACAGGGGAAGGGCTCCCGTTTCTCGTTTGGGTCTTTTGAAGCTGCCACACAAGACTAATAGGCCACAGTGATGAAGGACATGGGAGAGACTCAAATCTTACCTGTCCTCCAGCTGTC
Organism: Podarcis tiliguerta; assembly: GCF_965153285.1. Taxonomy (NCBI): domain Eukaryota; kingdom Metazoa; phylum Chordata; class Lepidosauria; order Squamata; family Lacertidae; genus Podarcis; species Podarcis tiliguerta. The sequence goes on along the minus strand of NC_139545.1, from coordinate 38,524,333 downwards.
ACATGACACACACTCATCCAGACAAAAGCCATACCATCTTGCTCTGCCTTACCTGGTCTCATTCTCTTTGGGTATCACTGCTGATCCATAGCCAAAAGTTTTCTTGTCAGGTACCGACGGGACTACCTCAGCCATGTTGGGTAAGCCCATGACATTTCTTGGTTTTGCTTCTACGAACACAGGTGTCCCTGGGTCTTTCTTAAGGGACTGGCGACCTGGAGACGACCTCTCAAGGTGAATGGTGTGAGGAGACACTTGGGAGTTGTGATGGGCGTGAATGTCTACCATCCGAACATCAGCTACTCTGTGAGGGGAGGCAGGAGGAGTTTTGGAGCCCAGGGTCGGCAGGTGGCTGTCGGGGTATTTCCTTGATTTTTGCCGGTACAGCGACTGCTCCATGATCTCAGGCTGCATAGGAGGATTACAGTAAGTGCTTGAAGACCTCATGGTGCTACGATGGTAAGCAATGATGTGGTCAGGAACGTCAAGAGGGTGCCCCGCATGTGAACCTGCGATGCTCATCCTGCCCTCGTGGTACAAGTAAGGGTCAGCGTACAGCCCCTCGTTCCGAAAAAGAGTAAGAGTTTTGCTGCCCATGTCCTCGTCGGGCTTCACATCCCTTCTTTCCAAAATGGCGCTGGGGCTCGGTGAGATGGATCTCGAGGCTGGCATGTTTGAGAGCCTGTCCCTGGGAATGGTGGCGTTGCCAGGGCCGCCGACTGGCCTGGCAGTGCCATAGGGGATCCTGGATGGGGAGGGAGGCATGGAGTGGGGCACTGGCGTAGCCGGTGGAGAGATTGGCAGTGCATGAGGGGGATGCGCAGTAGATCCTGGCCGAGAAGAACTGGGGAAGATTTCTCTCTGCATCTGTAACACAAAGAAATCCACTTAAGAGGCACGCTTCTGGGTTATCCTAGGCAAGGATGCAGTGACACAAAATTAAAAATCAAATTTTGAAGGTCAAAATCCTTACCTATACTTTATCTAACTCTAGAGGTATAGGTAGAATAACATACAATATTCAACAATACTAAAGAGCCTTCCCCTCATTATTTGTATATACACATACTAATTCATCATTATTTCCAGTGCTTTTTCCCCCCAGCCGGAGCATGGTTCTGGTACTTCTCAGGTGGGCACCATTGCGGGCCAGCGACTTACTGTAACAACTTCATCGTGAGTTCCGGAACTTATTATTCTTGGGGCGGGGGGAGCGAAATGATTATATCAACATTACAGTGGCGCCTCGCAAGACAAAATTAATTCGTTCTGCGAGTTTCTTCGTCTAGCGGTTTTTTCGTCTTGCGAAGCAACCCTGTTAGCGGCTTAGCGCTATTAGCGATTTAGCGGCTATTAGCGGCTATTAAAGGCTTAAGGGATTAGCGGATTAGCTGCTAAAAGGCTATTAGCGGTTTAGCGGCTTAGAAAAAGGGGGTGGGGAGCGAAAAAAAATCTCAAGACTCGCAAGACATTTTCGTCTTGCGAAGCAAGCCCATAGGGAAATTCGTCCTGCGAAGCGCATCAAAAAATGGAAAACCCTTTCCTCTAGCGGGTTTTCCGTCTTGCGAGGCATTCGTCTTGCGGGGCACCACTGTATTCTGATTTCAGTTAACCATTTTGGTGAGTTCTACCTAAGCAAAATGTACACATGAAGCAACTTTTGGCACCATCTATTACAGTTTTAAGAGACAAGACGTATGGACAAGTGGGGGTAGAAGGAGGGGGAGGGATTTGTGCTCCTCCTGTGCAATGTAGAAAAATGAAGCAAATGGTGAATCTAAAGGTGAATCCCAGATATGACATCATAAAATGATCCACGTTTGGAACAAGGCTTTGTATGAAAAGGCCAATTAAGTTGGGGGTGACCTGCATCTAGACATGTGTTCAAAATCATTGCCCATTAAACCTTCCCAGTCAGATAAACAGCAGCCAGGCACACCCCATGTGGTTACGTTGAAGGTTATATGGGTAGAATGACACTTCTTTATGGGGTGTAAAAGTGGACACTGACTGCCCCACAGCTGTTCCTCTGGTGCATAAGCCGCCACCAAAATAAGATGTATAGTTTGCACATCCTGCAAACATGGTGCTCCACTGAATATATCCAGTATGAGGTTCAAAGCACCTGCACAATTACATTGAGCTCAGATGCCTCTGACAGCCATGGAACTTAGGAGGTGCCACACGTTGGATGGTGACCTTAACTAGGAAAAACCATCTTTCCACAATTTAGGGACAGGCAGAGGATGTTACCCACTGAGTAGCCGTCACAAGGTGCTCTGCATTGCTACCAAAACAAAGGGCTGAGTTCTCTCCCTTCCCCACCTACGAGTTTATTTTTCATTGTTTTGTCAATTCCCAAGCCAGGATATACATAACACCGGCTCCTATTACACCCATCTCCACAGCTGGGAGTTTGCAGAGGCCTCTTTTTTGTGACCAGAGGTCAAAGAGAGGGTTTGTATCCTTAGGCACCAGAAGAAGGGGAAGGCAAGTAGCCAAGCAACTTCAAAAAGTAAGTAGGAAAATAAGGCGTGGCAGGAGGTGCAGGAGATAAAAACAAAGTAGAAAAGTAGAAAAGCAAAACAAATCAGTCTACCAAGATATATACACACACACAAGTCTATAGCTTAGGGTCTTTTCACACATTATGTAATGTAAGCCTTCGCTTTCCCACTGAAAGTACAAATTGCCTTATGTGCTTCCCCTTCCCCAGCTCCCTTCTGGCCCAACCATAAGGAGAACAGAAGCTTTCATTTCTATTCTCAATTAACCACAGTTTAGTGTGTCTTCCAAACATTGTTAATGTTAAGCATAGTTTAAACAACCTAACTTCACAGCACAATGGTTTGAAGCTGCATTCTTTCAAGCAAACCGTAGTTAAGATTAACCCCCATTTGTCATGTACAGATGACACAATAAGCTGCAGCTTATTTATTCCTTCCAAACTAGAAGGAAAGGATTCTGCTCTTCCTCACTGCTGTGCCATAGGAAGAAGGGGCATGGCTCACTGGCTCATTTTTGCCATTATAAACTATGGTTTCGAGTGAGGTCTGAATCTGGCCACACTATGTGCTGCTTCATGGGTGCATGGGGTAGTGTATGGGGTGTGAGGAGGAGGAGGAGGAGGAGGAGGAGGAGTACCTCTGGTGGGGTACACACCATGCTCCTTTGGGGTAGTTTATCCACCTTTGGTTCCCACTCTGCATTCAGCTTTCACCTGCAGCTTCTAGAAGCTGTCAGCATGCGACAGCGGCCGGCCACATCCTGGGAACAGCTTTGACTGGCTGGATAAACCAGGTGAGGGTAGCTATAGGTCTCAAACCCTTGGTGAGTTGGAGACTTCCCCTGCACGCGAAGACAGGCTCCAGTGGTCTACCACTGAGCTACAACAGAACATGGCTGCTCTCCTTATTCACCCAAGACAACATGAGTGAAGAGACTTCTGGGAAGACACTGGCAAGCAGTGCACCTGATATGAAGTTATGGCTGATCCCAGCTTCCCAGCCTAAGAAACAAGCAGAGGAGTATGTGAGTGTTTCCGACTGCTTCCCATGAAGAAGTGTCTTTCTCCTAAGAATTTCATCTTGTGTGAAATGGCGCTAGCCAGATGACCAGCAAATCTGCAGCCCAATCACATTCAGAGGTTGCTTCCTTTTATGCATTTCTAACTGCGTATGTCACATAGCTCTTCCTGTTGAACCTCTTTGGGCATTTAGTACAAGTGGCCTCCCTATTTATATTCTATATGATACACGCACGCATACACACACACACACACACACACACAGGCATTTTGTTAACAGTAGCTTACATTTTAATTTTTTTATTATTCCATTGCTTTTTAAAAACAGTGTATGCCTGCATCCCTAACCAACTCCTACATCTGCATATTTGGGTCAGGTGCTGCTCTTACATACATTCCTTAACACAAATAAATTGAGTGCCCCTGCTGCACTGAATATCCCACCAGGAAAGCAAATCACCACAATTTATCATCATATTGAAACAACTTCATTTCATACCAAAATTCAAGTAATCTGTAAATTGCAAGACACAGAAGAGCACCCCACCTCTCTATTGCCTTAAAAAGGCAGCAGTACATTATTTTTTATTATCTCCCAGGTCCACAAAAGGAACTCTCGCCTGCAAATATCCCCCTCAGACACAAATCTTTTAAACCACGCTTAGTTATTATCTCACAAATCCTTCCGTTATTAGATGCTGATAAACCAATATTAAAAGAAAAAAGCATGCAGGCAACATTTCAAGCCAAATATTGATGTTTGCCACTCCGATGTTTCTTCCTTTCCAAATAATAAAAGCCACTTACATTAATTTAATTAGCTCTACTGCTGGAGCAATGAGATGGTTAGTCTGCATTCCACATGCTACCGCTCTTTTTTGCTTCCCAGATTTTAAAGATTCGGTCTAGAATGAGATTTTTAAAATATGTATATAATATATCCTTCTTGGAAAAGGCTCTTGTGTGTGTTAAGAAAGCTCCTCAGTCTCGCGGCTTACATGCAGTGTGGGCCATTCTTGCTCTACTTGATTCTCTAAACAACATTGCTTCAATAGGCTAAAGTACTTTTCCACATGACAAACCTTCAGTTTCTCCTCCCTCTAGAAATTAGTCACTAAATACCCCTCCCTTGTCATGTCATCCAGTCACAAACTGTGCAACATACCAGATTGCGCCTGAGCCAGTGAATTAAGCACACGTATTGAAATGCACAGATGATACCAACTTGGAAGAGTCTATTCTTTCCAAGGAGAGGAAGCAGGGAACAACCACAAGACTTTGTTTTGGAAAGAAAAGAGAAGAAAAGTGAGGGGTGGGGGATGGAGAGAAAAACCAATGGGAAATATCCCTATAATTGACTGCAGAAAAAGGACACGATCTTAAACTGCTTATGTTTTAACAAGGACAAGATGCTGGAAGCGTGAACCAAAAGCCCACAGCCTGTTTATCGGAGCAACTTAAAAACCACACACATTATGCAGAGCCTGGTTCACTTGCAACCATTAAATGGATGAAATGGGAGGCTGTCTTTAGCTGCACCTGGGCAACCCAGGAGCCTGTCTACTAATTAACTAGTTACCTTTGCTACTTTGCCAAGTTGGACTTTGGGCAGCCGTCATAAATCAATTCCGTTGCTATCCGCAGAACATTACACATGCAATTAAGTTGGGCTGGAGGGGAAGTAAAATAAAAATGCAGGCGTAAAGCGTTTGTTTAGAACAAAAGCTGGGTTAGCTGCTTCTTACATGTGGAAACCGATAAAGGTGAAAGTGCTTGCACTAGGTATACGTACACAGAGAAACACTTAATCATAACCCACCTGCAGAACTTATCGCCGCAAGAACTGCACATTTAGTGTAAACGCACTGAATGTTAGATGATGAGGTGAATTTGCACTCCTGAACAGAGAGCAGCACTATGGAGGATGGGCTTATCTCTGGTAAACAGTCACTGAGACACAAAAAGCAAAACCTCTTGTTTTCAAGGCTCCCATATGCAGATTGCCAGATGTTGGGAATTAGCAACAGGAGGGCTATCACAACTGTGCCCTGCTTCTGAACCTCCCAGAGGCAGCTGGCCGGTCAGTGTTAACAGCCAAAATGCTGACTTCAATGAACTGGTGGTCCAACCTCAGCATAGTAATTATTACATCTTCATTGGCTCGTTGAAGCATTGTTGGCAACTTCATTAGAGGCAGCAAGTTTGCATTAGTAACACATTACACCAGTTTGATTCTCCATGCGTTGTTCATTTAAAATGATACTGCCTGCTATTTCAGAATGGGAGGTTATTCTCCTATTTCCATCACAGAGTTACAATTTCCAGGCTGGTTTTTGAATCAATCCCCTTTCCCAGTGAATTCTGGGAATTATAACTCTGTGGGGAGAATAGGGATGTCTCCTAACAACTCTCAGCACCTTTTAGAAATTATAGTTCCCATGTTTCTTTGGGGGAAACCATGACTGTTTAAACTGGGTACTATAAGCATTCCTCTCCATCTCTTGAGCAACATTATCCTTCTGGCTAGGTTTCTAACAATTATCGCCACTCAACAATTTCCACTGCTTGACTCACGCATGCTCCCTTTCTGCCACTACAGTTCCAGCCTGAGGTCACTGGGCCCACAGGAGCCAAACAGCAGCGATCGCAGCAAAGCTGAAACCCAAACCCAGTTGGAAAACACTGGCCCTGCCTGTTTTATAACCTTGTTACCAATAACACATGCAGCTTAAGTTTGCACACACAGAGCTGTTTACACAAATACACCCATAGGGCTATGTCACAATAAGGGACCTGTTTCTTCATTGCTTTTCATCAGGACGATCCTGAATAACATACCTGAAGATGAGCCAAGCCTCACTGCAGGAGGGAAGCCGCTGTTCACATTTTACAGCTGCATGAGCACTGTATGGGAGCAAGAGTTAAGTGGCTCAGCCAAGGTGAATAAGCATAATGCCCTGCAGCTCATTAGGGACCAGTATTTGTGCTAAGTTAGATGCACACTGGTGAAGTGGTGGAGGTGGGCATGCCAAGGCCAATACATGGGGTGGGGTGGGCTGCCCAGCCAAGCCGGTCCTTTTCCATGGGTGCAAATTGAGTCTGGTCTGATTTAGAATGAACTAATCCCACTTCTTTCCCTCCTTCACACACTGAGCACCAAGACCACTCTGGGTCTATGAGCTTGTGACCTGCAGGAACTGCAAAGAAGGCAACCTGTGCACCGTTACCCAGCTCTTGCCAAAGCAAGAAGACCAGGGAGACCTATAAGACCAGCAAGCAAGCCCTTGTACACCAACAGATCAGATGCAACTCTCAGAGCCTGACCCATAAATAGACTAATAGGTCATGCTTGCTCATTGGCTTGAGCAATGAGAAGATTTTCTCAGACCCCTTTGGTGGTGGGCATAGCCAATCTTCACTGTCGACCTAAAGCTGGTGAGTATGACAAAAAGGTCAGTATTAGAGGACCTGCTTTAAGGGACGCGGGTGGCACAGTGGGTTAAACCACAGAGCCTAGGGCTTGCCAATTGGAAGGTTGGCAGTTCGAATCCCCGCAACGGGGTGAGCTCCCGTTGCTCGGTCCCTGCTCCTGCCCACCTAGTAGTTCGAAAGCACGGCAAAGTGCAAGCAGATAAATAGGTACCGCTCCGGTGGGAAGGTAAACGGCATTTCCGTGTGCCGCTCTGGTTCGCCAGAAGCGGCTTAGTCATGCTGGCCACATGACCCGGAAGCTGTACGCTGGCTCCCTTGGCCAGTAAAGCGAGATGTGCACCGCAACCCCAGTGTCGTCCTCGACTGGACCTAATGGTCAGGGGTCCCTTTACCTTTAGAGCACCTGTTTTGCATGCAAAAGGTCTCAGGTTCAACCTCTGGCATCTCCAGGTAGGGCTGAAAATGTCTCCTGACTAACCCTGCAGAGCTGCAGTGCTGAGAAAGATGGACCAATGGTTTGGTTCAAGGCAGCTTGCAGAGCTGCTCCTAAGCTTCTGAATAATATTGTTATGAGTTAGAGGGTAATTCCTGGATATAAGTAAGTTAGAATTCAACCAGTGCTTGGAGTATTAATACGGGCTGCCAGATACTGGACTTTGCATGTTAAAATACAGGTTAAACCAGCTTCCCATGTCTAGTAATCACCTGGGGAGACGGGCCATTAAAAGAGGACAAAGGAAGCAAAGACTCTGTGCCAGCCAGCAAATGGGGGGGGGGGGGGAGAACCCCTACCCAAGCTCTGAGATCGCTAGTCAGAAAACAATGCCAGAGTTTTTGTTAGGAGGAAGTTTCAGGATTATCAGTTGGCTGTGATGTGATTGAGGGGGGGGGGGAGGACTCCATCTGTTAAGTAGCAGCAAGTTAAGAAGTGGGTGGTCAGGGTACAATGTAGGCAGACAGTTTGAATCCAAGGCTGCAGGAATGAGAGAAACAGAACCCTCTTGGAGCGTAATGCTTTGAACCCCTCCGTGGTAGGCTCAGGTTGTACATATGTGTAAATAAGCCGTACATCATAAAGACACCACAGTCTCCGCTGTGGCTCATTTGCAAAGGAAACGTAGACCCTGGGTAAGCGATTGGAACTCCCTGCCATCTTGCCCTGCTGTGGAAATTGGGGGTGGCGTGTATCAGTATTCTGCACTGAATAAGCCTTGGTCATTGTTTAAGCAGCAGAGACACCAGTGTTGCTTCCCTCCCTCGCCTATGCCCAAATGAACAATTGATGTACACTCAAACACACACAGTCTGCAAGTATTCTGAGGAGTAGCCTCATGTTCCAGGAGGAGAATGGCTGAAGGGTCAAGAGCCCAGTCCCAAAATATCAGCATGTGTGGTGCTGTCTCCATGGAAACTGGGCTGTGGATGTCACTAGCCTCCTTCACTGTGCTTTCGCCCTAGCATAACAGAGGGGCCAGGCCAGGTCAGATCAGATTCTTTGTGCAAACATATGCAGGTCAAGCTTTAGAGTGCCAGTACATAGATCTTAACATGAAAAACATAAGGGAAAGCAAGAATCCCGATGCTAAATCATGTACGTTGTATATGCAATACGGTTCATGCCTCAGGCATGAACGCACATACTCCAATTGCATGCATGGAGCCTTAAATACGAACCAGGGCTACATGTACAAATTAAGCAAGCTAACCATGACTCACCTTGTAATTGTTTGCATTGTTCTAAGCTTGTACAGAGAACTCTTGGCAAAGTTAGGGGACTTTCCAGAATAAAAAGCTCGGAAAGGGTGCCAAGACCAGGAAAATACCCTGCTGGTCTCCATCCTTCTCAAAACGTATCTTGGCAAGGGTTGGGAGTAAGATTGTTAGTAGGAGACAAGATGAAAAGACAATGGCAGTACAATTTGGAGCATAATTTGCTCCAAATAATCCTCTTCTTTTTTGTGTGTCTGGTGGCCACCATTTCCAAACTGGCCAACATGCCCCAGAATAGCACTTTGTCTGGGACACTGTAGAGGTTGCAAAATGGTGGCCAGGTTGCCAACACAGCTGCAGCAGCAAAAAAAAAAAAAAAAAAAATGTGGGCAGCAGGGAACATGGGAGAATGAAGCTGAACTACTGCCACTGCTAACGGTGAGCCACATCCCTGCAAATCTGTTGGAAGACTTTTTCTGCCACCCCTAGAGAAAGTCAGTGGAATCCTCCCTCCTCCCCACTATTTATTCGCCTATAAATGGGTGGGGAATTCGACTGAACATTTGCACGCCGCTCTAGAAACAAGGCAGGCTAGCTCCCAGTGCATCGAGGCCAATGGAGGGAGAAAGAGATTGAGAGAGAGAGAGAGAGAGAGAGAGAGAGAGAGAGAGAGTGCTTCAAGGCTGGCACTCAGAAATGTTTCGTATCATTTATAGAATTAAACTTGCTTTATTGTTTTTCTTCTTTTTAAAAAATATTTTGATACAGCAGTATAAATAATGCATGAGCTGATGACTGGCTGTAATTCAATCTCACGGTTCTGATAATACATACAAACCACTCAAGCGTCACCCACCATTTTAATTACTTTATCGGGAGCCCTCAAGCTCTGTCTATCTTGCCCTGCAATATCCTGAATTTAATTAATTCCTATTAACTAGTTTTGAATGCTCTAATACTGAAACCAGGTCTTCTCCCTCTTTGCCTTCCGGCTTGACACACATAGTCCAAAGTGGGAGGACAGGGCACCATTCTGGATGGCTGTCAAGGCCTCAGGGGCTGTGAGGAATAGGCCAGTTGGGGAATAACATTAAGTCCGCAGAAATGAGATTCAACCCTGAGCACTTCGTATTTGCTGGCCTGTTCTAATTCTCCCTTCTCTGCAAATATCTCCATTAATTTCCTGGATGCACCGCAGACTTCAAACTCACTTGTTTCCGCTTCCACTAGCCTGTGAAGAGGGGGAGGGAGAAGGGTTCGCAGCACAAGGGAAGTAATGGAGGGTTGTTGAGGAAGGAGAAATGACAGCAGTGGAGGCTTTAATCACCTGCTTCTTGGACATATGAAGAGGCTGATAAGCTGCTCATGGTCTCAGCAACTTTGGCCAACCGTGACCTATCGCAGAGCTTGGGTATTTTAAAGTGCTAAAAGCCCCAAGGACTGTGTGCCAATAGGGGAAAACAAACAGAAATATGTCATGGGCAACTGGCACCATGGTTATGGCATCAGTTACTTTTAGACCATAGGTTGCAACCGTAAAGAACAGGCAGATTTTGAAATTGCACAGGAGTTTCCTTGTTGTCGAGTTAAACTTGTCCGAGTAAGGACTTTAGGAAACATAGCGAGGATGGCTTTAAAGATCTCAGTACTTTTCCACTAGCTCAGAAGTATTAAACAGAGACACCACACATGTGTGAGAGACACACAGAGATGGAGGCATGGTGGTTCTTTAGTGTGGCAGCAGGACTAGGCTGTTCCTTTTCTCCACCTTCAATGACATCATTTTGTGCTCCACATACAGCACTGCATTGTTAAAGAATGGGCCACGCAGTTCAGTGCTGCCCCATGAAATATTGCTATAACCATTCATCCAGGATGGACATGGCACAGGACACAACACGCAACAAGAAGATGCTGAATCACGTGGTTCATTTTCATGGATGCGATGCTGCCCATCTTGAGCTTAGCCCATGCAAAAGTGGGTTTTGGTGGCAACCCAATTGCTCACTGCACATTAATTAAGCACCTAAACTATTAGATGTTCTTCTATTTTTATTTATTTTAAAGCAAGCCCTGTCCTTGGGCTCAGAATCTAATCAATGGAGCTCAAAATTTGATGCCTGCAAAAGGGGAAGCAGGAGAGCAAACAAGGTACAGTGGTGCCTCGCAAGACGAAAAGAATCCGTTCCGCGAGTCTCTTCGTCTAGCGGTTTTTTCGTCTTGTGAAGCAACCCTATTAGCGGATTAGCGGATCAGCGCTATTAGCGGTTTAGCGGCTATTAAAGGCTTAAGGGATTAGCGGATTAGCTGCTAAAAGGCTATTAGCAGCTTAGTGCCTTAGAAAAAGGGGGTGGGGAGCGAAAAAAAATCGCAAGAATCGCAAGACATTTTCGTCTTGCGAAGCAAGCCCATAGAGAAATTCGTCCTGCGAAGCGCATTGAAAAATGGAAAACCCTTTCGTCTAGCGGGTTTTCCGTCTTGCGAGGCACTTGCCTTGCGGGGCACCACTGTACTCTATTACGTTCTGGGCTCAGTTAATAATAAAGTTTTCTTCATCGTACACTCATGAATATGTATCTTAAACAGCACAAGAGTCACTAGGGTGGAGTGGAGGGTGATTTATGATTTAAGGAGCAATATAATTCCTTTTTTACTCTAGAGGGCCACATCACGTATGGTCCATTATCATATATGTGTGTATAGCTAGATAAATAGATAGATGTGTGTGTGTGTGTGTGTGTGTGTGTGTGTGTGTGATTTCTTAAGTTTACAAAAATACATGCGTTGTCTCTTTTTCAAGTCTCTGTTTTCTACAGATCAGTTTCATTTGTTGTGAGACATGAGTGTTACATACAGTGTTGGGTTAGGAAGAAAATAGGGGGAAAGGGGGGGGGGAATGGTAAGTGGGGTGGGGTCGGGTGGTTATGCTTCTAACTAAGCAAGCATTAGAAGTCACCCCAGAACTGACCCTACTAAACATCTTCCAAGTTAATAATGCCCACTCACACCATAAAGAGCTCATAACCCACCTACTCTCAGCAGCCAGACGCATCATAGCCAGACACTGAAAAGACCTGTCGGGAGTAAGCATGGACCAATGGTATCAAATAGTAGGGGAAATAGCCTTATTAGAAAAACTAACCAACAAACTGAAACTGACACAGGGACAAATAGAAGAGGACGCCTTCACCCCAGTATGGTTCCCCTTTATCACATATACATCCCAACAAGACAGTGACAAGAATCTGCTGACAGCATACAAATAAATCTGGCTAACCTGATCCAAAAACACCCCCCCCCCCACTCACACAAAAAAACTAATCTCATTACAGCCAACCAAAGACAACCAACCACCCCTAGGCCACCCCCAACCTCAAGTGAATAGTAAGAGAACCCACACAAGTAATGCTGACACAAAACACCACATGTACACTAAGCCGAAGAATAGAAGCATATGTTTGTATATTTGAACATGCACACAACATATTAAATCAGCTTGTGGGAGGGCCTCTAACTTTGGTTGGAGCTGTAATGCTAGGGAAGCCCTTAACACTTTCCCTCTGGCCATCTTCCTGGTCTAACCCTGCTCCAAAAGCTGCTATTAGCCTCAAAGTGGGAAGAACATGCAGAGACGTGTATTTCTCTGTATCTTCCTTTCTGCTACAGAACTATCAACAACTCAGGTGGATGGAGACGTATATATTTTAGATAGTGTGGGGAAAGAGCACAGGGGAAGGGGTTAAACACTCCCTCCCCCCAGGACCACTATGCGAATCAAGATCAGTGCCTTCATCCAATCATGTGTGTCATTCATTATATTTTATTTGGTCCAGAGCTACAAAAACAAAGAACTACTAGGAAAGGGGGGGGGGGGATTCTGCAAGAACATGGGGTGCCAGACAATTCAGAACATTTTTTTTTTTTTTACTTTTAATGAGCCAGGTAAATAAATTATCAGCAAATATAATACCAAATTCAAACACTTTTTTAAAAAAAGAAAACTATGGCATTGTTTTAGCTAAGCAAATTGTGTCATAGTGTCCAAGTGTTCTGTCACTATGACAAACTTATCCAGAACAAAGAACATGGCAAATATTCTGAGACACAAAATCTATGTGCCCAGTTGTGGAGAGAGAGGAAACATTTGAAGGCCCAACCAGTCACAATCAGGGATTGTGTGGTCTTTGGGAGTACAGAGGGTGCATTAGCTTGTTTACATGAGAACGTTTCAAGATAATAGATCCTAAACTCACTTCATTCTCAGCTTTGTTTACATGACCCAGAGGCCAACATGACTGAGTTGAAAGCCAGGAGATGAATTCTGAGTCACCTTGTTATTCATCTCCAGACAAGGGAGTCTGCTTACAGCAGCAAGCATGTTATTCCTTGAGGTGGAACCCCCATTTCCATAGAAAAAACGCAGGGCAGAGCAACATATTACACATTATCCCTGCTGGCAGAGCCTGGTGGAAAGCAACAAAACAGAGCATTTAAAAAGGGGCAGGCACGGGCAGGGTTGGATCAGCTCGGAATCCACTGGATCCCAAGCTGCTCTCACAGCCAGAACCAGCTGGCATTGAGCCTGATCCTGCCACCTTTCACTGCTTCCTTTGTCTGTGGCTGGGTTATGCTGTATGGCAGCAGCAAGGGAACGGGATTGCTTTCTAAAACTGTTTATACAAGCATGCCATTTTTGCTAAATGGTTTTAAAAACACAAAAACAAACCTGGCATTAGTGAGAGAACATTTTGATTTATTTTTTTAAAGAGATAAGTAAGAACAGTTGCAACCACCCACGGGGTGCCAATTGGCACCTGAACTCTGCTTCTTGAGGAACAACCGAAACTGGGAGAGGAGTATAAATGTTTAAATTTACCAGCGGCTTGAATAATCACACGTAACGAAACTTGACAATTCCTACTGGGAGTGCCTGTGGGGAGATGAAGGGATGTTGTTGTGGAGATGGTTGTGCTCCTGTAAGGAAGCCTTTAAGACAGAACAATGGTTTTCTTAAACGTTGACTCTCAGCACAGCGGGGGAAGAAGCCCACCTGGTCAGCACATGTGTCTGCAACAGGAACCTCTCCCGACTGGAGATGTTGAAACAGATGTTCTACATGCGCTTGTGGCTAAGTAAATGTGCAACTGCTAATCCAGCTCTGATTATTGACTGGAAAACCTCGACGGTTCTAAAGTACTTAGATTCAGCCTCTCTGACGTTCATCTGCCTGTGTGCAGCGAGGCACAGAGGGAACAATAAGCGCCTACTGTTTGCTAATCTTTTTATGTCTTAGGAGCAATCCGGATGCTTCTGCAGCACCATAGGTCCTGCTTCCCTGGTGCGTCTCCTCATGCAATTTGAAGGTAAAGGAACCACACGTGTGACGGGTGCGGGGGAATGTCGCTCCTTATCAAGATAAGGGATAGAGAAATCAGTGTATTTTACAGTCTATGTCACCTCCTCACGTGCTCACTCAAACATCTCTTACAACCCATTTCCACATTAATTTACGGTGGCTTTAAAACTGCACAAGAAGTTGCATTTAGATATAAATGTTTTGTTTTTTTAAATACCTGGAGCCAAGAATTCTGGTGGAACCTTCCCAAAAGTGTAAACGCCACTAGATAACCCAATACAGCACAAATCGTAACCATGTCTACTCAGAAGTCAGTCCTAGGGCAGTGCTTTCGGGGTTAAAAACGAGGCGCTGGTGCTCATTATCTTGATAAAAGTGAAATGGGTGCCAGCACAAAATGGCTGTCATGGCCAGTGAAATAAAGAAGAGGTGACAGCACTTAGTACTGCCACAAAGAGAAATCACTCTGCTAGGTAAGTGGGGTTAGGACTGCAGCCTAAATTCAACCCCCTGCTTTGTATAGGAAAATCAAATCAGGCCAGTTCACACCTGAATTCCTGAAGTTTGAGTTCCTTAGATGTTGCTTCCCACCTATGTACTTCCATCCTCTCTGCATTGCAGGATGGGAAGAATGAATCAAAGCTGAAGCAGATCTCAGCCTGCAGTAGGAATTAATACACTGGCCTTTATAGCTAATATTCTGCATGTTTGCTCAGAGGCAAGTCTCACTATGTTCAGTGGGGTTTCCTCCCTAGTAAGCATATATAAGATTACACTCTTAACTAGGGTTGCCGGGTCAGGAGCATCTCAGACCCTGAGATTTCAGGGTCCAAACCTGAGACTTAAGGGTGGCCGCTGGTGGCGTCATGGGGTTAGGCGCTGGAGATGGTTCGGGAGAAGGGAGTGGAGGAAGGCAGAGCCGCCACCACCCTGGCCAACCGACTGTCTGTGCTATCATTTGCAGCCAGATCCTGCTGGGTTGAAGCTTGCAAGCTTCATGCACAGCATTCTTAATAATAATAACAAAGATTAAAGGCACTCTCATCCACCTAGTGAATCAAGCCTTCCACCTGCTGCTTGGAGGGGGCCAGGCAAACATGGAGACCTGGAGGTCTGCCAACTCTATTTCTTACTGTGGACCACTCCAGCAATTCAATTTCCACTAACCTCAACTATTTTTAGTAGAAATACTTATAAACTCATCTTTCCACTGATTAAGCCAACAAAATTATTAAAGCCATTAAAACCACGCATTAACTAAAAATCCTAAATTTAAACAAAAAGATGGACGGAACATGTCTTTTATTTCATACTCCGGAGAACATTCATGTCCTTAAACCACTGGCGTCCACCTCCCAAGCCTACCTTTCTATTTGGGAACAGTATGTTCAAGGTAGAGTTTCCAAGAGATATTCCAGAATGAGACAGAGAAAGGGCATCTGAAGCCTTTGCAACGGTTGGTAAGCACATAATTTGTAAATGGATGTGAACTTTTATAGCCCACTGATTCTGCAGCTCGGCTACAGCTGAAACAGTCCACTGGCATGGCTGAAGCGGCATCTTACGCAAGACAAATCCATCTGGCTCAGCTGCCTGCCAGCTGCAATCCCATAATGACTACTTACCCGAAACACATCAGGAATGTAAGCCTGAGCCAAAGTAGATGGCCTTGTGGTGGCCAAAAGGACGGCAGGCAAACATGTCATCCTGCAGCCATGATGCCAGACCTCTCAACCTTCTCCCAGCCCCCAAATTTCCTTGCAGCACATGGGTTTCATTGAGCAACACAGCCAGTGAAAGTTTTTAAGGGCATGAATCATGTAGGCCTGGACTACATTCAAAAATAGCTATACCCAGACAGCACCCAGTGTGACTGAGATCCAGCGTGGTGCAGTGGTTAGAGTGCTGGACTGGGACCATTAGAGACCAAGGTTCAAATCCCCACTTGGCCATGAAGCTTGCCAGGTAACCTTGGGCCACTGTCTCTCAGGGTTGCTTGTGAGAATAAAATGGAGAGGGAGAACCGTGTATGAGCTCCTTGGAGTAAAAGTGGGATATAAATATAATAATAAATAAATAGTCCACCATGATGCTGCTGGCATGTTTTTTTTGGAGTATGGCTTACTATCCACAGTGAACCCAAGCCTCTCAGATTCAGCCTCTTAACTACAAAGCCCCACCTTGTCCAGTTCCAGGCCCCCTGTAGGCAAGTCTCCCTTCAGTAGAAGTACGGACTTGGCAAAGAACTCTTAACTTCTGGCTCCGCCTAAACTCAAATCCCCCCTGGTTTACTATCCCTAGTACTTCAAGACTCCCATAAAAGTGCCTGGCTTAAAACTGTCTATCAAAAACTTCACTCTTGTGGCCTATCCCCACAACACCTACTCACTATGGGCCCTACTAAAGCAAACAGTCTAACTGGTCAACATCGAAAAGATATCGAGCATCAGAACAACCTGGCCACTATAAGGAAATTCTGCCCTTGGTATGTTCATTTTCCACCTCTCCATTTTGATTCTCTAGCCCCCATATCTGCAAAAACTTATTATCCCAAAATACAGACGTGCTTTTACACTTGCAAGACTGGATGTTTTGCCATCTGCAGTACTTGAGGGTCGATTCCAAAAGATCCCACCTGAGAAACGTCTTTGCCGCTATGGAGATGGTAGCACCAAAACAGCGGCACACATCCTCCTGTCTTGGTCTCTCTACAAAGACCTGAGGAACGAGATCATAACCCCACTCGTACTAACCATCCCAGGGCAATCAACCACCGCCACAATGTCCTTTCTTCTATCGGATCAAAATGAGCAGATAACAGCAAAGGTTGCTAGGTTCATAGCAGGGGCAATCAGAATAAGGGCCACTAACTGACGGCTGATTCAGGACTTTAATTTGTGCTCTTATATCAAATTTCCTTTTCTGCGTATACTGTAATGTTTTACTGTTGCTATGGCCATTGGCTAATGCGAATAAAGCTTTATCTTATCTTATCTATCCAGACCACCTGTTTGAAGGTGGACATTAACAAACTGGAAGAGATGGCAAGATGTCTGCATGGTCTGGAAGTCCTAAGAGCAATGACCTTAAAGAGCTGGATTATGTTTAGTCTGGTTCAGAGAAGATGAGACATGATAACCACCTGCTAATATCTGTAGGGTTGTCACTCAGAAAATGGGGCAGACTTGCAAATGCTCAGAACTGTTCTGCGTTGGAAGAGGCTGCCTCAGGAGTTGAAGGTCTGTAAGTGGGGTGCTGTAGATCAGACTTTGCCAAGTCAGTGCCTTCCAGATGTTGCTGGACTCCAACTCCCACAAGTCCTAGCCAGCATGGCCAGTAGTCAAGGATCATGGGAGCTGGAATCCAAAGCATCTGGAGGGCACCAGCTTGGGGGGGGGGAGGCAGCTGTAGAGGCAACCTGCATTGGGCAGGGAGGTATCCAAGGTGCCTTTCAACTCTACAGCTCTATGATGCAGGAATGCAAAAGCAGCTCACTCCCAGAGGTTGCTGCTCTGATTCATCCTCCTCAATTGGCGTTTATGTTCAGAAGCACACTCTGCCCAGAGCATGACCCTTTCTGAGATGAAACCACACCATCCTAAGCCCTTTCAACTCACAGAGGAGGCACCTCCCTATTCCATCTACTTCTGAGACAGAGTCAACCACTTCTGAAACTCCTTTATTACATCCATGCTGAATCAATCAGTGCACAATGATCATTGGTTCAGGATGTGACTGTAAACAAGGCTCTCCCACCCCCTTCCACACGTACAGCTGTTAAGTAACCAGATTGATATTCCTTTGGGCAAATGTTGTACTTAAATTTGTGCCTCAGTTACTGAAAGTTTGGAACTTCTTTCTGCACCACGAGAGCTGAATGTTTTGCCACACTCTCTGGTCAAAACAAATTACCCCAAGCTAAAAGCACTGTGTGATTCCCTGCTTCATATATCTGGGATTATGATTCACAGCTTTATGATTTACAGTTAACTCATTTCTTGCCCCAATGAAGGAGTTCATGATAGGATGTGTGTTGTCTTTGCACCTTATACTTTGCATCAAAGAAAATGTCTTTCTAATCAACCATTCCAACTTCCATTTTAGCCCATAATCACCACCACCAGTATTATTTTAACAATGTATATATCGCTTAATCACAATTGTCTCTAAGTGAAGTAAAATAAACTCAATACAAAACCATTCTTTAACCAATATTTCTTCTCCTAAACAAATCTGTTTCATTGGTCTTTTAAAGAATCATTAATATCCTACATTATCCCAGAGGAGTTCAAGGCAGCTAATAGGATTCTTACCCCCATTTCATTCTCACAACAACCCTGTGAGATAGATTAGCCTTACAGAGCCCTAGCTTTGTGAGGAACTGAACCCAGGACTCACCCGTCCTAGCACAAGACTGTCTGTCTCCAGGTCTGCGGGGCCAAATTGACCCCCCCCCCCCAGTGGGCCCCGTTCAGGGCACCGCAGTAGAAGCATCCTAACCACCAGCTGTTTCTAGCTCCCCCTCCAGCTAAGGATTTCACACAATGTCCCAGAACTATACTAGGTCAGGGGCATCATGAGAAATTTAAATGCTGGAGGTTTAAATGGGTGCTGCTCCAAATGGTGGACCAGTAAGTGGGAGAAATTTGATTCGGTTTGCATTTTATTGTGAGGTTCCTTCATCTGTACACTTCATGAAACCATACGTCAGCCGAAACACAGCCATGGCTCAAAATTTTCACTCTCTCTCAGTTTTGTGACGCAGTTCTCCAAACCAAATAATTTGCAAAAAATGTGTACATTGGGGGGGAGCATGGATAAAATTGCATATATTAGTGAAAATTGCATACAATATTGCATTATATGAGGGATATATGCTTGCAAGGATGGGCACATCTGGAGAAATTCACACTATCCTTGCAAACTGATGTGGAATGGTGGCAAACTGAACCCGAGACTGGAAAAGTGAGAAAAGGACAGAGACCAAAACGGACAGACTCGCCCAGCCCTAGTCACAGGGCAACTGATAGTAATGGGCCATGGTAATGGGGATGCCAGATGATGACTCCAGCCCTAACTCCAACCCCTGCACAACAATGGCTCTCTTGTATATCATTTTATTGCATTGCACAAAGACTCCAAGCAGCAACTAAGGCGGCAGAAGGGGTGCTCCTCTGAACCCCGAACCCTTGAGTTGGGACACAGTGCCATAAACTGCAGTGCTGAACTTCACATCACAGGAATTCCTCCTCCTTTCTCTCATTTCCAGGCACAGTGAATCGGAACGTAAATATACCATTTTTTGCCCCCACCCGATTCTCACAATTTGTTTCTGTTACATTTATATAGCCAACCCATAAAACTCTTCTCTTCCCCTACAAAAAAGCCCTGCCTGTATTATGAATTTGGGGAGTGTTTAAAAGTTTGCATTTTTGTCCGTCGCTGCTCATCCCCACCCACATCCCGTCCCTTTCTTTATTTTTCCATTCTTTCACTATCGCTTGCCGAAGATTTGCTTTCAGTGAAAACAGCTTCTTTGGCATGCTATAGGGAGCCTCTGTTTGTGGTGCGGGAAGCCTCAGCTGCCTTCAGTTTCAGCTGTACCAAAAGCAAAAAGGACACTGTTTGGGGATTGTTGTTTTTAAACATGACCCATGAATGAGATACAGGGCATTTTGCATTTAAAAAAAAAAAAAAAAAATAAGCCACACACACCACGGCAATTATCCATAGATGAGAGCAATTAACATAAAAGAGTATGTAACTGTGTTGTTGTTCCTTCTTGTCATATTTAATACAAGCTTGCACACTATCTCACTGGTGCCAGCCTGCATAATTCCACCCCTCGATGGCCAAGCAAGCATCAGGGTTGGGCCACCCTTACACACATTCGTTTTGCATCGATTGCTATTTTCATAGAGTGCTTTTAGTCCCTCCACTAGCATAATGTGAAGGGACAAGACGGGGAGAAGGTTAAATACAACACTCCTCCATCTACGCTTGCACAACATTAACATAAGAAAGTTAATAAAACTTTCCCAAAATAGTTCAGAAGCCAGTGGAGGAGTAACGAAACAGCTGCTTGCTCAACCACAGTGAATCAGAGCATTGGTGTGAATGTCTATTGCACACACACATAAGGTCACCTCCTGACTGTCAATATTTTGTGGGAAGGATTAAAGCACATACCAGAAACTTAGAATTGCACAACTTAAGTGGAACAAAGCATTCTGTCACCCCAGCACAGCAAATCCACTTCAGCAACACGCAGAATTTTAGGAAAGTGACCGGCAAACATACTGAATAGTGTGGGATGAGCAGATTATTGACAGGAAGTTGTGTAACGCTGCACAACCTAATCAGGATGAATGCTCATTGTTGTACAAACACAGACACAGTTTAGCCTCCAGAGGAGTTTTGGGCAAGCAAATCAGGATGAATGCCCAACCAACAGGCCATTAGGAGGAATCCACAGATACACACACGCACTGAGGAAAATAGCTCATCTCAATTTTCTTCTTTAAAAACCCCCACAGTTGTATAATTACATTTCTGGATTGCCAATATCCACATTCATCTCATCTGCATAATGTAAGCCCATTCTGCCCACAAGCCATTAGTCACTCACTTTGGAATAAACATTTCAAAACTGTTACTTGGTTTTTTAATGCCTGAAAGGTGGAGACCCCTTGGAGAGAGCTACCAATTACCGCTGCACTCAGGCACCCATTTATTTGTTTGTTCGGCTTGCGCAGATGCTTTTAGTCACAGGGCAAAAACAGATGGCCACTTTCTATGTGTGGCTGCTGCATGGAAGTATCCCCATTGGAGACACCTCTATGTGGGGAGCTGGTTGCCTGTTGGTGGCTGTGGCAGCAGAGTACCGTATTTTTCACTCTATAAGACGCACCAGACCATAAGGCGCACCTAGTTTTTGGAGGAGGAAAACAAGAAAAAAAATATTCTGAATCCCAGAAGCCATAACAGCAAAAGGGATCTGGCTTCTGGGATAGCCTCTTGCTGTTCTGGCTTCTGGGATAGCTGCGTGAAGCCTCTTCAGGGCAGCAGAATGAAGGCTCCCCCTGCCCCGAAGAGGCTGCGCATGGCTAAGGCAGAAGCCAGGACAGCAAGCGGGGCTCCGTTCCTCCTCCTGCTTCGCAGCTGAGGTGCTTCGCTGAAGGAGCGCTGCGCAGCTCTCCCTCTCTGCGCAGCACCATTCACTCCATAAGACGCACTCACATTTCCCCTTACTTTTTAGGAGGAAAAAAGTGCGTCTTATGGAGCAAAAAATACGGTAATCCTTGTCTCATAACACTGCTGAAGCCTACAGAGAATCAACTCGCTACGTTGCTACAGCTGCATTCTACAATACTCTTCAGTGGTGACCCTGTAGGATTTAACATTTAATCTGAAACATGCACAGACAACTCTGACCGTCTATCTACCCATCCAAATAGCTCCATCCAAGCAGCTCAGGGCAGCACACATCATTTAACCTTCTGGCAACCCTGTGAGGTTGGTTAGGCTAGCACAATGCCTGAACTCCATATCTCATTTGTTTTCTATTATCCTCATTCCATTTGCTTTGTCCCTTTCTGGTGCATTTATTCCTCTGTCACTACCAAACTTCCAAGCCAAACAGCAACAGCCAGCATCATATGAGAACATCCTTAGTGGGTAACTACTACCCTCTTGAGCAGGGCCAATAAGTGATGCTCCTGAACAATAAAAAAATACTGAATACGCACAATATTTAGACGGTCAGTGTATGACCCCATAGTCTCAAGTATGCTCTGGTGCTCTCAGGTCCTGCTTGCAGGTTTCTCACCGGCATCTGGTCGGCCATAGTGAGAACACGGTGCTGGACTAGATGGGCCATCCAGCAGGCTCTTTCTTACATACTTAAAGTATGCACAATTTATGTAAATTTGTACCACGGGGCGGTACTCCAAGTTCTTTGGTGTCTGACAACACCTTTGCTTTCTTCTCCTATGTATTTTGTCTCCTCTCTTCAGATTGTTAAGCCCATTATTATTATTATTTAGTGCCTAGCCATTTTTGATCCTTTAATACCAGTTTAATTGTGCCACGGTGTAATATAAACCACTGAGCCTCTTGGGATTGCGGATCAGAAGGTCGGCGGTTCGAATCCCCGCATCAGGGTGAGCTCCCGTCGCTCTGTCCCAGCTCCTGCCAACCTAGCAGCTCGAAAGCATGCCAGTGGAAGTAGATAAATAGGTACCGCTGCGGCAGGAAGGTAAATGGCATTTCCGCTCTGGTTTCTGTCATGCTGTTCCGTTGCGCCAGAAGCAATTACGTCATGCTGGCCACAGGACCCAGAAAGCTGTCTATGGACAAACACCGGTTCCCTTGGCCTGAAGGCGAGATAAGCACCGCAACCCCATTGTCACCTTTGACTGGACTTAACCATCCAGGGGTCCTTTACCTTTACTTTTTTACCTATAAACCTATGCACGGAACAGTCAGGTCCCTTTCTTAATAGGTTTATACATTATCATTGCCCTCAGCAGTAAACTTTATTATTATTATGCCAGATAAAGCCCTTGATAAAAACTTTTGACATCCTTTGTTTTATATCTCATAATATTAATGGAATGGCCTGGAATAATAATAAAAAGTCTAGTCTTCTAGGTAATACATTTATTTTAATGGCGGCAATATGCCCCAACTAGGAAGCAAGATTTAGCTTCTTCCCATGACTTTATGTCCTCCTTCACCGCACAAAACACTGGCAAATAATTCAGCTGCAATTTTTTCACATATCAGAGGTCTTCAAAAGGGTATCAAATGGCATGATACCTTAAAAGTTCTTGTTTAAACTACGGTCATTATATATACATATAATTCCAGTCATATGCAAATGTATATATTATCTCTATTTGGGGCCTAATGCTATAACCACAACAGTTTTACAATGACCCCGCAAATGGCATTGACAAAAGGTTTAACATAAATCGGAAATGAAAGTGGGAAGACAGCAAGCCTGCTTTGACCTCTTTGCCAAACCAAATTTATCTACCATGGCTTCTTCAAGATATGAACAACTCAGATTCAGGGAAGGACCACAGCTTAGTGGCAGAGCAAGCACAAGGCTCGCAGGTCCAATTCCTGGTCTCTCCAGGTAGGGCTTCCCTGCCTTAAATCCTGGAGAGCTGCTTGCCAATCAGTGCAGACAACACTGAACCAGATGGACCAATGGTCTGACTCGGCAGAAGACGGTTCCCACGTTTCCTTAGGGAATTAAGCATTCTAATGAATTCCAGCCCAATTCCACTCTCATTAACGCCAGCTTCTCTGCAACAAACACAACAGAACATCTGGTTTTGCCAATCTTAAAACAACTGCACTGGCTTCTGGTCTTCAGACGAACGCCATTCAGGCTTTGACCCTTACAGCCCTTTGCAGAGGACCATAGGAAGGAATACAGGAATTTGCCTTATATACAGAGTCTAGCTTAGCTCTGTCAACACCAAAGGGCCATGACTCTCCGGGGTCTATCACAGCCCTACCTAGAGATGGAGTAGACTGAACTTGGGGCCTTCTGCACACTAATCATGTTCTCTACCACTGAGCTATGCCCCTTTCCTGAATGTATCTCAAGCATTGTTTGTTCCCACATGAAGTTCTTCCTTAGAGGTATTTCTGAAAAATCCTCTGTTAGTGGTGCAACAGGAAATGGGAGATTTTTCAGTGGTGTGACACCCTATTTTTGAAATGCTCTGCCAAAGTGGCTTTGCATGCTACTGAATTCGTTAACTTTTCGCCACCAGGTACCTACTTATTTGCACCGGCTTTTTACAGCTGCATGGTCTTTGCATTTATTTATTTATTTTATAATTATATATGGCATTGGGAGTTTTTATGCATTATTTTTTAAAAAAACTTTTTCCTGGATTTGTTCTGGGAACCCTTTAGACTTGAAAAAAGAAGAAACCCTTCAGGGTTGAAAAGTGGAATTCCACCCTAAGGGCTTCACAGCTGCCCCCATCAGCTCTGGTTTTCAAAAGGGCCTTTGAAGAACCATTTGCTTCAAGTGGCTTTTAGCAGAGGTTCTTTCATTTGTTCTGAGGGCTTGCCTTGGCTTACTGGATGGCTACAGTTATTTTTCTGCCGGATTTCAAATTGTGTTCTTAATGCTTTAATTAATTTTAAGGATTGCTTGGCTGGGCCTTTTTTTGAGATTTTGTTAACTACTGTTTTCATTCATGGCCTTTTATCAAAATTAAGTTTTATAGTTTTATGTAAGGTGCCTAGGGAGGGCCCTAGAAGGCAGCCTACAAATACTGACAGGAGTAAGAAGTATTATTTATTGCCTGCTCCTCACCCTAAGGTCCCAGGGTGAGTTAGAACATTAAAACACAGTACAGTGGTACCTTGGGTTTAAGAACAGTTTATGAACGACTTCGATTAAGAACGCTGCAAACACGGAAGTAGGTGTTTTGGTTTGTGAACTTCACCTTGGAATAAGCACATGTTCCGCTTCCTGTTGAGTGTGTTCCATTTGTAAATTGAGTCCCCCGCTGCTATGGGAAAGCACACCTTGGTTTAAGAATGCTTTGGTTTAAGAATGGACTTCCAGAACAGATTAAGTTCATAAACCAAGGTACCACTGTATTAAAAACAGCTTACAACTCCCAAAATAAAGTGAGCCCTAAAAAGATACAACTCAAGTCCCAAAAGCCTGGGTACAGACGTGCGTTTTCAGAAGCACCTCTGGAATTCTCTGGAAACTGTAAGGTGAAGGTGTTTTAGATGCACCTCTGTGGGGAGGGAGTTCTGATGCTTATTGGCTGCCACAGAGAAATGCCCTCTCCCCGAGTGCCATCCCCAAACCTCTGAGAACTGCCAGGTAGACCCTCTCTGCTGATCTGCTAATCTCAGCACTCAAGGGGGATTTTGTAGGGAAGGAGGTTGTTTCAGATATTCAGGGCCTAAGTCGTTCAGGGCTTCAAACACCAACATGAGCTCCTTGAATTGGGCCCAGAAACAAACCACCAACCAGGACAGGCCTAAATGGAACCCCAGTCAGTAATCTGGCCACTGCATTTCAGACAAACTGAGGTTTACGAGTCATCTTCAAGGGCAGCACCACACAGAGCGCATTGCAATAATCCAATATAAAAGTTATGAGAGTACAGTAGCCAAGTCAGCTCTGTCCAAAAAAGGTCACAGCCGGCAAAGTAGCTGAAAAAAGGTACTCCTTGCCACTGCTTCCCGTGACAGTGTCAAATCCAGGAGAACCCCTAGACTGTGAGCCTGCTCCTTCCAAGGCAGGCCAGCTCCCCACTTCCAGGAGATGAGAACCCAAGACACATAGCACCCCTGCTGTCTCTTCAGGATTTGGTTTTTTGGGGGCCCTATTCCAACCCATCACCGCCTCCAAGCATTGGTCTTAACACCTCAACTGCCTCTCCTTGTTCAGATGGAACAGAGAGACAGAGCTGGATGCCATCTGCATATGGAAGACACTTTACTCCTAATCCAGGCTTCCTGAAACTCAGCCCTCCAGATGTTTTTGGCCTACAACTCCCATGATCCCTAGCTAGCAGGACCAGTGGTCAGGGATGATGGGAACTGTGGTCTCAAAACAGCTGGAGAGCCGAGGTTAAGGAAGCCTGTCCTAATCTCTCGACGACAGCTCCCAGAGGCTTCATACCGATGGCAAATAGCATGGGGGGCAAGATGGAACCACAGAACAGTAGTCTCCCATGAGTACTTTCTGGAGATAGGTGCGAAACAACTGAAGTATAGTGTTCCTCAAACCCACCCTGAGATGGCTCTGAAGGATGCCATGGCCAACAGTATCGAAAGCTGCTGGGAGATCAAGGAGAGAAAGCAGGGTTGCATTACACACACACACCCACCCCAATCTCTCTCCTGATAAATGTTATCAGCAAAGGTGACCAAGGCAGTTTCAGCTCCATGACCATGCCTGAAGCCAGACTGGAACAATAAAAAAGTGACCATAAAAACAGAAATTCAAAAATAACAGGGTTCTTATGGGCCAAGAAAAGCCTAGGCTAAAAATGGGCATCTTCACATGTTGGAATTTGTTGTTTTTATTCTGTAATTATTATTGGTTTTTGAACATTTTACTGCTTTTGAGTTGCCTGCACTGTTTGTGAACATAATATTGACATGTTGTACAAACAAGGTTAAGGAGGTTGGAAAATATTTTTTTATCTTTTCTAACTTTGAGTTTGAGGAGAAATAACCTTGCTATCTTTCTACGAATCCAGATGTTTCCATCCTTAAGGGTTTGATTAAAGACAGCAGGAAGAGGTGTTATAAAACATTCAGAGATGAATTTTAAGACTTTGCAGTGAAGCCAACTTTGCAAAGTGTTTTACAGTTCTTCAGACCTTCAAGAGTGAGTTCAAGCTCATTAGCCTTCAAGCATTTCTCTATCTTCATAAAGGAGTCTAGAGAAATGTATCTGTATTCAGTAATTTCCATATCCAATAAGCTATTTTCATTGTAACGAGTTTCAGGCTCTATGATTTTATGAAATGCTACCACTACCCCCAAATCTCATAGGAACAGTTTCCAAAATATGCAGTTATGTACAAGATCAACATTTTTTCTTCAGCACAACAGAGGCTGCAATATCCATTTTCCAATTTCTTTTTATATTTTAGAAAAAAGAACGAAAGAAAATGCATTAGTAACTGATCTTGCAAATCAAAACAAATTCAGGCCTGTCTGGCTCTCCTATATACTAATTCAGCATCTTTGGAGTTTGCTGTGCTTCCATATTTGCAATTCTTTGTCCTCTGCCAAAGCCAAATAAAACTATAAAACAGCTTCAGATTAAAACAAGAACAACGAGAAACATAACCTTTTCAGTATCAAATGGCATTGTCAAGCAACCTGATTTTTAAAGATATGTTTTCTATTATAAGACTATGGAACAGGTTAGCATGAAACTAATACAAAAGAAAAGCAAAGGAATGCACAAATCATCCTTTGCCATTTGTACAAGATTACACCTGTAAGCAGATGTTGTATTAAAAATAAGAACACTGGACTTCAGGGGGAATAAATATATTGCATATTCACTTTCTCCCCCATTGCTTTCTCTCCAGCTCACTAAAGGAAAATAAACATATTGTGGCTTATCGCCTCTCCCTACCCTGACTCGATCCACATATAGCAAGATACAAATATATTTGCAAATTTTATGACACTGGGTTCTTAAGCATTGACAAATATTCATACACCACAGAATTGGTAGGCTGCTACAGGCTCTGGTGTTCCTACTTAGGCTGGAAAAAGCTGCTATATTTTATCTAGTTCCTTTGATTAGTGGAATACTATAAGTTGGGACCATGCATGCACATACACCATACTTTTAGAGCACATGACTTTTTGCAACGAATCCTGGGAACTGCAGTTTACCCCCACAGTACTGCAATGCACGGCACTCTTAAGCTATAGTTCCCATAATTCTTTGGGGGGGAAGTCATGTGCTTTAAATGCGGTTTAAATGGTGTGTACACAGCCAGCTGAGGGATACAGTATACGCACTGTATGACAAAATTTCTATGCTCAATCTCTAGGTTTTTTGTTTTTGTTTTTAAAAAAGATGGATACTGAGTGACAGGACTCCTCTGCCTGAGGCGGTAAAGCCATTGCCAGTCCTGACAGGATATAGGGCAGCTTCCTACTTCTACAGTAATACAGTGGTACCTCTGGTTAAGAACTTAATTCGTTCCGGAGGTCCGCTCTTAACCTGAAACTGTTCTTAACCTGAGGTACCACTTTAGCTAATGGGGCCTCCCGCTGCTGCCGTGCGATTTCTGTTCTCATCCTGAGGTAAAGTTCTTAACCCAAGGTACTACTTCCGGGTTAGCGGAGTCTGTAACCTGAAGCATTCGTAACCCAAAGCGTTTGTAACCTGAGGTGCCACTGTCTAGACTACTAGCGTGTGACAGTTTTAAAGCTAGAGTGGTAAATATGCATAGGCCAAGTCATGGTTGGACTGAGTCTCATGACTTGACCAGATAGCTTCCCTGGAGAGGGGGAAAACAAGGCTGAGGAATGCAAACTGTGAGGTGTCTGCCTTGGACCCTTTCATAGCCTTAACACCCACTGCCTTGGACCCTTTCATAGCCTTAACACCCAACTGCAGTTTCCCTCAAACTTTCCCACAGAGTGCAGAGATGCAGAATAGCTCCTCTTCATCAGGGCCAGAAACATTTTCCCCAGTCTATTGTGCTGTGACACCCTGCTTCAAGTTTGGCTGGAAATGTCCCCTGACCAATCCTCACCCAGGGCTGGCCCTACCACGAGGCAGCGTGAGGTGGCTGCTTCAGGCGGCAGATGTTGGGGTGTGGGGCAGTCTGTGGCGGTGAGGTGTTGAAGAGAGGATTGTGTGCCCCACAGCATGCTGTCCTCGGGTGCAATGAAGAATGCTGTCCTGTTGTTAGCATTGAAGTAAAACTCAACTACCTGTCCAGTCAGCTTCACTATGCATGGAGCGGGAGAGGATGCCATCTTGGCCTTTGTGTCAGACAGCAAAATGCCTTGACAGGAATAATGAGCGCAGAGTTATCCGATAGCAGGTTATCGAGTGCTACAGAAAAGGTCTGAATAAAGGCATGAGTTTTGAGAAAGGAAATGCTAGTGGCCAAAGAGCAAGGAGTAAGTAGCAACTGCCAAGGCCACAGAGGCCCGAACAACAAACAGGTCATTGGAGTGGTTGCCTTGCCTGTAAGCAACATGAAATACAGAGCCAAGGGGGAAAGCATTCTGGGAAGGGTATGAATCCAACTTTTTTCCCTTGAACCAAGAACAGTATTGTCCCTTTAATTAGAAGTTCGAGAACCGCTGTTTTTTTTTTACTTTCTGGGACATGGTGAAATGCTGCCTTAGGCTTCATTATGCCAAAATGTAATAAAATACGCAGAACGTTCTATAGCAGCAACCACAATGGCAACGTTAGCCTACAAACCTGAGGAAAATATGTCTAAATTGGGGGCTTTTTACAGTGTGTGTGGGAAGGGGGAAGTGCCCCAAATCACTCTCTGAAAGAAATTCTAGAGAGCCCAACTGGGGAATGGAGTCTGTGTGAGACAAACAATCTATGCCTATAGCTCTAATTGCCAAGATGAGTTGCTGCAGGGGTCACCCGTGTGTCATCCTTGAGAAACACATAGAGCTGATGAAAGAAGTCTTTCCCACTTCCTCTCTCAGTTCCAGCTGCTTTTCAAGGTTCTGATTAATTCACCGGAACCCAACTATTAACCCAGATTAATTGGGAAAGTGAAGTGTGTGCCTTCACACTTTCTCTTTTGCCATATCTGTGGTGGTGGGGAGGGGGAGCTGATCTGGGGCAGGGGGGAGGGAGAAAGAAAAGTGACCAGAGGGTGGCACTCATGACACTTGCTCAAAACTCCAAAAAGGTGGCTGACCTCTGGCTTACTTACTGCACATGGGGGGGAGATACCTTCCACATTGCTACAAGAACTGGCATGGATATTCTACAGTGAAAGGACCCCATGTGCTATGTCCTTTCAGCTAGTGCAGTCATAGTGGTGCAGCACCCACAATTTGGAGGAACTGTTTGCAGTTTACACCTCATCAATGGTGCAGTACCAAATTTTGAACTGGAGGTGTTCATGATGGCAGGCCCCACAGCCACCCACCAAGGAGCGTCCAAAAATGCAGGCGGATACAAACACCCTCCAAAGAGCAGGAGTACGTAATACCACCCAGTTTTGTGAGCATCAAGCTGAGTGTAACCCTCTGCATAGATTCATGAGTACAAGCTTTGCTGCTCTCAGTGGTGCTTACTTCTGACTGCATGCCCTCAGCTTCAGCTTGGAAGGCACGTTGGTCTTTCACAAAAAAAGATGTTCAGCCAGCTGGAAGGCAGCCGCCAGCTTTTAATTAGAAATGCAAACGGTCTTGAAAAGAAGGTTTTCCATTTAAACCATTAAAACATGAACCTCTTCGAAGAAAAAAGAGAGAGAGAGAGGAAATATCCAGCTTTTGCTACCCCCTCTCCCCTGTACTAACCTGTCACAAACAAAACCGAAAACCTCATTCTCATTCACTTGGACTGAAGATGGTCCAAGAGTAACGATGCCATTACTCCTGCTTCAAAAAAGTCCTGGAACTGAACACCCCAACCCAACGCTATACCACTGGATCCTGAGGTAGAAATGGGGACATACAGAATGGCTTTCCAATTATTAGGTAGCATTTGCACTTCCCACCCCCACTCCCATGCCTCAGCCACCACCACATACATTCACTGTCTTTCACATTTTAGCAACCCTTTCACCTTTACTAGTGATCCACAGATGCCTCACTGAAGTTGCTACATTCCAGGTGAAATAAAGGCATCCACCACCACACCCAATCAACATCCAGACCATACTTCAGACCAATTAGCTGTTTGGTTTTAAACAGCTAATTCGTTAAGGCCTGGCTTCCTTTTGACTGGAGAGGTAGCAGCAAATTAACAGTTCATTTGTTACTTATTAGCCCACTCTCCTCGCAGAATCAGACCCAATACGTCAGAGACAACATTTAAAAGCTTAAGGAGGCACCTGGGTCTGAACAAATTCAGAGCACAGTGGAAACCAAGCGAGCATATTTCATTCCTCCCGTTATGCGTCACACAAAATTATAGTTTTGCTTTCTCAAGATTATGCCAGCCTATAACCTCCCTTTAAAAAATAAACAAATCTATAAACCATTTAGCCCCACACGAATTTTGCACCTCTCTCTCCACAGCCGTGGCTTACCTTACATGCTCCAGAAAAGCTCACTTTTCTAGCAGGAGTCTTTGAGGTAGTGCAACACTTGTGTCTAATGCTGCCCTTCAGGTCTCCCAAAAAACTGAACTGACATGCTCCTGTTTGCCGAGAGAAGTTTCAGCAGGGGAAAAAATGAGGAGGTCTGAAGGAGGAGCTGCCGCCTCATTCAAACGATTTCACGGCCATTTGGAAGCTTTTGCTTTCACTGCACAAAAGTTAAATCTGAGCATAGACGGCGTTTCCCTGCCCTGTTCCGGAAATCAGGATAACCAAAACCAATCCTGAGCTAACGAGAAATGCTTCTTCCATGTGTTCTGCTTGGCAGACACCACAAGCCATGGCAAGGAAACACGTGATGTTTATAAATACAATATGGCTTGTGTTGTCATAACCTCTCAATGACAAAGCACTAGAAAGAAGCAGACAGCGATGCTGCGGGAAGGATGAGGCTTGGTATCCTGCGGACAGTCGATATCGAGCCGACGTGCAGCCACATCTCTCCCCTAAAGTAAACAGAGTCCCACGCCAAGTAGCAGGAGCAGAGAAGCACCATATGGGACCTTTTAAACCAATTCGAAGGAGCCTCAGCCATACCAGGCTTTTAAAAATACTAATTGCTTAAATATCTGCTTTCCGTGCCAGATAACGGGTCCAGTGTTGCAACTCTAAAACAAACGACTCGTTTGCGGGGATTGCTGGCAGTTCTGCAATCCTGACATTTGCCTGACTTCTTCTCTTTCCTCCTTCTAAAGAAAAGGAAAGGGGGGGTGGGGTGGGTGGGAAGGAAGGAAGGAAGGAAGCACTTTTTCATCTTGCTTTTCCGGCTTGATTTATTGAATATAAGAACATATGAGCCCTGCTGGATGTGGCCAAAGGTCCATTCAGCCCAGCATTCTGTTCTCACATTGGCCAACCGGATGCCTGTAGGAAGGACACCCTCTGCCCCTTCTGCAGTTTCCAGCAAGTGGAATTCAGAAACATTCAGTGGTGGGAGAACGTAGCCAATGCCACTAGCAGCCACTGACAGCCTTATCCTCCACAAATTTGTCTAAGCCTCTTTAAAGCCATTCAAGAAAGGGGGGGGCATCGCTCTATCTTCGGGGAGCGGATTCCACAGGTTAACTATGCTCTGTGTGAAGTTCTCTCTCGAGACCTCCATCACTCTGCTTTATTGGATGTCTCAGAGTTCCAGCATTATGAGAGTGGGAGAAAACTCATACCCTTCTATTATATCCTCAGCTGCTGGCCTCCCCCCCCCCCAAAAAAGCCTCCAAATATTACAACCGATCTATATAGATGAGATACTGCCTGAAATGAGCACAAGGGACAGGGCAGTCGTGCTCACTGCAAAAAGAGCCCTTGGAGCGCATCCTCTGAGCCCAATTCTTCCTTGATCCTTTGAGCCCCTGGCTGAAGAGATGAAAGAAGTAAGCCAGCCATTACACTTACCAGGCCTGGCCGTGTGTGTGTTTGTGTGTGTTTTTGTGGAATTGACACGCTGCCCCATTTTCTCAGGGATGCTCTGCAGTGTCAAGGCTACATAAAAACCAGCAGCTTAAAGACATCCACACACCCCACATTTCTGCATTTCAAGTCACATTTGCCCATTGTTGTACACACCTGAAAGGGTGTACAACAAACATTTTATGTTCTGTTTCCTCATGCCTGCAACCGTCCTGTCTCCCAGCTCCCCTCCTATTGAAGGAACTGCTTTCTGAGCACGTGCAATGGCTAACGCGAATGTACACACCTCAGCTTAACTGAGAAGTGAATGTGCCTCAAATCTTCAGATGTGATGGAAGCTAGTTGGAAGGGAAATGCATCAAACGGCAGCATCTCACAAGAAACAACAAGATAGTTATGGATTGTAGCTAACCTCCATGTGTACGTGGCTTCAAGCAC
This sequence comes from Podarcis tiliguerta, assembly GCF_965153285.1. NCBI lineage: Eukaryota > Metazoa > Chordata > Lepidosauria > Squamata > Lacertidae > Podarcis > Podarcis tiliguerta. The sequence goes on along the minus strand of NC_139545.1, from coordinate 38,491,620 downwards.
CAGCGGTTGGGAGCACATTGTAGCCTGAGCTATGGCATACACAACCCAAGACAGCAGCATACTTGCACCCCACCATTTTGGGGGGGCAGAGGGATTCGTTTCTGTATGTTTGGCAGTTTTTTGCCATTGACAGAAATTTAGTCATTTGCCATTAGCAGAAACTGAAATCATTCATCTGTATGGGCCCTTAGGATGTCCAAACACAAGCATTCCACTTTGCAAATGTGGGAAACATATCCAACTGCTTTAAATAGGCTGTTAATATATTCTTACTAGCCATGAAGCTTCATGGTGGGCAGGCACAAAACTAGATAACAAGAAAAATGGCCAGAACAAATATACTCACAAAGTTTCAAGCAATAAATGACATCTGTGCAATCTCTGGTTTTGACCTAATTTTAATTCTCCCCCTCTCTCCGTCTCTCAATTCAGTGGAGCTGGTCTCATGCTCTCATTTCATTCAGTCCTACAACTGTCATCAGAAACATGGAGGGGAAGGATCTGCAGCTTTTCAGGGAGCTTCTTGAAAGTCTTTATTTAGTTATGACTTTCTCACATTTAATAAAAGATACATTAAAATACGTGTTTAATGAAGTTCTGCTCACGACATGCACTGGCTACAATAAGCTCCAGAAAAATTAAAACAGCAGGAGGGGCGCAGTTTACGCTCCTGAATGTCTTTGGCGGTCCTGTGGATTCTGCACATCTAGTTTAAATTTGATGCATTTTTCGCTGCAATCATGCGACACAGTTTCACGGCTCATCAAATTTGCAGCTCAGTTCACTGATGCTCCAAAGCCTCTCATGCCACCGTTTCTCCCCTATTTATCATTTCTATAGCATACTCATTTTAAAGTGTAACATGCCTTTGCATCTATCCTCTAAACAACCCAGTGAGATAGGCCACTATTATTCCTGTTCGTAGATGGCTACCAGAACTGAGACTTGCCCAAGGCCACAGAAACAGTCACTGGCAGAGTTGGGGCACGTAGTCTTGAACAATCCTTCTACAAACAGTGATTCCTCAGGAATGTAACCCAGATTATTCAGGGGAAAGTATGTACCAGCCATTAGATGAAATTACGGATTGCATAAAATTGGGTTTGAGAAGAATGTCATTTATTGGAAAAACGGCTTTCAAAAATGTGAAAATTGCTTAAAATTTTGGTGAAATATTGGAAGTTCTGGCCACTAGGGGGAAACCTTCACCAGAAAGTTTAACCGTGGGTGGTGGTGGGGAGGGGGAGTAATATGTAAAAGTTACCAAGTGGTGGGTTTTCTCTGTACAGGGGTACCTCGGGCTACAAACACCTCAGGTTACAAACACTTCGGGTTACAGATTCTGCTAACCCGGAAGTAGTACCTCGGGTTAAGAACTTTACCTTAGGATGAGAACAGAAATCGCGCGGCGGCAGTGGAAGGCCCCATTAGCTAAAGTGGTACCTCAGGTTAAGAACGGTTTCAGGTTAAGAACGGACCTCCGGAATGAATTAAGTTCGTAACCAGAGGTACCACTGTAAACAACTGCATGAGCACTTCTTACAATTCTGGTGATGGAACTGGAACTTTACCTAATGACAGAATTAGTGCTGGTGCCAGGATATTTTGTGCTGTAGGCAAGGCTAACTACTTGCACTCCAAATACAGATAGTGTGTGTGTGTGTGTGCGCGCGCGTGAGTGCGTGCGTGCACGTGCAAGATATAACAAAAAACCCAATCTGAATATAACTGTGTCTCTTTTGAGGTCTGTGCCCTAGACAGCTGCCTAAGTTGGCCTAATGACAGCAGACGCCTTGGCTAGAAGTCATTGTTTTTGCAAATACGTGAGTGAATAGAGAATTTAAGCTGCGCAAAACAGGAAGGTAAGGCATCAATGTAATACATATGGCAGGTAACAGTTTTTCATCAGCAAATAGATACAATCCCATTTCCAGTGAAAGAAAGGGTTCAGTGTGGCTCTTTAACAGTCTGCACCTGAACTTTAGACACAGTGGCACTTATTATTAATTTACTCTTCCTGAAAGAAACTGCGTATGCGGTGAGGAAGTGGAATGAATTAATACCTTGAGGCCCCCCCCCCCCCAAACAGCAAGGGTAATAACATTTTCCAGAAGGGGAAAAAAATGCTTCCTTAGATTTAAGCAAGGGATATGTATGTCTGAGGAATAGAAGCCATGTAAGAGATAACCCTTAAATCCAGCTGCCCCTTCTGAAAAGGAGTAAATTGGAAAATGGGAAGATGAAAAGGAGAAGGTGGACAAGGACGGACCTCCATGGAAAGGCTTCGATCGTGTGTTTGGCATTTCTTGCCTCTGAAGTGGTTTTACCCTCTACGATCAATACCTGACGCCTGGAAAGGATGGCCGATCCTCCCGGATACAAGTCTTGCTTGGGTTAAAAAGTACCGTATTTTTTGCACCATAACACTCACTTTTTTCCTCCTAGAAAGTAAAGGGAAATGTCTGTGCGTGTTATGGAGGGAATGCCTACGGGTGGCATGCCTACGGATTTTCCTCCTCTAAAAACTACGTGCGTGTTATGGTCGGGTGCGTGTTATATAGCGAAAAATACGGTAATTAAAGCAGTTGCCCTCCAAGGCAGCAAACATTCTTTCCTTGCAATCTGTTCTGCTGGAGCAGTTCTAAACCAACAGCACCCTGGGCTGGGCTGCCATCTGAAGGGAAAAGGAAGCTGAACTTGATGGTGGAGAGCAAATCATCCACACCCAACGGTCGTCCCTAATAATGTACTCAACTTTATTCAACAGCATATTATCAATGGCATACAAATGCAGCCGGTCCTTCTGTCACACTGGGTCAAGCTAACTATAAATATAGATATATGAATGAGAAATCTTATTACAACTAGAGAAGCATTAAGAGTTCCAGCTTCTGAGGACGGAAGGACAGTCTCACCTGTTAATAGATGTTGGACCTACAAAGAAGTCTTTGCTTTGTGCACATAAAATTCCCGCTTGTTCCATTACAAGTACAGGGGAGCCAGGGAAGGATACCTCACCCAGCTTGCCTTTCACTATCCTGCTAATGTTTTCTCCATGCTGCTTCACCGATGCCTCCCCTCCTCCTCCTCCTCCCTGCCCATTTTTTATGAGCTAAATGTAACAAAAGCAGGTAACTGGGCGCTTCTTCCATGAGGTCTCTGTCCCATCCTGCTAGGTTTTTAGAGGCACTTACCTGAAAGAACCGTTCCTTGAATGTGAACGCCATTCTGTCCATCTCCCCAATGGCTGCCCAAGTTCTGACTCTGCTTAGCTCGTGAAAGCTAATAACATCACAGCTCCAAGCGAGCTGGCTGCAGATCAGGAAATGAATTTTCTTGGCAGAGGTGCACATTTTAACATGCCACCTGCCGTGTGACATACCTCCACAGAGTCACTGGAGAGCCGGGCAGAAGCAGAGAGAGAAGCCGTTTCACAGAAAGCAACACCTCGCTGCCCAGCGTATATATATAGAAATTACCAGCCCCTGCTACGTTAATAACTCCAGCAAGGCTTTAATGCACTCAGACTCCAAATGCAAAGCACCGAAGTGGGCGTGCAAGAAAACTCTGAAACAGATGCACGGTTATAAAGGCCGTATTTTTACAGGTGGTTTTCACAACGTTTGACATCCGCTTCAAAGTCCTATATGACTTACTAAAAAACCAAGCGGCCCACATGGTAATAACACATTCCTTGGCCCGATACGCTTAATGCATTTTATCCAGAGGAACATACATCAAAGAATATTTTCCTTAAGGAAAGATTTCACCTGAACAACAACAAAAAAAAGACACTTAACAGGGTTTCTCACGGGCAGCAAAAGCTTGCCGCCATTTTAAAACGGCTATTTTGTGCCAGCGGCCATTTATTACTTCTTTTGGAATGCAGTGGCTATGAAGGTGTGGCCTTAAATAGATCCCAGACAAAAACTAACTAGTTGCACCTGAATCCTGTCCCACATGCTGAAGAGATCCCACGTGCAAATCGATCATCTTCAGCACAGGGACGGGGAAGGTTTTCCAGACTGTGGGCTGCAATCACTCACAGGAGAGCTCCTTGGGCCTGCATGCCATTGGTGCAAAGGACCAAAGGTAAATACTGGCGTAGCCAGAGGCAAACACAGGCTAAGAAACAGATGTGACTATTATCTTTGTACATTAGGCCACATTCTCCGAATGCAGAACCCAGAAGTTTATAAACACAGAGGGAGAGATGTCTCCACCCAGGAAGGCAAGAGGCATCACCACAGTCCACGGTCTCATTCCAGCCTGGCAAAGCCACTTGAGGTGAAGGAACAGGGAGGATCCATGGCCTAGGGAGAGGGGTTGTAGCCTAGGCAAAATTCAAGGGCTAACAGAGAATTTGGCCCCAGATCCTGAACTTCCCTACCTCTGCTTTAATATTTCACAGCTGGCCAGGGAGAGCAGCCGCTAGCTACATCAATTTAAATTACACAAAGCACCAATAAATATTTGGGACTGTGTCTCATCCACATCAATATTGACAAGCGGAAGTGTTAGACCTACAGTGAAAACCTCACTGAGCAAAACAGGGCTTGCTCCTGAAGTGACTACATAAGAGGTTTTCGTTTTGGCATAAGTTGCACATGTGCCTAACTCTCTCAACTTAAACCAATGTGAGAGCAAGGATGTAAGGATTATGGGACACCAATCGGAAGAGGGTACAATCCAAAGCATATCTATACAGAAGTAAGTCCTGCTGAATTCTCTAAGGCTTATTCCTTATTCAATAAGGCTTATTTCTGGGTTAGGAGTGTGGCTGTAGTCAGCAACACTTTGCCTCCTAGAAGGCAGTATGAAAGTATCTTAAGATTCAAATAAACTGTCTTGGTTTGGTTAACCAGCTGGTGGCAGATCCCTTTCCCTTTCAAAGTATGATTTCTCACCACCAGGACTAAACAGTTATCTCCTGGAGTAGACACTGGTGGGAACCCTGATTAACACTTCACAGAGGTTTCTCCTAACCTCTGTTGTGTTATGAGATTCTAAATTAAGCAAGAACCTTGGTGAGCACCAATAGCAGTTACTACTGAAGGAGTGGGTTGAGGACTCCCCATCATTTACTAACCAGTAAGCAAACAACAGAATTGGTATCTGCACTAGAAATATCGATCAGCCCTTGAAAGGAGCCATTGTGGCAGATTTTCAAGCATTATTTAACAGTAGACATTCGGGGGGGATTAAAAGATAAGTGCAGGCATGTATGCTATCCCATGCAGGTTTTTAATCATACAAAAAGAGACAATTAGAGAACAAGAAGAAAAAAACCATGACTTACCCTTACATCTCCATTTACAGCTCTGGGCATGTGATTGAAAGCATGTGCAGGATCTTTGTTGTAAACTTTAAGGAAAGATCTGTCTTGAATGTTCCTAGAATTGAGAACAAAACAATGTAACTAAGAATCAGCAATAAAGAGATTTGAAATAACATTAGTTTGCCCAGTTTGCTGTTCCTAGCCCTAACAATTCAGATATCACCATGGTAGGAACCAACCAATGAAAAGCTCTCTACAACAGACAGGCACCTCAGCTCTTACTTATCCCTTGGGAGGCATAATTCTTTCAGAAGAAATACACACCCTTTCAAATTAAGATATTTTTCAGTTTAATTAAAGCTCCTGGGTGCAGGGACTTACGAAAGCAAAGCCCATTTTACATTTCAATTAAGTTCAGTTGTTCTTCACCAACAATGAACTCAGATTTCCCCTCCTTTTTGTAATAAACGTAGACCAAAATAAAACAACATTTTTAAAAAAGAAAGCAGGAGAATACTTGCACATATTTAGTCTCCCATGACCCAAATCCTATGCTTGATAAGGTAAGTCCTATGAATTCAGGAGGACTTACTTCTGAGTATACATATCTGGAATCCAGCTGCAAATCATTTCTACACATATTAACCAATATCAGCTCTGTCAATTTTGACTCAAAATGGGCAAAGGGCAATAGAGAGGAAAGAGCTTCCATTTCAAAATTAGTTTTAAAAAGTTTAAAGATAAGTTTACAGTTAACCAAGCTATAACATTGATGCAACAATTAAAAAAACCAGTTGTCTCCCAGTCGGCTTCAAAACCTACCTTACGAACAGTTTATGGATTAAACAATCCCTGCCTTTTTCTCCTTCAGGAATAACCGGCCACAAAGACTGCAATCTAAACACACTTATGTCCTCTTAAAACGACGCTGCCTTTCATTAAACACCCCTGATCTCCGAAGAATTTGCACATAAGACTGAATTCCTTTGCTCCAGGTGCAGCTACAAGTTTAGTGGGCTGATCTTAATCACTGGGATTATCGGGGGTGGGGGTGGGGGGGGAGAACACATGGTGAAGGATTTTTGGACAGGTCTCGTTTCTTTTAAAGTCGCACTGCAGTTGGTAATTGCCTTGAATCTGTAACTAGTCAGAACTTGCAGCATTGCTGCTGTTGACTTCAAGCAGCCTGTCAGGAAAAGCAGAGTGCTGAAGAGACAGATCTGCCCTAGCAGTTGAGAAGCATAGGGTTAATTAGACATTAAGCACGATTGAGAGTTAGCGCTGAAGGGTAACCACAGCAAAATGCCCACAGACATCCCTCAACGTGCTGTAGCTCAGGCTGCAGACACCCCCCCCCCCGTAAAGCACATTCAAAACAGTTCCTTTCCCTCAAAGAATTCTGGGCACTGTAGTTCACTCCTCACAGAATTACAATTCCCAGCAATGCTAGCAAACGACAGTGTCCAGAATGTGCTTTGAATGTGCTTTAAAGGTGTAGTGTGTACAACAGTCTCAGGCACAAAGTTCACACATCCACAACACTATTAGCCACTTTTCAAGGATGGAAATACGCTCGGAGCGTCTTAAGACAATATACTGATTCAGACACAACAGGAAAAGCGAGCTGCTCATATACATATTCCTCTTCCTACACCGTATTTTTCGCTCTATAAGACGCACTCTTCCCCTCCTAAATAGTAAGTGGAAATGTGTGTGCGTCTTATGGAGCGAATGCAGGCTCCATGGCTTCAGCGAAAGCAAGGCGAAACCTCCCGAGCACACAGTTCTCCGTTTCTCGTGCCACGTCGCTGAAGAGGCACTGCGCAGAGAGGGGGAGAATATTTTTTCCTTGTTTTCCCCCTCTAAAACTAGGTGCGTCTTATGGTCGGGTGCGTCTTATAGAGCGAAAAATACGGTAATTTAAAACAGAGACAAGAACCTGTGCCATTCTGACTGCTTTTAGACTACACTCCAGCCATCTTCTGTCAGCATGGCCAGTGATATAGAAAGCTAAAGCTGCTTTCTATCTTGGGAGTTTTCCCATTCTTCTTGTAGGAAAGATGCAAAAAGTTGTGCTTGGATAACAGGAGGATTTAGAGAGACAAAAAATGTGAAGTCTTCCTTTCTGATCTGTAATCCTTTTACATTGTACCACGTCTTAACAACGCAACCTAACCAAAGCAACATTATTATTATTGTTATTACTTACTGACTTACCTTACATCACTTAATTCATAATAGATATTCCTGCTCTCATCCTTGATGTATATTGCCACACTGGGGGACTCCAGCATTTTCATTGTCAGCTGCTGGGGGAAGGCACTTACAAAAAGGGCACGGATCGTATCTGTGCTCGTGATCTCATTGGGCATCCTTAGCTGTTTAGTTTCATCTCCGTACTGAAGGTACAAAACACCTATGAGGACAAAAAAACAACAAGAACATCTTGGTCGACATGAATGAGGTAGGAATATCAAGCTTCATTCTGGATACGAGTTAAAGAGGCCTGTTTGCACAAAGGGCTCGTGATACATATATCAACTCTCTAATTCAGTATTGGAAAAGGAGTATAATTCTCTGTGGCTATTGATTATATGCTCTCAAGAAGTACAGATGCTGCAAGGAAGGTTTTATTATTATTACTATTATTATTCTGTTCTTCAGCCAGGGCCATTTCAGTTTTGCAACTGAAAGGATACTTTTTCCGGTGGCTCAGTATCTGCCGCAAACCTTGATGTCTGGCAAAGAGAGTCAAAAACCTGCAGAATGCTTCACCTCGGTGGTTCAGCATAAATATCTTAGTTTTGTCATTCTGTCCCTCTCATGCTGTGTGACTAGCATGATGTCTGGGTTCTTCAGCGATGCTTGTTTGCATATGCCTTGGGCAAGTCAGAAGAAACATATTCTAAATGTGCTTTTAAATAGTAGTCCGGGGGAAGGCTTTGCTGGTAACTACGATGGGCTCTGGTGGAAACTGTCCCTCTCCTCACTTAAAAAAGCACAACCGTGGGTATTTGCGACAGCAACAGAAATGGGAAACTGATTTTTGAGCTTTCCAGATTGCTTTTACAACGTTCTCGCCATTTTGCAAGGCCACAAAGGTTCCAGTTGGCCAAGCCTTATTCTCCCCAACTGAGCGTCTTGAAACTGCTTGGATGGGGATGGGGGGTTTGGAAGACTTGAGCCTGAGCTGATGAAAACGTTACCTCTCATTTGGTTTATTAATGTATTAAAGTCTTCCTACTTGATCTCAGCATAGGATACATATTTCAACATTTCAGTCGCATATGCAACTTGATAAAGCAATAGATGAACTTGCTTGCCTTGATGAACAACAGATTGTGTAGAAACTAGCCTACTATACTTAGCTAAAAATGTACATTTGCTGCTTCTCTTAATTTTGCACCTGGCCTCACACACCACTGGCTTGTCGCCCTCAGAAGGTTTACAGAAGGGAATGCAGAAAAAGACTCCCCATTCCTGTAATATAGGAACATAGGAAGCTGCCTTATACGGAGTCAGAACATTGGTCAATGGAGGTCACCTCTGTCTACACTGATTGGCAGATGTTCACCAGGGTCTCAGGCAGAGATCTTACCCAGGATGGAATCTGGGACCTTCTGCATTGAAATCATGCACTCCACCACTAAAGTCATTATCTAATGATGGGATCTGCATCAATCCACATATCCTTCTGCACATTTCCCCAATGACTTGTAACTGATATTGTGTGTGTGTGTGTGTGTGTGTGTGTGTGTGTGTTACTTGACAATATTGCATCTGAATCCCCTCTCACCCCCTACAAGCCAATGAACATGGGATTAGGATGGTGAAGCACAAACACCATCACACCACATGCTTTTCAATCATACATTATCCAATCAAAGACAGAGCAAGACACCATCCCTGCTGCAGACAAATATTAGTATCAAACAGGCAGATTCAAAGCACTCTTTTTGGCGCCTGCTTAAAACAATTTTGTTTAGGCACACCTATCCAGACACGTTTTAATTTTCAACTGATTTTATTGATACAGTGGTGCCCCGCAAGACGAATGCCTTGCAAGACGGAAAACCCGCTAGACGAAAGGGTTTTCTGTTTTGGAGGTGCTTTGCAGGACGAATTTCTCTATGGGCTTGCTTCGCAAGACGAAAATGTCTTGCGATTCTTGCGATTTTTTTCTCTCTCCCCACCCCCTTTTTCTAAGGCACTAAGCTGCTAATAGCCTTTTAGCAGCTAATCCCTTAAGCCTTTAATAGCCGCTTATAGCCGCTAAACCGCTAATAGCGCTAATCCGCTAATCGTCTTGCTTCGCAAGACGAAAAAACCGCTAGACGAAGAGACTCACGGAACGGATTCTTTTCATCCTGCGAGGCACCACAGTAATTTTAATTTTCTTGTAAACCACTTAAGAGGCTTTTCTACAATCTGCAATGAAGTCTGAAATAAATTTTGTATATCTGGATAGACAAAGATAACACAGCACCCTTCCTCCAGGCATGAATTCTTCAGAGACAAGCAAAGACTTTCGATAACAATTAACACTTCTTGTAATGTGAGATAAGTTCGTTGGCGTACTGTCAGGGTTATTATTGCCATCCTCAGCACTAGCTTTTCCAGCTTTTCAAGGCATCCTTTCAGAGCTTGTCTTAAGGTCACCTTCATGATCTTTGTGGTATTTCTAGCCTGAGGCCTTAAGCATTATTTTCCATTAGTTATTCTCACCTAGTTATACACACACTTCACACTTTTAAAAAGAAAGAGGGCCTGCACATAATCTTTCAGCTCGATCTGCTGCATAAAAAAAAGACAATAGCTAACCCAAAGTTCCTGGTACACCTTTTCTTTTTCTTTTTTGCTCCGGATTTTTAAAAAAAAAGGTGTATGGTTTTGCTCACCTGGATGATGAAATTAAGTGCCAGGCTTAAAGCCAAGTAATCAGCCTATAAAAGTGACTAGGACTTAGACTGGGAAAGCAAACAAGGAGAAGAGTGAAACAACTAAATCCTATGCATAATTTGTCAAAAGCGAGCTCCACTGTGTGCAAGGAATAAGCAATGGAGCTTATTCTCCAGAATAGGTGCGAAGACTGCAATGCAAACTTTTTGGCATGGCTCTTGGGCTCTTGGTATTCACTGCTGAGTCCTGATGGCAAGGAGACCTGGGACATTTTGTTTCCAGGTACCGCTCCAGCGGGAAGGTAAATGGCATTTCCATGCACTGCTCTGGTTCGCCAGAAGCAACTTAGTCATGCTGGCCACATGACCCGGAAGCTGTACGCCGGCTCCCTCGGCCAATAAAGCGAGATGAGCGCAGCAACCCCAGAGTCGGCCATGACTGGACCTAATGGTCAGGGGTCCCTTTACCTTTACTGATGGCAAGGAAACCTGGGACATTCCAGGGCACCTGGTATCTACAGTATAGACTTAGGCATCCAAGAGAACTACATTACCTAGGCTCCATGGAACCCAAGACACAATGTGGCAGCACTCTAGCTGCCAGTCAAAGAAAGAAGCAGCTGGTGCAGGGCTCAGTGCAGCTGAGCAGTGGCACAAAACCAACCCAATAGGGATTATGATGATTCAGCATCTAGCCAATGCTTTTTCCAATCTTACAAGCCAGCAGCCAGGGTCACAACTGGTCTGGAGAATGGTAAGAGGCTCACAAAGCTGGTCTACATGGGAAATTGCACCAAATGGGATGAAATATTGATCTTGTGACTACTTGATCTATGAGCAGCAACAAAACTGCTCATAGCAGGGTTTGATAGGTTTCAAATTGGATGGGGGACTGTGTATTGAGTGAGAGTCCTGAACTGTTGACCCTCCAAGTCCCTTCCAAGTCTACAATTCTATGATTATAGGATGAGTTTGGAGATATCTGCTGGGGCTTCCTCAATCTCTTTGGGGATTGACAGTGTGTGCAGGACCTCTGATTACCTGCGGAAAGGCTGTAGCTCAGTGGCAGAGCACATGCTCTGCATGCAAATGGCCGCGGGTTCAATCCTTCACATCTTCAGATAAAGCTCATAAGGACCTTTGCCAGAAAAACCTGGAGAGCTGCTGCTGGGCAGTGTTGACAGTTCTGACCTAGATGGTCCAAATAAGAAGGCAGCTTCTTATTTGAAGAAAAGATAATGGAGAACCCATTTCCCTTCTTTTTTCTCTTCCACTCTGCCCATTCTTTTTCATGCCACTCCTTTCACCTATTTAGTTCACTGTGTCAGGTGAAGCTGTGTCATGCTGAAGTTGCACCTGTGGGAAAGCACAAAGGCCCTTGAAGGGAGCCCGCAGTTTTACGGGAAAGGGTTGGGTGCAGAGCTGTCAACTTTTCCCTTTTCTTGCAAGGAATCCTATTCGGAATAAGGGAATTTCCCTTTAAAAAAGGGAAATGTTGACAGTTATGGTTGGATGGGTTGGGGAAAGAAAAGGCTGAAGTTATTACGGGCCAGATATTTTGGATTTCAAGCTCTTTTTTCCCCATTGCTGTATTTCCATTTTGTAGAAAACAGCGAATTCCCTCCCAAAAGGAGACATAACATGAGTACCTGCTGCAAATGACAGATGAAAGAGTTGCATGAATTTACATTACGGTTTTATACTGGCCTATAAAACGTAAGAAGCCAGTGAGGCTATCGAATAATGTTTTTGGAGATTAGCACGGCTTGTGTGGTGTATGTTTGCTGAGGTAGCCATGCTAAACAGCATTTTGGCTCTCTCAGTTGCCTTCTTTCAGGTGCATTCTCAAGATATCTGCTTACACACAAAGGAAGAGCAGATTAAAGGAAGGGACAAATGTGATTACACAGCTTTATTTGGGACGGTGTGTGTTTCAGCTTCCCCTGGGTACACATTCCAGAAAAAGACACAAGCACGATTAATGAAGCATAAACCTTAAAAAGAAAAAAAAGAAAAAACCCCAGCAGGCAGCAACATACTTGCTGATTAAGTTCGAAGAGGGAGTATTTTTGTCCTGCTAAATGTTTATGCAAAGATAAGGAATATTCCTTTTAAAATCCTATTCAGCAGTACAAGGAGGAAAACAAGGGAAATGTGGCCACCTTTGGGCTATTTAGTTTCCTGGGAGCCTTTTGTTTCAAATCTGGAACTGAAGTGAATTGTTTGGGGCTGGGTTTTTTCGTTTTCTTGAAGTCTTGCCAGTCAGGTTTTAATGTAAAGTATTTAACCAGAACAGCAAATATTTGCACTCATTTTCTACATGCACCAAGAAATCAAGGGAAAGCACAAGGACAAAACAGAGGTATGGGCATGGGAAGCTTCATGAAGACTTGTTCAGTCTGCAGGAAATTACACCTGAGAACGGTTCAAGTGAATGGGAGCTGTGTAAGAGCTCTCATTGGTCTCAGGAGGATAGGTCAAAAGTGACACAGGCTGGGAAGCGATTGGGGAACCTAACATTGAGTCTACTACAGACCACCAAACCAAGAAGAGGATGTACTAAAGTAACTCTAAGTCAGAACCTCTGTCTATCTTCTTCAAGGAATCCTGGCAACTATTCCTCATAAAACCTGAATGAAGTTTAAAGTTAGGTGCCACAGGGCCCTATCCTGGCCCTGGCACGCTGACATTTTTATCAGTGACTTGGGTTATCAAGTTTGCGTATGATTTCTCGGAAGACAGGAATAAAATGGAATGTAAAACTAGGCTGGGAATAATGAAATGAAGCCATCAGAGACAAATGCTCTTCATTTGGGGAGCGGGATCCCCAACTAACCTGCAACTGCCAAAAAAAGTTTTGGGTGGTACCCAACATGCTTGTTCTGTTAGTGTAAAGATTAATGCTTCTGTGATGCCACCCCTCCCCCCCCCCAACTCTCTCCCCAAATCTGCTCTGGAGAATTGGAGGAATCCCTAGAACATATTTTTTTTGGGGGGTGGGGATGGAAATCCTTGCACTAACATAACAAGTTGCTTCGTACAGTCATACCTTGGAATGGAATCTGTTCCGGAAGTCCATCCATCTTCCAAAACATTCGCAAACCCAGCTTCTGATCGGCTGCAGGAAGCTCCTGCAGCCAATTGGAAGCAGTCAGACATTCAGGTTCCAAAGAACGTTTGCAAACCAGAACACTCACTTCTGGGTTTGTGGCGTTCGGGAGCCAAAATGTCCAAGTACCCAGGTGTTCGGGATCCAAGGTACGACTGTACTACATTGGATGCAAGCCCTTATTACCATTCACCAGCCTCTGAAGAAAGAAGCACCTGGAGCAGGGCATCCAATACAGATTCTATACAGTAAGTAGATTCATACCTAAGCTGGTGAGCCCAGTGGCGTAGCGTGGGTTGTCAGCACCCGGGGCAAGGCAAGTAATTTGCACCCCCTAACCCGTGGATTTGCGCCCCCTAACCCATGGATTTGCGCCCCCTAACCCCCAGATGTTGCGCCCGGTGTGGCCGCCCCCCCCTGCACCCCCCACACTACGCCACTGGGTGAGCCTTTGGCTATCCAGGATTCCAAGCTATATAGAGTTTTACGGTCAAAAGCAAAGGCCTTAGCTGTATACAGAAAAACAACAGCCAATGGGTGTTTTCCAGACAGGAAGTACCAATCAATCATTAATGGGGCTGCCATATTCTGAACTTTAAAAATTATTTGTTCTAAAGTTGATCTTGACACACAGTATTGCAGCTCGATGAAAAGGTGGAAATGCCGCAGAAAAGCATCACTCAAGAAGCATTAATGTTTAACGAGGCAATTTAAGAGTATGATGGCATGTTGTTTGTGGCTGTGAAATGGTGTGAAACCTACAGTCTTTGAACCCGTATGCAGCTAATAAATCACTGTCTATTATTTAAACACCCCTTAATTACAACTTCTGACTCTGTATCACTTGGAAGAAGTGGGGCTACTGATCAAATGTATACACTGTGTAGCTACACTGGTGCTTTATCAAATGCTACATGGACATATTTAGGGAAGGAATTCTTTATCTCCAAATTATTAACTGGTTGTTTACACAATATAGAAAATGCCATTCAGAGTGAGGAATCCCCCCTGACTAATCAAATATAGCTATCTCCCTAAACTTGGCGCAGATAATTTTCTTCTAATATGCAAAGAACTACAGAATATAGGGATGATATTTCAGAAATCGTCTAAGAGAAGGCATGTCTCACTAGTCGCTTTTGAGTGCAAAGCTGTTCGCTTACAATCAGTGGGAGTTCAGCCATATCCTCCCAAAGAGAAGGTGCATGCACACGAAAGTTTATACCCAAGAACAAACTTAGTTGGGCTCCAAGGTGCTCCTGGAATTTTTTTTTTTTTTAAATTAATATATTTTGACTGTGTCAGACCAACACGGCTACCTGCCTGAATCCTTCCAAAGAGAAGTGAATGACACCCCTTTTGACAGCTATTGTGAGACAGTTATTAGATTGGAACAAGTTGGGGGCCTATGAGGAATGGCAGAGAGAGAGGGGGAAACGCTAAGCCAAATTAGTAGCTTCCTACTTAATTAATCCTGAACCTCAGTTGCCCAACAGTACAGTGCAAATGTCCTATAAGCATTGACCTTTGAGGTTTGGTGAATGGGGCATTGGTCATATAAAGGGTTAGACATCACCTTGCCAACAATGGTCCGTACAGTAAAAGCTATGGTTTTCCCAGTAGTGATGTATGGAAGTGAGAGCTGGACCATAAAGAAGGCTGATCGCAGAAGAATTGATGCTTTTGAATTATGGTGCTGGAGGAGACTCTTGAGAGTCCCATGGACTGCAAGAAGATCAAACCTCTCCATTCTTAAGGAAATCAGCCCTGAGTGCTCACTGGAAGGACAGATCGTGAAGCTGAGGCTCCAATACTTTGGCAACCTCATGAGAAGAGAAGACTCCCTGGAAAAAAACCTGATGCTGGGAAAGATGGAGGGCACAAGGAGAAGGGGACGACAGAGGACGAGATGGTGCCTGGCGTGCTCTGGTCCATGGGATCACGAAGAGTCGGACATGACTAAACGACTAAACAACAACAAACAACACAGAGAAACTGCACATTTCTATACTTGGATCTCACTCTCTGGGGGATATCTGCTTCTCTTTCCTACAGTATATGGGCCCTCCTGCAGTTTGGGAAGGAAAATTGACTGATCCCAACATGCATTACATTATAATTATGATGGAATGAAGAAATGAAACAGTGGGAAAGTAGGATCAGACCTATCTCAGGGATGGGGAACTTGTGGCACTCGCTATGTTTTTGGGCTCCAGCTCCCAGCAGCCCAGCCATTACAGCCGATGCGAGTGCAGCACAGCAGCACCTGGAGGATGGCAGACTCCCCATGGATTGCCTATCTGGTCCATTATCCTGTTTCTGTTAGCGGCCAATCAGATACCTATTAGAAGCCACAAGCAGGACATGAAGAAGAAGAAGAGTTTGGATTTGATATCCCGCCTTTCACTCCCCTTCAGGAGTCTCAAAGCGGCTAACATTCTCCTTTCCCTTCCTCCCCCACAACAAACACTCTGTGAGGTGAGTGGGGCTGAGAGACTTCAAAGAAGTGTGACTAGCCCAAGGTCACCCAGCAGCTGCATGTGGAGGAGTGGAGACTCGAACCCGGTTCCCCAGATTACAAGACTACCGCTCTTAACCACTACACCACACTGGCTCTCAATAGCTCTCAATGAACACAATAGCTCTCTTCTGCTGTTCCCCAGTGATTGATAGTAAGGGCATATTCATTCTGATCCTTAGCCATCCTTACAGCCATCGTTAGCCATTGGCAATATTAGATTCCATGAATTTGTCTAATTCCTTTTTTAAAAAAAAACCCTGCACTGGTAGTCGCAATCACATTTTGTCTTAGCAAATAGCAGAGTTTAACTATGTGCAAGAAGGAGGTTCATGGGTCTGTCCTTCATATTCTCCTACTCAGAATCATCACTGGATGATTCAGGTTCTAGAATTACGTAGAGAGAGAAAAGCTTGTCTCTTTGCCTTTCATAAGCTGCTGCAAATGAAATGTGGGTTTCTACAACCTATGCACTGACAAACATTCCACAAAAGTGAGCACACGTGCATTTACTCCTTCAGAAAAGCACCTCTTCGACCCCCCAAGAAACCTAAAAAATCATGTATAAATGATAAAACTTTTCCAACTTACAAAAAATTTTACTTGGTCATGAATAAGTGCTATGGTAGAGCCTGAATAATATAGCGCTGCCTGTCACTTGTGCCCCACCAAAAAGCCACTCCTGGAAATGGGGTGGGTGGGGGAATAATGAGATAGGGAATAAACACAAAGTAAGTACGGTAGATGTTCAGACAACTTCCCTTGCCCCACATTGTCCAGGATGCCTCTCCAACCTTCTGAAGTAGCTTTTTTTTGGGGGGGGGGGGGGAGAACAAATGACGAGAGGCAATGCTGGGAGAAATAAAGAATCAAGACAAGGAAACTTCCTTCACCTGAACTTAATCATAACTAACTTATCTTAGGGTCCAAGCCAAAGTAATCGTAACTGTCCCCCCCCCCAAGTACACACACCAGGTTTTCCATTCTTGCCTCTGTCCAAGTTCTGCAAGGGCACTGAGGCATTTTCTTTGAGGCATGAGTCTCCTGCTGTTGTCTTCAGTGGGGGAGAGAGACAGGTACATGGCCATTCTCTTCTCCACCAAGATTTATGAGTGAAGTCGATTAAAAACAGGCAGAATGGAAAAGGAGGGAAGCAGATGTTGGTGGGATTTGTGAATTCCTTAGGGATCCCACATATCACATACGATATGACAAACAACAATAACCCCGACAGAATATCATAATGTAGCTCTTTACATCATAGCATTTGAGCTCACAGTGAGTAGTTTGTCTGGCTCCCCCCCCCCCACTTAGGGAGGAAATATATCCTAAATGAGGACTCAGAAGAGAGGGAATATAAACAGAAAGTGCCGTCTACATCAACTTCCACTAATCCGGTACCCTAGATGATTTGTACTACAATTCCCATCAGCCCTAGTCGTCATGGTCATATTGGCATGTTCTACATTTTCCATTGCAAAAATAGCATAACATTGGTTCTCTCATTACATATTTTTGGGGAACCCCTCCATGTGGAGAATTTCCAAAAAGTACCTGCTGCATTAACTAAGGCAGGCTACAGTTCCTGCAGATTAACACAATCAGCTCCCGCATCCCATAATATATATGGCAAGACCACCTTTTAATCATTCTGAGTCTCTGTTGGTGTAGAGAAACCAGCTAAAACCGCCTTTCGTTTATACTTCTTTGTACTTTTTTTTTTTTAGCTGATTATGTATCAGATATCAAAGCGCTCTTGATAAAAATGGCCTGGGATTGTTAACAGAATAAATAAACCACTAGGTTCAGTTTATGAACAGCCCCCATGATTTATGACCCGGCTGCCGTTCTGCTTTATGCTGCTCTGCAGTCTGGGAGATGGAATCCTGCAGAAGGGAAGCTTCTTTATGGCAATAACCCTTTGCCTTCCTCAACCATCTGCATTCATTGCCTTATATAGCAACAGCTTGCCTGTCCTATGGCAGTATTTCCTGAGAAAGATTGCCTTCCACTTGTGCAGCTAAGGGTGGGGGAGAAATGTTGGTTTGGTTCACATTTAAAGGCAAATCTATCTAACCAACACTTGGGGTGGGGTGGAGAGTACACCAACAGAAACACAGCCATTCTGAATTTTGCGATGCAACTTTCCAGCTAAGTAACGCATGCAAAAATGCATATACTAGGGCAAAGTGTGCCTAAAAGTGCACGTGCTAGTAAAAAATAACATACAATCCGGCATTTGGGAAATTACTTTGCAGAAATGCGCATATTAGGCAAAATTGCACACCAAAGTGTGTCAGGATAAATTTGCACTAAAATGCTGATGGTCTATATAATGGCAAGCTGATGTGGAAATGTGGAGATCTGGACTTAAGTTCATCAAAACGAGAAACCAAAACTGAGAAATCTACCTAATCCTATGTGCAGCTAATCGGTAACAGAAATTCACTAATCTGCTCCAAGCCCATTCAACGTGTGGCAAGAATGGCTACTGTGTGAAGCAGTGTGTGTGGAAATATTAGTGGGTAGCAGTCAAGCATGCTTCCAAGTGAGATCTGGTTCCCACTGAGGAACTGGGGCTAGGGAGAACTCTAGAGTCACACAGACCTGAACAGGTAGAAATATACAAATACACTTTTGGTCTATAAGCCAATGGTGAGGATATGTTTTGTATGCAGATGATCCCCAGTTTAATTCCTCAGATCGCAAGTTGCCCAGCTGGGTAAGGTTGAGTGAGCTGCCTCAGAACCTGACCAGTCAAAGCAGACAATACTGGGGTAGATGGACCAGTTATGGATTGACTCCAGTAAAAGGCAGTGTTGTATCTCGGTATGAAGGAATGCAAGGCATAGACAACAGAGGACTGGTAACAAGCCCAAAGAGGACACCTGGCATTTTGCCCCCACCTGCGCAGCTCCACACTGCCACCATGTGGCGACTCATCCGCATGTCAGTTCCAGGAGAAAAAAGATAGAGCAGCCTTTCTAGGGGAGAAACCTTGATAGCAGAATTGTAAGTTGGAAGGGACCCAAAGGATCGCCTGGTCCAACCCCCTGCAATGCACAGCTCTACCCTGGGTGGGCTCGAACCACTAACCTTCTGGTTAACAGCCACACATACTGACCCATTGTGCCACCTGGGCTGGATACAGTCTGGGGGAGTTATTTGTGCCCCACAATGGCTTTGCAACCTTTACTCATTCATCTATGAGGCTGGCCATAATAATCCCCATCCGAGGCTGAGAAACAAACACTGGATCAAGATCATTCATTAAAACCAAATCCAGCCAATCATCTAAACGAGGAGTAGTAGAGGTTATGTCATCCAGATGTGCCTGTACGACAAGTTTCATCATTCCTGACCATTGACCAAGCTGACGGCAGCTGATATGAAGTGGAGCCCAACAACATCTGGAGTGTACTAGATTAAGAAGGCTGTCTTAGATTGTTTTACAGGAGCCTGTACAAATCTTGAGATTGCATACTCTCCCTTTCCTTCATTTGTTCATGAGAAGAAGCTTCCCTTTCCGCTTTACAACACAGCCCGGTTCCCAGTCATTTACAAACCCAAGGAACTGTAGCTTATTCAAATCAGAGTTAGATAACAAATATATCAAAATGCAGTTTGATCCAGGTTTGCTAGGATACTTGAAGTTAGAACAAGCCACAGTTCTCTGAGTTCATACACAATGGGGGACCATGGTCTTAGCCCACTAAGTCAAGTTCTTCCTCTCCTCTCATTTGTGTTTTTCACCATGTCTTTTCACTCTGAAAGACATTTGTGGAGTGAAATAAACAGGGAGAACATAGAGTATTAGATGCGTAACAAAACCTGGCATTAGTTCAGCAGTAGAATGTGGGTAACGCCTTACCAAGTGATCTTTCCTTTGTCTGGTTTGTTGACCTCACCACCGGAAGACTTGCTCGTGTACGGCTTCCTCTTGAGAAGGGAGAAGGAGATTCTCCTTCAGACATGATTTCCAGGGAGTCAGCAGATGCCTCTGATAATTCGGCCTGATCTCCCAAATTGGGCTGTGGGCTTTGAGATAGCTTTGGGCTCCTTGTCTGTGAAATAAAATAAATAAATAAACCATTAAGAGAAAGCAAACACTTTTGTTGGTAACTTCAAGATCCCTGCCTAAAGGAGAGCAGGGATTTCTCCCGCCTCCCTCTCATACAAAAAGATAAAATATCACTTGAGCTGCCGAATGCAGAATGATACAAGGCCTTGTTTGCTCAAGGTGACTTCCATGTATGTTATTTACAAGAGATTGTCCCAGGGTATTCCATTAAGATTTTTATTGCGGTACGTCCAACTGCAGAAAATTCATATCTAACAAGTACCCGAGGCTAAGACAGTATGGGTTAGATAGATGGCAATTTCATTCCCTGCTGTTCTGACAATTGCTAGCATTGTCTGTAACAGTAACAGCATGTAAGCATGCAGATATGCACACAACATAATGCACAGGCAATGAATGAAAGGCTTTATGCCACCAAGCTTCCTTAAGTCTCTTTCAGTATCGCTGTGCTAGTTGTGTGAAGAGGCATTACTCAGCTAAGAGGACAGGGGACAAATTTATACTCTCTCTACTTTGACCTTCCACTCTTAAGTCTTCTGTATTATTACGTTTTTTAAAACCCTGCCCTTCACTCAAAGTGTTCATGACAATGACAGAAGTCATATTTATTTCAAGCAACAGTGTGCCATTTGGGCTCTGCCGAGGCTAGAAAGCAGATGGGCTGTTCACTACATCTCCAATTTTTCTTCTTCTTCTTCCTCTTCTTCCTCCTCCTCTTCTTTTTCTTTTTTGATGTGTTAAGCGAAAGAAACACCCCTTGCAAAAATATTTGGTCACTTGATATGATAATGTTTTGCCTCCAACCCACCTACAATCTCCCATGTGAAAATACACAAAGGTTCCACCACTTCAGACCTCGAATACACATACAGAAAGGCTGGCACAGAGAAGCTTTGGTCCAGCACTGATTTATTCCCTCAAAATAAAAAATATTCAGATTAAAATCTGATCCGGAAAAGAATTCCCAGGTTCTCTACTCACCAGTCAGCCACTCTCTAAAACCCCCACATTCTCTTCCCCTCAATGGTTTATATTAGCAGTCATACGAGAAAGAAAAAGCTCTGTCTTTTTCCCCATTTACCCAGCATGCTGTATTATAATCACATCAGGTTGAGGGGAATCAGTGTGTGTTGCTGCTACCACCCTTCCACTTGCTTTAAGGCAGGTGTAGGAAACCTGTAGCTCTCCAGATGTTGTTGGACTCTGACTGCAATCACCCCCAACCATTGGCCATGTGGCTGGAGATGATGGGACAACATCTGGATGGCCACAGGTTAGCCATTCCTGTTTAGGTGTTATAGCAGAGATTGGGAACCAATGACTACAAGTCCCATCATGCCTCACCACTGTCTATTCTGGCTGATGGGAGTTGGAGTTAATTTTCCACAGGTTCCGCCTGGAGAAGACACTTTAGGAATCAGAGAAGACCAGTCAGGAGGAGGAGTCTGTTTTCCTAGTTCAGATTAGCTGGGCGGATGATAATGATGATGATTTCCATGCATTACAAAAGTAATCCAAAGTTGATTGGGGCAAGTTTACCCATCTCTACTCTCCTATCAGTCTTTAGAAGAATTTTCTTTGTAGACCTGGGGAAAGCATATTGTGTGCTGGGCCCGAGCATGTTGAGAGCTGGCAGAAGGGGCTTTGGCAATGTGGAGAGCTGTCAGGAACTCCGCAGCCGTGCAAGAATTTTAGGGCTGGGCAAAAGGCTTCAGTGGGGTTTCACAGCAAGATTCAAAGGCCTGTTCTTGGCTATAGTCATAGCTAAATTCCAACCATGCAGCGTTTAAGAGGATTTGTTGCCCTTAACTTTTTCATACCCCAGAATAACTACAGATCTGGAAGTTCCTGAGAGATAACTGCTCGGGAGTTGAAATATAAAAGGGAGTGGGCTTCCCTATGTGGCACTCTTAGAAATCTGTTATGAAAGGAGGAAAGGAGGAGCTGTGGGGTAAGAGCTTTCAGAGCTCCAAACAACTGCAGAAAGCCTGAACAACATGCCCAAAGCTGCGTCTGCATTGGCTATTTGTACTGAGCCCATCTAGGCTACCCTGCATCACTTCTGAGCCTGTGCCGTTCCCCCAACCATTAGTCTTGCAGATGGGCTGGAAACCCCCAAGTTTTGGCGGAACTCTAAGGAACTGTTGTGGACACTGCACAATGCTCAAGTCACAGAAGGAACACTGGTGATTCTGAGACATCACCACCACCACCAAACAAGCCAAACATCTACATCTTCCTCCCAAAACAAATACAGACCAAAAAAAGGCAGGAGACACCCCCAAACCAGGCAACCCCTTCCCAACCAACTCCCCCCAAAACACCTTGCTCAATTTGAAATAAAACCTAGAGATGCAGAGTCTTAAGTCACTATGGTGCCTACAGCTGTCGCATTAGCAACTCAAGCACTGAGAAAACATAAGTGGCACTGTCCAAGCCACTTCAGACACCTAGAACCTTGTGTCTCGTGGTTCTTACTTTTTCTTGGGGGCTTCACCCCATTTCTGGCTTAGTATTGAGCTGCCCATTGACGGCTCTTATTCGCCCTTGTCCTCGATTCCTGATTCCCATATTCTCATGCGCACTGCCCAAAACACTGGATTCAATCCCAGTTCTTATTTTAATTTAAAGCCCTGACAATGGCGATGTTCTATATTTAGAAGGTTGGAAAATGCTGTTCAGATCAAAGCTGGATTCAAAAACAAAGAGCCATATTGCTGACATCTGGCCTTTTCTTTTTGGTGGATATTTATTTTTTGAGTAGGGAGAGGTGAGCTTGCTGCAGAAATGACACAGATCATGGCATACTCCCTTCGTGACCTTGGCTGAAGGAGCAACTGTAGCTTTTTTTATTAGGTTTTCATTAGGTTGCTGCGGAACTTCAACCTCTCTCGACTCCCTCCGTTTCCAACTTGTCCAGTCACACACAAAATATAATAACTCTGAAATACCTAACGAGAAATCCAAAGCCTCAGGAGCTTTGTGCTTACAAAAGGTTTGCATTAATATATTAGGTATTACCCAGCGTCCTGTAGTGACATGATTATGAGGCACTATTCCCCCTCACCCGCCCTTCTCTCTCTCCAGGAATTACAGCTAACATTTTTCATCTTAAGAGAACGGAGGCATGCTTTGAAGTGCCTCCGTGACATCGTTCGCATCTAAGCTACAAGGTTGTAAACACCCCATGTGGGCACATGGACGTTAATACCCAAGAACTGACAAGTGAGTGACCTAAAAAAAAACAAAGAGGGATTTAAGAAGGCAATAATTCTTTCATTCAGTCACCTGAAATGTGGCTGGTGGTTGTAGGCCATGACTGCAACAGCAGGTTAAAAAAGAAAAAAGGTAAAGGATCCTTGGACAGTTAAGTCCAGTCAAAGGCAACTATGGGATGCTGCGTTCATCTTGCTTCAGGCCAAGGGAGCCGGCGTTTGTCAACAGACAGTTTTCTGGGTCATGTGGCCAGCATGACTAAACAGCTACGGAACACCATGACGGGTGTCAGAGTGCACAAAAACGCTGCTTTATCTTCCCGCCGCAGCGATACCTATTTATCTACTTGCACTGGCATGCTTTTGAACTGGGCGCAGGTGGTGATGTGGTCTAAACCACTGAGCCTCTTGAGCTTGCTGATCGGAAGGTCGGCGGTTCAAAGCCGTGCGACGGTGGTGAGCTCCCACTGCTCTGTCCCAGCTTCTGTTGACTGCAACAGCACCCAGGACTGGTGTATCATATTATTTCTAAAGTCAGCCATCAGATGTGGGAGACCTCTGATCTGATCTCCAGCTCTCCCCCCCTTTCCCACTTTTGAAGCAGTTCTGGTGTTGAATGAATAATGTTGTGATCAGGGAACAAGATAAGGGCTAACCCCGCCCCTGCATCAGATTTTTCCAATCTAAGACTCTCCTTAACTTTCAGTGAGCTCATTAGTGAAGCTATGATTAGCTCCGGGTTGGGAAATATATCTTTGGATGCAATGCCAATCCACTTACCCATGGAATTCTGTAGTAGTATTCTGCGTAGACATAGAACAGCCCAGTAAAATCTATCTATAAGCATGATATGGATACCTGTGGTTTTTTTTCCTTTGCAGGGCTGAATGAATACCAGCATGGGAGCAAGCAATTTAGATAAGGAAGATAGCTCTAGGGGGAAAGGTGTAAAATAAAAATCATATTCCTTAGTGCATCTACTCCTGTCTGAATTATATTCCTCACATGGTTGCTTTTAAAACTAAAACTAAAAATAAGAGACTAGATCATGGATCCCCTGGAACATTAGACACTTGGAAATGCCTAAGAACTAAACTGGTGTGCTGATCTCTATAATCAGTCTTCTGCCAAATTTCCTAATTGTCTCTCAGTTGAAATTCATGAGGTGAAACAGAATTCCTCCCAGAATTTTCAGGCAAACACATCTATAAGTATTTGATGTTTTACAATTAATTATTTGGCAATGTATTCTCCCCCCCCCCCCACAGTTTAGCTGTCCTTACAACAAGCTGGATGTTAGGTAGTATCTGGCGATTTTGCTAGCATCCACTGAGTACAATTAGGTTCTACCTTTTGAGCAAAATTGTATCAGATTCCCTTCTGGATTCCTGTCAGCTTCATAACGGCTAACAAACCACACTGGGCAGCATTGTTCATTCAACTGCTAAGCAGCTTACCATGCATTAATTGAGAAAGACGCCACTCATGAATTTATATCTGCTTTGCAGACATGGAACCTTAGGCCAAATTACATGTAACATTCTGGCTTGGAACTGGCTGTATGTTCTTCCTGTGTGCCTTCTCCAGAGTGACCCTAGGAGCCAATCCTCAGTGGCCGGCTCTCCTCCTTTCACTCTGATTGGCTCCAAGAAGCACAAAAGATGGGAAGGCTTATCAGTGACTAAAAAGCTCCTCTTTCATATTGACTGGGCAGCTCTAGGACACTAGAGACAGGGACTCTGAATATTTGACTTGATGGCCGGCCACAACCCTAGACCATTATACCTCTGCTCCTGGGACCTTCTCCTTGGCAGGAAGAACATGTGCAACATACTTTCCCATCAAGGATGCTGGTTTGCCGTGGTGAAAAACACTTTCCTAAGAGCTGTAAGCACCCACAGCCACCCCTCTTGTGTTATCATTTGCTAGCCCAAAGGTAAGTTTCTGGACCTTACGGCAAGGATGAGGTGGAGAGGCAGAGAAGGCCGCCATGAAGTGATGCTGTTTAAGTGCCATCACTTTGAACAGGCATTCCCAAACTTAGGTCTCCAGCTGTTGTTGGACTACAACTCCCATCATCCATAACTAGGAGGACCAGTGGTCAGGGGAACACTGACTTAGACTGTGTCTTTACACAAGCAAAACCTCAGTTCTGTAAGGGTGAGCATGAGGGCATTCATGCCTCCTTAATACAAGTATTGTATAAAATGCTATATCAATCCACACAGACACACCCATTAGGGGGGAAAAACTTGTTTCCTGATACTGAGGAATACATCGATTTCTTTTGCACATTTTGCAAAAGGGGGTTGGAAAGAGAGGATAAGCAACTCAAGGGTTACTTATAATATACAGTATAATGAGATATTTAAGACGAAGTCTCTAGGACGTTGACTAAATTATGGTATGATTTTTAATAATGTCGGCCATTCATCTTCTTTCATTCCCTTCCTTCTATTTTGTCACTCTCATAACTTCTGTCTGATGTATTGCTCATTTATATTATATTATATATTACGCCATTCCTGGTGGCACAGACTGCCTTTTGGAATATGTATATACAATTTTATGCCAGTGGAAATATACTTTTTTATTGCTAATATGTATATCATCCAGATCACAAGAAGTAATGGAATTGCTCTATTCTACTTTGGCCAGATCTCACTGAGAGTACAAAGTCTGCTTTGGGCACCACAATTTCAGAAGGACAGGCAAACTGGGAACATTTGTTGTTGTTCTTCATTGTTGTTAATGTTAGTTGCTTTGGGTCACTTTGTGAGAAAAGTGACTAACAAAAATAATAATAATAATAATAATAATAATAATAATAATATACGTGCACAAAGCACAGAGGGACACACTGAAACCCACAGGGGTCTTTGCAATGTAGAAGTCCTTCTTCCACATACAGGATCTATAATAGTTAAAATGTTTTCCTTAGTTCTGCTTTCAGAAAGAAAGTCAATACCACATGCGTATGAGACTAACTTCTTTCTATGAAGAAAAAATATTCTCTTTCTGTACATACACACACACTCACTACCCTCACAACAATCTTGAGCATTTTCACCTGTGAAAACAGAAATGGATTCAGGGCTGCAGAAAGAAAATCCAAACACTCAGCAGCTGGGTGTATTATAACTCATTTTTTCTGGTGTATTATGATTTCATTATTGAGGGTTGGAGGTGGGAGGTGGGGGAAGAGAAGCCAATATTGTGAAGTATTCAATGGACATTGGTTTTAGAGGGGGGGTGGGATGAGGAGATATCATTCCACAGAAAATACTCAGTCGACTGTGCTGATGAAGGCTGAAGAAAGGCAGAGAGGGGAGAGGGGATTGTGCGATGGAACACGAAACACAGCAGGAATCATTCTGCTGTTACAGTGGTACCTCGCAAGACGAATGCCTCGCATGGGCTTGCTTCGCAAGACGAAAACGTCTTGCGCCTTTTTTTAAAAACCGCCAATGCATTCCTATGGGAAACCGTCAATGCACAGTGGTGCTTCGCAAGATGAAAAAATTCACAAGACGAAAAAACTCGTCTTGCAAGGCACCACTGTACATTGCAAGCTGCTGAAGTTAGGCCACTGGCATATCTAGCTCAGTATAATCCACAGTAGACAGGCAGTGGCTCTCCAGAGTCTCAGTGAGGACTTGCTCCTAGTCCTACCTGAAGATGCCCGAGACTGAGCCTGGTGATCTCCACCAACAATTCTTAGACCACCTATGTATCCCAACATGGAAACCAGAGACAGAGGTTATACGCTTCTTATTACAGGGGAGAGACCAGGAGCTCACCAAGACAGTAGCCAAGTTCCTCTATTTGATTTTCTGCCGCCAAAGTACGCTACAGGACCCTGCCCTTGCTGGAGTCCCACAGAGGTGAAATAAATTGCTCGCCTCTTCTTCCCTTTGGCAAATGACTGTGCTGTTGAAATGGCGACGAGATCACATTGGCCTATTTATTCTGAATGTTTGTAAGTGATGCCAATAAAGGTTTGATGAGGAGGAGGATGGCTGAGCCTGGGACCTTTTTTTTTGTATGCAAAAAATAATAATAATAAAAAATGCCGCAGCCCTTTCCATAGGTCAGTAAGGTTTGCTACCTCTAGTTTGCTCATTTGGCTGATGTAGAAGCAATCCCCATCATAGTGATTTAAATGTACGGTGTGAAAGTAGCCAGAAAGAGAGAGGGAGAAATCTACTACTTTTAGAAACAGGACCAAGACTGCAATCCTTACTCCAAGACAGCCTCACTGTATGCAACAGGACTTTGCTTGCTTCTGAGTGTTCCAAGCCATTCAGATAACTTTTACAGAATGGTTAATAAGTACTGGTTTGCTTTCATATTGTTTAAACTTTTAAACAATTAAAAAAAGTATTGATAAAGGGCATGCCTGCATTTTTGTGTTCCTCTCCCATTCACCACTACCTTCTTTGCCTGAAATCAAATATTTGCTTTTTCAGGAATTTGAAGGTCTGTGGACTATTAATAAACTCTAACTGAACTGTGTCTCTCCAAGGTTTCCGGAAGGGTTCTCTCCCAGCGGTACCTGGAGATGCCAGTGTTTGAACATGGGACCTTCTGCATGCAGATCACATTCTCTGCCTACCATCGAGCAGGTACATTAATTTGGTTTTGTTGTGTTAAGTTGATTTTTTTACTATGTCCTCCACTTTGAGGAGATTTGTTGTTGTTTTTTAAATGTAGCAGTATTGAAATTTATGTGTAAAGCAAAGATAAAGCTACATGGATTCTGAGGGTGGGGAGGTTTTTATCTGTTTGCCTCAATCCACGGATTGGATGGAAATATTCCCCATGCAAGGAGGATGCCTAAATCAAAACACACAAAGCAGCGCAAGCTGTGGAGGAGATCCCAACTCAGAACACACAAAACAGATGGATGTTTCTACCCAAGCCCTAGCTACATTACAATTGCAGGGCTCCTTATCTCCAGTTAGTTGCCGTGGCTTCCTCAACTGTTATCACAAGGCTCTAGTCCTCACACAGGAGCTACATTTCGTGGGAAGACTGGAAATGCTCCACTATGAACAGGCCCAGGTGTATTTAGGTCTGGCTATACAAAGCATCCGAACTGTTTTTGCAGTTAACATAGTGTTGAGAGTTGAGACTGTCTATTAGTTAGGAAGACAAAAGGGAGAGTTGAGTGATGTGAGCTAGAATCTGGATGCAACAGTGGCAGGATGGAAAGGCAGAGAGAGTGCCAGGCCTGATTTCTGCTAGAATCCAAGGCTGTGGCTATGGGAGAAGCAAGAACCTCTTTTGGTGTTGATGCAGTGAGCCCCTCCATCGAAGGCTCAGGTTGCATATATGTGTAAAGAAACCTTATATCATAAAGACACCACAGTCTCTGCTGTGCCTCATTCCCAAGAGGAAAATTGAGCCCTGGATAAGCACCTGGAACCCCCAGAATCTCGAACTGCCCAAAGATAGGGGTAGTGTGCAACAATATGCTTATTAATCTGCTCTTCATGCAAAAATCTAATTAGGCTGCAAGCAGTTTCCACAATTCTTCTATTGTAGCTTTTATTATGGACTCAGAAGCAATCAGCTACAGCATGGGAGCTTTGAGGTTACAGTGGAGGAGTCTCCATCTTTTTGGATTTTCAAGAGTTGGTGAGTTTCTCTAACTCTGATATTCCAACAGAATTTCTCCCTAAATAATCAGCTTGCGTAGAATTACAGCCAAAATCCCATTAAAAGGCACGGGGCTTAAATTAGTCTTAAATTAGTACAGCGGTACCTCGGGTTAAGAACTTAATTCATTCTGGAGGTCCATTCTTAACCTGAAACTGTTCCACTGAGGTACCACTTTAGCTAATGGGGCCTCCCGCTGCCGCCGCACTGCCAGAGCACGATTTCTGTTCTCATCCTGAAGCAAAGTTCTTAACCCGAGGCACTATTTCTGGGTTAGCGGAGTCTGTAACCTGAAGCATATGTAACTTGAAGCGTCTGTAACCCGAGGTACCACTGTAATAGCATAACTTGTCCTGCTGGTTTTAATGGGCCATGCAGTGTGATCCTATGAATGTATATTCAGGGGCAAGCCCCACCCTTATTAGTGGGGTTCACTCTCAAGTTAGTATTCAGCAGATTGCAGCCTGAGTGATTTTAGCTGGATCAGTGACTATGTGGTTTGCATTCTTAGGGAAGGAATTTATTTTTTTTAATGAAATCTGCAGAATTTCCAAGCAACCTTGACTACTTCCCTCTAATGTTGATCAGCCACATTGCTTCCTGCTGATATGATCAGCCAAAAATATGCTCTCTTCCAAGGACTGTAAAGAAATTAACATGAAATATGTAGGTCACTTGTTCCTGCTCCCTTTTTTAATTGTGTAGAAGCTTCCTAAGATAGTTCACGTTTTCAGCTGCTAGTAAAAATTAACTCCATTCTTTTGAGGAGACTAAAAGGAAAAGGATGTTTGTACCAATCTGATAGATCTAGTTTGGATTTATTTTTCGCCCCCAACCAAATTCACTGACTTGTTGAGATGTCACAATCAGGTCATGAGTTTGGCTGCAAGGTGCCTGCTATAGGATTGTGTGCATCACCACACCCTAATTCCTTCCCTTTTCAAGGTTACTATGGGATCTTAATCAGGCAAATGTTGGTTATTGGTAACTATTCTTGGTGACCATAATTTGCCTCAGTGTCCACACTGGGCATTCTGTTGTTATTGCAAACTATAGTTTACCTCCCACAATCAGAATAAGAGACTATGGTTGGAAGTGGGCTTCTGATTCCAAGGCTGACTACAGTTACTGATCAGCACACATTGCCTGATTCAGAAGTCGCTGCAAATTATGGTTTCTGAGAACAAGGCAGTAGAGGAGATAATTGAAATGTGTGAGAGAAGTAGAAAGGGGGAGGCATATAAGCCTGCAGTGTGTCCCCTAAGCCTATTTTATGATCTGGCCATGACATGGAAACTGGGCTTTTGAAAAGATGAGGGGGTCCCAGATGTGCCAGCCTTGCCTGAAGCACAATATGAGGAGGAATAGTACAATAACTGAAGAAGTGGAACCTCAAATGTTTCACTACAGACTGAACTACTGAGAGACACAACAGTTGTGGTGGGCAATTGCCTGTCAGCTCCAGAAAGGTACATAAACCTGAGTTTTATCTTCCAGAGGATAGCTCTTATCAAAACAATTTCACTGTAAGGCGTCCCAGGGCCCTCACATTCTTGTACCTGACAGAAGCCTTTTTAGATTTTCAAAGCTTGTCAACTCCATCAGGAATACTGTTTGTTCCCCATTCTCCAAACTATTGTTACATCTTGCAACAGGTTTAAGCTAGAAGTCATGTCCCCCATTATCACTGCCACAGTCCTTATTATTAGAGCTGTCTGCATTTCATCTAGGGGCAGGAGGATTCTGCCAGCCACTGGCATTTTGTAATGCTGAAATGAAAATAAAATAAAACTTAATATACTGGTTCAAGCCCAAAATATCCCCAATAACTTCCTGAAGTCACAGCAACAAGAAAAACAGAATAAACAGATGCTAAAAGACATTATTACGTGAGCCTTGAGACAATTTGTTCTGATCCAAGGAGCAAATTACACTCCCATTGTCTCTTGAACACAAATATCCAATGGGCATCTGAAATGAATGCAACGGGAAAGAAGAATGTGCTTGTGACATTTCTTTACAAAAGCTAATGGGTGTAGTAGAGCTACTCAAGTACAGACCTTTCCTTGAAAAATTATAATTGCTTACTGTGACATATAAGATTTTTCTAATTGAAGTGCTGTTATAGAATTTGAAAAACACAGGGAGACGAAAATGCCTTTTAGGCACAGAGGAAACCTATGTTTGAAAGAAGCTGTAAAGACCTTACCATATAAATGCAACAGCTTTAGGCAACTTTCCTGCATAGCAACAAACGAGCGCAGGCCGATACGTACGACACAAGAGAATATATGAAATTGCTACATTTGAAACAGGAAATACAATAAAAATATAGTCCCAGTGCAATATGATCATGTTACTAGAAATTATGTGGTTCTCAAAAGGCTGCAGAAGCTGATCCATCTTCTCCATGGCTCTTCCGATACGCTTTTGATATGCGGAGACTTTGTCATACAGAAATTCGTCACTTCAGAACTAATGTTAGAAATGGGTGTCCATGCATTTTGCTACCCAATCCACATCTAGGCAGGAAAACAAGACATGCAGGGCCAGATTTAGGTAAAGGTAAAGGGCCAGATTTAACCAGGGACAATTTCACTCTTTGGGATGGCAAGCTTCACACAGTGAGTGGAAGGCAAAGCAAAAAAAAACAGCAAGATCAATCCAAGGCAGAATGCAGAAAAAAGAAAAGTGCAGTACTAACTCTCTGAGAGGATTCAATTTTCATCAAGTACCTTTGAATGTCAAGTTCTGAATGGAGGGAGACCAACATGCACTGCAAAGCCTGTGAATCAGAAAAGAGAGAGAGAGGAAAAGGAAGGGGGGAGGGAGAAGAGAAAAAAATTAAAATAAACAAAACAAAAAGATGGAGTACAAACATAAAATGGAAATGTACAGCAATAAAACAGCAGCGGACTGGAAAAGAATAGGACTGAACAAAGCATAAAGAGTATGAAGAAAAGAATTAAATAGCAGGCAGTACTGGAAGGTTTCAAGTTGGGAATTGTAGCTGCTTGCACGCTTATCCTTATTGCCATTATTATTATTATTACAACAATTTATTAATCCACTGTCTCAAGACGATTTAGGTGTAAAATAATTAAAACACAATTTAAAAATACAAATGCAACAAATATGTTGAAAACAAGACTAAAATCCTCACAAGAGGACACTCATGGTAAAGACCCATTTATCAGTCTGGGAAAGCCTGTCAGGAAAACGAAAAGAAAAGACTTCTTCAGTTGTTTCCAGAAAGTGCAGGCCATGGGCACCTACCGCATCTCAACAACAATGCTATTCCACAGAATAGGGGCAGCCACACTGAAAGCCCTGCTTCATGTAGAGTGGGCTTCTGAGATCTTTGGGACTTGCAGGAGAAAGTCCCCAACTTTATACATCTACATGTTGTGTAATGGATAATGTATCTTCTAGAACATACATCTGAATAGCCTTCACCTTTTCTCTCCAGCATTCCTGCCAAGCTCTGTACCGAAACTTCTCAATATTTTATCCCCTGTCATTCAGCTTCCTTTCCCCCTACCTCCCCAATTTGTTCATTAAATTTGGCGAGGGGGATTCAGTAAGGAGTTAATAATGGAAGGAATTGATTACTGCTTATTAAGCAACAAGCCTCTCTTGTGCTTTTTTCCTTTAATGGGTCCAATTCCTTCCATTATTAACTCCTTACTGAATCCCCCTCGCCAAATTTAATGAAATTCCGTTGATACAGAAACAGTTCAGCATTTTACAGGTATGCATATTCTATCAGCTTTGATAGTCACGATGTGTAAACACTCACAGGCAGCAAAAGTGAGGCATTTCAAAAGAGCAGCTCCCTGGTCTCGCCCCTCCAAAACAGTTTCACTGAAGTGCCTTGACCCACTACAGGAATATGTGCCCCACATCACATTCCAGGTACGGAAGCTGAGTGGATCGGAGTTCAATTCAGTCCTGGCAGTGGGTCTGCGCAGAGGGAGCGGGCAGGCTCACATAGGGCATGCAAGGCAGGTTGCATGGGACACAGAGCTCAGTGCAATGCCTTGCAGCTGATCTCTGCCCTTCAGTATGTGCTGCCTGAGGGGGTCACTTCACTCCGCCTAACGGTAGGAAAAGGACTATTGCACAGGCAACTGGCTGGCCACCTTGTGAACAGGATGCTGGGCTTGGCTGGATCTTTGCTCTGATCCAACCATCATCAGGGTTCTTTTTAGAGACGGTTTATTGCATGGTATTAAGAGTCTAGCACTCAACATCATAGAGCAATCCCATGCATGCGTACTCAGAAGCAAATCCCATTGTGTTCAATGGAACTTAATTCCAGGCAAGTGTGTTTAGGAATGCAGCCTAAGGCTATTAACCAGTTTGGTTAGGCAAATTGATTTCCCCAAATTTACCAGCCAACCAATAAATTATATTTAAATAAATCTGCACATTACCTAATACTCAAAATAGGTGCATTTCTGAGGTGTAAGATACTACTGTATTTGATTTTATAGTAATAAGTTCAGTAACCCAACAGGATCAAAACAGCCCCTTTAGTATAACTCGGACCCACAGAATAAAGCTTTCATTGACTAATCCAGTTCAAGCTTGCAGTTCTAATAATAATAATATTAAGCACCTAATTCCCAGATGCATTACAGAGAAAATTCTAATGTTGATTGCCATCCAAGAATTAAGAGATGGAAGTGAGACCTAATGAAAACAATGGCAGGATCTAAATATGCAGATACCGGCATTTACCTAGGAAGGACCTGGACTCTGAAAGGGCTTAGGAAGGAAATTGGATCAAATGCATATTTCCTGCAGATGAGGATTTTATTGGGCTATGTTGCCGGGGGGGGGGGGCAGGGAAGAGAGATTTCCTGATAGAGCTTGCTTTGGGTGTGGAAACTTTGAGGAACGGCAATCCGGCTGAAACATGGAGGTCAGAGCTAAATTCAGCAGCTGCATATTAAAAGCCACACAACCATTTCAGCCATCACATCACATTGAGCCTGGAAGCCTAGATGAAGAGCAGACATCGAATGAGACAAGCATTTGGCAGTTGCAATCAAGTGGAAAGAAGCGAAGAAGAATATTTGCAAATAAGCAGAGAGATAGCAGCCAAGTCTCATAGGCCTGGCGTGCCAATAGTAAGAACAAAGTGGGAGGAAATTTGGGGAAACATTTAAATTCACACTCCTAAGGCTACGTATTTCCAAAAGCTATTTATGACCTGGCTTCTGCATCTCTCGAAGTACACACATGCTTGAGTTCCAGCTTGCTAATATAAAATGCTGGTTAGCAACAACAATGCTGGGGGGGCAGGGAGGCCCCTTTTTACCACCTACATATGGGGGTTTTTTTTAACTTTCATCAAGCTGTTTGAAGGACATGTTTGGAAAATTACTCTTGCAGCTCCAAAGATTTGCCCATCATTTTCTGTCCCCATCCCTTCATTATTAAGAAGACAGAGTTATGCAAAAACAATGGTTTCTTGATTTTCCCACCCACCATCGGTACTTTTTGTTGATTCTCTCCCCAAAATCATTGTCCTTCTCCTTCCTGATATTGCTGTGGAAATTATTCCATTGCTCATAAGCCGATTATGACTTACTGGAAATAAGAAACACACAGAGATAAGCTGTAAAGAAATGAAGATCACTATTTAATAGGGATAATATTTTGAAAATGAGGTATGGGGCGGAAAAGAATAAAAGCTGTTTTCAAAATTCAGCAATGTCCCTTGTATTTGGATCTGTTATTTTCCTCCTAGCTTTACTTTCTTAAACTGACCTGGTTAATCAAAAGATACACCAGTTCTGTAAGTAACACTCTAAAGCACACAACTGCAATTTTGAGTGTTAGCTGAAATTGGGGGATGGAGTGGGACTCTACTATCCTATCTAAGTTCTCCCAAAAAATGTTGCTCTGTTGTTAGACCTCACTGCAACCTTCCCATGTGTCAGCCAAATGAAAATGAAAGGTCCCCCCCCCCCCCAAGTTCAAAATCAGAACATCCAATTAAACCCAAGGAAAATGATTCAGATAGTAACTCAAATGTCTTACACAGGGAAGAAAGTTTTGATCTATCTTATAGAATCACAGAGTTGGAAGGGACTCTGAGGATCATCTAGTCCAACCAGAGGCAGAGCTAGCTGCTCTGGCACCCGGAGTGGCACACGTGCCCCAGGGGTGGGAGCCATGGGGCAGGGAGAGCATCCCAAGGGGCAAGCCGCCCATAGGGGGTGGAGCTAGGCACCCATGGCAGGCTGCTTCCTGGGTGAGGGAGGGAGCCAAGCCACTTTGCCAGCAGCCTTCCTCCCTTCACTGAGGTCCAGCGCCGAGGGCCTTCTGGCGGTTCCCTCGCTGCAAGAAGCCAAGTTACAGGGGACCAGGCAGAGGGCCTTCTTGGTAGTGGCACCCGCCCTGTGGATCGCCCTCCCACCAGATGTCAAAGAGAAAAATAACTACCAAACTTTTAGAAGACATCTGAAGGCAGCCCTGTTTAGGGAAGTTTTTAATGTTTAATAGGTTATTGTATTTTAGTGGTTTGTTGGAAGCCGCCCACAGTGGCTGGGGATACCCAGCCAGATGGGCAGAGTATAAATAATAAATTATTTTTATTATTATTATTATTAGGCACACAAAAAGACTAGTTAGTATGTTCAGACCCTTTGCAAGGGAGAGGGAGAGGACATGCTAAATGCACACACACAGTGAGAGAGATACACTCTTAAGCCTGAGCTTTCTTTGGCACTATTTAAGAATCAAAGTTGACAGCACATTGCAAGCTTGATAGTATAGCAAAACCTCTTCTGTAGCCTGTGGGGGTGGGGGAGCCCAGCTATTTGGTACCAAATCATCCAAATGACAAGGTTTATATATCTACCTTATTATTAAAAAGGCTTTCATGGCATTCCTCTCTTCTTCCAATAAGTACCTGTCATCCGCTCATCAGTTCCAACAGTGACACGCGAGTTAACAAATGACTTTGTTCAGCACGCACCAGTATATACTTGCCTAGACTATATAAGAGTCAGACAGGAATTTGCTCATACACCCTGGCTAGCTATCTCTGAGAAATTAGTCAATCTTTTCTAGCTGCAGAAAAAGCTTCATCACACAGGTTCCTGATTAGTCAAGGAGGCTACGTGGTATGCTAGAAATGAACCCAGATCTCCTCGGTCCAAGTCCAGTTTGCCACACTGGTTTAGCAATTCCCACTGGCTTCTGATAGAGAAGAGACAAAGGCCAAGTCTGAAGGCTGACCTATCTTGCCATCCACAAATAGATTCGATTTTACATGAATTTGCCAAGGCTGGGCTGCGAGCAGCAGTCTGTGCTGCAGTTGGAATCAGGAGCTGTCGACAAAGCCTAAGGGTCAGGAGAACCAAAGGCCAACCAAAGGATACAGGAACACAGGATAAGGCCTTTGTTGCTCAGGCAAGGCTTAACTTGGACATAAAACTACTGAGTAAACATGCACAGCCTGGATCCAACCCACTGAAATGCACAGTGGTACCTCTGGTTATGTACTTAATTCGTTCCGGAGGTCCGTTCTTAACCTGAAACTGTTCTTAACCTGAGACACCATTTTAGCTAATGGGGACTCCTGCTGCCACCGCACTGCCGGAGCACGATTTCTGTTCTCATCCTGAAGCAAAGTTCTTAACCCGAGGTACTATTTCTGGGTTAGCAGAGACTGTAACCTGAAGCGTCTGTAACCCGAGGTACCACTGTATTTGGGGTAGATACGTTAGGGGCGCAGATTAGGAAAGTTCTGAACAGCAGACAAAATGCTAATTCAATCAAGCCCCAGTTATTTACAAGAAATATCGGTTCACGTGCATCTCATTTAGCCGAAATGCATGCTTCTGGCTCTACTGGGCTTAGAAAGCCGGGATGTAGGAGTAGACTTGGATTCGAGGAGCTGATGACATAATTGTTCAGCAGCCAAGTCTGGGTTTTAAAAGCTAAAAGAATCTGCAGCATATGAAATCATTTTCAACTTACAAAGCTTCCAAGTCCTGTGCCAGTGTGCTTTGTTTTAAATATGTGGTACCAAAGAATCCACAAGTTCTTATACTTGAAAATATTACTTCTAAGGATACCCAATTCTTCCACTTCTTTGTTGTCTCTTATTTTATCTCCCTTTCACCTTCAGAATGGAAATAAGCTTGAATCCAAGTGCTTGCTAGCATAAAAGACCACATTTCTGAAATCCCCTATTCCTGGTTACTGCCACATACACTCACGGCATCATTCTGGAACAGAGGTGGGGAACCTGCAGCTCTCTAGGTATTGCTGGACTACAAACCCCATAGTCCCTGACTGCCTGGGGCTGACAGGAGTCCAGCAACCCCGGAGGGCACCAGGTTCCTCAGTCCTGATCTGGAATAAATAGTTTTCAGTGGCGTTTACTGCCAGGTAAGACTCTAGAACTGCAGCCCCTGGGTCAAACCAGATGATGTGTCCACACACTGTATCTGTACCATTAAGTGCATGCTTTATAAAAAAAACCACAATCTGCCAAAAGGAAGAGGGCAGCCAGGATTTGTCTGTGTCTGTCTGTGTGTGTGTGTGTGTGTGCAGGGGGGGGGGGTAGTCTTAACCCTTTGCCCTCCTTATAGTCCCAATTTAGGGCTCGTCCCCACTTCTGCTTGGCCTATGCCTAGAAAGCATGGGTCTGAGTGGTTTTCTGCTTAGCTCTCAGCTTCTAGGCAAGCATCCTCGGGGAGAGATTGTTCCAAAACTGGGGCACCACCACCAAAAAGGCCCTCTCCCAAGTTGTTATTGGCCAAGCCACTTATGGCAGGGGTGCCTCAGGAAGGGTCTCTGACGATGAATACAATTGCTGGGCAGGCTCCCATGGCAGCAGGCATTCCTTCAGATACCCGAGTCCAAAGTCACACAGATGACAATAACTACTTTGCAAAAAGCACCACATTCCTGCAAGTACCAAATAGTGTGCCAAGATTTGTGACATCTGAGCAACAAGAGGATTGCTTCGGGGAAGATGTACAGACAGCAGGGGCAACAGTGGGAAACAAACATACATTTATTGTGCAAAGTGCTGACTAGGCAGCAAAACTATTGAATCCATGAGAAAACAGTGGGGCAAGAATGGAAGCAATTGTCCCTTTGGTTCATAATGCAGAACGGCTACCATTCCTGCAGTTCTGCTTCCTTGACCCAAATTTCTGAGGAACTTTTGTTGCATAACAACGCAAATGCATTATAGCCATTCCTTCATGTTTCACAACAACTGCTTAGCTTTTGTCTCGGTCTGTTCCACTTGCCTCGGGTGGAAATTCTATACCTTAACAGAAGCTGCTACAAAATGTATAAATCTGAAGCTTCCCTCTCCGCACCCTTGTGTCCCGGAATGCATGTCTCTTGTTACTTAAGCAAAAGGAAAGAAACTGATGTTGTCAGCTCTCATCAAGACAGATGGTTTCCCCAGGATATCCGGGCTGAGTATTCCTACTCTAGTTATGCCTAGAGTAGAGAGATATGTGGAGAACTTAAGAAGAGCCTGCTGAATCAGGCCAATGGCCCATTGAGTCCAGCGTCCTGTTCTGGCAACCTACAAGCAGGACCCAGGCACAAGAGCCCTCTCCCACCCTGTGGTTTCCTTCAACTGGTACTCAGATGCATTGCTGCCAACAACAACAATAATTATTTATTATTTGTACCCTGCCCATCTGGCTGAGTTTCCCCAGCCACTCTGGGTGGCTTCCAACAAAGATTAAAAATACATTAAAATGTCACACATTAAAAACTTCCCTAAACAGGGCTGCCTTCAGATGTCTTATAAATGTCAGGTAGTTGTTTATCTCTTTGACATCTGATGGGAGGGCGTACCAAGAAGGCCCTCTGCCTGGTTCCCTGTAGTGTTGCTTCCTGCAGTGAGGGAACCTCCAGAAGGCCCTCGGTGCTGGATCTCAGTGTCTGGGCAGAGCGATGGGGGTGGAGACGCTCCTTCAGGTATACTGCACCGAAGCCGTTAGGGCTTTAAAGGTCAGCACCAACACTTTGACTTGTTCTCGGAAACGTACTGGGAGCCAATGTAGGTCTTTCAAGACTGGTGTTATGTGGTCTCGGCAGCTGCTCCCAGTCACTAGTCTAGCTGCCGCATTCTGGATTAGTTGTAGTTTCCAGGTCACCTTCAAAGGTAGCCCCACGTAGAGCGCATTGCAGTAGTCCAAGCGGGAGATAACTAGAGCATAGCCCCTCTAGTGGCATAGAGATAACCACTCTGATGAGACAGTCTGCGGGCAGGTAGGGTCTCAGCCTGCATACCAGACGGAGCTGGTAGACAGCTGTCCTGGATACAGAACTGTGCTACTACTGCTAGGCCAGTACAGCAGTCACCATACCACACACATCTTCAGTCTAGGGAGGGACATCTGAAAGCCACACAGCCAAGAAGTAAAACAAAAACCGGCACAAAAAAATGGCAAGCATGCTCACAGCATCCCTGGAACCACTACCAGTGCAACCAGTAAATGACTGTGTCAGCACTGACCCCCCCCCCCCACATTGCTCACACATGGAGGGAGCCAATGAATTCATGACAATGGGAACATATCCTAGTACCTTCACCACTCCATGGACAACGGGGATGGGAAGACTACATAGCACTTGGAGCAGGTTCTTCCTCCAGACATCCAACTGGAGCAATACTCAGGAAGGGACCATAGAACCATACTGGAGCAAAATGTATTTTCTTGGCTCAGCCACTGGAAAAAATTATGTGCGCTGTTAAGATACATTTATTTATTCTTTAGAGGAAACTGGGTTGTTGGTTTTTCTCTCTCTCCAAGCAGTTGTAATATATATTTTATTTAGAAATCGGAGCTCGAGAGACAGAGAGAGAGAGAGAAAGAAATTCAGAGAGCACACCAGGTTCAGCCTCCAGGGAAATTCTTTCACAGTAGTCTTAGGCAATAAATAATCTCTCTTTGTGTTAAAACAACACTCACTGAAGTTCAGAACTGGAGCATCTGCACTCTGGAATGCTCCCCAGGGTCCGTCGTAGAGAGCAAAATGCTGAGGTTTGCTAGGATTATTACAGGGGAGTTTCCCATTTATAATAAGTTGCTGCAGCTTAGGAATCTTCTACCTGGGAGCAATCATTATTAGAGGTTAAAGCATCGAAAACCCCGTGGTGTTTGTAAAGCAGAGGCCTCATGATCCAAGGCTTGTACGATGTTTGTATAGGGACTTGGGATTCCCACTGGATGTCTGACACTATATAAATATAAAGTGATTATCGCTATGTCTATAGCCATGAATCCTTCTTGGCAGTCATAAAAAGTGAATAATGCCTTCCCACTCACTCTCCATCAAGGCATCACAAGACTGGGCAATTGAAACGGGCCCTGGGACAGTCTAAATATGCCGTTCCAACACAACCCTTCTGCATTTTGATCTCCCTGGGAAGTGGTGAACTGAGCAGAGTGGGAACGATGATTGATCACATTTTAAAGTCAAGTTAATGGAGGGCAGAGCTATCAATGACTGTCATTAGCCACTAAACAGCACAAAGTGGCTGAATATAAAATACTAGGATTGAAGATGATGGGATGGTCACCTCTGCTGGTGTTAACTGAGAACACCCTTCATTTGTCTGATGAACGAGGCTCAAGATGAGAGATGGGGCCTTCTCCAACTGATCCTGGACTCCAGTTCCCATCACCGCTGACCACTGGCCATGCTAGCTGGCTCAAATGGGAACTGGAGTACAACATCCAGATAACCACAGGTTAGCCACCCCCGTGCTAAACCATGGTTTAGTGCCAGTCCACGGAGTAGGGATGAGAAACATGTGGCCTCTCAAAATGTTGCTGGATTGCAACTCCCATAAGCACTAACCACTGGGCATGCTGGCCGGGAACGATGGGAGTTGGAGTCCAACAACATCTGGAAAGCACCGGGCCCACAAAAGCTTCTGCAACAATAAATCTGTTAGACTTTAGGACGCTGCTATACCTTCCTGTTTTTAATTCACTTGAGTTCTTCATCACATGGTTGCACAGACCTTTCCCACAACCATACCCACCAGATTTCATAAACTAGTTTTTGGGCCAATTTTGAGCCAAAGGAGAGGGTCTCCCACTGCCTTTGTTGTTTCCCCAGGGAGCCAGGACTGCGATCCTGTTTGTCTTTGCCAGCAATCCAACACAGCATCTGTTTTTAAAAAAACCCACAACAACAACACTATGCGGGCAGGCATGTTACACTTAAAATTCACTTTTTAAGGCTAGAACTAAAGCAGGATTCCCCAAAGACCAAGAAACCGAATTTGAACTCAAATTCAATCCACAACCCAAATCCCACACGCTCCTGTGTGGGCACGTACACCCATCACACACAGCTTTGGCTCCTAATCTTTGTTTTCATTCTCTCTTGCAGACAAACTGGAATTTGTTCTGCAAGTACACACACTGAGACTTTGTGCTCACTTTATAAAAAGAAAACCCGGAACACAGACCCCAGACATCCTGTAACTCTGACTGGTTTGGGTGCTGTCAGAGAAGCAGCAAAAACAAAAAAGGGGTATGTGGGAGGCACTCAGTATAAGATTTAGAAAAACAAACAG
Organism: Podarcis tiliguerta; assembly: GCF_965153285.1. NCBI lineage: Eukaryota > Metazoa > Chordata > Lepidosauria > Squamata > Lacertidae > Podarcis > Podarcis tiliguerta. The sequence continues at coordinate 38,450,271 of NC_139545.1, read as the reverse complement.
CTAATAAGGAAGGCCTTTAATTGTTTGAGCAATCAAGGGACTGTGTTTTGTTTATCAACAATGAAAGGCACAGATCCAGTTATACCAGTTTCCTTGGTTCAAGGGCAGGGAAATTTTGACCTATAGGCTGGTTCTACCAAGGAACTTGCCTGGATCAGAGCAGAGACAGTTTAGCCTTCTCTTCATTAGAAATTGGGCAGACAGCATGGAACCCAACCAACTGCGGCTGCAGAAAGCTCTGAAAGACCACATTCACACGATACATTTTAAGCACTACGCTACCGCTTTAAGAAGGCATGGCTTCCGCCAAAGAATTCTGGGCACTGTGGTTTGTTAAGGGTGCTGAGAGTTGTAAGGAGGCTCCTGTTCTCACAGAGCTGCGATTCTCAGAGTGCTTCACAATTCATGCCTGGAGAATAAGGGTATCCTTAACAACTCTTGGCACCCTTCACAAACTACAGCTCCCAGAATTCTTTGGGGGAAGGCAGGACTGTTTAAAGTGACAGCTGTTATAGTGCTTTAATGGTACAATGTGACTGTGGCCAAAGTCAGAAGAAGCAGAGAACAGAATTGGCACTAGCAGAGACCATTCACATGCTTGTCCCTTTTTCTTCCTCATAAGACACCAAGGAAGGAAAGTTGAAGACAGAGGTAGTCCTTGGAAGGTTTCCAAACAGGGAATCTGATCGTTGGGCTGAAAGGGGCTCTCCATCAATGGGTTAAAAGCATGAATTTTATTTAAAAGACTATGAGCAGGTGGGGTAATTCCTAGCTATTTTTTCCCAGAATAAATAACTTAAACCTCATTTTCTGAAGCACAAGCTGAGGGCACATTTTTTAATGCTACTACTGGGTGGTTTTACTGTTTTGTGATTCCCATTGTGAATTATATTGTCAGTGTAATATTCTTCCCAGTGTATTATTTTGTTTTAAAATGTATGTATTCTCTGCTCTGGGACGTTTGGGTATGATGTGAGTGGAGTGGGAAGTACAAGAGCTACAAAGAAATAAATCTGGTATGAAGGTGTTCATCTGCAGAGTTGAGCATTTTGAAAGCCCAGCAGTCTGGAACCAAGAAATCTCAAGGAACACTCTTCCCTTTTAAGCCCCCCGCCCACCCCACAAAGAAAGGCCTGCCACCGAAACCCTTAAAGTTCTATCTCACATAGAGCCCAGATAGGTCTCCATGGAAACAAGGTTGTGTGTTTCGTTTCCTGGTTAGCACCTAGGAGCTTTGCAACTCCCTTCCAGCAGACATTCCTTCGGCTTCCCCTTTTCATGGCATTCTGAAAAGCAGGAAATCTACAGATATAAGAGACCCTGCCAGTTTGCTCTGAAATTTAATTGGCCTTTTCAAGTGTTCTGGTTAAGAATGCCTCAAGGATTTTCAGGCACTTCAACATAGGAACATATCATTTTATTTTATTTTATTTATATGCTGCCTTTCCAGACCCTCCAAGTGTCCCTATTTTCCATGGTTAGGCCTGGATTTACAGAAACCATTTCAGTTTCTGATTTGAGCCTGGAATGTCCAGTTTTTCCTTACAGGTAAAGGTAAAGGTACCCCTGCCCATACGGGCCAGTCGTGTCCGACTCTAGGGTTGTGCGCTCATCTCACTTAAGAGGCCGGGAGCCAGCGCTGTCCGGAGACACTTCCAGGTCACGTGGCCAGCGTGACGAAGCTGCTCTGGCGAGCCAGCACCAGGGCAGCACACGGAAATGCCGTTTACCTTCCCGCTATAAAGTGCTACCTATTTATCTACTTGCACTTAGGGGTGCTTTCAAACTGCTAGGTGGGCAGGAGCTGGGACCGAAAGACGGGTGCTCACCCCGCCGCGGGGATTCGAACCACCGACCATACAATCGGCAAGTCCTAGGCACTGAGGTTTTACCCACAGCGCCACCTGCGTCCCTATTTTTCCTTAGGACGTCCCTATTTTCACCAGAGAAATGTTGGAGGGTATGAAGTTAGGCAACCCTCAGGCCAAGGGGATAAGTAACTATACAACCTTTAGAAGACATGTGAAGGCAGCCCTGTATTGGGAAGGTATTTTTAAAATGTTTAATGTTTGCCTTTATATATGTTGGAAGCCGCCCAGTATTGTCACAGACAATAAAGAAAACATTAAAAAGTACACAACCAAATAGAACAATTTCCACATAAACTGTAAGATCCAAAATAAAGATACAAACAATCGACAGCAACTACACCCCCTCCCAAACAAAAGCTCCAGCCCAAGATTATATAAAGACCATTATACTGGGTTTTAGACAAGAGTATTTTCTTTTTTTTTCTGGGGGTACGCAGGGGTACGTATACCCCTAACCATTTTGTGAATTAAGTTTGGCCTCATTGAGGGGCAGTATTTCAATATGAATAGGTAAATGAGAGTACCCCATAACATGTTTTTTAGGAGGAAAAAAGGACTGCCTAGGCCTATTTCAAGATGCCAGGGATCTTGAATGAAAAGTGTGCACTCACTGCATGCTGCAGCCATGCATTTATTAATTTCCTTATTTCTTTGATAAAATTAATCTCTCTCTTTCCCTGCTTGTTGCTGTCACATCCTAGCTTGCCCCCCCTCCCAAGGGCCTTAGACTGAGGAAAAAGAAGGGATTTTCTTATAGACAGGGGAAGCCTTCTGAGGCCTCTCTTCAGATGTAAATATAAATAATGCACGGAGTTGCCTGGTTCGCATGTCACAATAAACCACGGTATAGCTTAATATGACTAAGTGAACCTGCTGGGAAGCTCACGTTTGCTTTGCCCCTCCCTGAGTGTTTAAAAGTCAGCGCAGGGCAGTAGATAAGCCAAGGTTTGTGTTAGGGTATCGTCGGAACCAAAAATCGTAGTGAACGCCTCTCCTTAATTTCAATCCGTAGCGGTGGCTTGTCCTGCTGTCACAGATTGTGGTGGTGAAGCAGAAAGACCTCAACCACAATCCTGAGTTTGGATGGCATGCTAAGTCAAGCTTTGGTGTAGCTGCCACACTATGTTCACCTAAATAGTATGGAGAAGAGCAAAAAGGCTGTGATCTCCTCCTTGGGAACCCACTGTTTTCACATTAAACCATGGTTGGATCACTGTGATGTGTGAATGCATCCCATATAAATTCCTGACAGAGATCTTAGGGTTTTTTAGGTGTAGTGTGAGGGAACCCTGGCTTGGTATGGATCCCATTTGGAGACTGGTGCTGCCTGCTGCTGCTGCTACAACAACAACAACAACAACAACAACAACAACATTATTTTGTATTTATTGCTTTTAAAGTGCATTACATTTCTTGTGATCCAGGATTATTCAGATGGACTTGGATGGGCCAAAGTGGTTTCTGAATCACAATCTCAGCCATGAACAACACTGAAAATTTCGCTTCTGAGGAATACACTCTTAATTTAATTTGTATTAGTTCCAGCACTGGGCACAACGACACAGTTTCAGAAGGCTCTCTCTCACTCACTCACTCTCCCCAAACACATTGCTGAAGATGAATCTGAAGTTATTTTTAGTTTGCTTTTCTAATCACTGAGGAATTCTGCCTTCAGGTAAGCAAGGCTCAAAGCACATTTTGCTTTCAAGTGAGCCAGAAGACATCTTTGTGCTACCAGAACATGGCTTGTCACAGATTGTTGAAAGAGTATTTCACATGGGCTGCTAATTTGAAAGGAGGCTTGCTAATATTACGAAGTCATTCCATCTAGTTAATCAAGCCTGTGTGTGTGTGTGTGTGTGTGTGTGTGTGTTTGCACAGAGCAGTTAAGGGTTCAGCGGAACAAAAGCTGTGCAGAAAACTGACATCTCTCTTTGTGCCTTTTGAGATACCTGATAAATAAATAAAGTCAAGTTTAAAATGGATGGATCATATTTGCCTACAAATTAGAGGCTGCTTTGAATTTCTGAAAGCTTTTACCTAAATTATACCCATTCAGGATGGCTAGGTTTTGTGCTGCGAAACACTAACTATAATTGCATTGTGGCAGTTCTGCTACAGGGCATGCTGGGAGTCATATGCGTGTACAATTAATCTCTTTTTACAAAGACAAAGCTGCAGATACTCTCCATCTGAAGCCACAGCCTTTGGTGTCTCTCACGTAGAGTAATGCCTACTAAATGGTAGCAATGTCAGAGTCTAAGAGGCACTGGGGTCAAGAGTGAGTTGGAAAAATAGACCAAGATGTGTAAGGTGCAAAGTTCCATAAGCAGCCACCAATGATCAGGGAGCGAGAGGTAAATATAGAGTTACTCAAGACTGGCAGAATGTCAAGTCCCATCAACAGCAGTTTGGGCAAAGTATCTGAAACGCAGCCCAGCAGGATACCCTAACAAGATAAGTTACTCAGGCTGAGGAAAGCCCACAGCTCAAAGCCTGTCATTACAGTAGGAGTTGAGAAGCTTTTATTCAGCCTGAAGGCCAAATTCTGTTGTGCCCAAAAGTCACAAGCCAAACACTCTTGGATTACAGTTCCTGCCGCCTCCTACCACTGGCCATGTTGGCTGGGGATGATAGTAGCTGGAGTCCAATGAAAGTTGGAGGTCAAAGGTCCCCCAATCCTGCTGCGAGATTTTGTACACAAAATCACAAATCATGAAGAATTATGCCTATGGTGTGTGTGTGTGTGTGTAGGAGTGAATGCAGTCTCACCCCGTAATATTTGTGATCTCTTTTGCAGCAAGTAGGAGCTGTCAGTGTTTGGGAAGTCACCAGGGGAACAGGCACGGTCTATGGATGGAATGATTTCGCCATCTCTTCTGGAATAATAGCCAATGCAAATATGTAAGTGTATGCAACTAACCCATAAAGCCAGATAACTCAAAGCAGCCATTTCTTTTGCACAAGGGGGAAAAAGTCATCCTATATTTGGCTGGTGAAACTGACAACAGGAAGAGCAGTAAGAAGAAAATGATGAAGAATAAACATGCTGCAAAAATGCAAGCAGAGTTTGTCATCTCCCTGTGTCAAAATGAGAATGTTTACAAGTTCCTTAGCATTCCTAAGTGGTACTGCTCCCACATTATCAATGCCGCACCCACTAAGCCCACATCTGCCTATTTTTACCTGCAGCATTTAGGACCCCATTTATAGCATGAAAACAGTGGACCTACTTCATTCTTGGGTGGGGAAGCCGAGAAGATCCATTATAATTTGGGAAATGCTCAAAACAGGACAAGGTCATTTCTGTCACCTCTCCAGGTCAACACTGGCCATTAAACAAGCATCAAAACTCCAGTAATGTCATGTAACATTATGCAACATGGTGCATTTGATATCATTTCAACATGCCATTTTCTGGTTACTAAAAAAGGCACACAAGACTCTTTATGGTATTCATAGCAAGCATTAAAGAGGCAATACTGTTCCAAGTGGCTTTGGAACAAAAGCAAAGCCCTTTCCATTTGCAAGTGCTGGAAAAGTCTAGTGCCAGAACAAAAGCTTTTGAAACTTGAACAGTTTCTTCTTTGCTTTGCTTGTATTCATTTATTGCATTATTAAAAATAAAGCCATAGGAGTGCACTCTACAAAGTAAGCATTTTCCTTAAAGGCAAAAAATAAAAAAAGGAAGTACAGATTAATTTTCTGCTGTTATTCTGATATAACACTCAAGCTGCAATTTCATACTTTGAAACACTGCAAACAAACAAACTCCAAAACATCCCTGTTGAGCAGGATTTGAACTTAGAAAGTGTGGCTTCAAAGTCCAAAAAAGCCATAATTTGCCCCTAGATGAAGTTATTCAATATCTGTAAAATGGGAATAATATTGGGTTGGATCAGCAATCCTGCAGACTCTTAACCTAAGAGAAAGTCTCACTGAACTGAGTATATAGGGTTGGGTTGTAAACCCATGCAGTAAGCCAGCTGCGATAAGTTCCCACTGAAAATGTTTGGACTTCAGAATTCATGAATGACTTGTCACAATGATTTCAGTGGGACCTCATTGCAAATATAGCAGCCTGGATCCAACCTGATCTTGTATTCTGATTATAGTAAATGAGATGAGTGAATGAGCGCTGGATAAGAAACTTCTTTTTCATGTTAAAAAAGAAGACTCAGGAGAAGGCATTACAGGATTGGTACAGGGTAGAAACCCCACTGAGATAGAACTCCTTGGCTCCTAAGGGGGAAAGATATTTTCAAACACATGTCCCACTTGGGGTTGGAAGGTCACAGCCTTCAGGTGTTATACTACACCTATTCACACCTGCCTGTCTTCTATCAAAGCTCCTCCATCAAAAATCATGATAATTCTTCATCAGCAAATAAATTGTCCCTAAAGGTACATCAAATGGCCATGGATCAGCCATCACTTAAAAGCTTACTACAATCATTGAAACAGTTCATTATCCTGGAAGAACTGTTCTGTCTGCTGCTGTGCTCAGAGTACCCTATTGCTACATTCAGAGCACCTATCATCACATCTGTAGGATATTGACTGTGGAAAGGCATTTTACCTCCATCTCAGTGATCTTAGATCACTCACTACCCCTAACATTCCTGTTCTTGGAACATTTATTTAATTCCTATTATTTGTGACTCCATGCACAAATTATATGTCTTCAGTTTATGAATTTTGAAACAATATAATGTTATAAATATTTTGTCAATATATTATTAGCCGACGTGTTGCTTGTTGTTGTTCAAAGCTTTCTGTTTTGCAACACAAGGGGATTTTCTTTGTTGTATGTCTTGGTCCTCTGGCAGGACTTCTGTTTGAACATACACACATATTGTATGCATGCTTTCCTGCCCATAACAAGAGAACGCCCCTCTGTCACAGTTCTGCTCCAGACTGTTCTGCTCGACACTTGAAACTCTCCCCTAGCCGTAACCTTCACTGGACCTGATTCACACCCCCAGTAGTTCTGACTGCCTGCAGTGTCACTCTGATAATGCCTCTTGGGAGCTTAGATAAAAGAGAAAGAGAGATGTGTAGAATGTACCCAGCTGTACAAAGGGAGTGGGATATATTAACTGCCCAGCTCACTTTTGCCTCTGGCCCACCCACTGCTAGCATGTGGCTTCAAAAGGTTGTCCAGAAGGAAATGTGGTCCTCCGGCAGAAAAAAGGTTTCCCACTCCTGCTCTAGTCCTTAGTAAAACTAAGCTAAAATATGTGCAATGCAGGTAATCACACGTTTTCCTCCTGCCTCCATCCCCCCCACCATTATATACATAAGAACATAAAGGCCAAAACCCAGAGATACCTGCGTGGATTTGCAAAAGAGTGGCCAAACGTTCCCTTCTTATGATCCTTGGGAGAGCACTCCAGAGAGCACCCAACCTGTTGCTGGAAGGGGACTCTGAAAAGCTATTGTGTACGCAAAGTATACCACACACAGCACTTGGGAGCCAGGCCACAGACCTATGGCAAGCAATGTTCTCATGTTTTGTTTTTGTCACCAGTTTCCATCCATAATGCTGCCTTAGAACAGCTCTTTGGAGATTTGTGAAAGCAAGTCCCGATTTCAGCAGATCTGCACTACTGCTTTATTTAAGGCATATTGTTGTCTGTTAACAAGAAACCAATTTCATGCTTCCCAGGTTTATTGACTACTGCAGTACCCCGGACGGCCGCAGGCAGGGACCCTCCTTGTTGAAGAACTAGCAAACTATTCCACCTGGTCCACGTAGCCAGCAGCACAATTTGTAAAATTAAAAAAAAAGGAAGAACAAAACAACAATATTGACAAAAACACTTGAAACTTTTGATGCAATTCTATCCTGATATGGTTTTATCTATGTTTAACTAGAGAAGTAAAACCAAGTTCAAATTGTAACTCAAGACACTGACTTCTTTTTCTAAACCACCCTCCTGCAACCTCCAGATGTTTTGGACTACACCTCCAATCAGCCTGATCAGCTATACTCCAAAATGCATGTAGGGCACCACGTTGGGGAAGGCTGCTTTAGGAATTGTGAATAAATAAGATAGCCAGTGGCACTTTCCACCTCTGAACAATGCGATTAAAATCAATCCCAGCTGTTGGATTTCAATCCTTAATTATATATCAGCAGTGGAAGAGAAAGCAATCAGCAGTTGCAGCTACACTGTAATATCTATATTCTGCACTTGATTTATGGTTTTCAGCCAACTTTTTTCCTCTTGAAAACTGTAGAGCAAATTTATTCTTCCTGTACTGTTGTCTATGCGAAACACTGGTTCCATCACACTTTGACACTGCAAAAGTTATTCTTTATCTGTTGGATTTATACGCTTCAGGTGAGTTATTTTTCCTCTTTGAAAATGGAAAGGAACCAGAGAAGTGTGGTGGCAATTTAAAAGAGTCTGAAAGCCAAGAGCACATTATTGGTCCCATCAGCATGTCCTGACTCATCTCCTACATTTGGAAGCTCAACCCATGTTAGCAGTAATACAGGTCAACAGAGAGTTTCAGAAATAAGAAGGGTGGGGAAATTAAGGGTACATCCTGTGGCTCCTCTCCCTTGTCATTTCATTGTGCATCATGTTCTTGTGCAGTTTGGGGTGTAAATATAGACATCAAGAGGAGGCGGGAAGTCCCAAAGTGCAGACAGAACTGAACTGCTTAAAAATGCAAGCTTTTTTTGCATTTCTGTATTAGAACAGTGGAAACTCTGTGACAAATCTGTGAAAGCTCATTCGCACCTGAAAGTCGCAACTTGATGTTCCTATAGGGATGTTAGAGGAGCTTTATTTCTGTAAATTCTTATGTCAACAGACCCGAGGCACGCCTCCCAGACAAATGTGAGGATCAGAATGCCATTATCTTTTGCATTTCACACGTTTGTGAATTCTATGTTTAAAATGTGTATTTCAGTATAAGCTACACTTAAAAGTGCATATAAAGGTAAAGATAAAGGACCCCTGACAGTTAAGTCCAGTCGTGAACAATTCTGGGGTTGCGGCGCTCATATCGCTTTACTGGCCGAGGGAGCCAACATTTGTCCGCAGACAGTTTTTCCAGGTCATGTGTCCAGCATGACTAAGCCGCTTCTGGCAAAACGAGAGCAGTGCACAGAAACACTGTTTACCTTCCCGCTGGAACAGTACCTATTTATCTACTTGCACTTTGACATACTTTTGAACTGCTAGGTTGGCAGGAGCTGGGACAGACCAAGGGGAGCTCACCCCGTCACGGGGATTCGAACCGCCGACCTTCCAATTGGACAGCCCTAGGCTCTGTGGTTTAGACCACAGCGCCACCTGCGTCCCTAAGTGCATATACAGATATGTAAACATGTACTGTGATTAAATGCTTATTTAAATTTGAAATCTCATCCAGCTTTTTTAATAAAAAAAAAATCACAGTACACACACATGAGAAATTGACATGGAGCAAAAACAGACTGATTCACTCACCTCTCTGCTGCAGTCAATGAGTAATGGACATTTGTTTGTGAATGAGCTATTGCCGATTTAGCACAGGCAAACTCTGTTCTCTTTTAAAAGACTGATATCCTGCCTTTTAATCGAATGATCCTCAAGGCAGTTTAAAATAGATTGCAGTAAAAAAAAAACCAACCTCCAAGGTTTTTATTGTCAGAGTTCAGCTTTACGAAGAACAGGAAAGATCCTATTCTGATATATGTGTTCAGCTGCAGACATCACAACTGAAGAATTATACTGATGTCACTCCCAGATGGACCTGCCTGGTTGTTGTCTACTTAGGTCCTTCAGAAGCAGGGTGGGGGACAAGCAGCCAGGTCTTGACCATGGTGCCATGTTTCTGGAGCACCTTTCCAAAGCATTTGTTCCTTCTCCATTAACTTTTATTTGTTTACTGGTAAATACACCCTGCCCATCAGCAGAATTACCAGTAAGCCAGCAAAACCGAGTAAGCACATTTATAATACATATTTTTTTAGGTGTGACGTGCACAGCGTTTTGCAAACCCAAGTACTTAGCAGTATCCGATGGCCTCTGCTGTACATCTGGTTTCAGATTTTATTACAATTGCTGCTGTTTTAAAATGCTTTATTGCATTTGTTTTAAGTATCTGCTTGGACTCTTGGGAAACAATTTTTTTAAATTAAAATGAATAAAATAAGCATTTCAACAAACCCGTATACGAGAATGACAAACAGAACTATGCCAGAGATTGGGGACTGGTCACCAGGAGGCATATAAGCCATTCAGCTAAGGTTCTAAGTAGGACAAAACTTCAGATGGGGTTCCGTTCAGCAGAACTTCCTAAGAACATAAGAAATAACCCATCTAGTCCAGAATCCTGTTCCCACAGTGAGCAACTGGATACTACAAGCAGGACCCGGGCGCAACAGGATTCTCTCCACTTGCAATTCCTAGTAGTAGTAATAATATTTACACCCATTAGTTGTTGTTTTAACAAAAGGTGACTCAAAGTAAGTTACAAAACAGTACAAACGTTAAAACCGGTATGAAACCTAAGAACATATAAAAGGAAGTTCTAACACATCTCACCCACTGAAAGAGGCCACAAATATCTCAACCCCTCCAAATTCAGGGCCAAAAGCCTGGGTTAAAATAAATATTTTTGTCTGGCACCTAACTGCAGATAGTGATAGTGCCTGGTGTTTCTGGAGACAGCATTCCATGAGCGAGGAGACACCACTAAAAAGGCCCATCATTGTATCAGCACCCTCTGCACTTCCTTAAGAGGGGACACAAGAAAAAGAGCTTCAGTTGCCAAACACAGAGTCTGGGTTGGTTTATAATAATAATAATCAACCAGACATCTATTGGAGATGTTTTATATACAGGATATATACCAGAACTTAGGAGTATAAGTTAAATATGATCAGCCATTATTGGGCCCTTTGCCATGGTTCTTTGTATCTGGGTATGTTTGATGTATTTGTGTTGTCGTGTACTTGCCACATTAAAGGAAACCACTTCATAGCCTCAGAAAGTATATAAGTACATCAACAGTGCAAAGCAAGGCTCTATCGCAAATCCACGTCAAGTGGTTGCTTAACACACCACACTGTGCCCTTTTGCAATGCAGAAGAAATTACAGTACTGGCAAGACCTGGAATCCGCTAAAAGAGAAAATGTAAAGTAAGTGAAAACACATAAATAACTCACCCATTTGGAATTCTGCTTTTAAAAATGTTGAATGGCATCAGACACAACCAAGCTAAACTGCCTGTAAAATGTAAAAATGAGGCTCTCTTCTCTACCAGAGCTCACAAAGAAGCCTTAAAACCTCAACAAAGAAAAACCATTCCTGCTTCTGGTCTTGGAATTTCAGACACAAGATTTTAACCCATCTTATTCCTCACGGTTGTGGTTGGAAAATACTGCGCTTCCCCCTCTCAAATTTACTTTATATTTCTTGGCAAAAACATTTAGCCAGCACTGGAGATGCCCTTATATGAGGAGATGCTGTGCTACCATATATTTTAGAGCAGAAGAAGGTATTAGTTTGATGTCAAAACATGCCCAAATCATAGTTTAGTACAACGAGAACAAGCCACATAAAGAGCTTCAGGCTCTCCTGCTGTCCTCTCTCCTCTGGCACGGTGGTGGAGCAGAGACTAGATGCCTTTGTTTCTGATTTCAGTTGATCACTTCCAAGCCTAAATTGTGGTTAATCTTAACTACAGTTTTTTGAAACAAGCTGTCTCCATAACTGATGGTAAGAAGCTGGCTTGTATCAGTGCTTGAAGAATTAGATTCCTACGAATTCCAGTGTAACCTGCCCAGGTCCTCGCTGCCCAGACTAATGCATAGATTAGAATGTGCTTATCCTTTATCATTAGAAAACATTCATTTTCCAATTTCCCCCCTGCCTGTTGACTTGCCTCAGCTTCCATTTCTGGTTTATTACATCAAATGATACATTCTGCTGTTTGTATATAATACTATGTTATCATATTGTTACAAAGAAAAGAAATGAAAAAAAAAATTTTTTAAAGAAAAGAATGTACAGTGGTACCTCGGGCTACATATGCTTCAGGTTACATACGCTTCAGGTTACAAACTCCACTAACCCAGCAACAGTACCTCGGGTTAAGAACTTTGCTTCATGATGAGAACAGAAATCGTGCTCTGGCTGCGCAGCAGCAGCAGGAAGCCCCATTAGCTAAAGTGGTGCTTCAGGTTAAGAACAGTTTCAGGTTAAGAACAGACCTCCGGAAGGAATTAAGTACTTAATTACCGAGGTACCACTGTACTTATCCTTTAGATTTCACATTTCCGCCCCCCCTCGCAACATACATAACTCTCAGCTCAAACCCCCCCCCCAAATCAAATGCATACAATCACTGTCTCTGAATACGTAGGTTCCACTTGACCATCAGTGCTACCAGCTATCAGTAAGCCTGTTCTCCATGAATTTGCCTTATTCCCTTGTTAGAGCCCTCCTGTTGCATCCAAGATGCTGCATGCTCACTTTCTTACCTGAGCATATGCAGCAAAAGAGAATTCTCCGTTTATATCTCCAGGTTAAGAGAAGAGGGATCCACTGAGAGTGCCTTGGTCAAGGGCCCCCGAAAATCCAAGAGTAAGCACTGCTTCATAGTGACAGTCAAAGTACAGGATGTCTCTCTCCCACCCTTTAAGCTTATTTCATTTATTTTTAACAAAACATAAAAATCAAATTGTACGGGATATCTCTTCCAAGTTCCTTTGGTTCAGACCCATAGATGTACATGCAGAAGGTCCCAGATTCAGCCCCTAGAAGTTGCAGGTAGGGGCAGGTAAAACTCTTGTCTGAAGGCCTGCAGAGCTGCTGATAGTCCATGTAGACTGGGGATGGAGAATTTGTGGCTTTCCAGGGGAATCTGTGACCCTTCCAGCCAGCACGGCCAATGGGCAAGGATGATGTGATTAGGTATCCAAGAAGATCTGGAGAGCTACTATTTGCCCATCCCCTGATTAGCAGTGCTAAGCTACACAGTTGGCGTGTGCCTGCAACCTGAGACTTCTCCTGTACGGAAGTCACTGCTGCTGCTCTTCACATATCAAGTTCTAGGAGACAGCAGGGCACCGGAAGGTCTACTAACCTGTCTCTCACCAGAATAGCCTCTTTTTCTTCCACCTTCCTCCTTCTTGGACTGCCTTGATGAGCCTGGATAGCTCAGTTGGTTAGACCATGGTGCTGATAACACCAAGGTTGCAGGTTCGATCTCTGTATGGACCAGCTGCATGTTCCTGCATTACAGGGAGTTAGACTAGATGATCCTCAGGGTCCCTTCCAACTCTACGGTTCTATGATTCTATGACTCTTCCTCCTCCTGCTGCCCTTGGTCTTGCCTTGTGGGTGGCGCCAAACCCCATACATCAATGGTCCCCTCTCTTGGGTCATCCCCCTTAGTCCCCTGCCTCTGCCCCACACTCTTCAGAGCCCTGCCTGTCCCTGACAATAAGGCAGCTTCCTATGCTCAAGGTTTTAAGGAGGTATAAGCACTGAATGATGGCACACACACACACCAGTTCACAACTCACAGTCGGACACAAACACAACCAAGTTACCTGGCAACTATAAAATGCCAGGTCCTCATGAAAAATTAATGCAATATATTAAATTTTGCATTATAGAGAAACAGTGTTTCCAGAAGAGGCTTAAAATATTTCCCTCATTAAATTATTGTAATAGTTCCTAATAAATCTGTTCAAAGTCATTAGGATACAAAACTGCACAGATCCATGCATTATGTATTTATTCTATGGCACTGATTCAATTAAACCTCAATGTGTTCTTAGCTGAAAGGGCTACATATGGAGAGCAGATTAAGCGAGGTGGAATTATTTGGATAAGCTGAAGTTCTAATTAACAAACATACATTCAGTGGGAAAGATTGAATATATATTTTGTCTTTCAGTGAATCCGCAGGCATTTTTAGTTTTGTTTTTTTTTAAAATAAAATAACCACATATACATTACTGGGCACTGAACCAAATTTGCAATGGGTAAATCTCCATAAATAGCTATATTATACGAATGCCTTCCAAGGCACTCTGTTTATAATAACTTATAGTTCTAGCCATTTCTAGACTACACAGTGCTTGTGGACTAACATACTTGGCAAATTTTGGCTTCAGACATGTAAAGTAAACACATTCAGAGGATACTTTACTATGATAGTTACTAAAAATAAAAAAGGCCACACAGTAAGTGGTTCTACTCTGTAAGACCAAGCACAGAAGGCGCCTTAATAGCTACTCTATTAATAAGCAGTCGAAATGCAAAGTGAGCCTAGGAGAGATAAACTTGAGAGGGGAAACCAGAATGCCAGAATTGCAGAGTTTGCATATCATCTACTCTTCCATGCACTATCTTGATTGGCTTGTGTTCCATGCAAAAATGACTTTTTTAGGGTGGGGGGTGCCTGTTGGTCTCACTTAACCCACACCTTAAGACAGTGTTTCTCAAATTCAGATATCCTGCTGCTGTTGGACTACAACTCCCATCATCCCTGACCACTGCTAAGCTAAGTATGATGGGAGTTGTACTGCAGCAACATCTGGAGACCTGAGTTTGAGGAAGCAGTGCCTTAAGGCAATATCATTAATAGAAATTAGCTTAAAGGGCTTAAATCTATATGCAATCCCATTAGCAGGAGGAATCTCGGAAGCTGCCTTATATTAATACAACCTATTTGTCCACCATCTAGTTCCATGTTATTGTTTTTTTCTAACTCTCCACAGTCCTCTGGGTTATTAGGCAGGTTCCCCTCCCCTGCATCTCCTCTTCCTTGATCCTTTTAACTGGTAATGCCAAAGATTGAACCTGAGGCCTTGTCCTTACAAGGCATATCTTCGACGCACTGAGCTATGATCCCATTCCCAAGCCACACCCACATGAACCATGGATCATGTTGCATTAAGTTACTGCAGTGGAGAAATGTGAGCCAAAACGAGAGAACACATTCCTTCTACAAGAAACCAAATTATATCAAATGTGCAAATTGGAGGGGAGGGGGGTTCTAAGAAGGGATAAAATGAAAACCATGAATGGATTTGGAAGCATGTGTATATTATACAGGTACACTTGCATGAAGGAAGTTCCCAAACAAGTGTAAACTTTTATTTCTTTCATGTGTTTATGAAATGATACCAAGGCAGTCTCTCCATTGTTTACAAAAAAGGTTATAATTCAAAAACATACATACATCTACAATACAAAATATTGTAGAGATATGTAGAGGTCCCCACCCCCCAAAAACCCAGCAGCACTTTTTGAATACAACCTAAAAGTCAGGTTGGGCAAACTCAAGATTTGATACTGCATAATGCAAAAAACCACGACGGTTGCTAGGTCCCTGCTCCTGGCCGTTCGAAAGCACGTCAAACTGCAAGTAGATAAATAGGTACCGCTTGAGCGGGAAGGTAAACAACGTTTCCATGCGCTGCTCTGGTTCGCCAGAAGCGGCTTCGTCATGCTGGCCACATGACCCGGAAGCTGTACACCGGCTCCCTTGGCCAATAAAGCGAGATGAGCACCGCAACCCCAGAGTCGGCCATGACTGGACCTAATGGTCAGGGTCCCTTTACCTTTACCTAATGCAAAAAATGTGGAAGATCACTTTGTCTCTGTGTTTTCCCCATTACAGTGGCACCTTGGGTTAAGAACTTAATTCGTTCCGGAAGTCCATTCTTAACCTGAAACTGTTCTTAACCTGAAGCACCACTTTAGCTAATGGGGCCTCCCACTGCCGCCGGAGCACGATTTCTGTTCTCATCCTGAAGCAAAGTTCTTAACCTGAGGTACTATTTCTGGGTTAGCGGAGTCTGTAACCTGAAGCATCTGTAACCTGAAGCGTCTGTAACCTGAAGCGTATGTAACCCGAGGTACCACTGTAGATGACATTGATAATTTACTGAGCAATCATTTGTATTTGCTTGCAGGGATTTGTTAGTTTATCCTACGCTTTCCAAGGCAATTCCCGGTCGCTTCCTTTATCACACAAAGCCAGATCTTTTAGTGGAAGAGCATTTGTTGCACAAAAGTGCCAAAGCAACTTTAATTCCACATTTTTAACGTGCAGGTATGTGACAGAATCCCTCACCCCAAAGAGAGACAGTTTGGAAGCACCCTGAGCTTATTACTGCCTCCAGTGACATATCTCAAGATATATTTAGATCTACTAGTCGTACGACTGCTGTAGAATATCTCCATCTTAAAACTAATAAACTTTGGCTGCTCAGGTTACAAGCGAAGGACCGATCCTGGCAGCAGCTCAACATTCAGTTTAAAGAGCGTAGCGTACCCATACATACCCTGTTTAATTGGCCAGTTGGTGTCCTTTGTTTTCAATTTAATGAGTCCTTCTCAGCACAGTTTACCCTGCGACTGCCATAATGAGAGCATTCAGTCTCAAAGCCTCCCACACTTTATTACGCTGCCAAGCACAGAATTGTTTTAAGCCAAATGCATCAACATTTATAAAGAAACACAAATATTGTATTCATTTTTTATCGTCCCCGGCAGCCAAGGGTGCTGTCACCATCTACATAACAGACAGCCAATAATCCAGCCACACGAGACACCCTGAAGTTAATTTGTCTGTTCTGCGAAGCAAAATCTGCAAAATCCCAGTGTAATAGCCTGCCTGCTTGAAATCCTGAGGGGAGGCAATACAGGATAATAGCAAACCTTAAACAGCACTTTTAATGCCATTCTGTTCAGGGTAGACTCTGTGTCACACTCCAGATTCTCTCTGGGAATGGCAGTGGCCCACAGAAACGGCCGTCGGTTGTTCCTAGAGGTTACGTTTAGCAGCTTATGAGCAGAAACCTGTCACAATGAATGTTTCCTCCAGATGTGTAATTACAAAAGGGATGCCTTTGAGCAGGTGGGAATCCCTCCTGAGCTAGCTTCCTTTCAGAATTTGCATCCAGGTTTTTGTTTTTAAGGGGAAGGGGGGACCACCACTCCTGGAAATTCAGTTCAGAAAATTCAAGTGCCTTGCAAGTGTTCAGACACAATCTGAAAACCATGTCTTTGGGAGATAGCAGGGGAGTGTACGTCTACACCAGTCACATGGGTGATCCTGGCCAATCAGGTATTGCATAGTGAATGGATGATCCTAGCCAACACTCTAAAAACCAATCAGAGGAGGCTATATGTTGGTGTGGAAATGAGCAAGCCACGTCCATTCAGAGTAACGTCAGCGGGCGGAATTCACATAACCAGCCCCATCAATGGAATCCTTGTGCAAGGACTTCTGATTGCACAACAAGGCTCCCCCCACTTTCCTTCCCCTGCGCATCCCCTGTCCCTATGAAATTGGCTTGGGAGGGTCAGAAGAACCCCCAAAAAGCCACAGGAGGTGAGGGGAGAAGTATCATTCCAGCTTGCACAGATAAAGCAACTGGAAGAGTGTAATGCTGAATTCCACACAATACTTCCTTAATAGGCCACCTCTTTTTCTTTGTTTCTTTGTTCTTTTATTTTCATTTTAGATTAGTTTGATTAGTTTGCTTTTTATCAGATTGCATATTGAAAATTTTCAGTGAGTTCTTCCTGGGCTCTGGTGTGCTCCTAATACGCTTCTCTTTCTTCCTAACTCCTGGCTTGACTACTTTGTGCAAAGCCTCTGGTGCCCAGCCTTGGCAGCTGGCCAGCATTACTCTGCATGATTGATCTCCTGATATCAGGTATTGTATGTTGATCTGGCAGGGCAGTATTTGAATATATACAGTCTTTGAATGTGGGCAACATAGGTTGAAGTACTTAATTAGCAACCATAATATCACAGAATAGAATGGTGTTACTGTTGCGGGTGTTTTTAATTTTAGTCCCGTTCTTTTGCTAAGAGTCCATAATAAAGCATCACATATGTCTTCCTGAATCATCTTGCTAATCACCAAAGGAATTTGCCTGGCACATTCACTACAAAGTAGCAATGCCACTGAATGTATGAAGTCAAAAGCCAGCTTTGCTGTCAGATACATCAAGAAAGCTACAAAGAAAATCTGCCTTGATACCTGCCAGATAATCTTGCTTATATGAAATGCTTTGAATGAGAGGGCCAACAGCAACATTTACATGACAGAGCTTTTCTTAAGATTTCCAAATATACGTTTGCAACGACAAAACGGATCCCAAATGATCAAAGGGAACTAATTACAGAAGAAAAACTGTTTACATCTAAACTTTCCTCCCAACTATTAATAGTACAAGACATCCCATTGGATTGCTTTAAACGAAAGCAGATATTTGAAATACACACACACACTCATCACAACCCTTCCTGCTGTATTTGAGCATGGAAAAGGAAGAAATTAGTTTCTGGAGACACTGCAGTGGACCCATTGGAAAAACCCATATCATGGGCATGGGGAACAAGAGCCGCCCCCAATGTTGTTGAGACTCCCATTAGCCTCCATTAATATAGCCAATGACTGGGAATGTTAGGTTTCCCATCCTTGCCTTAGCAATGAAAACAATGGAGTACAGTGGTATCTTGGAAGTCAAGCGGAATCCGTTCTGGAAGTCCATTCAACTTCCAAAACATTCGGAAACCAAGGGGGGGCTTCTGACTGGCTGCAGGAAGCTCCTGCAGTCAATCGGAAGCCGCATCGGATGTTTGGGTTCCAAAGAACGTCTGCAAACCGGAACACTCACTTTTGGGTTTGCGGCGTTTGGGAGCCAAAACGTTTGACTTGAAAGGAGTTTGTGAACCAAGGTACGACTGTACTGAATTGAAGCAGCAAAAGACAAAGGACAAATCTACACAAATTCTTTGCTGGGGTACAGATATGTGCACCCAGTTCCCACCAGGTGCATTACCCCCTGGAATTCTATACAGAAGGCCAGAGAACCTATCAGATAAAAAATGGTCAGCTTGTTCCATACAGAAAGGGTTATGCAATGCAAAGTTCTCTACCTCCCTTTTGAGGAAGCATTTCCTGTACTTCCAGTTTTGTGTGAAAGCACCCTATTTGACACAAGAGATATTCTCATGCAGCCGTTGCTCTTGTATCCTGCCAATGGAAGCGCAGGGTGGCTCACATTAAAAGGGATCAGTTCAAATGTCAGTAAACCCCCAACCATCATCTCCAAATATAAAAGAAACAAACTAGAAACAAGGGGGAGTCAGCAGAATTTGTAAAAGAATCTGGGCAGATCTCTAAAAATTTCCAAGGAAGCATTTAAAAAGCAACAGCGAGAGGATGCCGGAGAAAACTGGCTTGATCAGGTCTGGCTTCGTGGCATCTTTCCATTTATTATTTGCCTTTCACCCTTAGGGGGTTAAATCAGACAAGAGCAAACTTGAAAGGTTCTTCTCCCAAGAGAAAAATATCACCCAACTTTCCTCTTCCAACATGTGCACGCCAAACCCATTATTAAAAACCCCATTGATCCCTGCCGTGTGGCAGTGACTCCTTCCATTAGAGACATGTGCTGTGTCAGTTCAAGACTTCTTGACTGTTTTTATTACACAAAGCACTAAAATTCTACAGCTATAACAGATTCAGTTTGTGCCAACCTGTTGCAACTACACAGCATTTGCTACTTAAGAACACCAAAAGCTGCAGAAATAGATCCTCATTTGCCCTGCCCTGAAATAACTAAAATGTCAATTGCTGCTGCTACTGAAAAGAAGCTGTTGTAATACATTTGTAAAAAAACAACAACAGCCCTATCAGCCACTGGCTCTTGTCTCCTCTTCTTAGTGCAAGAATCACTTCACACATTTAAGTTTGTGGGATTACACCTAAGATGTTTAAAGAACTCAATTGTACAGGCTAGTCATTGCAATCCTCTTGTATGACTGTAAGTAGGGATGAGCTATTGCTCTCTGGTTTGTACCCAAGAAGAGCCTTCAAGTGTTCCAACTAAGCACATGAAAAGGCTTAGAGGCAGGGAGCTGTGGCAGAAGTAGTAGCAGGCACTCTTAGATCCCAGGCACATATTATTTTGGGAATGGAACTACAGATCCCAAAATCCCTGGGGGGCAGGGGAGAGAGATTCTCCTTCTCTGTTGACTTTGGCGAACCCTACTCAAGGACCCCTAATTTCCATTAGGCTGGGGGAAGAGGTAGATGAGGGACTTTGACCAGAATCAGAGTAGGAATAGCTGGATTTGTACTAATATTAACCAACACTTCGGATCCTAGTCAAGCAAAAACTGTTGTATAAACTGGTTACGGTTGGGGTCAGGAAACAGTTGGGGCCAGATAATTTCTTTCACCCAATAAAGCCATTGGTTGGTTGGTTGGCATCCATCTGTCTTGGGAGTTAATGGAAGAGTGCGCCTTAGGAGCTGAGGTTTAAATGGCGTAAAGAAAGTGCCCTTTTGAATAGCATTTGGGGCGGGGGTATCACAGTGAGACAGGATGAAATATACAGCCGGCTGAATTCCAAATTACTGTGCATACTTCACCCTACAGCAGGATTTTGATTGACTTTTTAAAAAATGTTTTTAATGTTTTAATTAATATTTGGTGTTCTAACATTTTAACTATATGTCATTTGAATTTTGTCTGAACTGCCCAGGAGACTTTGTTGATGGGCTGGTCAACAAATGTTCTAAGCAGACAAACAAAAATAAACAAACACAGAAGCTTTGTGTTCAGGTATATTGCTTAGGCCATTAGCTTCTATTTTAAAACCCACATGCTTCCAAGCAATAATTACCAGTTGTTTGTTATTTCAAGTCCCAAACATTAAGGTGTCTATTTATGGATTCTGAAAATAGCTCCTCTTTTGACTGTCATTAACAGAAATGGATCCTTGGAGTAAACTGTGACCTTAATGCATATTAAGTGCAAAAGATCAATTATTCTCATCACCATCAATCTTTTTAAAGGAAAATTCTATATAAAAACCCTAGTAAATATTATTTTTAATAGACAGTTTTGCATGGAAGTGTGGTATTTTACGACTGTGTGTAAGCAGAGATTGACACAGAAGCCAAGTAACATGCCACCACTGATCATTTATAAAATGCTTTTAATTTGCAAAGTGTCTTAATCTCTTTAATGCACTTAGATAGGAAATTGAGAAGCAGGACTGCAATATGCAGCCATCATTAAGGTGGTGTGCTGAAGGTCTGTAAACAATGTGCATATCCAGGCTTACAGGCAAAGAGAAAATCTTAGATGCATTAAAAGGCATGGAAATAAGAAAAAAACTATTCATTCAGGGCTTGCACCAGATTTTCTGGGGCCCTTGGTGAGTCCCACAGGAGGGTCATGCTGCCCTGATATGGGAGGGGGGCTTATCTTCATGGCGTATGACGTATGTAACACCCTGTGTGTTTTCTGTTGCTGCCATTTTGCAGGCAAAGCAGTAGCTAAAACAACAGTCTGGCTAGAAAGCACTGCTGCTTGCACCTGTCATTTTAATTTACCCACAATGCCTCTGGGCATAGCATCACTGCAGACCAATTTTCCAGGAGTGTGGGAATTAAAATAGTGGGTGCCAGCCACTGCAAGCTGGAGAATAGAAAGCCAGTTGGAGCTGGCCCTGGGTGACTGCAACTGGCACTTTTGATGCATATGCCCAAATTACAGTTCATATTAAAGATTCTGTACACTGTGGGATGAAAGCACATCAACTCAGGGCTTTGGTCCATGGCCCTCATTGTGCATGTTTAGGAGTTATATGTAAGCCAGCACAGGCAGTTTCACAAACCCCAAAACTCTCCAGATGATCCCACAGTTTTACAAATGATCTATATTGTACATTTTAAGCAAATAACACTCCTGCATGTAGCTCACTTGGCACCTGTGGATTTCAAAGACTATTTGCTTACACGGGAAGCCTGAATTTATTAGCAAGTAATTTTTATTGACTTGCAGGCATCTGTTTTCAGTGACTCAGTAGAGTCATGCTAATAAGACCATCATAAACATACACAGGTTCAGAATTGTACATTGATTAATTCCAAGGCTTAAGACCAAAGCAGACATAAGGTTCATTATGTGAATGCAGGTATCATGCAATTAACATTAAGTTAAAGGTAAAGGGACCCCTGACCATTAGGTCCAGTTGTGGATGACTCAGGGGTTGTGGCACTCATCTCACTTTACTGGCCGAGGGAGCTGGCGTACAGCTTCCGGGTCATGTGGCCAGCATGACTAAGCTGCTTCTGGTGAACCAGAGAAGCACACAGAAAATCCGTTTACCTTGCCGCCAGAGCGGTACCTATTTATCTACTTGCACTTGATATGCTTTCGAACTGCTAGGTGGGCAGGAGCAGGGACCAAGCACCTGGAGCTCACCCCATCACGGGGATACGAACTGCCAACCTTCTGATCGGCAAGCCCTAGGCTCTGTGGCATAGACCACAGCGCCACCCGTGAATTACACGAATGCAATTAGCAGCATTGGGGAAGCCTGAGCAGCCCTGGGACTCTCCAGTTTAACCCTCTCTCTCTCTCTCTCTCTCTCTCTCTCTCTCTCTTCTCCACCATCATTCCAACAAAAATAAGACCCTTGGAATCCACTTTTTGCATGTCAAGGGAAGTCTCAATTAGGGATGAGCCAGAGTGGTAAAGGGGGAAAAGGCAGGGTGAGCCAGGGGAGATATCAGCAATGGGCCCTTCCCTGGTCCTGCCTCCAGTGACACTAATGGCAGCATCCCTTGAACAGCAAACCAGAACTCCTGGGACCTTGGTAGGGATACCGAGAGCGCTTGCCCAAGCTTCAGCTAGCTATTTACAGAATACAAAACATGCACATTAAATTGCATTCATGCAATTTATGTCTGCATTAATTAAAAGGGATACTGGGGAGTTTTTTTCCAAGGCATCTAAAGTTGTGCAACAGGAAGTTCTGCAACACAAAGTGTTTCTCTCCCCTTTATACATACACGCACGCGAAGGAAAGTGGGTAATATCCAGGCTGCCATTCAAGAACATACACATGCACGCACATGTTTGATTCTTATTATGTTGGATGTTTTCAGCTGCCATTTTTTGTGACTCAAGTGCTATGAGAGAAAGAAAGAAAGAAAGAAAGACGAACCATACAATCCTAGGTCTGCTCAGAAGGAGGCCTAACTCAAGTTCAATGGGACATTCATAAATGGGCATAGGATTGCAGTTTAGATATACCGTAACATCTGGGTCTATAAGGTGTAAGAGATAAAAGAAACATGTTGTAGAATTGGAGACTTTTCAGTTTCCTGCTGGGGGGGGGGAGCATAAGGAACACACTTTTTAAAAGTTCTGTCTTGGTCAGCATTTCAATGGATTTTCAAATCTAATTGTCAAACATGAATAATGGCTGAAGAGAGGAACAATCATATGTGTGTGAAGTAAGAAGATGTGAGTCCCCCTACCAAATACACAGATACACTTGCTTTACTGCATTCTGGCCAATGTACACAGCCTATCCAGACTTTTGCCCTTCTTCCTCTGTGTTCCATTGATAGAGACAGCAGGACTTAAATACCAGGGTTTAGGATACCAGTTTGATTTTCCATTTGTAAAGAAATGTAGACCGTGATATGGTGAAAATGTACACAATCATTAGCAACTAAGCAAACATTCAGAAGTGACCTATTAATCAATTATCTAGATGATGGCAAAAGTAGCCTCATGAGCCTCATTAGACACAGCCAAAAACGGTTAGCAAGTTGCTTTTTAATTAATTTAAATGCAAGCCTCGGTCACAGTGGATACATGGGGGAACACAATATTCTTATCGTTAGCATCAGAAAGAGAATCAAACGAAAATGTTTCAAAATGTGTGCACTGTAAGTTTGTAATTTGAGCCACAATGGTGGGGTGTAAATCTTGGGCAAGGGACGGACTGCATTAGCTGAGGTTAACTCCCAACTCAGAATCCTGGGCAAGTAAGTAAAACTGAATATTTCATACATTAAAATGTTCAACTATGCGTTTTTCAGCTGGAACTCACTGGAACTCAGTTTGGGCACCGCTCAGAAGACCGCCATTGCCATTGTGAGAGAACAAGGGAGGCATTCGTGATGAATTCTGGCACCTCTTTTTCCAGAAAAATAGCACTGCAGCTATGAACATAGTTTTCAAACTTCGCCAATGCCTAGGGCATACCCTGCAAGCATCCCAGAAAAACCAAGACATCCCATTTTTTCCTTTGAGAGCATAATGGTCATTTGGGGCACTGTGATCTCACATGATTGTTCACCATGATCTTGCCCTGAAAAAAGTGTGGCTCCCGGAAACATACATTTTGGGGTGCTGTGAGAGCACAGCCCCCCTCCCCAAAAAACATGTCTTTTGGGCTCTGTGATCTTGTGCAAGAGCATGGCCAAGAAGATGTGCATACCAGTTTTGAGACTCAACATATTGGAAGGTATGATAGGGCCACCATGTGTCCTTTTTTGCAGTCCTCTGTTGAAAGCCTGTTACAGGACAGTCCTGCTTGAAGGCATATTCTATTTGAAAGGCTGTCTGAGTCCAGTTTAAAAGCTAAAAAACTTAGCACCCAGACAGGCAATGGAGCGAGAACAGGTCACATTAACTTTTCGAGTATGAGGAGATGCATTTGTTTAAATTACAGCAATTATCTCTAAAGTTGCATCCGTGCATATAAATCAAGTGCATGTAAATTTTATGCAAATTTGTGTCCCCTTCTAGAACAATGCAAAAAAATCACACCCAATGTAAATTACCTTCTGGGCCTGCCAGAAGCTTGTAAAACACCCAGAGGCCAGTTGTGAAAGGCAACTAGGGATGGACAGATGAATATATTTCCAGCACATTTGAATTTCACATGTGATTTATTCATTAGTTAGCTCAATCTCATTTCCGCATTGCTCTGCAATTACGTACTTACATTGGCACTGAGGACCCTCCTATCTGTCAGTCACCTGAGAACACACAACACCAGGGGCATCATATGATGCCTGGCGCTTCCCAAGCAAAAGCTGCAAAGAAGAACCAGAAGCACACTTAGACCCTCCATGGCATAATGCCACTTTAGGCAGTCATGGCTTCCCCCAAAGAATCTCAGGAGCAGTAGTTTGTTAAGGGCACTGAGAGTTGGAAATGTCCCTGAGGATCATCTAGTCCAACCCCTTGCAATGCAGGAATATGCAACCATCCCATACGGGGATCAAACCTGCAACCATTATATCAACAACACACTCTAACCAACTGAGCTGTCCAGGCTGACCCTTATTCCCACCCACAGAGTTACCATTCTCAAGAGTGGTTTTGCAATCAATCCCTCTTCACAGGGCAGTCTGGGAATCAAAGCTCTGTGTGAGGGGGCCTCCTAACAGTTCTCACTACTGCAGCTCCCAGAATTCTTTGGGGTAAGCCACGACTGTTTAAAAGGGCCATTATAAAATGTACTGTGTGAATGCGACCTTAGAGGGCATGCCTGATTATTCCTTTGCAAACGCAGCTCTAACTTTCCTGCAGCTGCTAGCATATGTTGCCAGATGTAGGAAAGGTGGGCATAATTTGCCTCAAATGGCCTCATGGGTCAAATCCACTGGCATGATGGTGGCCTTCCCCACCAGGGAAAAAGCAGACTGTCCACAGCAGAATAAAACTGGTATAGCATACAGCAGGCAGAAAAGAGCCTTCAACAATATTCAGTGGTGGCAGGAGGCTGTACACAGTGAGCCTCAGTACAGTCATACCTCGGGATAAATATGCTTCAGGATAAGTATTTTTGGATTGCACTCCGCAGCGACCCGGAAGTAATGGAGTGTGTTACTTCCGGGTTTTGCCGCTCACGCATGTGCAGACGGTCAAAATGACGTCATGCGCATGCGCGGAAGTGGCGAAACACGACCCACACACAGACGCGCTGTCACGTCTTATGTTCTATTCAGGATGCAAACGGGGCTCCGGAATGGATCCCGTTCGCATCCCAAGGTACCGCTGTATAAGAAAATGAATGTCAGATACGCACCTCTCTTTACCCTGAATATACATTCATAGGAATCTGGGATTGTATCTAGCATTATATGCATGTACCCACAAAATCTGCTCCTGAGATTAAGAGGACACTTCAGAGAAGATTTCTGAATGATGCAGGGGGCTGTAAGGGGCAAGGAGAGGATGGTGAAATGCAGATATCTGTTTGCACAATCTTGGATTTCACCCTGGTCTTCCATGGACCATCTGAGCCCAGAGAGGAGCAACAAAGCTCTTTGTCCATGGAATCCTTCAGTGCCTGGGGTAGGCAGAAGTAAGTCGCAACCAATTTGTGATGTGTATATCACCCAGAGGCTTTAAGCTTGCTACAGAGGGAACTTGTCTTATAGCATACTTCTGGGCAGATGCCAAGATCTCTACCGTGGGAACTCACAAACAGAATCTAATCCTGTAGAGAGCATTACATATTTTGTAGAGTCAAACCATAAACGTTTGTTTCTTGGCCCTGCGGTATGAAACGCAAGGGGGTGGGCTGCTCTGCCAGGCTTGCAGCCACCCCACAAGCATTCTGATACCAAGGGTAAGCGGAGCGCAAATGCCTAGGCATGAATGCACGCAGTATTTTAAAACAACAACACCCACGTGAGAGTTTTTCACAGCAGGCATTCGGTGTCGTGAGACCAAGGACACCCAGGAGCACTATTCCAGCTCCAACACATTGCTTTCCCGCCCACCTACCTTTCTGTCTTCATCAGATAATTCCTATTTGCAACACACAGTCTCAACTCTCAAGGGTACGAGGCTATTCTGGGAATGGAGCATTTCGGGATGGTCCCACGATTCTGGTAGCTACTTCAAAGGAAGAAGAATAGGCGCGATCTCGCACAGGGCACGGGGGAGACGTCTGCCACCAGGCCAAAAAGCCTTTCTTTCAGAAGTGAAGGTTTTAGCACTGGGCATGTTTTAACAACACACTTCTTCAATCGTTTGTGAGCTTTGGGAGGATGAAGAATGCAAGATAAACTAGATCAGTATATCCAGCCCACTGACGTGCAATGGCTGAATCGTTGATGCTTCTTCAGGAGGAGCCCTGAACAGCCCTCAAATAGTGTGCGCCTTTCCTTGACTTGTACTCTCACCCACCAGAACCTTAAGGAATATATGATGACATGGTTAGCATTATCTAGGAGCTGTTACTGTTCTTACCCATCTGGCTCCTGAAGATGTTTGCTTCCAAGGACTAGACTAGAGCTACTGCCAAACCAAATCTGATTATATGTTGTTATTAATTAAATTTATTAGCCACCATATGCCTACACATCTGAGCAACATACAATAAGTAGTGAAAAAACATCAGATACAGCAAAACACTACTGCTAAATCAAAACCAAACTACAACAAACCAATTAATCTTGGTGAAATGCATGAGCTTTGGTTGATTAGATCAATTCACGAATCCCAATTTGTATAAATCTTAATAGACATGATTCTGAATAAATGAATAAAAAGGGGGGGGGGATTATTTATGTATCAGGTTGCCTGGAAGGCTGCCCTATTTTTCGAGGGGCACACACCCAAAAAAATCTGTAGACTCGCAAGCCTAATGTGTACCTTCTGACACAATATGGAGAACTGAACTTAAAACTGGAAAAATGTGAAACTGCTTGAAGCCCCATCCCCTGACAGATGTCGGCCACCGAACCTGACCTGCTGTGAACCAGGGCTGTCTCAGCCCAACTTGAGCGGCACCCAGATCCCTCCAACTTGGCTCACTTTGCTCCAGGAGTCAGCTGAGTTTAGTTTGATTAAATCAATAAAACACTCCAGCCCTACCAATGGCACATCCAGACATTAAACTGGCATTTACTGGTTTTGCATTGGTTTTGCCACATGCTGCTTCAAGGTCCTCTTTAGGCCTTAAAAAAGCCTACAAACATTAATATATGGTTAAACAAACAAATTTTCTGATGGAGGACATCCTTGAGCAGACATTGGCTTTTGCCCAGGGAGAATGCGCAGCCTCCAAGATTTTTTAAAAGTAGTTTGTAGGTAGGAAAGATGAATTCTGGGCCTCAACAAGATTCCAGGCTACTACATATACCCCCTGATCTGCCAAAAGGAACACCCTGCATGTAGCTCCCCCAGAACAGCAAGAATATAGATAGAGTGATTATTTTGAATACATTGCTGCACTAGAGGATTGAGCCAGTGCAAATTGGGGTCCACTAAACAAAGGCATAAGAATACCTTCTTTACTGAGGTTGATCTGCATTTTATGGCCACCATAAGGAAGCTGCTTTAAAATGAACCATATGGCATTAGTTGCCATTTGGTAGGCTGCTAATAGGAAGGAGCTTTGAATACTAATGCACGGAGCCACCCACTGACTGGATCTTTCCCCACATTGGGTCCCTTACCTGACTCTAAAGGGCTCCTGACTACAGCTCCCATGAAGAATAGCCTTTCCAATAGCAGCCAACACAAGACAACTGGAATAAGGGCTGGGCAGGAGAGTGGAGACGAGGCCATGGCTTTCTATACAGGCAAACCCCCCTCCATTTATGAACGTTCAATATGTGTACAACTATGCACATGTGCATTGTGCCAAACCCTGAATTGACCCCAAAACATCACAAAAGGGGTGGAACGGGGTGTTTGCAGGATTTTTCAATGGTGTTTCAAATCTATGCGAGTTCACTGAGAACATAACCCTTGTGTAAATGGGGTGTGTGTGCGCTGTACAAAAAACTTTTCCCTTTGTAACATGGTGGTGGTGGGAATCTGGAGAGTCCTAAAGACTAGCTACTGTAGGTGCTTGTGGTTCTCAGCAATCAAATTACAGGACTCAGCTATAAATAAAACGTTTCAAGTGCGCTTTAAGCGCAATATACAATGTGACAATAGATGGCGATGGCGAGCCTTATGGAAAATTCAATGCATTTATTTTTTTTAAAAAGCATTTTCGGAACGGTTTTTATATGTGTGTAGATTCCACACACATATATGGAATCTCCACTGATAATTCTCCACTGTGGTGCTGTACGTAAATCATCCCAAGTCTTTGGTACAGAACCAGGTAATGCATCTTGGTGCTTAAGGTTTACAAAGTGCAGGCCATCAAGATGAAGTGGCCATAAAGGGATTGTGTTAGTTTGCAAGTGCTGCCGTAAGTCTCAGGGGGCTGCCGTTTGAAAGCTTGTTATTTATGTCATGTTAGAAACAAGCCGGTGATGTATAGGATTAGTGATGAGTGTAGCCCTTACTCTGCTGTTTGACATGAATGCATTTTTTTTTATATGACTACATAAATGGCTTTTCCTGCTTTAATAAATCTTTACACCCCCCCCCCAAAAAAACCCTACGTGCAACAAAGGTTGTTGCATTTGTGACAACACCTATTTTCAACCCCGAGAAGGGAGATCAAGGAAGACTTTCATAAACTCTAATAACTGAGATCTTGCGGGGGAGAAAGCACACAATGAAAAGATAAATGAGTAGGTTATGGATCCTCCTTCTCCCATACCTAAGACTGAAGGAGCATATCCAGGGATAGTGGTTAGACCAAGCAGCTGCCTAGGACCAAGGAGATCAGTGTATATATCCCTACTCAGCCAAGGAGCTCACTGGCTCCTCTTGCTGTAATTGCTATCACTGCTTTTCATATGTCTAAACCCACTTCATAGCAGGGAGAGAAACAATGAGCCTCCACATGTTGTTGCTAGGAATGGTCAGGGCTTATGGGAATCATAGTCCATCAACATCTGAAGGGCTAAAGACTCCCCCATCCCTTCTTTATGGAAAGGGTTCCATGCATGCACGCACGCATAAATAAATAAATAAATAAATAAATAAATAAATACATACATACATACATACAACAATTTATTTACCCCGCCCATCTGGCTGGGTTTCCCCAGCCACTCTGGGTGGCTTCCAACAAAACACTAAAATACAACAACCTATTAAACATTAAAAGCTTCCCTAAACAGGGCTGCCTTCAGATGTCTGGTAGTTATTTTTCTCTTTGACAAATGTAGCATCAATAGAAGTGCCATGGTTAGGTCACTTTCTGGTGCAACTAGACTTCTCCGCAAGCCTGTCCCTCCACACAAGGAGGTGAGACGGATTCGGATGGTCCCTACCTGGCTGCGGACTGTCTCACCAGAGTGGTGCATGCTCTGGTTATCTCCCGCTTGAATTACTGGGGTGTGCTCTGCGTAGGGCTACGTTTGAAGGTGACTAGGAAACGACAACTAATCCAAAATGCAGCAGCTAGACTGGTGACTGGGAGTGGTCACTGGGACCATATAACACCAGTCCTAAAGGATCTTCACTGGTTCCCAGTACATTTCCGAGCACAATTCAAAGTGTTGGTTCTCACCTTTAAAGCCCTAAACGACCTCCGCCTAGTATACCTGAAGGAGTGTCTCCACCTCCATCATTCAGCCCAGACACTGAGGTCCACTTCCGAGGGTCTTCTGGCAGTTCCTTCATTGCGAGAAGTAAAGTTACAGGGAACCAGGCAGAGGGCCTTCTCGGCAGTGGCACCCGCCCTGTGGAACACCCTCCCATCAGATGTCAGGGAGATAAAGAATTGCACAACTTTTAGAAAACATCTGAAGGCAGCTCTGTTCAGGTAAGTTTTTCATGTCTGACATTTTATTATTATTTTTCTGTTTTGCAGGAAGCTGCCCACAGTGGCTGGGGAAACCCAGCCAGAAGGGGCGGGGGTATAAAGAATAAAATTGTTATTCTTAGGCATGTCTGCGCTTGTCTCTCCCTAGTGAGAAGGGCGTGGAAGTTCTGCACATATGAGGAAGGCTAGCCCAGCTTAATCTTCCCTTCACCTCACCCTATGCCTCTGCTTGCCCATCAGGAATAGTGGCTGATGGCACTAGCTGCCATCACTGAATGGCAAGTGAAAGATGGCAGGGAAGAGAGTAAGGCAGTCTCCCTACCCATGCCATTCTGTTTCCTAATCATTACTATTTTTAAAGAATCTGTAAGCTTGGCACATCCTCAAGCAGAAATCTAAGCCTTCACCGTCACTCGTAGAGGGATGCAGGCTGCCTCCCATCAAAGATTAAGAGATATACTCTACTTATTAGCTGGAACAGACCTGACCTCTGCTCTGATAAATCTGTCTGATGATGTGTGATACCTGCACTCGTCATCCCTCTTGGCGCAGAGCCCTGACTTGCCTCTGTGTTGTGCTGTGCATCATTTTTTATTTCAATTCTGTAGTATCTATTTTAGAGCTCGGTTGCAGGAAATGCAATAAAACACTGGCATCAGCGTAACCACAGAAATGTGTGCATCACCCTTTAGAAATGTTTGCTCATCTCATCTACATCTCTTTAACTTTCCTTTTACATCCATGCATTGTACACATACAAATTCATCCTCTGCAGTCATAAAAGGACTCACAAAGATAATTTGTGCACAGATTAATTAGTTCTACTCATAAACAACATTATTATTATTATAACTTGCTGGTTTAGCACTCCATTAATTTCATTTGCTACTATACACATTGATTTGATTTGCAACTCATTTACACATTCCATCTCATCTGCCCTTATAACAATCTTGCAATACCCATTTTACAGATTGGTAACTTACAGATCAAGCCTGTGCATCTGTACTCAGAAGTAAGTCCCACTGAGGGCAACGAACTGAGATTTGAGCCAAGGAGTGATTGGTTCATATGTGCTTGTCCTTTGGGGGTGTTAGGGACCTAATTGCCTGTAGTACTCAGGCATGGATTTAAGTTATTTATTCAAACACTCCATAAGATCTATCCTATGTCTATATTCTATATTCTATGTCTATATTCATTCAGTGCAGTCATAACCTTCAACTGCCGGATTTTATTTAACAATGGCAATTCCATCTTTTGAGCAACGGACAGAAATTTAGGCCTAGCTCTCACTGAGATAATGAACCTGCATAATGTCCATTCATTACTTTATACTTCGGTGGCAACTCTCAGGTTCTCCAGAAAATATATATATAACCCCCACATGCAGAACAGTAGTATGTCAAGAGAGAAAGCTAGGCAAGGAATCTTTTGCTAGTCATTCAGGGTTTTTTCTATGTGCAGGGTGTTGGGTCATCTGGGAAAACTTTCAATCATGCAAATTCCCAGCTACAATCTAGAGTGGAACACCCTATATAAAGATACCATCTCAGTGAGAACAAGACCTTTGGTGCTTAGAAAGCGCAGTTACTACAGTGCACTGTATTGCCCCGGGATGCATGTAGAGGCCTATATGTGTACATTAGATTCTGCATTACATTCTACTTTCAAATTCATCACAGGCAGAAGATTAAGCTTCTCCCTCGCATGCCACCTTTGAAATAGAAGTTTTTCATATGGGAACGTATTCATTAGAACATAAATGTAAGGTCCAACAAGTTCCTCAATTGCCTCGCTGGCAATTTTATTCCCCACAAGATGGAAGAAGCAACAAGGGCATCATCTATCTTGGACATGGTTCTCAACAACAGAAAGCAGTTTATGTGCAAAGAAACTCCATGGGGCTGCATTCATGAAAGGCCTATCGTTCCAGAACTGCTCCTGTGTTTCCCTCTCTCTCTCTTTCTGAGGTAATTCCCGCAGCGTTAAATGAGACTGTTCCTAATTAAGGACACTTAGGATCGCAGCCTGCGATATATGTGTGTGTGAATATTGTTGCGTTCAGTATTTTTTTATAAAAGTAATTATTCGCAGTTTTCATAAAGCGTGTTCACAAGCCTCTCTCTGGGCCCTGTTAAAATACAGAAGCATGGTTAGACTCCCATCAACACCAATCAAGGCAAACGGAAACCACTCTTAACTATAAAGAGCTTGCCTTCTGATTGCAAACAGCTGTTTACTAATAAACAGCCACATAAGCAGTCCCTGGAGAGAAGGCTGCAAGGGAGAAATGACATTTAACCACCAGGAGGAAAGAAAAGGGTAACTAAAGGCTTTGTGGAACTGAAACATGAGGTTTTCCTGGCACCGTTCCCAGCTCCTATTTAATTTTATGTCCTGTGTCAAGTTTTATGTACCCTCCTGTTTGAGTTACCCAAACCATATTTTGTTTCCTTGTTCAACTTGTTTTCAAACTACTGTCGCAGCCCTCTCGCTATATAAAAACAGACAAGTCATGACACAGTGTTTTATCACTTCTGCTTACAATCAGACTTGCAAAGGCTCTCCCTTTGTTTGTTTGTTTACCTGTTCGTACGTATGATAATTTATCCAACAGGTCATCAGGAACAGCATGGCTTAAGAACGCACCAGCCGCTCGCTGCAGTCCTGGCATGACCTTGAATCATATTACCGCTTGACAGACAAGGGTGACGAGTGCTATCGCTTTACTTGCCTTCCTTGCACAATAAAAACTGTGACACGCTAACAAATGAAATATAATGAAAATCAGTATGCATTCGAATAATGTTATAGAATTTTCTACTTAATGTTAGAATAGCCACCTTTAGGCATAATAGGTAAAGGGACTCCTGACCATTAGGTCCAGTTGCGGCACTCATCTCGCTTTATTGGCCGAGGGAGCTGACATACAGCTTCCGGGTCATGTGGCCAGCATGACTAAGCCACTTCTGGTGAACCAGAGCAGTGCACAGAAATGCCGTTTACCTTCCCGCCAGAGCAGTACCTATTTATCTACTTGCACTTTGACGTGCTTTCGAACTGCTAGGTTGGCAGGAGCTGGGACCGAGCAACGGGAGCTCACCCCGTCGCAGCGATTCGAACCGCCAACCTTCTGATCGACAAGCCCTAGGCTCTGTGGTTTAACCCACAGTGTCACCAGCGTCCCCAACTGTGCAGTGTACTCTATGCTAAATTATTGTTCCACAGTGCAGAGTTTTGTGCCAAG
Source organism: Podarcis tiliguerta (assembly GCF_965153285.1). Lineage (NCBI taxonomy): Eukaryota > Metazoa > Chordata > Lepidosauria > Squamata > Lacertidae > Podarcis > Podarcis tiliguerta. The sequence goes on along the minus strand of NC_139545.1, from coordinate 38,416,653 downwards.
GGAAGGGGAGGTCGTACATACACAGCTAGAGGCCTCTGCTTTCTTAAATGTCACCAATTCTCAGCTTTATTAGTGGGTAAAAATTTAACCAGAGGAAGAGAAAGAAGTATGGTCCCGCCAAAGGAAGAATGATCACACCTAGGTGGCAGAGCACATGCCTAGCATACTAGAAAGCTTCAGGCTTGGACAAATAGCATGAGCTGGTTCAAGACAGCTCTCTGTGTACCTCCTGTGTCCCACGGGGATGTCACAATTTTGAGATGCTGTCCTGCTCACAATGCTGCATTCATGGATTCCACTGGCTTCAGTAGTAGCTCTACACCTGTGAACTCTCAAAGGTTAGCACCTCAGCATACTAGCCCTAAACATATCAGCAGCAACTCATTGAATGGCTACAGCTTGCGGAGCATTTGTGAAACAGTTTTGTGAAGGAAGAAAGATCTCCCCCTTCAATGACTGGTACCGATGCTTGGCTCTGCACTGAACAGTGCATTTCTCCGATATAGTAGGGTGTTCTATTCAGAAATTAATGGGTGGTACTCAACTATGTTTCAGTCAGAGCAGGCCTCCTTTAATGATCATGTTCATTAATTTCAAAGGGTCTACTTTTGGTTTATTACCACTTACGGTACCCCATCCCCTGGATCTTAAAGTACAGCCATGCAATTATTTTTAAACACCCTTGTTTGCAAAGTGAGGTGCACCTCAGTGAGATCCCTTCCTCATCTACAAGATAGATGAAAAGGCAGCATGACCTTTCAGGTTACTCACTACTTTTTCATTGCTACATGCTAAGTCACTTCTCCTCAGGCTGTATGAGTAGAGTACCTCTGCTATTTCCCATCCCTTTCTTCTAGCCCAGCCTTTCTCAACCATGGGCCATAGCCGTCAACCGTCCCTTATTTGGCGGAAAAGTCCCTTATACCAGCGTTGTGTCCCGCTGCTGTCCCTTATTGATGATGTCCCTTAAATTTCCTGGGTTTCAAAGGAAGCAGCTCCTCTCCCTCCCTGCCTGCCGGCCAGGGAGGAGGGAGGCTCCAACTGTGTTGCTTGGCTGCATTGCTCACCAAATAAGGAGTCTAAGAATGACTGGGGGGGTGGAGCTTGCATGCCTTGTGCTGATCAAATCGGCCGTGTTGCCTGGGGTCTCGCCTTTGCTCAGCGCTTCCCAGCAGAGAGGTGACGGTGGTTTTCCTTGCTGCATCCCCTTTGCCGGGTTGCTGCGCTGTGGGAACCACCGCTTGAGGCTTCGTTTGGCTGCTGGCTGGGCTTTCTGCCTTTGGCTTGGAGGGGCTCAGAAGTTGAACATACCTGTGCTGGGAAAATCCCTTATTTTCAAATCTGTAAGTTGACAGCTATGCCTTGGGCCCCTAGATGATGTGGCACTACAACCCCCATCATTCCTAGCAAGCGTGGTCATTGAGCTGCTATAGCCATTCTCATCCCAGAATGCCTAATCAGCCGACCATTGATCTAAAACATATTCGGTCTTCAAGCATTCCCTCCACGAAATGCCTTGATTGTTAATATAAACTTTCCTTGCAAATTTAGATTCCTCCATACAGGGTTCTTCTGACATTAGAAGCAAAAAGAGAGAGAAGAGACTTGTCTCTTGTTGACTGTAACAGTAGAATTAATTCTGTGGTTGCTGTGTTACAGTTATCGTTGGAGTTTTGGCTCCTTTTCAGTGAATTAAGCAACCAGTGGGTATGATTCAATTGTTGCAGAAAGAATCAGCTACTGATTAATGGTTCAGAATGAAGGCAGGAAGGCACTTCCTAGGGAACCTGAACACTAGGTTAATCATCCCAGGCTCAGGGCAGGATGGCACAGAACTGCAGAGAGGCAAATGGACCAGGCAATTAGCCCTGTTTGACTAGGACAATCAAGCCAGGTATAGCAGCTTACCTGTAACCAGGAGCTGCAAGACAAGGCTGTGAGCTATGGGTGCCATTATGAGCACAATGTAATTGAAAAGTCACTGAAATGAAGGTTTAAACTGTGGGTGGACTCATCTGGGGCCAATGTACTGTCAAACCATCCTTGCAGGATCCGAACCTGTAATTTCAAGCTATTTTCGGATAAAATAATAAATAATGCATTAAGGGCAGAGATGATGAAAAAATGATGGGTAGTTTCAACAAGAGAAACCTATAATTTTGAGCAGTGAAATGATTTTTGGCATGCTCCTGGTTATCCACTTTATATGGGTTCGTTTGTTTTATTTCGTTTTTCAAAACTGGTTGTGCTAGTTTCACACTTTGCTGCTTGCCTTACACAATAGCTTTTGAAATCTACTTCAGTTGTGTATTTGTCTATCCTTTAAAAAAGAAAGAAAGAAAAAGTATTCCTGTATGTAAAAATATAACACCGACACTCACAGCTCTGCTCAGGATTCAGGCTGGATTCTTGGGTCCGGAAGTTATCATATGGAACATTCAACATGAGCGGCACTTAGGGAAGCAGAAAATAGATTTTGCTGAAGGAAAAACTATACTGGTGTTTCTGACATGTTACACAATTTTTGCTGCAGTTAAAGAAAGGATTTGTCATTATCTTCTACCATTTAGACCAGTGGTGGCCAAACTTGGCCTTCCAGCTGTTTTGGGACTACAATCCACATCATCCCTGACCACTGGTCCTGTTAGCTAGGGATGATGGGAGTTGTAGTTCAAAAACAGCTGGAGGGCCAAGTTTGGCCACCACTGATTTAGACCAAGTCACAGAGGATAAAAGCTATCAATGTCTGCTAGTTATGATGGATATGCACCAGCTATTAGAGGAATGTGCCAGTATTAGAGGTAGAATGCCTCTGAATACCAGCTACTGGTGAACATGGACTGGGAATGCTGTTGTGCTCCCAGAGGTATCTGATTGCCACTGTAAGAACAGATTGCTGGAAATGGTATGCCTTTGGTCTGATCCACCAAAGCTCTTTTTATGTTCTTGTGTTCTTAGCAGTACAGAGGAACTGAAGAGAAAATATTTTGGCCCCATTAATCAAATAAATGCTGGACCAAACAGAAGATGCTGGGCTCTGCATTCCATGGCGTTATTTTTAAGAATACAGTGGTGCCTCAGGTTACAGACGCTTCATGTTACAGACTCCGCTAACCCAGAAATAGTACCTCGGGTTAAGAACTTTGCTTCAGGATGAGAACAGAAATCGTGCTCCAGTGGCATGGCGGCAGCAGGAGGCCCCATTAGCTAAAGTGGTACTTCAGGTTAAGAACACTTTCAGGTTAAGAACGGACCTCCAGAACGAATTAAGTTCTTAACCTGAGGTACCACTGTATTTACTTCAGTTATTTAACGGCATAAAACAAAGGAGCATCAAAATGTAAACAGTATTGGCGGGGGGGGGGGATGGGATACTACAGTTCAAGAGATGCTTAGTCGTACAGACCAGAGCACATACATCCATCCCACTCTTCTATTTTATAGCCAAACCTGCTTACAGTATTTTTTAAAGCGCATATATTATGTTAGCTATTAAACGCATCTTAAGACAAATGAACACACAAATTAAAACTTCAACAATTAGATTAAAGCCTATAAAGTATAGCAGCAACAGAAAAACATGGCACCTTATTTAAGGCCTGCTTAAATAAGTTGGTTTTCACTGTCTGAACACAGGCCCTAGAGTGCCTTGAATGATGGTTGGTGTGTCACAGTCAACACTGGCCTCTGTCCTTCCTTCCTTCACCCCATCCTCCTCTGATGCCCTCTCACGTCTGCTTCCCAAAGGCTTGCACAGCTGTTTATTGCAGTAGCCCTGGCTATAAGCGCCACAGGCAAATGGTGCCTCTGGGAGGCACCTCTCTTTAGGGTGGAGGGGGCAGTTCAGATACCAGGGATGGCAGCAGCAGCTGCCTGGAGGACTCCCAAGGAGAGGGGAGAGGAGAGGAGGAGGCTGAGGGAACACTCCACAAGGGAGAGTGTTCGGGAAAGGGTGAGAGGCTGCCGGCTCTGCAGGCAAGGGGTGACCCAACTGGGCTTCTGAGCCCTACAGGGGTGCCACAGAAAGAATGTAGTTGGTCAAGGGAAACGTGGGTTCAAAAATGTTGAAAACCTCTGCCCTAGGGGGTTTCCCTTCTAGGTTAATCAGATGGAGAAAGCAAATGGCCATCACTTAAGCAGAGTGTTTATCTAGTAGTTACAACTGTGGTGTTTTCTTTTTAAAGTATTCCTTTACCCTGGGAAAAAATTACAAACTCCAGCTACAAACTGAAACCAAAGGAATGAGGGTTGAAAGCCATAATAATTTGTCAGACGAAGGGCTCATTCAGACTTCCTTTTGGGCTGCATTTATAGGCACAGGTCCGGGCTGTAAAGCTCTGTCCTTGAGCAGGGTTTGTGTGTGTGTGTCCTGGCACTTTCCCCAGGAAACCTGCATTTCACTGCGGAATTGGAGCAAACTGCAACCAGGTTTTCCATTGGTTGCAATTTGCTCTGATTCAGTAGTAAAACACAAGTTCTGACATGGAGCTTTAAAGTACAGACCTGTACCTGGAAAGTGCAGTATAAAAGGAAGCCTGGATGAAGGAAGCCAAGCATGTTAGTCCCTTCCCAATCAATGCATGCAGACATGCGTTCGTTTAATGTAAGGCGAAGAGACTGCCATGCAGCTTCCTTTCTAAGAACCTCATACAGTAGTGGAAACAAACATATCTAGATGCGGATAGTATGCAGGTTGACCACTCTTAAAAACACAGAGAGACACAAAGACACATAAGGACTTCTTAGGCTGGAGAAAGGGAAGCTTTTGATCCAGCCCCCTATGTCCATACATCTCACCAGAGCCAGTGTGGTGTAGTGGTTAAGAGCGGTAGTCTCGTAATCTGGGGAACCGGGTTCGCGTCTCCGCTCCTCCACATGCAGCTGCTGGGTGACCTTGGGCTAGTCACACTTCTCTGAAGTCTCTCAGCCCCACTCACCTCACAGAGTGTTTGTTGTGGGGGAGGAAGGGAAAGGAGAATGTTAGCCGCTTTGAGACTCCTTAAAGGGAGTGGAAGGCGGGATATCAAATCCAAACTCTTCTTCTTCTTCTTCTTCTTCTTCTTCTTCTTCTTCTTCTTCTTCTTCACAAACCTCCCAACATGCCACTGTAATCATCATGGCATATTGCAGGTCCAGAAATTGTTCCAGGTGTCTCAGTGTGACTGCCACACTTAAAATTACTTCAGAGTTGTGTGACTTCTTCTAATCACCAGTATGAGAAGCAGAGTTCACGTCAGGATCAAGTTAACAGGGGATCTTCTTGGAACTATTTCTTCCATTCTCAAAATTGCTTGCTTCCTATTTGTAAATATGTCTTGACTGAACCAGGAAATTGTGAACACCACAATACCCTACCGTCACACATTAAAGTTGCATCTATTCAATATACACACACCTCTGTTTAAAAGAAAATTAGGTCACAATATTAAATGAGGGTTAAGACTTGTCACATGCACATATATTACACATCTAATTTGCACTGGCACCCATTAGTATTTAGAAAAGGTGAATCTGAATACTATTGTTCCTCTTGCTGCTTATTGTTCCTAATTGATGAGTTATTACACAAGGACAGCCCATCCCAGCGGAAGCTCACTTCTCAATTCCTAGACTGAACTAGAATGTTTCCCTTTTCCCTTGCCATCTTCTTCCCAAACATTCCTAACTATGGGGGGGGGGAGCCTCAATATTTTACATTGTTTCTCACCTCTCAAATTAAGATTTATCATGAACCGCATTGAAATTTGAAATTCCTCTCCTCTCCCCACTAACGTAGGATGAAATGCAGCAGATCTGATAGATATTTGTAGGACAGGTTGTAAGGCAAGAAAAGAATAAATTGTAACATGATATCAGATTTTATTTTAATTTTTTTAAAATGAAGTTGTTAAAAGGAAGGGATGGAAATCCTAGTCTGGACTGTGGCTTGGATAGTAAAGGTAAAGGGACCCCTGACCATTAGGCCCAGTTGTGACTGACTCTGGGGTTGCGGTGCTCATCCCGCTTTATTGGCCGAGGGAGCCAGCGTACAGCTTCTGGGTCATGTGGCCAGAATAACTAAGCCGCTTCTGGCGAACCAGAGCAGCGCACGGAAATGCTGTTTACCTTCCCGCCGGAGCAGTACCTATTTATCTACTTGCACTTTGATGTGCTTTCGAACTGCTAGGTTGGCAGGAGCAGGGACCGAGCAACGGGAGCTCACCCTGTCGCGGGGATTCGAACCGCGACCTTCTGATCGGCAAGTCCTAGGCTCTGTGGTTTAACCCACAGCACCACCCGAGTCCCGTGGCTTGGATACGAAGATACAATTTGAATTCCCATGTTGCAATGAGTTTTAAAGAAGCTGTGTTTGTTGCCTTAAACAGAACTCATTTAACTTCTCTGGCCTGACACCAAAACGCAAACTTTTTTGGGGGGGTTGACCCTTTATTATTCATACGAGAATCTGGCAGGTCACACCTGGAAGCAAAGGAAGAAAAGGGTGTGTGGATTTAATCACTCTATTATGTGGGCAGAGTGTGATGCTTTCTGCAAAAAGAGAAAGATAATCTACAATGCAGGTGAGGGGTTCACATTACCTAAAAGCAGCATCACCTCTGACAGACCTGAAAGCAAAACCTAAACTTCCATCTTCTGATAAAAACACTAAAAAGTAATGACATGTCGCTTAGCACTCAAACACCTCCCATATTTCTTTAATCCTCAGCAACTCATTGAAGTATAAAGTTTATATAACTACAGTATCAACAGAGAACAAGGGAAATTAACTTGTCCACAGCCACCTAATGAATCTGGTATCCAGTGTCTTCAACACATTTTCCTTTTACAAGAATCACAGCAGAAATCCCTCTTTCCTTTCAAAAGACCATTCCTGTTTATGCCAATTAAAAAGGGATTTCAAAAGAGACACCGTCCCCTGCAATATTTCATCATTACAATAAATTATATAAGGAATTCAACATTTGTTTCCTTCATTAGTAGTTGTTCTTCAGCATAGCTGAAGACTTTTCATCTTAATTGGTTAGCTACGAGGCGTTTCCTAAATTTTATTCTGGGTGCTAAAAGCACTGCAATCACATTTCCAGTAAAGCCTATCTACTGGGCTGGATTAATCTGAAAGCCACAGTAGGGTAATTATACATTTATTAGGAATAACAAATAGACCACAAAGTCATGAGCAAGTTTTTTTGAGCTCTCCACAATTCTTCTTCAGACTGGAAATCAAAACAAAAGTAAGTGGTGGATAGAAAAAGGCAGATATGGTCTAAAAGCCCCCAAATACGTACCAGTCTGAAGATGGAACAAAGGAGGACTTGTGCAGAAATAATTAGATTAGCCCCCACTAGGTGCTATGTAGATTTCGAACTGAGCCAAAAGCTACAGTGAAAAAGAAGGAATACCCTTTTATGAAGAGTAGATGGGCTATCCAGCAAATGAATAGATGGTAGCCCTATAGGCAGCTACTATTACAATGGCAGCTACAACTCCAACCTCTGTGTTCAGATGCAGCAGTATTCAGAAACCCATACCACAGATGCCCATACCACCACTGGTTCATCTAGTACTGGCAACAGCTTTCAGACAGGCAGGGGCCCTATCCCAGCTCTACCAAGAAATGGCAGGGATTGAACCCAGAATCCTTTGCAATGATGCTGATGAATGAATGGCTGGCTGGCTGAACAGAATCTTGTAAAGCATTGTGCCCCAGTAAACAATCTATATATATTATTCACTATTGTTTATGGGAACCCTATCCACCCCATTGTAGCAGGCTTATGTAGAATCAAGACTGAACACGTTGAATTTTAAAATGAAAGCATTTCCATCTGATCTGAACCACTGCTTCTCTAACCTACTATGTGTGGACCCTACAGCAATAGGGGGGAAAGGACTCCAGCAATGCTCAAACTCTCTTCTTTCTTATTATTTTATATACTTAAGACCTGAGACTTTTTACTGAAAACCAGCTGTAAGGCTAAGCTTGCATTCATACCAAATCCTAACATCACGCTCCACCTGCTTTTTGAAAAAAAAGGGGCAAGAGAAAGCAAAACACGCTTGCAGAGCAACAGAGGACTGTTAGAATCATCACAACAGAAGCAACAAATGGGAAACATCTCAGTAATCTCCATAACTTAAAAGTACATGCTCTATACTATGCAGTCGATTCCACGATGCACCATGTTCAAAAGGAGCCTACAGTCTACTAGTAACATTACAGCTCATTAAAAGTATACAGCAACTTAATTACGCTTTTAATGAGGGCATTTAATATAATTTTTTAAGAAATGCATTTGGTTTTGGAACCCAAAGGGATTTGATGCTCAGTGTTGAGAGAGTGTATTAAATCAGAACTCTCACACGCCTTACGTAAAAGCTAGGTAGTATTTTAGATGCTTAATCTTCGAAAGATTTGATAAAACATCCACAGATCTAAAACGCTATCTCAAACATTAGTAAGAACATTCCCCTTTCCAGTCACATATGTTTGAAGGATTTAACTTTTCCTGCATAATCAGTGTAGAACACCTGGAAGCTAAAAAACAAAGGCGCAGTTTGGAAGCAAAAACTTCTCCTGTACCTGGTTAATTCTGTACACACCACAGGAACAGCAGAGAGATGAGAAGCTCCTTTTCCTTCGTGGACCTTTTGGCAGAGAACTAGAAGAGTGACCAACATCCAATTCCATATTCTTGGTGTCAGCAATTTCTCAAACCTTTGAGGAAACCACCTCAGCGCGGCATCCTAGATCTCCAAAGATATCCCTTGCGCCAGGTACATATGGTATGCGCATTGAGACGGAGCTGTGAGCAAACGTTCTTGCACATTGGGGGTGTAGATATGATTCACAAATAGAAAATACCGGTTTTTCATGGCTTGGCTTGCATAGCAGTCTTTGGGTGTGGCTGAAGTGAAATGAATGCAGGTGTACGCATTGAACTCTGTGAAAGACAAGCTGCCTCTAATCACAACGAGGACTCCTTCCTCACCTCGGTAAAAAAAATAAAAATCCTCCAAAACAAGCAAGCCCTACTTGTGTGGTTGGGCACCTCTGGAAAATGGGAAGTTAATAAGCAAGGCTTTTGTGCTGGCCGATAGGGACAAAAAGGGATGCATCTCACAAGGAACATATGTCAATTTCTACCCGCTTCTCTTTTTTTGATAGGACATGGCCCAGAAACAGATTATGAAAGACTGAATTGGAATAACTGTTAAGGTTGGCATTAGGGGGTGGGGTGGGGAGAACTGAACACTTATCACATAGAAGGTGTGATGATGTTACAACTGTTGTGCTTGGTTCCGGCTTCCTTTGGACGAGAAAAGGACCACGCAGGAGGTACTATATTCAACCCCCAACATCTCCAGGTTTGGGCTGGGAAAGACTACCTGTTCTGAAACCTGTTTCAGACAGACAGTGGAGAAAAAACTGAGCTAGCTGGACTCTTGTCCTATCTGACTCAGCATAAGGTTGCTTCCTATGTTCCTATAGAGAAACAGAGACTTCTGTATCCAGTAAGTGCCCTTCGATGCACACAAGGGCTTTTCATCTAGAGAGAGGCTAGCAAAAGAGGAGGAGGAAGAGATTTTCAATGCTCATGGGTCCCCAACCCTCTAGAACAATTTTTCAGGGGCTGCTGGAGGCTGCAGGAGGAGGAGGGAAGGGGAAATCTGCAAAGATTGTCTCCCCTCCTCTTCCATTGGTGGATGCCTCTCTCAGAGCAAGAGCACCAATTGGATTCCAGCCATTAATGCTTTGGATTGTACAGTGGTACCTCGGGTTAAATACTTAATTCGTTCTGGAGGTCTGTTCTTAACCTGAAACTGTTCTTAACCTGAAGCACCACTTTAGCTAATGGGGCCTCCCGCTGCTGCTGCGCCGCCGGAGCACAATTTCTGTTCTCATCCTGAAGCAAAGTTCTTATCCTGAAGCACTATTTCTGGGTTAGCCGAGTCTGTAACCTGAAGCGTATGTAACCTGAAGCGTATGTAACCTGAAGCGTATGTAACCCAAGGTACCACTGTATCTGATGCTAGTCCTACTTAGAGTAAATAGGTGTGATCAGATCCATGCACACAAATTTATTACATGACAGAGAGGAACCATGCAAGCAATTTGTGCACCATTCAGTTGTGAAATGGGCAACAGCCATCTGTTGCCTTGTTCTGGATTCTTTGCATCAAGCCTGAAATTGGACTCGGTTGTTTTCGAAGCCGCTTCCAACTCTGATACTCCAAAGATCATCTACTCCATCAAAGCACAACAAGAGCCCTGCTGAATCTGGCCAATAGCTCATCTAGTCCAGCACTGTGTTCTCACAATGGATGACTAGATGGGCACAGAAGGCATGAAAGCAGGATCTGAGCACAACAGCATTCTCCCAACTTGTGATTCCCAGCAGCTGAGCTTCAGAGGCATCATGCCTCCCTACCAGCCATTGTGGCCAGTACCATGTTTCTGCCCCACGGCAGTGCCAGCTACCCTTCAGTTTCCCACAGATCTAGTCATGCAACTGAGATCACAAAATGTCTCAAGCAGGGATCAGGTGCAGTGTCTCTAAGAGGTGCCAACAGAGCAATAGCTGATAACGTAAGCAGCTGATAACTGCTCTTCAGCCTCTAATTGACTTCAGCGGGACTATATCAGTGTCAACAGTTTGTGAAATTGTCCCTTAGGGGCAAAACAATGGTTTTTATATCCATTAAAACGCCTTCATCTCAGTCAAATGCACCAGCTTCTTTAAAATCCTCACTGAAAGGAAAGCCTATGAAGAGGAATATAGGGTTAGTGTAAGATTAACTGTGTTGCTGCCCGGTCCTTTGCTGGGCAGAGGAAGCAATTTATTATTTCGATCTCAGTCTTCTGCAGACAAAGTCAGAAATTTACAACAAAATAAACAAAGCTGCATTCCTAGAATATAATGGAAAACAACAAATCACATTAAAGCGACCAATTCAAATATAGTATATAAAAGCAGCTTTAAAAAGAGGCTGAGGCAGTAACGTTATTAATCAGACATTGCCTTGGTTCACACAGCACACTAACTCAGCCATTGCCAACTTGGTGCTCTCCAGATGTTTTAGACCATAGGTCAGCAAACTAAGGCCTGGGGGCCGGATCCAGCCCAATTGCCTTCTGGATACGGCCCGCGGACGGTCAGGGAATCACTGCGTGGATCGCCATCCCCCCCCCTCTCCCACACACACACCGCAGCACCGACTCCTCCCTTCCTCCTCCTGGCTTCTCCCCGCCCTGCCTAGAGGAGGAAGGGGGCTGGGCTTTATTGAGCCACGCTTGGCCAAGTGCCATTTTAAGCAGCCCCTCTCCAAAGCCACCCCTTTCATGCTGCTCATCGTCCCTCCACCACCGCCAGCCCCTGTCGCTCACAATGCACAGCTAAGCAGCCACCAGGGCTTGTCCTCTGCTGTGGAGAAGGGAGGGGAGAGTCGTGGGGGGGGGTTCTCTTCAAAATATAGTCCAGCCCCCCACAAGGTCTGAGGGAAAGTGGACCAGCTCCCTGTGCAGATGCCAAAAACCACAGGTGCGCACGCAATCCGGCCCACAGAGGGATCTCCGTGGGACCGATCCAGCCCAGGCAAGATAAACCTTGCTGACCCCTGCTCTAACAGGAATGCAGAAGCAGCTGTAAGGCACACAGCAATGGTGGTGGAAGAAGAGAGATGTGAAGTAATGCAAATGGTGTTCTAGCACGCCCCAACCATATGACAATTAAGTCCAGGTTCTAAAAATACCTAGTTGCAACCATTGTGCTATCACATTGCAGCAAAGCATCTTTGGTTTGTTCACTACAAATGCCCTGTTTTTCAATATTACCGAAGGGGTTTTAACCACTGGACCCATATTACCAAACTGAGCTCAGTGAGAGTTTTTCTCTTACGCTCCGCTGCAGAAGAAGGCAATTTGTACAGCATGATACAAACATAATAGGAGTCAAAGATTGGCAGCCGATTTGCATATTCTGTTTGCACATCATTAACATAATTTACATGAACAAGTTGGCCTTGAAGTCCCATCTCAACAGCTGCAAAAAGGGAAGAACCAGTCCCATGATATCAATTTGCTTTCTAGTAGCTGAGCCTTTCAAAAGACTCCCAGAGGGATAGGTTAGTCTGTGGCAGCACGAATAACAAAGCATCTTGTGGCACCGCAAAACACTACGAGATTTATTGTGACATCCCCTGCAGTGAGCTATAGTTGACTTTGTCAGGTGTATGCATTCTGGTGGTGCTGTCAGTCTCCTCGCCAGAATCCTGAGGGCTAGAAACTCACTTTAAAGGAAGTGAAAGCTGTGCTTTTTCCTGGAACCCAACAGACTGCTAACAGGCAACCCTGAGCTTATATTCCCCTGCAAGGCTAAAGAAATCAACGGTGTCATATTGAAGCAGCCTCCAAATCCTTTAATTCTGATTTGTCTACTAGTTATGTTTAAAGATCCAAACATTGGGGAGCCTGGCAATTCAAGTCAGGACCATAACACTGGAACAACCTCCCCCTGGCTCTGCAAGTGTGGACAAATAGACAGGTAAATTGCAGGCACACCTGCTAGTATACAACGTATTGCCAGCACTGTTGCAACTAACAAGGCAGTTGCAACAGCTCTCAGCCTGAGAACAAGGAACCGCAGGCTCATCGCTGCTCAAGAAAAGGCTTCTGGGACTCCTCTGCCCACCATAAATGGAGAAGTCGCTGATCAATGCATGATAGCTTAGACAAGCAGTCACTCAGCTGGAGGTGTGGCACAGAGTTTGCTAGGGGCGCCAGTGCAGCACCCCACAGTGCTACACAACTCAGAAGGGTTGTGAATAGGTCCCTTTGCAAATACACCAGCTCCCTAAGGCAAAATAATGTGATGAAATAAATCGGCAGGTGGCAGGTGATGCAAGGATCAAACAGGAGCCTTGCAAGTTGGACACCAATTTCCTACTGCAGGAGTGGCTAGCCTGCAGCATGTGGGTCCTATCCAGTTAAAAAAAAAAGTTAGAAATTGGATCAGCAGTGCTAGAACTACTGCAATAAACTCCATGTCTGAGTGCAGCTTAAATCTCTCCAATGCTCAGAGCTGGGATTCCAGATAGCAGGAGATGTATCTTTGTAAGGGCCACATAATGTTAATTCCACATTTGCAAGGAACTGAATGTACTTTCTGGAACTCCGGGCCCATTAATATTATACAGGAACCTTCTGTGGTCTTAACCACTGAGCCTAGGGCTTGCCTATCAGAAGGTTGGCAGTTCAAATCCCCGCCATAGGGTGAGCTCCCGTTGCTCGGTCCCAGCTCCTGCCAACCTAGCAGTTCGAAAGCACATCAAAGTGCAAGTAGATAAATAGGTACCACTCCAGTGGGAAGGTTAACAGCATTTCCGTGCACTGCTCTGGTTTCGCCAGAAGCAGCTTAGTCATGCTGGCCACATGACCCAGAAGCTGTACATCAGCTCCCTCAGCCAATAAAAAGAGATGAGCGCCGCAACCCCAGAGTCGTTTGTGACTGGACTTTACTGTCAGGGGTCCTTTACCCAGACATAACACGTTAACATGTAATTGCATTGTGTATATTTGCTTTAAAGCTGCTGGCTTTATTTCTATTTTGATCAATTTTATGTCAACTTCTTTTTAACGTTTGTTTTTAATGGGTTTTTGTTGTTGATTATTATGCACTATATAAATCTTTTTAAATATTCATAACCCATCAGAATGGTTGCAATAATGTCATTTGCTTCATCTGAAAGTTCCCCACCCCCCATGATGTATTAAACAATGTTGAATTGCAGGCACAACTTGAAGTCCTATAAAACAACCACAGTCACACCACTAAATGTAGTTTTGTTGACAGCCTTTTCTATATTAGAGGGCAGATGTGCTTCCTGGCCCTAGGAGACAGGCATCTCAACCCCAATCAACAGCTGTTAACACATGTTGCCTTTTTATTTGTTTCTTTAAAAAAAGACCATGGCAAGCAACATTTTTTTGGGGGGGGGGCAACAACTAGGGAAGCTCTTTAAAAATTATTTAGTGTGACAGAAACCCCGTCAGAAAAGAATCCACAGCAAAAGCATAAAGGACACAGACTCGCATTAAGCAGCTGTGTGTTATTTAAAGATTCTTTCAAAAGAGCAGTAATAGGGGTATTTGCTCAAATATGCAAAGATGTTTCTAACATGTATTTTAAAGCTGTACAATGAGTTGCAATTGTCAAATAACTGCATTTATACCCCACTATATCACAATCAGATGTTTAAGGGTTTTTTATGTTAAAAATACAGCTTTTTTCGACGCAGAAGCTAAGGCACATCTTTCCTTTTCTTATTGCATTACCACCTCAGCGCTGCTGAAATAAGTCAGTTAATGACATTAACATAGCTATTTATGTAACCCCCTTTTTTAAAGCAATGCTTATTCTAACTCATTGTAATCAGAGTCAAATATTTGTTCCTTCTGTGAGTAATTTATTACTAATTACAACAGATGGGTAGATGACATTAGCAGGCACTAAAAATAGCACTGCTCTAAAATAAATAAAGTTGAAGGGTAATGTTTGCAAACCTCTGTGAGAATTTAATGTGGGCTTACAAGTTGCTAGATCCAGCATATAGCTGTGAGGTGGAATCTGGCTGCTGACCAGACAGTCTCCCCACGCCTAGCAGTTCACTGTGAGGGCCAGTCCAAGACCTTCTGCCACCTGACGCTAAAAATGAAACAGTGCCTTCCATGCACAGAAGCTAAGTGGGCTAACAGTTGAATCTTACCCACAGTGCTAAGATTACCATCAGTGAGGTGCTGCCACTACATCCAAGCTGTCAACTTACTTTGCCTAATAATAGGGCCGGCCCTGCTCATTGCAGGGTTTTTAAAACCCTGAACTCACCATGTAACAGCTTCCATTTCCCTTCCAATGGAAAAGAAAGCAAATCCCAAGGGGTGGTCTGGAGAGCAAGAGTAGGCCCACAGTGTCCGGAGGGCCACAGAACATAAGGATGGGGGCCCACAGGTTGCCCACCACTGGTATGAAGGTCAGAGTGTTGGGACTGGAACCAGAGTTCAAATCCCCTCTCGACTACAAAGTTCAACGGGTGATCTTGACCCAGTCATTATTATCTCCCTGCCTCCCAGGGCTGTTGAAAAGGGGAGCCATGCATGCCATCCTGAGCTTCTTAGAGAATGGGTGGGATTAAAAAAACATGTCTAGGTTACCAGTAGTCTTTGAAAATAGTAAGGTAAAGGTAAAGGGACCCCTGACCATTAGGTCCACTCGTGACCGACTCTGGGGTTGTGGTGCTCATCTTGCTTTATTGGCCGAGGGAGCTGGCGTACAGCTTCCAGGTCATGTGGCCAGCATGACTAAGTCACTTCTGGTGAACCAGAGCAGCACACGGAAACACAATTTACATTCCCGCTGGAGCTGTACCTATTTATCTACTTGCACTTTGACGTGCTTTCGAACTGCTAGGTGGGCAGGAGCCGGGACTGAGCAACAGGAGCTCACCTGTCGCGGGGATTCGAACCGCCGACCTTCTGATTGGCAAGTCCTAGGCTCTGTGGTTTAACCCACAGCGCCACCCGCGTCCCTCTTGAAAATAGTATATTCGTATAATAAGCCAAAATATGTTCAAGCCTCATTCTGCCACACAGAACCACTTTCTTCTTCCCTTTGCACAAATGAGCAAACAAACCAGGAATTCTTCAGTTAACTACGGTCTCCCATTTTGTCTACACTGGGAAGCTATGGTGAATGACTTCAAATCAAGGCAGGATATGAAGCCAAATTTAAACCAGGGCTTGTTCTGAAGCAGTTCAGTTGTAATGGGACATGAAGTTAACTGAGGACTTCCGGGTTCATTTGCCAGCTTACACAATGAGGTCGCATTCAGGGGGATGAAGCGCAATCACATAAAGCCAAGATATGATCTTCAGAACACACCCAGTCAACAGCTAGAGTTACAGACCATTAAATGGGCCTGCCTGTGTATTAGCTATGCATGATGACAAAAGCACACATCCCCTTTGTAGGCAAAATGGTTTGCTCAAAAACTGAAGTATGCCTTGCTTTGATAACACAGCCGGAGCTACTAACACACAATGTGACAGTAGGTTTCCAACCTCTAGGTAGGAGGAAGCAGGGCTAAAGTGGTTTGGTTTGGGTTTTTTTACAAATTACTGGTGAATTGGATTGTGAATTAAGAGGAACGAACCAAAGAAAGACCACACACAAATTGTAAACAGTGTCTCTCTCCCAAGTGCAAATAAATGGAGGCACATCAAAGAACACAGCCCCTTGTTGTTTGATGCACCCAGATGCAAAATGCCCTAGTCATGGATTTTGCTAAATTGGTGCAATTTCAGGAGGAAGTGTAGGCTAAGGATATAGGAGCCAAGAGGATCTACACTACAAAACAGTGCTGCGCTCACAGGC
This sequence comes from Podarcis tiliguerta, assembly GCF_965153285.1. Lineage (NCBI taxonomy): Eukaryota > Metazoa > Chordata > Lepidosauria > Squamata > Lacertidae > Podarcis > Podarcis tiliguerta. The sequence continues at coordinate 38,400,226 of NC_139545.1, read as the reverse complement.
AATGACGGCAGGGTCTTCTTCCCCCATCTGTTGTGCTGTTTCAGCAAATACATTCACCAAAGACAAAAGAAACAGAAAACGCTTTCAGCTAGAGATTTGCTTGTGTTATTTACTTTTGATCCCCTAAACAGATCTCTGCAAAGGGGGTTTAAACCTCAAGGATTAAAATTAGATGGAACTAACTGACCAGGTGTGTCCGGCTCAGCCAGCTTTTGTTCAGAAAGGCACATGCATTAAAAGTGCCTCAATACACTCACTGGTCAGAGAATTACACACAACTCTTGTTTGCACTGGGCATTATCAACGTAAAGACATCACCCATTACTGAAATTCCCCATTCTAAGCCCAGGGGAAGTGCTGCCTGCACCAACTCGGTTAAACAAACATGCTGCGTGTGAGGTTCAGGGAGAGCAAATGATTTTCTGCCGCCACAGTATCTTTGCAGGTGCAGAAGCGATTACTTAGGACGGGCAGCCTGCTTCAAGGAACAAAATCTTATTTATGGGCTTCTCTCCTTTTAAAGGTTCCTATTAACAAAGATTACAGGCCTGCCCACCCTGTATTTGAGATCAAAGCTTGCTTCAATATCTGTTTTTCAGATGGGCATGTTCCGAGGTCACTTTCTGTTGTCCTTGCCAGGGACTCTTGGAAGTCAGTGTTTAACCCACCCTGCCCCAAGGAACCTTGTCCATGTGCCTTTCTGTGGCTCATTCTACCATCAGTTCACAAACAATACCAATGATGCCTAGAGCATGCTCCTGTGATGCTGACACACTGTAGGGGAGACTAGTTATAGTGGGCAAGCTTACCTTCTGAAAAGCTCATTTCCAAATGTCTTCTTGTAAAACAAACAAACCCTGATAAGCTTCTGAGGAAACTACTGAATGTTCTGAAAACACAGATAGTTGCTCTACACCAAGTCAAACTATTACTCTATCTAGTCCTGTACTATCAGTGGCTCTACATAGTCTCTGGAAGAGGTCTTCTAACCTGAGAGATACCAGGTCTTGAACCTTCTGTATGAAAAGCATGTGCTCAACCTACTATGGTACCTCCACCAAACCGATGAACCTGGGACTGTCTACATTTGAAGTATGTGTTCTACCACACAGATATGGCACCCCCCCCCCCAAAAAAAAACCACCGTAGCATGAAGGCAGGGTTAAAGGAACCTGTGGTCCTCCAGATGCTGTTGGACAACAATGCCCATCAACCTTAGCCAGCGTGGCTCATGATCAGGAATGATGGGGATTGTAGCCCAACAACATTTAAAGCAGCATTTCCCAATCTTGGATGCCAATTCCCATCTCCCCCAGACAGCATGGCCAATGGTCAAGGATAGTGGAAGCTGTAGTCCAGCAACATCTGGAGACCCAAAGCTGGTAAAGCCTGATATAAGAGAGCCACAGGTTCTCCACCTATGTTTTCAGCATAAAAAAGGACCATCGGATCAGTATGGCTCTCTGAAAACACTCCACAGCAAGTGTCAGCTTTGTTTTGGCAGTCGTGCCCCCCAAATGAACACCAAGAATCATAAAAAAAGGAGTCTTGCATCTCTGATCAGGCAGAAGAGGACAAAACACAGATTGAGAACAAATTCAATACTAGGTTTGGTGAGACCAAGAAGCAGACTAGAATGTGGTGGACAATGCCCCATGACAACTGCAGTGTTTTTGAAGCATCGTGACCCCAATGAAAACACACCCAACCTGCTGAAGATTGGCTGGTTGGTGCAAAAGCAGAACAAATGAGCTACATCCATTTTCCTTTGCACTTTTCTTGCACTTGAATCCCTTTCTCCTTGATATTAAAACATGCCTAGATAAGCTCTTGGCAGTGACTCCATGGCTTCTCAGTCCAGGACTTGTAGATGACTTGTCTCAGACAATGTTGCAAGAAAACAAATACAGAGGAGTAGCTGCTGCTATCAGAAGCAACTGAACAAAGCCCAGTCAAGGATTGCAACATGGCCAGGTAAAGTCTTACACACAGATATGAGTGAATGCCAAGAGGCTGTTCTGAAACAGTTCATTTCGGATGCCTCCCCTTCAGAAAGCAGCTAGCTCTGGAGAACTTTGGAAACAGACTCTGGGGCAGTGCAAGGGTCTGTGATCAGGAACAGTTCAAGCAAGAGGCCATGCCGCCTGGAATGCAAAAGTGACTGTATATGTCTAAAGAGGCTCTTTGGACTGATTGTTCATGGTTCTAAAATTGCAAAGCAACTATTCAGAAAGAAAGAACACACAGCACTGTTTCATAAATAAAAAATCAAAGCAGTGAACTGCCTTCACCTTGATAAGGAAATGAGCAAACTGAACCAATCCTTTATATCCCTGCCTGATCACTGATGCCTTGGGGGGGAGTCACTGTTAGTGGTCCTCCGTGGCTCAGATAGATGCATGGCTCTCCTATCTACCAGGAACTGTTTAGTATTGCGTTTTATGGAACTCCCTTCCAGTTGAGGTAATTTCCTTACTGAACTTCCAGCACCTACTGAAGACATTTCTTTTATTATTCCAACAGGCATTCCAGCTGAAGTCTGATTTTATCATTTTTATTTATTGTTATTCTTTGCATTGTATATTTGTAAACAGCTTAGAGACTATCATACATAAGTGGTATATAAATTATTTAAATAAAAACAACAAATTACTTTAAAAAACAGAAAACTATTGACAACTGCAGACCTAATTCTAGTTCTGCTTCATCTCTTTAGGACAGTCCATCAAGAAGGCGGCATGAAAGCTAGAGCAAGACTAGGAAAACAGAAGGAAGCCCACTTCTTAGTGGTCCCATTCCCTTGATTTTGATGGTGCTGAACAAATGGGCTCTGGCCTGCAGATTGCTTAGGGAGCCGGCCCTTGCATTAGGCAAAGAGAGGCAACTGACTCAGCTAACAGGTGCACTTGGGAAGCACTTCGTCTGGGGACAAATGTACCACTGCAAGACCTGAACTGCACTTCCAGCCATTCCACTGGAACATGAAACACATTTTTCTGTGCATAGACATGTGCTCCATCCCTAAAGGTTCCCTACAATGCCACTATCCGCAGTCATAATGATAGGTACTCACTAGTTAAATATACATCAATTCAGAACACATAAGATATTCTTGCTGCAATCAAATGCCATTTTCCTACATATGGTTACCAGCCTCAAATTTATTCACATAATATTAACATTGACTCATTTTTCTTCATATCCCCCCTTCTAGTCTTCCACTTCATCAACCACAATCAGCATAATTAATGCAAATATGCCGGTTTATTTGACACATTGTTCAATATGACATATTTCAATATTAAACACATAACGATTCAGATCCTTTTCCAACCAACACACACACACACACACACACACAAAGCAGGCTTGAAATTAAGTCTATAAATTCCCATTAATAACTAATAGTGGCAATTTATCCATGATTGTCAAGTCAAATAGATCTGCAATGCACTAGACAAAAAAAAGGGGGGGTTAAAAAAGAGCTTAAAATAAATTTCCATTTGTTTCCAATTATTTTGTTAGTGTTTTGCACTGCTAAATTTACTTCTGTTCATATATTTAAAATAATGAACAGCAAGTGATGAGAGCTCTTTATACATCTCAGGGTTTTATATAGTTTGGGCTGGAAGCATAGAAACCTGTTTTGAACATTCCCCAGGTATTCTGCCATGCCTCCATCCTTCATTTACATTTCACAGGTGTCTTTCAATTGAATCGGTGGCCTTTCATGCTACAAGCAACTATTTGCCAGGACACCAGTTACACACTTCAACCCTGGCTACCCAAACCACTCCCTTTGATGGTCCAACTGTAAGAGTCCGCTCATTTTATTGCAGCAGCAAAAAAAGGAAAACCTACTTCTATTCATGTAGCTTGTTCGTTGATGGGAAAGAATTCATTGTGCTCTTCCCCTCCAACATTTTCAGTCATATAATGGAACTTGTTTCACCCATTCCAAAGTTGCCCTTCCACAAAATAATGTTATAATAAGGACCTCTGCAGTTTGCATTTTGAAAGGCTGTTTTATCAAAACAAAAAAAAAACCCCCCAAAACTTGTGATATTAAGTTTGATTCTTAACAGTGAAAGCAGAAACTGTTAGTAAGAAAGGTTCTACCAATAGAACAAATCCATTTTCATTTTCTGGTTTCTCCTCTCTAATACCACACTCGTATTAAGCATGAGTCACCTAACTTCCTCCTTATTTCAGAGCATTCAAAAATCTGCTGATCATTCAAATCAAGAGGTGGGGTGGGGAAAGGAAGGAGGGAGGGAGAGGGAGAGAGAGAGAGAGAGAGAGAGAGAGAGAGAGAGAGAGAGAGAGAGACATCATACCAGAAAACCTATTGATTCAGCTCTACTCTCAAGAAAATAACACAGCCAAGTAGATTTCAAACAATCGTATTAGAGTCGTCGCAAAGCGAAGGAGGACATTTTTGTTTACCTAATTGCAGGATTCTGGAGGCAAGCCAGGAAATACGCTTGAGAACAGCTCCCGGGATTTGAGTAGTCACCCAAATCTTTAGTTCCGAACAAACTCCCTTACAATCCCAGGCAGGTAAAACTCCTCCCATGTGTCTCCACTGCAATTTATTTAGCCCCCCTTTCACACCCCCCCTCCAAGTGAAACTTTCTCATTTGCATAAAAGCAACTTCCAGCCTATGGGACTTTGAACGGCTACATGTACCCTTAGCTGCCTTAACATGCTTTCCCAAGCATGACATCACAGATCTCCATGGTTACTTAAACCCCACCTGCCTACACAGTAGAGCTAACCTGTCAGACTGAGGCCGCACAATGCAATTGAACTATTTCCTTCCAAGTAAATGTTTAACAGTCTACTCCTTGGCATGGTGCTGATCTACTACAAAGCAGGTTTATTAAAAAAAATATAGAACACATGTTTATTTAGCTTTTGAAGGCGAACAAACTGTGGGAGTATAGGACGGGTCTTTTCTAATAACTGCAGAGCAACAAAATGTGACCTGCCCAACAGTGCAAAAAGAAACAACCTGCAAGGGTGCACACACCCAAAAAACTGTTGTGTTGAAGAGGTTTTGCTTGTGAGGTTTTGCTAATACAGTTTCTGCACGTTCATTGTTTCCCTTTGCAACAATTTTCTTTTCTTTTCTTTTTTTAAAAAGAACCCATAATGCCCTTTGGGCAGCACAACCTGTAAAACTGGTTTCTCCTGGAGACTTTCTCTCTCTCCCCCCCCCCATTTTATTTGGCAGGAATTCAGCTATTTTTTAACAGCCTTCCACCGCTGCTGTGTGCATTATTTGAATCTCACAGGAGATTCCTCCTCCTCTGCCTCAGCTGCTTTTCCTAATGCACTGCCCCCTCGCTAACCGCCATTGCTCTCTCGAAGGACAGAGAACAACAAGAAAGAGCAGTGCAACTCTGTGGACCTACCTGCAATGCAGGGAACTTGGCACACCACGTTCAGAAGCTGCCCCTCCGAAATTTCCGAGACCTTACACACACACACACACACACCACCTTTTCTTTATGTCTCTCTTCCTTCTTTTCAGTAAACGGCGGGTCTCATTCACGAGTCATTCTGGGCTTCCCTGGTCAAAGCATGCTGAAAGTTTCATTTTCCATCAAAGGTGCGGGGTGTGGGGGGTGGAGTGGAGTGGGGAGAGACGCACAACACCTTCCTCCACTCCAGTCCGGCACCAGCTTCTGGAGTTGTGACAACCTTCCTAACTACTCTTTTCAGAAAGATCTGAGAAGTTCTGCCTTCGTTTCCGGGGGAATTGTTTTGCAATAAGAGCCACACCTGTCAGAGTGCATTGTCTGTATCATAACAGTGCCTGGGGGTTGATGTTCAGATAAAGGTTCTTCCACTGGGTGCCGACATGCCTATTAGAACACTATTCTGCTTCATGCTAGGTTGATATCTAGATGGTCATACGGGGAGCTTGCCTGCACGCAGCAAGGTTTGCGGGGATCCCTTCCCAAAGGCAGCAAGACACACACACCCTCCACCTGATTATTCACAAAAACATAGAGGATCTCTGGGAACAGCTTCTGATGCAAATTGATGACCTGACAGTGGAGGAAGTCCCAGTGACCACAGAGAAGGTCATTTGTGTGCTTATGGGTTCTTTGGATGCTGTCCAAAAGCCATTAGGCAGCAAAGCATTCATAAGGTGGAAGAGAAGTTGAAAAACATCAACAGATCATTTCTGTCATTCTACCTGGCTGCTTCCCAGCAGTAAAACAATAGATGTGATTGTGTCCCAATAGAAGGAGAAAGGGGTGGCTTCCCGGACGCTGAGCTCCTTGCGGGGGCCACCCACACAAAGGCAGCAAAGTACACAGATGGGATGGATAAAGCATCCAACTGAGTCATTGGGAACACCATGTTAGGATAAACCTGATGTCTGGCTGTGGTTATGTTTGGGCTGTCTGCAAACTCATGTTCTCCTCATTTTACTTTTTACTTTTACTTTTATTTCTTTAATTAATTCCCACATTGCCACAATGTAGACATTTTTGTACACTTCATTTGGTTGGACACCTTTTGAAAAAGCTAGTACCGTATTTTTCGCTCCATAAGACGCACCTGACCATAAGACGCACCTAGTTTTTAGTGAGGGAATGCCAAAAAAAAAAAAAAAAAAAAAAACACCTTTAAAGGGAGCGCTGAGCAGAGCCTGTATGCATCCCAGGCTTTGCTCAGCACTCCCTTTCACAAGCTGCGTGGAGCGTGTGTGCGTCTCTTAGGGGCTTTCCTCCTCGGGGAAAAGCCCTCAAGAGACAGACACATGCTCCACGCAGCTCTTTAAAGGGAGCCTGGCTCTTGGGGGCTTTTCCAAGAGGTGGGGGAAGGGACTGAGGGGCTACGCCAGAAGCTAGAACAGTAAGAGGGAGCGCTGCGCAGCGATCCCTCTCGCTGTTCTAGCTTCTGGGATAGCCGCATGAAGCCTCCTCAGGGCAGCAGGATGAAGGCTCCCCCTGCCCTGAAGAGGCTTCGGGCGGCTAAGCCAGAAGCTAGAACAGCGAGAGGGAGCGCTGCACAGTGATCCCTCTCGCTGTTCTGGCTTCTGGGATAGCTGTGCAGCCTGCATTCGCTCCATAAGACGCACACACTTCCCCCCTTACTTTTTAGGAGGGAAAAGGTGAATGGTATTTTAAAGGGTTTCAGGACATATGAATTGGGGCATTTCACAATAAAATGCGAACTGAACTAATTTTCTCCCATCACTTCTCTGGGGCATTGCGGGAAATTAAAATGGCAGCCCTCAACGACCTGACATTTTTCGCAGTGCTGTTACCTGTTACTAGCTATCACCACTACCATGTTAACCACCCAGGGCCTACCAAGAGAGGGAATGAGAAGTCTCAGACAGGCCTCCACAGACTTGGAGCCAATTCTCTTATTAGGTCCTCTTTGTTTTTGAGCCTCCACCCATGCAGAAACTTATGGGGCAGCCAGCCTTTCCTGCAATCCTGTGGTACTTTAACCTTTGAAGAAGGGCAGACCACACATACACCCATTACCAATTAGCTAGGGATTGTCTGTCACAGGTCTTTACGACCGATGAAGAAGCAGACTTCGCTAATTGTATGACAGGTTTCCATGAAATAGTTTTAAGATGAACAGCTTGTTGTGTATGCTATCTTTAAACACATCTCTACTTTGATCATGAACCTGGCGAGGGAATGATTCTAGACAAAGGCAACATGTTCTCACCCTCCGAGGAATGATGTTGCTTTAAAGGTTATGCACCTATTACCATACCCGATTCATTTATAAAATGTATAAACAGGAGATATTCCTTTGACGCATGCATGTTTTACTCAGAAGTAAGCCCCACTGAATTCAACAGAGCAGCACAATCTTAACCATATCTACTCAGAAGTAAAGGTAAAGGGTAAAGGTACCCCTGCCCGTACGGGCCAGTCTTGACAGACTCTAGGGTTGTGCGCCCATCTCACTCAAAGAGGCCGGGGGCCAGCGCTGTCCGAAGACACTTCCGGGTCACGTGGCCAGTGTGACAAGCTGCATCTGGCGAGCCAGCGCAGCACACACGGAACGCCGTTTACCTTCCCCACTGATAAGCGGTCCCTATTTATCTACTTGCACCCGGGAGTGCTTTCGAACTGCTAGGTTGGCAGGCACTGGGACCAAACAGCGGGAGCGCACCCCGCCGCGGGGATTCGAACCGCCGACCTTTCGATCGGCAAGCCCTAGGCGCTGAGGCTTTAACCCACAGCGCCACCCGCGTCCCACACTCAGAAGTAGGTCCTGCTGAATTCAACCTCGCTTACTCCTGAGAAAACTTCTCTCCCTTAGGATTGCAGTCTTAATAAATTAGCAAGTGTGGCACATTTTAAACAAGCAGCAAATGCAGTTACTGCATTCCTTCTGTAATTTACTGGCTTCGGAGGGAGATCAAGTTGCAAAATGTGTAGGGTTGTCTCTGCAATAGTCTGTTCAAACTTGGCTTGCAAGTATCTTCACCAGTGGAACAAAATATTTACATGACTCAGGAAAGATCTAATCTCACATCTCTTTTTTTTAAAAAAAGAAAGCAATTTGTGCATTATCTTTAACTACCACCCTGCATTCTCCACTCAGATACTATAGTTCATTACAAAGATAACAAGCACAATCAATGAAGCAGTCAGGGAAGAGCTTCAAGATTTCAAAGTCAGAGGGGGAAAGAGGGGAGGCGCAAGCAGTGCTTAGAGATTTATAGCACTTGGCAGGAAATCAGAGCTCTGAGAGCAGCTCCAACATCTTATGAGCTGCTGCGGGAAACACCAGTGTTGTACCAGAGTTTCCTGCAGCACAACACGTACATGCGTACATCACACTAGAGAATAGAGATAACTTTAAAGCACCAGGGTATGTGTATCTGGGGAATGCAGAACAAGAAAGCCCTACGTGAGAACATGCGAGCGTACCAAGTGTGCTATTATGAAGTTGATGGCGATTAAAATTTATTAGTCGCTTCTTTTGCAAAAGTAATTCACATGAAAACAAGCATGAAAACAAGGCAGAGAAAAATCTAAAACTCAATTCATATTTTTTCAAAGGCAGGACTAAAACTTCCCACCCACAAAAAGCCAAAAGCCTGGCAGAAAATTAATGTTTTTGGCCGGTGTAAAAGAAACATGGACAGAAACTGGCATATTAACCCCTCCCAAGCTGGCTTAAATGCAAATAGCTTTTGCTATGACCCCAACATTTCTTCTCATCCGCCCTTTATTAGGTTGCTCCTGTTCTGCCCAGTTGTGTTTTAGCTTTGCTTTGAATGTTGATCGTAATGTCTCTTTGTGTAAACTATATTAGGTGCATTTAGTTGTGAATGTGAACAGAAACAGCTTCTTTATGGCCATTTTCACCAGAAACAGAGCATCTGGGTTTTGCCTTTTCTCGGTCTATAATTTAAGTTGTGTCATTCAGAAAATGGCTCTTTGATTAGATAGTAGCTATTTTCAAATTTTGTCTTCCACTTCCTCTCCATCAGTAACATCACTGACAAGTGACACATTCCAGACACAGAGGAATTGTCAAAGTCAGCTGGGGATGTTTCATTTGACTTTGCATGCTTTTGAAAGGGTGGGGTAGGAAAATGGAATCCGCCCTCAATCTTAAAATCATTTTGAAGACTTTGTAATGACATAATGTGGGCTGGCCAAGGATCTCAGTACTAAATTTAATTGCAAACCGGACATTTTCACATTCCAGTCACCACCATGGGCTGTTTAGCCACAGCCAGTAAAAACCCACACAAATCAACAGTAGGGCTGCTAGTTTTAATTATCACACCAGTCATCTTAAGCTTTTGTCGATCAATTTATGGGGGGCAACCTAACAGAAAAATCCAAGTATAATCTATACTGGTGTAACTTACCCCTATTCTAAACTCCTTTCAGCTAAGCTAACCCAAGCCTGGCAGAGAGAAACCAAGCTTTTAAAACATAATTCGACTTGCACCACCCTTTCTGTCAATGTAACTTTTGCTAGGTAATATGATCAAGAAGAAAGGAATTTGGAACAGGGGTAAGTCTCCTTCTGCCCTGTCCTACCTCTGGCATGCCTCATTAAGGCAGCACCCCTGAAAAAGTTGCAAGAATTTTGCCCTTTCTGAAAAGTCACTGAATATTCCCCCATATGCCCATTTCGGCAAGGTACAAATTTGTCTTGAAAACCAAGAGTCGAATATTAAGCCCAACTTTGGTTCCAGCCCTTAGCTCCAGCTCCCAGCTTGTCCCTGGCTCCTGCATCCCTCTCAACAGCTGCCCATGGCTTAGCTCTGACAAAGAAGCAGGTTGTGCTTTCATGCCATGTCCTATAACTGCTGAAAAGCAATTGTGTTTAGTCGAGCAAAACTGGTGCCTCAGAACCTGTTAAAATACTTCTGTCACAGCAGGTTGACAAAGGCTCAGATTCAAAGCTCACAACCAACTCATGGATTGCATCCAACCGGTTTTACTCAGAGCAGACCCACTGAAATGAATGAAGCAAAGTAATTAATTTCAATGGGTCTACTCCAAGCAAAAGTTAGTTGAATATGACCCTATAATTTGGAACCCAAACCCTGTGCTGAGCTTACAAATCGTGAGGCACATCATGTTTTAGAGAAGGGGAAGCCAATATGATGCCCTTCAGGTGTTATGGGCTGCAACTGCAGTCATTCCAGCATGGCAAATGGTCTGGGATGATGGGAGTTGTAGTTAATTATCTGGGGAACGCCATGTTAGCTACCCATGGCTTAGAAATACCTTTCTGTTCATCACTCCTTCCTTGAGAAGCAGAGGTGGAGCAACAGCCTTAGAACGATGATCTGTCAGTTCAAGTATCACACACCCCTTCATGGTTTGTAAGGTCACTTTCAACAACATCCAGAGAGCACCACACTGGCTAACCCTGACTCAAGAAAGTCAGATGGTCTGTAATTTTGTCCTAAAGAATTTCAGCCAATAGTAAACACACAATCAGGTGGGTCATGTGTTGGCAGTGGAGCAACTCTTGCTAGACTATACCATTTCAGACTGCAGAAGTGGCAGGACTGAATATCTGGGTGCTTAGTATTTATAAACCCTAAACCAGGCATAGGCAAACTTGACCCTCCAGACATTTTTGGGCTACAACTCCCATGATCCCTAGCTAGCAGGACCAGTGGTCAGGGTTGGTGGGAATTGTAGTTCCAAAACATCTGGAGGGCCGAGTTTGCCTATGCCTGCCCTAAACACTACAAAAAAGCAAAGAAACAAACCATTTAAACATGTCAGGGAAAAGGCTAGATTAGAATACTTTTCCCTGAGAGGTAAAGCTTTCTACGTGCATGCTCCCTCATACAAAAAACTTCCTGCAGACAAACTCTCTCCTGCTTTCACTCTGAAATGGAACTGCACTGTATGATTTTCTAAGACCCAGCCATTCCTGTATTTTATCAGTCCGATCTGGCAGCTTTTTACATGCACGCAAGCTCCGTATTGATTCCTTGCAAGAATAAGGGCTCCCTGACTGGCTTCAGTATCAGCAGGAGCTCCATGAACTCGTTCCCATTCAGCAGCAAAGCTCACCTGCACAGGAATTCCATGCGTGAATAAATATCCACAGGGGCTTTAGCATCAGAACCAAAGCCACATATGTATACATTTGCTTTGTCTTCCATACCTGATCTCTCAGTCTTTCTTGGTGCCCCATGATCGCAGTGGCATGGTGGGGATATTTCTGCTTCAGGTGCTCCAGAAAAGCTTCTCTCTTCTTGTCCATGTCTGATGCCTGCATTCCCAGAATTTCTCTGGAACTTCGCGGGCCGCCTACGGTGTGTCTGCGAGGAATGTTGCGGCCTGCCTTAGCAGAAGCCTGGCTGTTTCCAGAAGCAACAAGTTCCTTAGGCCACAGGTATTCTGCATCGTCTAACGAGGTTGCATGCAAATGGCTTTTCTGGTCTGCAAATCAAAAAGGTGAGATATGATCAAAACAGAATCTCAGCAGTCATGCCTACAGAAGAAGAAGAAAGTTTATTTTTCGGTGTGGATGTACATGGTTTTTTTTTATAAAAAAAACAGCGTAGAAGGATATGGTGCTGCTCTGTTTAATGAGGAGAGATGCTATTAGGCTTAACTAAGGCAACTGCTAAAATAGTAGTTTGCATAAGCTATACAAAACAACGTGAAATGCTGGATGGAAAACGGATCAATAAGCAAACCATGCCCTTGCTATGCAGTTCTCCGTACTGAAATAGCAAGGGGGGACGAATGGTAGATCTCTTTCTTCCTTAAGCTTTAAAATCTTTTAAGACGTTAAAGAAATCATCGTAACACTCCAGTACTTTTTAATGGGACTGTAATGGGGCTTCCTTTGGTGATCGCAAATGATAAAATTATTTTCGTACAGTAGAGTTTGAATACTTAATCTTTTTCCAGTGTGTTTTCAAAATGTTCCGAAACTTCTGTGAAATAAGAAGAAAAAAAGCATTTCTCTTTTCTTTGCTCCCTGCCTCCCCCCCCCCCCCCCCCCAGTTTTCAGACCATAGCCACGGTTTTAAATTTCATGGATCTCGCTTGGATTTTATGCCTCTCCGAGACAGCAGACTGGAAAATATAGTGTCACTTTTTCAATAAACCATTCTTTTGAGAAATGAAATAAAAGCAAGTCTATGCAATGGGGGGGGGGGGGAGAATAACTGGATGCTGGGGGGGGGGGGAGTCAGATAACTCTTACAACTTTAAAATCTACTTTTGAGGCCTGCCTATTACTGGTTGCTTTGTGGGACGAACACAGGCATAGCATGGATCTTACAGCTAACTTATCTGCAGGTAACCGAATAATACAAACCCCCCTCAGGGCCCAAAAGAAAAATGCAGGTTGAAGGTATGTTATCTAATACCTAATAGGGGAGGGGGAGGGAAATAGGCTAGTGGAGAGCAAAATGAGAAACATAACCACTAAAAATGCTTTCCAAGTCTATCTGAAACCTTAACTGCTATTAACAGACAGTCATGGCTCTCCCAAAAATTAATGATTATTTTTTGCAGTCTGATCTTGTGCTAGCTGACTCAAGACTTCGATGGGGAATAAATGTGCATGGGACTGCAGGCATTGGTGTTAAAATGCAAATCCAAATGAGCTCAATTAGATTTAAGCAAACTAACTGAGCATCCAACTGTTGTTTTGCTGCACTATCCTACCCATGGGTTCCCCAACCCCAAAATTAAGTGCCATTGGCTTCAATGGGATACTCTTTCACATAAGTCCTGTTCATGGGCTTCTCTTTGGCATTTATTCATTTGAATTTATATCCCACCTTTCCCCCCGGAGCTCAAGGTGATGTACATGGTTCTCCCAGCTCCCTATGTCATCTTCAAAACAACCCTGCAAGGGAAGTTAGGCTGAGAGACGGCGACCGGTTCAAGGTAACCCAGCAAGCTTCATGGCTGAGTTACAGAGCTGGACCCTGCTGGTTGGCTAATGTGAAAGCAGAGTGCTGGGCCAGTTGAGCCTTTAGTCTGATCCAGAAGGGCTCGTCTTATGTTCTTATAAGTATGCTTAGGATGGGAATCATGCAGCCTGATTCTTCACATATTTGGAAGCAAGTCTCACTCCCATGTGAAGCTTAAAAGCTACATCCACCACCACCACCATTTGCATAGTACAGTACTTTCAATATGCTACGCAATCTTTACAACCCATTAAGATAAATTGGTACTATCATCCCCTATATTGTAGGTACAGGGGCTGAAGCTGAGAGTGTGTCTGTCTTGCCTAAAGGCTACCTAATGAGTTCAAGGCAGAGGAGAGATTAGCAACAGAGACTGTCTGATTTATCTCCCAGGCTCTTACCGGTGGCATCAGCACTTCTTTCAAATGATTCATCTGCGCATCCTACTATTATAGAAGCTGTTTTCTCTTTATGAACACCACTTCCATAATGTCCCCCCGTGAAATATTTTTTCCTTTGATTTTGCCATATTTGGCAGTGTTAGCACACTCCTTGACTTCTCCAGCCAATATTTACATCAATCGACAAATCTACAGGGCAGCTTCCTGGACTAGCAGCAGAGAACTTGTAGACTTCAACTGTGACAGTTATTCCTTCACATCCCATAATGCTACTGCTTTTGACCTCAAAGCACATTATTTTACTGAGGGCACACACACACCCCCACGCCAATATAAACCATCTTGGGCTCCACACTCAGCAAGGGAGTCCTTGGTAGTAGAAGAGTCCCTGCTGGAGACTGCCTGGTAGATGCTGACCTATGGCATGGTCTTCTTAGTGGCAGATCCCAGGTCTGCAGAATGCACACCCCAGTGAAATCTGCCTGTCTCCTTCATTAACACTCAGGAAAAAATTAAAAGCATTCCTGTTCAATCAGAGACTTAGTGGCTGGAAGATACTGGTCCTGCCAACCTGGAAATAATAATAATAATAATAATAATAATAATAATAATAATAATAATACAGTGGTGCCTCGCAAGACGAAAAGAATCCGTTCCGCAAGTCTCTTCGTCTAGCGGTTTTTTCGTCTTGCGAAGCAACCCTATCAACGGATTAGCGGATTAGCGCTATTAGCGGTTTAGCGGCTATTAGCGGCTATTAAAGGCTTAAGGGATTAGCGGATTAGCTGCTAAAAGGCTATTAGCAGCTTAGTGCCTTAGAAAAAGGGGGTGGGGAGCGAAAAAAATCACAAGAATCACAAGACATTTTCGTCTTACGAAGCAAGCCCATAGAGAAATTCGTCCTGCAAAGCGCATTGAAAAATGGAAAACCCTTTCGTCTAGCGGGTTTTCTGTCTTGCGAGGCATTCGTCTTTATACCCCGCCCATCTGGCTAGGTTTCCCCAGCCACTCTGGGCAGCTTCCAACAAAACACTAAAATACAACAACCTATTAAACATTAAAAGCTTCACTAAACAGGGCTGCCTTCAAATGTCTTCTAAAAGTTTGGTAATTATTTTTCTCTCTGACAACTGGTGGGAGAGCATTCCACAGGGCGGGTGCCACTACCGAGAAGGCCCTCTGCCTGGTTCCCTGTAACTTGGCTTCTCGCAGTGAGGGAACCGCCAGAAGGCCCTCGGCGCTGGACCTCAGGAAGTCATTAGTTGTGATGATATGTGCCTTTTCATACATTCTTGTTTTTGTTTGTTTGTTTGTTTGTTTATTAAATTAATAAATTAATTGCATTGTTTTGCTGCTTTGTTGTTTGCTCCCTGGGACTCCTTTGGGAGGAAGGACTCAACAGAAATATAATAAAGAAATAGACCCATGACAATAACTAAGATGCCAGCTCCCCCTTTGTCCTGCAGGCCTCCATCAACCTTCCACACTGCTCTGGAGAATTCCCCAATCCACTGGAGCAGAGTTTTAGGGGCCTCAGAGGGCTATGGAGGGCTCCCCTCCTTTTCTTGCTAGCAAAGGAGTCCACTGGCTCAAAAGTGCTTCTGGGAATAGAGGGGTACCTATGAATTCAACCCTAGGTGTTTTATTTCTCAATCGGCTCAAAGACGAGATTCAAGGGCAGAGAGATTTGGATCTGCTAAACACTTTAAAAGCCAGTCAGCATTCCTAGCACTTTATATTAAATTGTTATATAGTTAGGGGGGGGTTAGAGTACAGCCGCTGCCACACATGCTGAGGGGCTGTTGGAGGATGAAATATTTTCCATGTGTAACATAATTACAAAAACATCCAATCTCAATAATTTGAGGACAATCCTGTCTGAAAAGTCAAGGGAGGGGGAGAATTCTACCATAGTATGCTGCTAAGATAAGAGTCCCATGCTGCAGGGCTCCTGGAGACTGCCAAGCTCCATGCTAGATCACCAAAGAAAAAAGCTTAAAGTTCATGCTTTAATGTGGTGCATCTTAAATGTGGGGATTTTTTTCTTCTTTGTCTGCTGAGCTTACGGTGACAAATCAAAAGGCTTGTTGGCTCGCTGGCACTGCAGTCATTCAAGTATCTAGTTCACCTTTCCTCATTTTAAGCCAACGGCATGTTATGCCAATAAGTTCATTATGGAAACTTCCTGGGGGTCCCATGTAACTACAGCAGGGGCCGAGAACCTCCAGATTGTGGGCCTAATTAAGCAGCACCCTCTAATTTGGCCCTTGAAGTCATTTCCTCCAAACCACATCCACTTGCCCCATCCCTGACGTCAGGTAAAAGCATGGTTGTTACCACTCTGAAATCCGTTTGCAAGCGGTTTGAGCCGAAAGTGCCTGAAGTGGACTTTAAAAGTGAGCCCCTTTTTAAGCTGCCGTCTGATGTCACAATGGTGTGTGCCCTGTCCGCCCCTCAACGTTGGCCCACGCAAGATGGGGAAAGGAAGGATCCAGCTGACTAGCTGTATCCAATTCTCCACTCCTGATCTAAAGTGTCACATTGAATGCTCACACTGACAGCTAATTCTGTGGCTTTTGTCTGCGCAGCAACTCAGAAACACCTAATCAAAATCTACAAAGGCTGCTTCAGACTTGACCTTTCCTCTGCACAGTTAATGTCTCTATACAGGGGAGAAATCCCTTTGGATTTTCCTTTCCTTGGCCTGGTTAGGCATCTCCTTAATCATCTGACTCAGGTGAAGCTGTGTTGAATCAATGCCTGGTGACATTAATTCACTGGTGGGCCCCAGTGTGGCCTGTTCCCACAAACCACGTCCACCAGCCCCACACCCAATATCATATGCATTGAAATATACTCAGAGTCCTGTAGTGATTTCATGCTCTTTATTGCAGCTTGTTAAAACAGTGATTGAATTGCTCCCCAAACCTCAGGCTTTTATATACAGTCATACCTCGGGTTACAGACGCTTCAGGTCGCGTTTTTCCGGGTTATGGACCGTCGAAACCTGGAAGTACCAGAATGCGTTACTTCTGGGTTTCAGCGGTCATGCATGCGCAGAAGCACCGAATCACAACCCGCGCATGCGCAGGTGCAGGTTGTGAACGGTGTGGGTTGCGAACATGCATCCCACACAGATCACGTTCACAACCCGAGCGTCCACTGTACATTATTTACACAATGAGTCCCGTCTGACTGGCTGATTCTGCTTCCCTCCTGGAGCCTGATTGGTCTTTTCCTGCAGGCCAATCAGTTGTTGCATTCTAGGATCCTACTTGCCTATTTTTCTAGGATCCAAGGTTAGTACATAACTTTCATGCAGTGCTATTTTTCTAGAAAAAGAGGTGCCGGAACTCATCATGGACACCTCCCTTGTTCTCTTAGAATAGCAACGTCGCCCACCTGAGAGGTGCTGGAACTGAGTAAAGGGACCCCTGACCATTAGGTCCAGTTGTGGCTGACTCTGGGGTTGCGGCGCTCATCTTGCTTTATTGGCCGAGGGAGCCGGCATACAGCTTCCGGATCATGTGGCCAGCATGACTAAGTTGCTTCTGGTGAACCAGAGCAGCACACGGAAACGCCATTTACCTTCCCGCCGGAGCGGTAGCTATTTATCTACTTGCAGTTTGACGTGCTTTTGAACTGCTACGTTGGCAGGAGCAGGGACTGAGCAACGGGAGCTCACCCCGTCGCGGGGATTCGAACCGCCGACCTTCTGATCGGCAAGTCCTAGGCTCTGTGGTTTAACCCACAGCGCCACCCGCGTCCCACTCAGCTGGAACTGAGTATCCTGCTGTAAAAAAGAGCCCTGCATGCATGACAGATGGCCACCCAACCTCTGCTTAAAAACCTCCTAGGAAAGAGAGTCCGCTACCTCTCATGGGAGTCTGTTGCACTGTCAAACAGTCAGAACGTTATTCCTGATGTTTAGTCAGGCCAGGGTCAGTGTTATATGCTCAAACCATCATGCCCTGCTGAGCAACCTTGCCATCAAATTCTGTGCCAGCTGAAAAGCTTCTGAACCATCTTCAGAGGCAGCTCCACATATAACACATTGCAGCAATCTAACCTAGAGGTTCTCAGAGGTGGCAGAAGTCAGGCTATCCCTTTCCAGACAGGGGCGCAGCTGGACCACCAGCTGAAGTTGATGGAAGGCACTTGGCGCCATCAAGTAGGAATTTCATATACAGTACAGCTTCCAAGACTATAGATGCTCCCTGTTATTACGCTGCAGCCTATTTGACATTCCACTGCACCAAGTTTCGTTCGTTCCCAGGCTCAGGAATGTTTGGATTTAAGCATATGTTTGTTTACTACACATCCATGAAACGGAGGAGAAGTTGTGAAACTGCCTTTACGAAGCTTACAATGTGATCTCTTTATTTTGCTTTGAGCAGTTGGAAACTCTTTCCATCCCCACATAAAAATAACAGTTGTTCTCTCAGAAAATGTAAAAACAACAGTAAGCAATCAATCAAGCTGAATCTACTTGGCTAAGAATGGCAGTGAGAATGCGAGGACTTCCCACAATATGTGCCTAAATATTCCACGGTTTGAGCTGTGGAAATTGTTGCATTATATACATGAAACTCCTCGCTTTGTTACTGAAGATATTCAGTGAAGAGTCAGCTAAAGATACTGTAAATAAGTCTGAATAGAACTGAAGGAGAGAACTGGTTCTGGCCCTGTGGGACTGCCCTGCCCACCTACCATAATATCTTTATTTAAACAATTTATATACTGCTTTACAATAGTCTCTAAGCAGTTTACAATTCAAAAAGTAATAGAACTTCTATTAAAATACCTGCTGGGGTAACAAAATATTCAGTAGGCACAGGAAATTCTGTAGGGAGGGGACCTGTCTGAGCTCAACTAGAATGGAATTGAGAAATATTCTCTCTTTTATTTGTGTCCCTGCCCTAAGCATGTACTTAGCCTGTCTACTGGGTAACCCAGCATTGAGCATTTGGATGAAATCAAAGCACTGTGGCAAAAGGAAACAAACGATGCAGGTAATGACGACCAGCAGCACTTCCAAAGCGTTGTGCCTTTTTGCAAGTGCGGGCAACCTGTTTTTGGTATGGAGCCACGCCTTCACCTGCCCCACGCTTGATGTCATGTATGATGCAAAGGCGTGGGGCAGGTGGGTGTGGCTTGCTCAAAACAGCCTCCTGGCCCAAACGGCACCCAATGAAGCCCACAGACCAGAGGTTCCCAATTGCTGGCATATACCGTATTTTTCGCTCCAAAGGGCGCACCGGACCCTAGGGCGCACCTAGTTTTTAGGTGGGGGGGAAATAAAGGGGGGGAATTTATTTTTTCCCCCCCAGCCCCAAAGAGCAAAGAAGCCAAGACAGCGAACGGGATCCATCCCGCTGGCTGTCTTGGCTTCCTCTTTAGCCACGCGCAACCTCTCCAGCCGGGAGAGGCTGCGCACGGCTTTGGCAGGAAGGCTTGCGGATAGCTGCCTGAAACCCAGGGAGCGCAGCGGGAGTTGGCGCTGCGCTCCCCGGACTTCAGGCTGAAGGCTGCTAGCCGCAAGCCTTCGGAGCCCAGCGGGAACTCCTGCTGTGCTCAGAAGGCTTGCGGATAGCTGCCTGAAGGCACCGACCCCTCTTGCTCTCCAGGCTTCAGCGAAAGCCTGCATTCGCTCCATAGGACGCACACACATTTCCCCTTCATTTTTGCAGGGGAAAAAGTGCGTCCTATAGAGCGCAAAATATGGTAGTCCAAATCAAATATGTTAGGCTGACTTGAGGCATTATAAATGATCTGACTTACTATCTCTACTGGAAACACGAGGGAGAAGGGCCGGGTATATAAGGGGCATATTTCGCACTCATAGTGGGTCTGCAGAATTGGCAATCTCCAGTGTGTGTCACTGTCACCCAGCTTTGCCCAAAGCAGGAAATTGCGAGGAAGCCAGTCACAACAAGGAGGGCTCTTTACACCAATAGGACAGAAGAAATTAATTTATTATATTTATATATCACGTCACACAGCCAGAGCATAGTCCAATTCACCCATTGTAAAGGCCCCTGGGTTAGTCGACCACAGCTCTGGTCAACTATTAGAGCAGCCTCCAAACCCCCCCTTTTTTGGACCCAGGACACACCTTTAACCCAAACATGAATTTTGGGGGACCATTTCTTATTTGTTTTAGCCATATATTTCCATGGTGGCAGAGTGGCTGTTGCAACCCACCACAGATCTGGCTGTGACCTGGGAGTTAGCCCCCTGACCCACCACTGCGGAAGACCAATGTGCCAGAGTTTGCTCAGTTTTGCTACTCCTTCAGGAGCCTAGCCCAAATTTCCCTTACTAATTGCATTTTATTATTTGTATTGATGCTCCATCACTTTTAGGCTACCAGTGACAGAAAGTGGTACACAAAAGCTGCAATATAAATGAATGAATAAACAAACCATTTCTGGTCTGTCTTCCCTGTCAAGTCATCAGGGATTAGCTCTGATAATAACAAGTCACAAACACACATA
Organism: Podarcis tiliguerta; assembly: GCF_965153285.1. Taxonomy (NCBI): domain Eukaryota; kingdom Metazoa; phylum Chordata; class Lepidosauria; order Squamata; family Lacertidae; genus Podarcis; species Podarcis tiliguerta. Next base: position 38,379,910 of record NC_139545.1, on the reverse strand, counting down.
CACACTTTCTACAAACACTTCAGATTCAAATTAGGAATATCTTGCTGCCCAATCCAAAATGTTTGTTCTTATTAAAGCATGTGGTTTGCACCATATCCAAGACAAAACAGAGTGAAACTGGTATGCAGGGCACCAAATCTGCCCTGACATGAAAGCTGTGTCCATAATTTCTGGCTGCATTCCAAGACACACTCATGTGTTTCCCATGGAACAGCACTAAACTCTGAGCGGTTTGCTGAGTTTCAAAACTTGAGCTCAAAAATGAAATCCTCACTTGAACTAAATGAGGAGGAAGCTTACTCTTCATGCATTGTTGGAGAACATAATATTAGAAGGGTGGCCTCCCTTGACTGTGGGGGATAACACCCTCCCTTTTCATAGATTGCTTTGTGTTTCGTAAAATGTTTGCATCCAGACCAAAACCAAAAAGAAAAAAAACCCAACCTCTGAACACTTATGCTCTTCGCTTTCTTTCTGCTAGAAAAGTATTTCCCAAGAGAAAGTCAGATGTAAGAAACAGACAAAACACAGTCAGCCGCAGCATAATATATAAAGTATCTGCTCCATATAATCTGTCATGAAGATATAAAAAGCAGCAATGAGGGACAGGCTGACTGCAACTCCATCTACGCATGATTCTGTTACTCACCCTTCATCTGTCTGCTGTCTCTCGGACAAGCCAGGAGCGGCTCAGGTTTCTGGCTCTCAGCTTCCTCCATTGTCCCTGCCTACTTTCAAAACTGCACAAGCTTTTGATTCAAAAGCCAAAAAACATGCAGCTTAGAAAACTACCAAGAGGGGGGAAAAAACCCAGCAGCCTCCCCCCACCCCCAGTAAAGGAAAATCTATCCTCCTCCTTGACAGTACAAAGTTCCTTTCAAAAGCGAACTACATTCCAGGAGGGCAGGGAGAGACTGCGTGAAACAGTCAGAAAGTTTTCAGCAGACTAGTGGGCAGTACTTTCAAAAGCGGCTGTCGGCTTCAGCGGCTGTTGCCGAAATAGCCCCCTGAGCTTCTCTTTCTCTCTCTCTCTCCTCTCTCCCTCAGTGAGGCCCCCAACAGGTGATGGGTTTGCCTGAGGGTGAGATTCTAACCTAGTTCTTTTCCATCTAGTGCCATGAAGCTGCTCTTCCACCAGGCAGCGTTACTGATAGTGATTACAAGCCCTGGGAGGACAGTAATTCTAGCCTACAGAAATCCTGAGTTCTGAGTCAAAGCTCTTTCCGGACAATATCTGTATGCAAATAAGTAGCTCAGGTTTCTCAGCCACGTTTATTTAATTATTTGATTAAAAGGCTTTTGGACCTTTTTTTAAAAAAAAGAAAAGAAAAAAGGCAAAATCACCTCTCAAAGCTGTTTACAACCATGCATGAATACAAGCCTTTAAAATCCAACAGTAAAACCAGTAATATAATTAAATTATTATTATTATTATTATTATTATTATTATTATTATTATTATTACTGTTGCTAAGTCCTTCCCAGGAACATACAAGATAGCATGCCAGCAAAATAACCCATCTAACTCTAAAGAACAGTATCTAGTAACCTGGATTAGCCCCACAAAGGTGACGATGAAAATATGGGTCTTTAAAGGCCCATTTAAAGCTGGCAAAGGAAAAAGCCTCACCTGGCTTTACTTGGAATTGGATTGCATAATTGTGGGGCCACCACTGAAAAGGTCCACTGATCTAATGGTTTTTAAAGGTCGACATTTTAACAGGGTCTCTGAAATGGGTTCAGACAGTTCTTAAGGCAGGGCTGAGAAAACATTGACCCTCAAAATGTCGCTAGACTACAGCTCTCATCATCCCTACCCACTGGCTGTGCTAGCTGGGGTTCATGGGGATTGGAGTCCAACAACACCTGGAGACCCATATCACTGGTGGCTTTAAGTCATAACCAGCATTCTGAATTGCTCCCACTTTGCTCCTTTCTGGCAGAAGAAGCCAGACAAACTAGGAAGGGGATAAATTAGCATTACAACTGAACTCAGGATCATTGCTTGTTTCACCCTAACAAACCATGTTCAGCAAGCCAACAGCAAAACATGGTTTAAGGCTAGCTAGCAATTGTGGTTTGCTGGGTAAAATAAAGCATGAGCCATTGTTTAGATATAAAGAAAACCTATCCCTTTCCTGGTTTATTCACAGTATCTGTTCTTGCCAGGGGAAGCACAAAGCAGGAGCTATGGCTTACGGGATCCTCACAAATGGGTTGATGCCCAGAGATAAGCTCACACTCGCTTTGCTCTTTCCTGGCCTTTTAGCACAGTGCAGCAGAGCAGCTAAATTTAGCGTGTTGTCAGAAACCAGGATCGTGGTTGAGATCACTTCTTCTTTCACCGTGATCTCATGGTTTGTCTTATGGTTACAGGTCATGGTTAAGGAGGACTGGCCTTAACTGTAGTTCCCAGCTGGAATGGCACACTAAGCTAAATCTTGGCTTTGCTGCTGCACTGTGTGTACTCCCAGTAATCCATAAAATGGTTTACTATGACATGAAAATGAGGCTAATATGGCTTACTAAGTCAAGAACTTTGGCTTATTGATTTGTGCAAATCCCACCTTACTTTTAGGGTTGCTTGCCACATGACCAGTTAAGAAACGCTCTGTCCTTCCCCTATGCATTTAACAGCAGCTTGCTATACAGAAAATCTACTGGTGAAAATGCCCATTGCATGGAGACAACTAATAAGCATTACTGTCCACTAATCAGGTCACACTGCAGTAAGAGAGACACAGAAACAGGTGCCGATAAAAAGGTTGGCGACTCTACTACAGCTGAGTAAATCAAACTTGCAGGATGAAATGTGTTGATTTGCTGGGAAATGGAAGTTTTGCCACAAATGCCAAGGAAATGGACAAGAACTGTGTTGACTGGTATGTTGAACCAAAGATGAGACTGTCCTGGAAGGCCTGCAAACGCCATCTTGGTACTTAAGGTAACCTCAAGACTAATTGGTGGTTGCTGCAAGGATGAGCTCAATAAGTTTATTCACACTTGCTTTGATGTAGGCTAATTGGCTTGCTTTAATGTTGTGCTTATCTGTAGGCCTGGGAAACTTGGTTCTTGGCCTAGGCAGGGGAGTTAGCCGTGAGACTTGGATGCCTGCCCCCTGTGCCTTCATCGGCAGGTGGACTGACAGGAGGTTCTTGCCAAACTGACCTATGCTGTCTTTTGTATCCATAATGAATGAATGCTTTCCTGGCGAAGGCGACCTCTCATTGCTGCAGTGACTGACCTGCGTCTGTGGGGTTTTCACAGGCTGTGTTGTACGTTTGCCCCTTTCTTTAGCAAAGCACTAGGAACTGGCCATTCTGGCATTTTAGACATCCTTCTTTGGTATCCCTGCATCAAACCACTCGCACAGGCCTACTCAAAGGTACATTGGCACCTGTTGAGCAGAAAGTATTGCAAAGCTGCTCAGGAGACAGGGGCGGAGGAAACGGGGTGAGGACTGCACCAGATGTCACCATTGAGGGGGGTGACAAAATGCTGGGTGGCACTCACCGCAGAGTGTGCAGCACGCCTGAGCCACATGTCTCTCCTGGGAGAGACGCGGTGGCTTGTATGCACACTGGCTCTGTGCTGCCCAAACGGTCTGCCCACTGCCCACTGCCTGCCCCCCAGCTGTAGGGCGGCTGAGTGCAAGGAGGGAGGCAGACTCTGGAGGCCCCGCAGTGGCCCTATGGGAGGCTCACCCGCCCTCGCCCCACCCCTGGGTGCGCTGCCTCAGACACCTAAGCAGCTTCCTCCACTGCTATGAGGAGAGAGTTCTTGGTTGTTGTACAGCACTTCTATAAATATTAACATTCCCCAGAATCATGTTCCATTATACAGTGGTACCTCAGATTACATATGCTTCAGGTTACACACACTTCAGGTTACAGACTCCGCTAACCCAGAAATAGTACCTCGGGTTAAGAACTTTGCTTCAGGATGAGAACAGAAATCGTGGAGGCGCGGCAGCAGTGGGAGGCCCCATTAGCTAAAGTGGTGCTTCAGGTTAAGAGCAGTTTCAGGTTAAGAATGGACCTCCGGAACAAATTAAGTACTCAACCCGAGGTACCACGGTATTTTAAGAAAGCCTTACCCAACCAATGACTCGGTGATGGGAGTTGGAGTCCAAACACATCTGGAGGGGCATGGGATGGAGAAGGCTCTTTTATGATGGACACTTTCAAAGTCAAACGTATTATGTAACTCTTACAAAAGCCCATCTGTGGAATATTATCACCTGTTCAAACTGTTAAGCAGTAGAAAACACGGGATGCCCATTTCTAAGTTGCGTGGGTACATTTTGCACAGCTGTGCCCCACAAAGACCTTTTACAGGTGCTTCCACCCACCACTTCAAAACCAACGCCAGAAGGAAGAGTATCTCTTGGAACCTCTCCTTGTTTGTGCGTTCTTAAGGAATGGGAGCCTCGTGCAGGAAAAGCATCTGGCAAATCCCAAGCAGAATTAAATTAAGATTCATAATTGCAGCCTTTGTGAAATCTATAAAAGAAGACGCTAAAAAGCATGTCAAGCAATAAGCTTGGAGAAAATGAGCTAGGCTGAGATAGAATTGGAAACTAAAATAGACAAAAATAGATAAATGAGTGCACTCCTGCTACAATCTTGGCAAGCTTGCCGGATCATAAACCAGAGTTTTGGCGATTCTGTGCATCTCCACTGAGGAGCTAAGTTGCCTGTCCAGTGGAGCTGACTCCCAGGTAAATGTACATGGAACTGCAGTGAGGGGAAGGGGCTCTGGGGCAATCCAGAATTGCAGCGAAAAAAATATTAACTGAATAATATCTGAGCAACTTGGCACAGTAGTACTGCCGTCCTCCTCTACTTTTCAAGTTTGAAAGGGGTCTTTGACTTCCACTTGTTCTGAAGTGACAGTGATGGGTAAGTTCTCAGCTCAGCTGCGGCTCAGAAATGATGAGTACCATCAGAGAATGTCCAAAAAATATTTTATTTGTTTGTACATTTTAGCACATGCACACTTCCTTTCTGGGATGTGAAACACTTTCTCACATTGCTGCTTGAGAACTCTGGAGTGTGGATGGGGGACAGGGCACACGCCATCAAATGCTCCCTGTTCTTCCTGGTATGTTGTGTGTGGTGATGCCCCACCCCATGATCAGCTGCTGCTCCATGTTTACTAAGAATAAAAAGTCCATTTCATCAACCAACCACAGTTTCATCAGGAGTTAAGAGGTTAAAGTAATCAACTTCTGAACACCCGCCAACAGGAACTGCAGGCTTTGAACACCTAGGTTGATTAATTCAGACCACACAGGCACAATATTGGCACCTAAACTTGTAATAATCTCAATTTTCATTCCAAACAAGAGGAAGAATTTCAGGGTTAGGGAGCTCTGCTGAGAATACTCCTGGGCATGGTGGGCTGGTAAACTCTTATTCAAAGCTAGCGGGAATGCGTGTGGGGGCAAACTGCTATAGTTCTACGAAAGCAGAGAAGCAGAAGGCACCTGGCAGGAGTCCAGATTGAACAATGGCGAAGTACAGCTGGAAAAGGATGAGCTAAAGCAGGAACAACAAAAAGTGTTGCAATTGTAGGTAGTTGACTTGAGTTGCCAAATAGTCAAGCTTTGGAATCATCCTTTCCTGCTGAAGGTAGAAGAATTATGGAGGGTCACCACACACAATACGTAGCAGCAAACCATTTTTTTGTTCTTTGCTACTAAGTGTACACTCGAGCAGAGTGCTTTAACCAATCCTGAGGCAAATTATGCCCGTATGGAAGACACACCATGTTTCTGGCCACATTCACACGCAGCACTACTCCAAATTGTGGCTTGGCATGAATGTGCGAACCTGCTGGCTCCTGGGGAGAATGCAGGGAGGTTTGTTCTTGGCTACGGATTATAGCTAAGGAGGAGAGAGCTTAAATATTAAGCCCAATTTGGACGACATGCTAAGCCAAACCTTGGCTTTGCTGTTGTGCCATAATGAGCTAAAAGAACAAGGAGAACAAAGCGAGTGTGAGCTCCTATCGGGGAGCCGGAATATTTGCGTGGTCCTAGGAAGTCATACTTTGGCTTACCATTATATGCGAACCATGCCTATGTCACATTCATATTCCACATTTTAGGTATTCACTTAATGCAGCTAAAATACCTAATATACGAAAATAAGCCCCCATGATATCAAAGACAAGGTGCAGGAGCAAGATAAGTTTCGTTGCATAACACTTTAATTTAATTTACAGAGAAGCAGCCAGGCTAATCTGTTGCAGCAAAACAAAGGGAGAGTTTTGTGGCACCTTAAAAAACCAGCAAATTTATTATGGTATAAGTCAGTGTGGGTGACCCTGTGACCCTCCAAATGCTGTTGGACTACAACTCCCATCATCTTTGATCACTGGCCATGCTTGCTAGGGTGGACTAGGGTTTCAGTCCAACAACGTCTGGAGGGCCACAGGTTTCCTACCCTTGGTATATGTTTTCAGAGTCTACTTCACCAGATGCTTGAAATGTTATTCGGGACAGCTTGCCTTATGCCATAATAAATGTTGTTAGCTTTTGAGGTTCCACAAAACATTCCTGATTCTTTTTAACCTTCACTTAAAGAATCCTGAAGAATAAGTAAAAGATTTGGCCTTTTTTGTTGCAACAAGTCAACAAGAGCAAGAAAGAAATACCGGCCCTACCATTAGGCAGGGTGAAGCAGCCATCTTAGGTGGCAGCTGCTAGGATGATGGGGAGAGCAGTGCCCTATGGCATGCCCTGAGCCACCTGCTTTCTCCCTCAGGTGTGGTGGGAGGGCATTATCCTGTTTGCCAGTGTTGAAGTAATATTCAACTGCCAGTCGAGTCAGCCTAAAGGGGCATGTGTGTGTCACCTTGTCCTTTGCCTCATGAATGTCTTGGGTTGGCCCTGGCAGCGATGAGAAAAATCTGCCCCTTCCCCAGATTTGGTGAAGCACCCTGAAGTCTAGTCTGCAGGGCTCCTCTGTGGTGATGGTGCATTGACAAGTGCTTTTCATGCTCTTCTGATTTTCTGTGTAAGTGCCAAACTGAGAGAGAGGAGAGCCGGCATCTCAACAGGCAGTCCCTGAACTTCTGGCAATTTTTCACTTTGAGTTCTACTCCCATTGTCTGAATCCTGTGGTCTTGGAAGGACAAAATAATTTGCTCTCTTTCACTGAGCCGGCTTCTCTTATTCTCCTTGATACCAGCAAGAGTCATCTGACTGAGTCATAAGAAATGTAAAATAATCCTCTTCTCCTCTCTCGCTTCCACCCCTCCATCTCTGGCCTCTCTTTGGCTTTCCAGAGATTGTCTCACAAGAAACACCTTCCTCCTTTGTTGTATGATGAGAGGCAGAGAGCACAATTTATTGTTTAAAAAAAAAAACTTTGGGAAGGAGAAAGTAAAAGAAAATAATATATAATCATGTAGCTGACCTTTTGGACTAGAAGGGCATGGGGGGGGATGATCCTGCTCCAATTATATTAAAATAACAGAATTTGAGAGATAATAGGTAGTAGCACTTATTTCCTATATTTAAAAAATAATGTCCTGTGGCTTTTTTCCGGGGGTAGGGTGGGGGTGGAGCAAAGAGATGCACTTCCAGTGCTCCTATATTTCCCCCATGCATTTTCTCCCCTTCCAAAAGGTGTGTTGTGGTCATCTACCTGTTTTCTTCCAATGAACCCTTGACGCAAATACAGTGGTGCCTCGCAAGACGAAAAGAATCCGTTCCGTGAGTCTCTTCGTCTTGCAGTTTTTTCGTCTTGCGAAGCAAGCCCATTAGCGGATTAGCGCTATTAGCGGTTTAGCGACTATTAGCGGCTATTAAAGGCTTAAGGGATTAGCGGATTAGCTGCTAAAAGGCTATTAGCAGCTTAGTGCCTTAGAAAAAGGGGGTGGGGAGCGGAAAAAAAACCCCCAGGAATCGCAATACATTTTCGTCTTGCGAAGCAAGCCCATAGAGAAATTCGTCCTGCGAAGCACCTCCAAAACGGAAAACCCTTTCGTCTAGCGGGTTTTCCGTCTTGCGAGGCATTCGTCTTGCGGGGCACCACTGTACCTGTTATTTCCCATTCTTCATCCTTTCTTGTACGTGGTAAGTCTGGAATCTTTATCATGCAAATGTGTAATAATGACTCATCACATCATCAGGCAGTCCACTCATGGCAACTGAGAACCCAGACAAAGGACCTTACTACGCATCCAGGCCTTGCTATCAGCATCGGGTGAGGTGACATAGATGACCAGGCTACTCCTGGCTACTTTGCTTTATTTGGGTGCACCATCTGTGTGTGCAAATAAGCACTTTGAGTAGCTGGAACCAGCTGTGGGTAAGATGCTCCAGCAAAATATAGATATTTAGGAGGAGGAATTTGCATCAGCTCCAATTTGCATTAATATAATCACCTGAGGGTCCTTCCATGTTTTACAGATTTGGGCTAATTTAAAATAACATTTTAACATCAGAAGGAAGGTAGCAGCCATCTTCGAAACAATAAACAGCCAAAGCTCAAAAGCTTTGCCAGAGATTTCGCTATACCTGACTCGGAGTATCTGCTTGTGTTTTCCTCTTTAACAGCTTACAGTGTTCCCGTTTTGAAATCTGTCTTTCTCCAGTTGTGTAGGGCAAATAGGACCGTCTAACCCTAGGATGTGCACATATCAAGTGCATTTTAGATATCATAAAAATCAGCTCCTCGTTTATAGCAAAGACCTGAAAGTATTTTCACAGCCTAGCATCTGAAACTGGGAACAGCTGCATTTCCACTGGCAGAATGCTACCCGCAGAGCTATGGTGAAACAAAACAATTCCTAGGCATCACAGGCAAGTCTGCTGATGGGTTGGTTTTCATTTCTGACTCACTTCTAACACTTATGAACTCATGACAGCCCCAAGCCAGCAAAGCAATGGATTTCATCGTTATGTCTGATTGCTTAATTTAACCACTTACTTACTCGCTCACTCAGTCAGTCTCAAGATCTCATATATACAACCTGTTATGTGTACACATATTACAGATGACAAAATGACTGGCAGCAATGACAACTGGACCTTTTCAGTTTTTTAAAAAATAGGCTAGTAAGAGAGAGGGTGCTAGAGGTTTATAAAGTAAATAGAGAGAAGCTTCTCTCCTTCTCTCATAACGTGGGGTTATCCAATGAAGTTGAAAGCTGGGAAAAGCAATGAAATGAAGTACAGTCGCACCTTGGTTCTTGAATTTAATCCGTTCCAGGAGTCCATTTGATTCTCGAAACAGTTCTGATTGGCTTCGTGCAGCCAATCAGAAGTCGCGGAAGACATTCGGCTTCCAAAAAACGTTTGCAAACCAGAACACTCACTTCTGGGTTTGCAAACGTTCGGGAGCTGATTTGACAACTAAGGTGTTCGACTACCAAGGTACGACTGTATTTCTTCACACACAGTGCATAGTTGAACTATGGAATCAGCTTTCACAAGGTGTGGTGAAGGCCAAGACCACGTGCCTATCTTTAAAGGGGAAATTAGACAAATAAATTAATTATTATTTTATTCTATTACATTTTATATGCTGCCTTTCCTCAAGGTGATATACACAGTTTTCCGTTCCCCATTCCCCTGTGAAGTAAGTCACTGGCCCAAGGTCAGCCAGTGAACTTTGTGGCCAAATGAGGATTCAAACCCTGGTCTCCCAGCTCAGAGTCCAACACTCTGTCCTTTACAAGACACTGGATGGTGATGAGTAATGCTATTGATGACGAATAGCCATGATGGTGACATACATACAAGTTGCTGGAGAGCAAATACTGTAGAGGGCTGCTGCATGTCCTGTTTGAGAACTTCCCATAGGCATCTGGTTGGCCATTACGGAAAACAAGACGTTGGACTGGATAGGCATTTGGTATTCTCCAATGGGGCTCTTCTTATATTAGCTGCTGCATTAGATGCAAATTCCAACAGTCAAAGTGCTCACATGTCATTAGCGTGGCACAGAATTTGCTTTATTGCTATTTTCAACAGGAAGTTTTGCAACTACCTGTTTATAAGGAAGGATGGGTGGATAAAATATTAAACTTTCTGGACTCCATCTCCCATCAACCTCAGTCAGCATGGCCACTGGTCAGGGATGATGGGAGTTGTAGTCCAGCAACATCTGGAGGAGCAGGTTCCCCATCCCAGATTTGAAGGATTGCTTACTTTGGTATGAGCATGCCCAGTAATTTAGATCTTCTTTTGACTCCACCCATGGGGTGATGATCTTAACAGGCATCATTGCTTCTCAAATGGAAATAACAGCTCGATTTAGACATCTCATTTAACTACTGGATGGTGCGCTTTTTGAACGGAGAACTCCTTGATGGTGACCAGTTGCCAAACCAGAATCAGAAACCATTGTTTGGTTTGCAAGCTATGGTTCATGCTAACAATGGTTAGGAATGATACCTGCACTGAGAAATCATAATTAGAGTTGTGTTTTCATCCCTGGGTGCTACCGCGCCACAGAAACATGTAGAACAAGCAATTCTGTCGGCATAATAGCTAAGGTTCTGAATGATTGTTTGTGCAATTCATGGTTTGGTTTGATATCTGAATTGAAACAGTAAGTAGAAAACACATCTCAGTTGTTTTTTTCTGTTGAAAAAAATAACCTCCTTATTAATGTCTGAAATTTGGCACAAGCTTTCCAAAAGGTTAGAGTGAGAGGTGAATGTGAACTTTCTGCCCTCTCTGACATCAAAGCAAAAAAATGTCACCAGTGTATAAATTCTGGACTTTTGACTAATCAATTTTCAACACACATCATATAGTATTACTTCGTTTCTTCGGTTCCACTCAAAAGAATTGCGTGCAGAATTCCTTGAGAAAATGAAAGCAGAAAATACACAGGCACTTTGTCAGAAACAGCAGCTGATAAAAGCAATGCGACAGCAACTGTGATCTTGCAGCCAAGACTTGGCCTGTTTTGACATATCTTGGTATCCTTTGTCTGATAGCTTAAAATAAATGGACAAGCACTGTGGTTGATCATCAGTCAAGAAGCAACCTAAGCCTGGGATTCCAGAGCAGAACACTTCATTTCTGGGACCAAAAGAAAAAAAACAATTCCTTGGGTCATTGTAATTAAATCCAATTATCATCATTAAAACCAAATGGGCTGTTCTAATTAGGTTATTTGCTAGTTTTGTTGTTTTTAAATCACCTTTAATGGTATCTACAATTAATGATCAAGTAGGGCAAGCATTTTGATAGGAACTATAAAGGTGGCAATTAATTAATGCAATTTTATTATCAATGGTGGTTGATACCTGATATAAATGAAGACAAATAAAACAAGGAATCTTGGTATTACCACCCATGTTAAAAGAGCTTCCACAGTTAACACTAGAAAAATACCTTTACAGTGGTACCTCGGGTTACATACGCTTCAGGTTACAGACTCAACTAACCCAGAAATAGTACCTCGGGTTAAAAACTTTGCTTCAGGATGAGAACAGAAATTGTGCTCTGGCAGCGCGTCAGCAGCGGGAGGTCCCATTTGCTAAAGTGGTGCTTGAGGTTAAGAACAGTTTCAGGTTAAGAATGGACCTCCGGAATGAATTAGGTTCTTAACCCGAGGTACCACTGAATTAGCACTAACTAAAATGTTAAAAGCAGTGATGTTTTAGTTGGTCTAATACTTTTTCATTTTTTCCCTAACACATCAGCATGGCTACCTGCAACTTATGTCCATTTTGGAGACTGCTGCTAAATTGTCTCAGTGTTGTTAACATTGTTGATAAATGTGCCATGATTAGGCCATCCATAATAAGACAATAACATAGTATACACTGTAGTTTTCTGGACAACCAAGTCCTGGAATTATAAGAGCTAGGCTCTTTGTACACGGCTGTACATCTAAAGCACACTTAAAAGCACATTTCCCCCTCAAAAGAATCCTGGGAACTGTAATTCACCCCTCGCAGAGCTACAATTCCTAGGTCCCTCAACAAACTCCAGTTCCTAGGATTTTTTTTGGGGGGGGGTGCTTTCAATGTGTGGTGTATACAGTCATACTCTCATTAATTGAGCCCTTTTCACATTGCAGTTGACACATTTGGAATTAAGCGAAAGCAACCTAAATGCTCTTTAAATTGTACCAGGTTAATTTGATTGCCCAGCATCCTTAATATATGCCAGAATATATGAACTAGCAAGACATGTTTACATCAAACAGAAGGATAGTTTCTGTGACTGTGGAACTCCCCGTCACAGGATGTGACAGTGGCCTGGCCTACACAGGTGGCAGCAGAATGAGATGCCAGACTCCTGAGATGTTAGACCGGAATATCCCATCCAGACTGCAGGTAGGGGTGTGCACAAACATTTTTGAACGCCCCTCATTTTTTCCCTTCAAACTCCCAGCATGTAACAAAGCAGCACATTATTCTGTTCATTTAACCAATTTGGTGTGCTAGATTTCTGCTTGCATTTAGTGCCTCAGCAGGTGGCTGAGAATGTTTTACAATTACACGGGCCAAAGCTATGCTAAGTTTTGCTTTTGCCAGACATTAACTTAATCATTGCACAGCGTAGGGATTTGGTGGGGGTGGGGAGTGACCTTTTGCTGCGTAGCACATCCTTTTACTCTTGGTAACTAAAGAAAGCAGAAAGCTGAAGCCAATGAAAAAAAGCTCTTCCCATATGGGAAACAAGTATGGAGGAGGATGCTCAGGCTAGGACCTCCAGCATTTACCCGTTGCTTCAACTATCGGCTAAAAAACCTCAGATGCAGGAATGGAAATTCATTTTAAAATCCAACCAGTGGCGCAATTCTTTCCTACGGTATTCACATTTTGAAGCACTGGGCAGCCAATCTTTCTTCAGAGGACCATGGGCAGATCTGCAAACTAGAGAGAAATTGTTGTGGGCAGAGTGTGTGCAGGCACTGTGATATGTTGGGGGTGGGAGTACAGGTGTGCGCAAGTGAATGTGGCCACGTCCACTTCTTGGACACGGCCACTGTTGACATGAGACCTCCAGAAGGGTTTGCAACAAGACAATGGAGGCCTTGGGTATGCATTTATGCCATTGATTTAGATCAGGATCTCAGAATGCTCTAGGGCAGGCATGGCCAAACTTGGCCCTCCAGATGTTTTGGGACTACAACTCCCATCATCCCTAGCTAACAGGACCAGTGGTCAGGGATAATGGGAACTGTAGTCCCAAAACATTTGGAGGGCCAAGTTTGGCCATGCCTGCTCAGCAGTCCCAGGACTTACAGTAGGTGGAAAGGGGATTCTGGAAGGAAGCCCATAAGTCTGCATGTAGGGAACAGCCAAATAAACCTTGTTATCTACTAAGTATCGTCTGAGTCCAGGTTCTTCTTTCTAAGAGTTCCAGACCTGTGAGTACATCAATCACTTGGGTGAAGCAATCCAGAGGACACCATAGTGGAAATAAATAACGACTATGACTTTTTAGGAGGAAAACACAGTTGCAGACTATGTCCTTCAAGCTAGCGAAGCAGTCAAATTCCTGTCTGGAAAGTCAAACTGGCTTCTGTTTGGAAAGCATTGTTTCTCATTCCTCAGCCTGCATGAACTCCACCTACTCAAAGAATACGGCATTGTTGACCTTCCACCCACTTGTAAACACACAGACTTCATGATTTCTCCCACACTCCATACCTTTTGGTAAACTTCCAAAAGAAAAAAGACTGACTCTTTGATCCTTCCCACACTGTGCTGATGCCATAATTAAACTGTCTGATTAGGGAGAAAGCAACCACAGCTTACAATGGATGTACTCATATCCTGTTCAAATTTACATCGCCTCTTGCTTTTCAATCATGGACTTGTACCTGTTTTAACCAAACAGTCTTGGCTCTTAGGACAATGCTAGTCCTTGGAATTCACTCTGTTCTGCTCCTATCCAGTACTAACATGCAGACTCTGTCATCTCTACAGGGCTTTTATTGTGCAGGCTGCGTCACAGGAACCCTTCACAGGAACACTGACAGCTATCATGATGAGAAGCACGTTGTGGTGGTTAGTGTTAAGGCGATATCATCAGCTAAACATCACAATATACTGGTATAGCACAATGTCTTAAATAAGGATGGAGCTATGTAGAGGCATTGGCTGGCTTCAAGGTTTTCTCTACATTGTGATTTTTGCATAGCACACTCACACACACATCATGATTCACAATATATTGCCAGGTAAAAAACGATGCAACTGATATAGACTTCAAACCGGTTTTGGACGATATATCGCCCAGCCCAAGTTAGTGTGTCAAGCTGGAACTAGGGAGACACAGGTTCAAATCTCAATTCAGTTTGGAAACCAAATGGGTCAATCTTGGGTCAGTCACTATATCTCAACCTAACCTCCTTCATAGGACTGTTGAGTGGAATAAAATGGGGCAGGGGGCCTTAAGCTTCTTGGAAGAAAGGTGGGGGTACAAATAAAACAAAGAATAGTATTTGTGCTTTGCAGAGCTACAGGTTCCCTAACATAAAAATTATTTAAGGGCTGAAAGAAAGCCTCCTAGCTGTGTTCCGTGTTACAAAGAAACAGGAATATAAGTCACTTGTCATTTTGTAGTCTCTCCTTCTGTGTAATACCCAAATCATCTATATGGGTTGCCACTGAGCTCCCACGCATGGCCTTTGGAAGGAGTTACAATGCACATCTGCTTCCATCGGATGTAAAGTGTGTGCTCCATTAAAAAGCAAGTGGAAAAGATATATTGAACCCCCAGGCATTACTGTAGGGTGCAGAGGTTTAAATGGAAGTAGAAATGAAATGGTCAAGAAGTTTGAAAAATCAGACTTTGAAATCATTCCCTATCTTGCTATGGTTTAAATGCATTCAGAAGTGTTCATCTATTATACATGGTATTCTCCCTTTCACCCCATGTGTAACACAGAGAAGTGCCATAAAACTATTTAAATCCCATCATTCTATAGCACCTGAAGCAGAACATCCCACTGAGCAGGGGAAATGAAAGTATTTTTAGACTCCTCTCTATAAACAGTGAGGATATCCTGAATATAGATGTATCTATTTAACAGCACCTATTCCACAAGTGCATGACACTACAGTAGGCACAAGCAATAAAACAGATACACCAATTTGTCTAGAGAAGATGCCCATTTCCCAGTGAAAAATTATATTATAGCTAAACCAAGACACAGAATGGTAGGTCTTGTTCCTTGATGAATTGTCGTTCATAAATTCAATCCTGGATAAATCCCATTCTGTAATGCTAGCAGGAGCCAGCATCAGAAGACCCAGGGAGCTATAAAGTTACAAACCCCTGGCCATTACATACTAATTATCTTAGAGGATGCTTTTCAGACACTTCCCCTTCAAAACCCACAAATCCAGAAGGACAATACAGTCCAGCTTTTTGTGGCCTACTTGCCGGTGTTTGATGGGTGCTGCACAACTACGGAAATGGAGGTAAGATGTGACTCATCAATAGCACTTCTTAATCGTTGCATCGAGGGAAACCCAGGTGCAATGCAACTAGAGGGTTGCAAAATTGTTTAGTAAATTAATGCAGCTAATTGCTGACTTCTCTGAATAATAATAATAATAATAATAATAATAATAATAATAATAATAATTTATTTATACCCCACCCATCTGGCTGGGTTTCCCCAGCCACTCTGGGCAGCTTCCAACACAATATTACAGCATTACAGTAATGCCTCAAACATTAAAAGCTTCCCTAAACAGGGCTGCCTTCAGATGTCATCTAAAAGTCTGGTAGTTATTGTTCTCTTTGACATCTGGTGGAAGGGCGTTCCACAGGGCGGGTGCCACTACCGAGAAGGCCCTCTGCCTGGTTCCCTGTAACCTGGCTTCTCGCAGTGAGGGAACCACCAGAAGCCCCTCTGTGAATGTCTCTGTGGATTGCTCAGAGCCTATTGTATTGGCCCGAATATAAGCCACACTTTTTCTCCAAATTCTGACAGCGAAAAGTTAAAGTGTGGCTCATATACATGACCTTCCCTTTCCCCCAACGGCTCTGGGGAGGCTTGGGAGCAGCAGGTGGGATGCGTGCCATTGCCCTCCGCTCCCAAGCTGCACCGCTCTGCCGGCGGCCTCCCCCCCCCCCAAGAGCAGCCTGAGAACGTGGGGCAACGGTGCACAGCCTGCTTACCACTGCCAAGCCTCCCCAGAGCCTTCGTGGGAAAGGGAAGGTCACCAGCAAAGAAGCGGCTCCCCCCCCCCGTAAGAACAGCTCAGGAGGATGGGGCAATGGCACGCAGCCCACCCGCTGCTCCCAAGCTTCCCCCGAGCCGCTGGAAAGAAGGTGGAAGAGGGGAAGGCCGCCGGCAAAGCAGTGCAGCTCCCCCCCCCCCCCGGAAGCAGTCTGGGTATTGCCTTTTTTTTCTTTTCAAATTTTCAAATTTTTAAACTTTTCAATTTTTTCTCCTTCAATTTTAAAGGTGCGGCTTATTGCGGGTGCGTCTTATATTTGGGCCAATACGGTATTTTGCACCTGAGTTTAAGGGCTCATTCTGAAACATAGTGGTCATATGAAGTGATTGATCCCACTAGCACATTATAAGGAAATGTTAAAAGGGTAAATTAGACAATTTACTGGGGTAATAAGGTGTGCAGCATCCATTTAAGATCCAGCTCATGTCAATACGACAGGAAAAGTTATTTGCCACTACCACTTTTTAGAATAGCTTTTCCACATTTATGTGTGAGTGGAATATCTATGACAAGCCAAAGATTCATTGGGATGGAGTCAAATATTCCATTGTTGCAAATGAGTGTATTTTCAGTCCCTTTGTAGGCCTTGGCAGTGCAAACTTCCCATAGATTTTTACTTCAGTTCAGACCAATTTCCACTTAATCTCAGAGGTGTTGTCAGGAGCGATAAAAATCAGGCTGCTTCGCACATGATGTGATGAGAAAATATGAATTAATTTAGGAGGAGGTGGCAGCTCAATAAACCAGAGTCATAAATGCAACTTCTTTTATGCAGTTTAAGAATTCTTTGCTCCTAATCTATTCTCTTTAAAGTATGCAGTATATGGGGATTGAAATTCAAGGTTTAGAGAGCTTGACATTCATTTTCTTATCTGCTCTCCTGACTCCTTCGCCTGCTAAGCATTATGCTGCTGCTTCAACTTAGGATCCAAATTTAAGTATATTTACTCAGAAGAAAGTTCTACTTCATTTCAGTGGGAATGCTAGTAAGCATTCCCTGCCTTGCAGCTTCTGCTCAGCTAGTGGCACTTTTAAGGTTTTATTTATGTACCACTGTGTTTAAAACAAACATAACCTCTTCAATTAATTGTTTCAAATTATCATCATGATCATTTTTATTTGACTTCCTAGGCACCTTCTAGCAACAATCTCAAGGCAACATGCAATATTAAGGCAAACAGTATTGAACATATACACCAATATTAAGAACTGAAACACAGCCAAGTTTAATGAAATCAGAGTAACGAAATGAAATGCTTTAGAACATTGCAGCTACCACTTACAATAAATTTCTGGTAAAAAGTCATTTACTTCTTCCTTAATTTCAAAAGCTTTGCCACGGCTTTCAGAAAGTTACAAATTTCCCCGCAAAAGCCCTGGGAGCCACAGCTCCTCCCCCACCACTTCCAAAGGAGGTAAAAGTGACATTTAAATACTGGCTAGTGAACCCAGGAAGCAGAATGTCTCCGTTCTCAAAGGGCCATTTCTACACTGCAGGTGAACAGATGCATGTTAGGCCAAAATGTCATTGTCAACAAAAGCTAATAAATACAGAAGAAGAGCCACAGTGTGAAACAGGTCATCAAGCATGCAAGCAGCAAAACCCTTAATGCTGTTTTGCCTCTCTTTGGAACAAGCTGCTCAATGGGGGAAACCAAAGGAAAAATAGCAGACATACACTTCTCTCCTCATTTTGTGTGCCAAACTTAAATATCCCATTTTCATTATATGAGAAGATAGGAGACCTGAGGCAATCCCAATGGGGAAATCCACATGGGGAGGGAGAGAGGGAGCCCAACAGCTCTGTGCTCAGTACACTACAGTGGTACCTTGCTTGTCGAACTTAATCTGTTCCGGGAGTCCACTCGACTCCTGGAACCGTTCAAAAACCAAGCCATGGCTTCCGCTTGGCTGCAGGAGCTTCCCGCAGTCAAGTGGAAGCCGCATCAGAAGTGCGGCTTCCAAAAAGCGTTCACAAACCAGAACACTCACTTCCGGGTTTGCGGCATTCGGGAGCCAAGCCATTCGGGAACCAAGCTGTTTGAGAACCAAGGTACCACTGTACCTGCTCCACATGCATGCATGTTTGTTTGTTTGGTTGTTTAATTAACAGAGTAAACCAAATTTATAGGCCACCTTGTCCTTTCTTACAAGGTCCCAAGGTTGCTTACAACATGCTATCTAAAAACACAGTACAAAGGAAACAAACCCATGCCAATAAGATAAAATTCAGTGTGAAACCATTGCAAGAGAAATGTCAGCAAGTCAAACAGACTGGTGTGAGGTCTCAAGTTTGAAATACTGCAACTAAATTTCTCCAAGTGCCAGAGATAACAAGTGTGTTTTAATCAGGCACCAGAAGCTTAATAACGGTGTAGCCCTTGACATCTCCAGGGGGATTGAATTCCATAGACAGGGTGCTACTTCATAGAAGTCCATGTCTTGCATCACTGCACAGCGAGCCATGCCCACCAATGGGTCAGCGCCCCCACCGATCTCAGAGTCCAGACTGATCTATATAGGAAAAGGTACCCAAACTAGTACCTGGGTCCCAAAAACCTACACTTCAGGTTAAAGACTCCGCTAACCCAGAAATAGTACCTCGGGTTAAGAACTTTGCTTCGGGTTGAGAAAAGAAATCGTGCGGCAGCAGCGTGGTGGCAGTGGGAGGCCCCATTAGCTAAAGTGGTACCTCAGGTTAAGAACAGTTTCAGGTTAAGAACAGACCTCCAGAATGAATTAAGGTACCACTGTATTTGCAGTGGGTCTCTAGTCTTTGCAAACCTATAGACAAAGCCAAGTAACTAAGTGAAAGGTTGCTCTGGAAAAGTGTCACATTGCATAACGGCTTACACTTTCTCTCTGAACCCCCCCACCCCCACCCATATACACCCAAGGTATTGTACATGTATCATTTTCAGCAAGAGCACTTTAAAGGGGGGGGGGGTTAAACCTCTCCCAAATTTAATGCTACACATAAGAGTTCCTCCACGCCCAGAATTCCTAACCCACTCCCGGCCTTCTTTCCCAAATAATCCAGAAAGCTGTTTGTGTACATCTGGAGAGTTTTCAAGGTAACAGAATGAGCCCTTCATTTGACACCCACACAAAGTAAAGAAGTTTCGCCACCCCCTCTTATTGGAAGAATGTTTTGATTGGCTTGATCAAAACAGGCTTACTCAAAATCTTCTTGTCTTTTCAAACAACCAGAGACACCGGTTGCCATGTTACTGGGTTTTTAATAAGGCAGGAGGTGGGGAAGAATGCACATAAAACAATGTGTATTGCTTGCCTTGACAAAACCTTTGTCTTGGTACAACGGAAGATTTAAAAGAAATAAAAGTTTAAAACTTTTCCACAAAGAGGTGTTACAGGATATGTGAACGGCAAAATCTGTCTTCTAGACAAGAACCCACAGAAATAGGGAAAACACTTTATGTAATCAGGCACCCCTAAAATATACATTGGGTTTTGTTTTTTTAACGTAATCAACTTAAGCTAGAGACCCAAGTGTCTTGCAAAATATGGGCTCACCAACCATTATAGATGGTCTTCTACTATAGGAAAGTGCCTTCAATAATTCATCCCAAAGGTCTTGTTTATAAAGCCAGTTATCTCGAGATAACACCTTAACTTTGTTCAGGCTTTGATTTGTTTTCACACTCAGTGGGTCATATGAAGGTTGAAGTGAGATGAAAGCCAGGAAAAGTAACTGCAGATAGCTATATACTGTATCAGGATGAGACTCCACTGGAATCACAGGACACGAACCCAGCAAAGTTCAGCACTTTAAGTCTCACTGATTTAAGCAAGAGGAAGATAAGCACATGATCTCCCATTTAATATCAATGCATACACTTAAAGTCTCTCCCACTGAAATCAAAAGAGCTGAGATGGACTGCATTTTGTGTGAGTCACGTCCACAGAAAAATCACAAAGAAAGAGGTGCCCTGTGTAGAGAACTGAACTGGGAATAATGGATGCATGGAAGGTAGGATAGCATCGTGCCCCATGGCCCTATCCTAACTATCATGTGTTCATCAAGAGTTACAAGCTTGGTGGATCAGGGGAATGCTGTGGATATAGCATATCTTGATTTCAGTGAGGCTTTTCACAAAGTTCCCCGTGATATCCTTGCGGAGAAACTGGTAAAATGTACGTTAGACTATGTTACTGCTAGGTGGATTTGTAATTGGTTCACTGACCAAACTCAGTGTGCTCACTAACAGTTTCTTCTGAAAGCAGCCCTGTTTAGGGAAGTTTTTAATGTTTGATATATTACGATATTTTAATATTTTGTTGGAAGCCGCCCAGAGTGGCTGGGGAAGCCCAGCCAGATGGGTGGGGTATATAAATTATTATTATTATTATTATTATTATTATTATTATCATCATCATCATCCTGGAAAAAAGTGGCAAGTGGGGTGCCACAAGGTTCAGTCCTGATTCAACATTTTTATATGTTCAATATGTAACTTGGATGAAGGACTAGAAGGGATGCTTATTAAACCTGCAGATGATGTTAAACTAGGAGGGGTTGCTAATACAGGCATACCTTGCTTTATTTTGTTCTGCATATATTGCTCTTTACGAGGAAGCAGCGACAGGCTACTTTAATGCACTTCTTTTACAAAAGAAAGTAACCCCCCCCCCCAATCACCTAGCCTGCATAATCCCAACTTTTTAAACTATTAGTCAACTGCTATCTGCATTAAAACGTCCTCCAGTGTTTCTAATAACATGCTAATGAAAGTAGGGGGAAATCAGCTGAACAAAGACACTTCTCTTTCAGCCCATGTAATAACAAACACAACCCACATTTGTTTCAAAAGGAAAGCTTCTTTGTTTTGTTTTGTTTTGTTATTTTGTTTGGGGGAATACTTTCCCAGAATTCAAAGACACCAACAGACATTCCAGCTGCAAAGGTAGAGCTTTACACAACTTAATTACCCTCCATTTTCCTTGCGGGCTACAGAGAAAAATGTGCTCAGAAGTGCATCAACCTGCAATACCCCAGTAATTCAGCGTTATGTTTAATGGAATGATTTATGAACCTGTCTGCTACTGCCCTCTATTGGACTGATGCCTGTTCTCCTTCAATGTCTGACAGGGACTGGGAGTAGATCCCAACTTCCCAACCTTCAGAATACATAAGAAATTCCCTTTACCCTCTTTGTTAACCAAGCTGCCTCATGGCATTTTATAAAAGTTAAGTCCCCGCTCCAATCTGTTGTTTCCCCTGACTGGGTTACTTAGTGTAACAACCGACTCCCAGAATTTCGGTCACGTAAGGCTAGATACTCTATCAAAAGCAGCACGGAAGAGGGGCCACTCCAGCTTTAAAATAGGGAAGTTCAGGGACACAGCAAGCAGTGACAGGAAGTATCCCGTGGGCACAACAGTGTCTATCCTTGTAAAAAGGACTCTGCTAGCTTGCCTCAGTGAGTTGACATTTTATATTGAACATGCAGTCCAAAAAACCCCCAAGGGTGTAGGGGTAGAAGTAATAAAACTGCAAAAGTAATAAAAACCAAAAAGGTAACAAACTGCATCTTCTTCATTCGATTTTATTTTTTAATAAATAAGACCTTTCCCTGCTTCTATATTCAAAAAGTCTTCATGAACTTCCCTCTAAAGGTCAACAAGCTCTAGTTTCATTTCAACATTAAGGACTCACAGATTGCCTGATATCCAACTCAGCTGCTGCTGTGGAGAACTGGGGGAGAGGAAGGAGAAAATCCCCTCAGGGATTAAGGCTTGACCTAATGCAGGTCTTTCAAAAAAGCTAGCCGCCATCTTTGTTTTTGTCAGCAGAAACCCAGAGTATGGTCCCTTAAACCTCAGGCAGGGCCTATACTGGTTATCATTTCATGGTAGCCATCAAGCTCAGCTACAGGCACAGTTCCAAACTCAAACCTAATCAGGCCCAAACCACTGAGACATGAAAACAACAGCATAAAGTATGCAAACTACTGGCTCTTCCATTGACATGTAAGGAAGGGGTGGAAAGAGGCGAAGAAAAAGCAGGAAGAAATGGGGGCATCTGGACATGGGTGGCAAGAGGTTTTCAATCATAAGACACAATGGGCTTGACAAGCTATTTGTACATATGTAGATGTAATAAAAAGTTCCAATAACTGGCAAGTACAGGGTTCAAATGGGAATAATTGTACACATATGTCATAACAGTCCGCCCAACAGCTGCAAAATCCTCAGATTCTGAGTTTCCACTTAATACTTTCAAGCGGTGGGTGAGCTTTTCGAGAATAACAATGTGTAATATTTTCTTAAGCCAACTGTCCACTGTGACATTCAAGACATTGTTCCAATTCTTAGCAGTTTCAAGTTAGGCAGTCACCCACGAGTAAATAGCCAGAGGCTTCAACACAAAAGGCTGGCCCCTTTTAAAATAGACAACAAACACAAGGCAAGGTCCACATGTGCAATCTTACAAAAAAATAACGTCAATTTCAGAAAATACTGCAGACCACAAGGGATGAGCTACTGGGAAGGACCACCAAAGATACTCGTATGTTCCAATGGGGCGACAATTCTGCAAGCAAAGCCTGTTGCCTGTTTCCTGAATGTGTGCCATTTTGACTGGACTGTAAAACCACCTGGGGATGAATTTCATAGAATTCTCCCCGATAGTAGCTGATGAAGAGGGGGAATTGTTTGTAGCCCAATCCTGTTTGTTCTCACAGTGTCCAACCAGATGCCTAGGGGACGTCTGCAAGGAAAACCTGAGTACAACAACATTCATCCTACTTGGGATTCCCAGCAATTGGAATTCAGAGGCCTCTGATAGCGGAAGTTGAACATGACTATTATGGGTAGAAGCCAGTGCTCTGAACCATATCTGGATCCTGCCAAATCATAGGGGATATGGCCATAAAGGGTTAGGCAGGTGCCTACACCAAACTGAGTCACCTACTCACTACTCAGGCTGCAAGCCTTAGAAACTTTAAGGGAAAGGGAAGCATTATCACATATACTTTGTATGTATTTTTGCCCTTTAATTGATATTGCACACATATCATTCATTTTAAAGTCCTGCTGGTATATCCTGTTGTCCAAGCTGAGGAGCTAACCTAAGTGTTTGCATTCAGTGTCTTCCTTTGTTAGTTGCTGTGGTTCTGTGCTGGCTGACATTGAAAACATACAACATAAGAGCTGATAATGCAAGAGCAATTTTGATTGGCAATGAGTTTGTCCTCGTGTAGTTCCTCATTGCTCCATGCTCCTTTCCAATCTTTCTTCATCTGCTTCTGACATATGTGGCTACATATCCGTCCTAGTGACACACAACAGAAGCTGCCTACAGAATGACAAAATAGATCCATGGAATGTATGGCTGATATGCAGGAAAGCCTTCAATCTGGCAAAGTCTTCATACAAATTAGGTAAAAGAATGTAGAAAACAGATGCTCCTCCACAGAAGCAGCCAAGAACTTCTAATATCCTGACAACTTGTTAATCAACAAACATATGGTACCACTTTAGCAAAACAAACCATCCGGACCACTCTGTTTACACGGTCTTTTCCTATAAAAGTATTTTCCAGACTTAGCCATGGACGGGGAATAAAATTACAGTTATTTTTCACCCGCATATTAATGTAAACTACTCATTAACTACAAATCAAATAGAGCCCAATACATCAGCAGTTCAGAATTTTAGGCAGTAACAAGGGGCAAAGGAGAGAGACAGACAAATTTAGCAAAATTACTCCATAATAAATGGTTCATGACGGCGGTCATCTTCTATAAATTCTCTCTTTAATTGGGATTTCTATAAGGCATAAATGGAACTGACAAAAATAGAATTCTTTCCATCTGGGAAAATCCTATGAATCTTTAAAAACACAAAATAGTTGTGGCACCTGAAGGCACAAAGGGGGGCTGGTTGTGTCATACCAATCAAAGCACTAAGAGCACTAAGTGGCAGGAATCTATTCTTATATGGATGAAAAATCAGTGAAAACAGGTAACAAAGTGGCTTGTTATGAATTTCAGTGCTATCATCTATTTTCTCGAGCAAAGTTCCCCCGTATTATAGCCAGAAAAGGTAGAACTATCTGGGCAAAATATTTGACATAAGGTACATGATTTGTTAATTTCAAATAGTGACTCCTAAATACCAGTGTCGGTACTTAGGTGTTAGTGATCTCCGGAAGACCCCAGAAACAGCATCTGAAAAGACCAAGACGAGAAGCAAATATGTGATTGCAGAAACCAGTCTTCCTCCTTAACTTTTAAACATTTAGTTTAGGCTGGAAGGGAAGAAAAGTGAAAGCAGTTAAGCTAGGAGACATATGAGCAGCAGCAGACCCCAAAATAGGAGGAGTGTCCAAAGATGGGGCAAGAAGCAAAAGTCACAATCATGAAGCTACAGGAGAATTATGATGCTGTCCAAGTTAATAGGGGAAGGAAATCATGATGAGAACAAACTCACACTGTGGTTTCAGATCCTTGTTTGATGCCCCCAAGTAAACTATTGTTGGTTGTCCAAACTGGGTTTGCATGTAGAAACCAACTATAGTTAAGCAAAACAAATCATGTGTTTGTGTTCCTTCTGAACCAATCCAATGAGTCAGATGCAACCAATTATGCCAAGGGCTAAATACTAGGTCAGGGACGCGGGTGGCACTGTGGTCTAAACCACAGAGCCTAGGGCTTGCCAACTGGAAGGTCAGCAGTTCAAATCCCGTTGTTCAGTCCCAGCTCCTAGCAGTTCGAAAGCACATCAAGTGCAAGTAGATAAATAGGTACTGCTCCGGCGGGAAGGTTAATGGCATTTCCATGCACTGCTCTGGTTTGCCAGAAGCGGCTTAGTCCTGCTGGCCACATGACCCAGAAGCTGGCTGTGGACAAACACCGGCTTCCTCTGCCTATAGAGCGAGACGAGCAAGAAACCCCAGAGTCGTCTGTGACTGGACCTAATGGTCAGGGGTACCTTTACCTTTAAATACTAGGCCAATGACAAGCTTCTAGAACTGGCTACTGGGAAGGATCTCTAGGCCTACTCATGCGGCGGCTCATCTGAAGGGACAGAGCCTCTGATAGGGTAGAGTTTGAAGTTGACTGTCCTGATACATGGTTCATGATAGTATTGGCCAGGGCCACATTTGCATTTTTACGAGCTATGTGGACAAGCCTGAATTGAGCTCAGGTAAAGTATTTGGATGGCACCTTCTCGCACTCCAATCTCCTTGAGCTGCACAGCTAGGAAGAACAGTTTGGAATGGAACGGTTTAGTTCTCCTTTTACCGAAAGGCAATTTTGTATTACATTCAAACCAAAAATTCTGGTTAAAAACAAACTCTGGTTACTTTACAAACCAACTTCATAATTTAAGTCGCTTGTTATGAACAGAAATGAAATGATCAGTCTATTTCCAGTCCATGTCAGTTTTCACATGGTTTCTTCATTAAGTCCATTCAGCCTCATTTATGCATCAATATGAAATGCTAAAATGTTATGTTTGCATTATTTCTGAATGTTTGTCTTCCAAATACATAATATCAGTACACATTTCCAAGTGCAAGATAATCTCAAACAAAGCAAAGAGCTCTTGTTGGACAAGGTTATTTATTAAAATAAGGGCATAAAAGGCTATTGATGCAGCTTCTAAACATGTACCAGGGCTTATTCTGCATCCCATCCCAGCTATTTATAATTTTGCCTCCCAAAAACACCCCCCCAGAATGCAAAAGGCTCTTTTGAACAGCCTCCGGTGCATTCTTAATTAAAAGTGTTCTGTCCTTTCCTCATTAGAACACTTAAGGCAGCTCACAACATGTTTAGAGCACACAATGTAATCTTAAACAAACAAACAAACAAAACACCCTCAAGACCCGAATGCCCAAATGCCTGGACAGCCAAATTTATATCCATATGGTAGGCAATGCTACCTCATTCAGTTTCAGATTAAAGATCATTCTTGTGAAATTCAGTCAGTGGAAAAAATAATATATTGATTTCTTTGGATAAAAAATATATATATTTAGGTCCTAAAACAGCACATATTATGCTCTCAAATGTCCTTGCAATGCTGTCATCTATGTATGCCATCCATCTGTTAGGATTTGCATGGCCTTGAAAGGTAGCCCAAGCTTCAGTCCAGCTCTGTGGGAAACAGAAAGTAGTTTCTGAGAGAGTTGAAGGAAGTATGGTAGTATTGTGCACAGTGTAGGCCAAACTTTTTTTCTCTGGGCCACACTTTTATAATAAAAATTTGCTCATGCCACACCGAATTTTTTTTACTGATAAGAAATACGTTGGGAAACAAAAAAGAAAAAAACTCCTAGCAGAGCTTGATTTATAACATAGAACACAACTACTCTATAATATGATCATCGAACATCCAGAAAGTATAAATCATTGCAGCTACATGAGAACATGAATCATTCCCAAAATAAACGAGCCTTCTTCTGCACTCTGTTTGAATGGTGATTCTGGATCTCAACTGGGACTGCCCTCTGCTTTTGGTCTCATTTTGAAAAGTATTTATCCATATTCCGCAAATAAAAAACAGTATTTTGATACTACACTACACTGAAATGTTTAAGTGTTTGTCTTTGAACCTTGTTGTAAAGATCATTAGCATTATGTCTCTGAATCACTTAGTTTAATTATGATCTGCTAAGATAAACAAAACCTATGCTTCACAAGGCCTTTATCTGAGTTACCACAACCTTGAGAGTGTGTGCCATTCATGTTCCTGTAACAGACCTGTGAACAGAACCATTTGACTTGCCAAAGCACCCAAAAAGAATTCAAAAAATTTGAGACGGTGGTGACGATCACAATGTTCAGACTAGCAAGACTGCCAGTTGCCTTTCATCCTGGTTTCTAGATAATGAAACACATTCCAATTGTCTGAGGCAGTTGCATAGTGAGCCTGGTGTGATATCTGATGTTCTGTGCTAGGGTTAACACACAATAATCTCTCACTGGCAGATCACTGAATGCTGTATTTGCCATTTCCTTTCTTCCAGAAATACATAAATATATATATAGAGAGAGAATATAGCCTAAAGCTACATACTAAGACCTCATTTTTATTTAAAAGTATGTTGATACTTTTCAATATACAGAGTTTTAGACTACTTTATGTCCTATCCCATCCATGATCTACAATCATTTACTAGAGATTATGTCTGTAAACACTTTACAAGGGAATAGCCGACATTAGACACAGGGGGCTTGCTTCTGCATAAACAGACTTAGGATGCTGCAAGACTGACAGTCAAAATACGCTGGCAAATCTGGAACATAAAATATACACACAAGGTTGAGGTATAACTGGCCCAAAAAGAAAAAGAAAGAAGAAAATGGAATAGCAGGAAAGTAGATGTAGATGCAGGGAAAGTAATTTATGCCAGACTAAGAATAGCACAAAGATGCAGGAGGGCCACTTGAATTGCTCACCTGTGTAAGACAGTTCTAAAGGTAAAGGATCCCCGGATGGTTAAGTCCAGTCAAAGGCAACTATGGGGTTGTGGCGCTCATCTCGCTTTCAGGCCAAAGGAGCCAGAGTTTGTCCACAGACAGCTTTCTGTGCCATGTGGCCAGCATGACTAAACCGCTTCTGGCACAACGGAACACCGTGATGGAAACCAGAGCGCATGGAAATGCCGTTTACCTTCCCTGCCACAGCAGTACCTATTTATCTACTTGCACTGGCATGCTTTCAAACTGCTAGGTTGGCAGGAGCTGGGACAGAACAACGGGAGCTCACCCCATCATGGGGTTCGAACCGCCAACCTTCTGTTCGGCAAGCCCAAGAGGATCAGTGGTTTAAACCACAGTGCCACCCACATCTAAACAACATCCAACTCACCAAGATCTAAATAAATATGATGCCTGAGGCAGAACATCCAAATGGTGCCCCCCATGTGACAAAGCACAATAAGGCAGAAGATTTTCCAGGTTTATGTCTGAACATTCAAGAAAAGGACATTCATAATTGGCTGGTGGCTTCCTGGTTTATGTATGCTACACGCTCCTGACTAGAGAAGGTATGTTACTCCTTATACTCCTTTATACTTTACAGGTGATTCTAAAATTCTCCCCTCACCTGAATTCCTCAGCAGATGTTGGGAGTTCTGAATTATTTGGTCTTCTTTCCAAAATAAAAACCAATGTATTAGAATTTTTCCATTGCCCTGCTGCTTTAATTCCAAAGTTTTCTACAGGAGCACCATGCCCATATCATTTGTCAAAACTTCAGCTTAGGGAATTAGATGTGGACCCTGGAATGGGTACAACCATTTCCCATGCAGCTGTTTCTTGAAAACAGGATTTGGGATGACAGCAGTGCGGGAATGGATCAGTAACTTTTAATTCTAGTTTCGATTTTATGGCTGGTACATCTGAAAAATCAAGCAGATCTTTCTGTGCATGGAAACCACTGTCTCGGTTGTGCAATAAAGGGCCAAGCACCCATCAATCAGTAATCAATCCAAATGCCTTGCCCTGCAGCTTAAGATTGATCTATTCCAATAAGTAAGCATAGGGTGGTGACCCTCAAGTACAACTGCAAAGAAACTCTTTTGCATTGTAAGCCATTAGTGTGTAAACGCTCATCAGACAAATCCCCCTAAATTCACTACACTGCATTTTCATTACTCAATGCAGCATCTGAGGTCTTTCTCTGTATGTCCCCTCCAAGAGACAGTTGGAAGTTGGCAATGAGAGAACAGGAATTTTCTGTGGCAGCCACACAGTTTCAGAATGCCCTTCCTTGTACCAACTTTGCAATCCTTCCAGCATCAGACAACTTTTTTTTTTTTAATTATCCTAGGTATTTGGACACCCTGGAAAAGACCCTGATGTTGGAAAAGATTGAGGGCACAAGGAGAAGGGGACAACAGAGGACGAGATGGTTGGACTGTGTTCTTGAAGCTACCAGCATGAGTTTGACCAAATTGCAGGAGGCAGTGGAAGACAGGAGTGCCTGGCGTGCTCTGGTCCATGGGGTCACGAAGAGTCGGACATGACTAAACGACTAAACAACAACAAAAAAGATATTTGGACATTGCTAATGGTCAGGGTTTGCTCATTTATTTTTGGTGTTTATCCTTACATTGCTGGGATGGTTATTTTTATGCCCCTGGGCGAATTTTGTGGATGAATGCTTTTAAGATAGTTGTTTTGTTTTAATGGATTTTGTTGTAAATTTTATGCAGTCCCTGTAAATTGCTTCAGAACTCCCTTTTGAGAGAAGCAATGCATAAATAGAATAAATCTAATCTAATCTATTGAATCATCAATGCAAACAGCTCTCCCTATGAATTTTGCAGCAGCAGCAAAAAACACACCCAGAGCTTAGTTAGCATCTCCATAATTGGTTGGGCTGGAGAGAGGATGGACAGGGGGCTTGAGAAGGACACTGAACCATAGTTTAGTATTACTTCTCAAAGAGGCCATACAGAAGGTGGAAAGGGGCTTTAGTTTAGGCAAGAGATAGAGCAGAACAAGGGAATATAAGGTCCATGGGTCACAGCTCTTCTTGGGGTCCCTAGAAACTTGAGAAGCATAGGCAGAGAATAGCTAAGTGCAAACCACATGAAGAAATGGAGAGCTGTAAAGAAGAAGAAACTTGGAAGCAAATGAAGTACAGGAAACCCCAGGAAGCACAGCTCCGTAATCAGCATGACATTAGAGATATTTTCCACTCCACTGGGAAGGGCAGGAAGGAATATTGAAAAGACTCTCCCCCCTCCTCACCAAATATTTGGCAAAGTAAAATAAGAAAGTCATTAAAAAGCAAGGATATAAAACTGATCTGCCTTTGGGGAGAAATGGAAGAAAGAGCAGCAACCAGCAGGATAAAAGGTGGCAACCTGCCAC
The DNA here is from genome assembly GCF_965153285.1 of Podarcis tiliguerta. Lineage (NCBI taxonomy): Eukaryota > Metazoa > Chordata > Lepidosauria > Squamata > Lacertidae > Podarcis > Podarcis tiliguerta. The sequence continues at coordinate 38,349,872 of NC_139545.1, read as the reverse complement.
ATAATTAATAATAAATACTACCACCAAATGCATGCAATACATAAACATTTTATTAACGTATTGAGGTCTTGAGTTCTGATAAGCCTGACCGGGTTTTACTATAACAATTACACTTAAAACAACTCACAACGGCTCCCTTTCTTGATGATTATGATTATGTCACACACAAAAGCAACTCCTCAAGTTTATTTCTATACTGGGAAGCTGATGTTCCCTTTAACACTATTTAAATGTTGTTGCTTTTTTAAAAAAAGCGCATTTGGCCTTATATTACACTTGAATGTAACATAAAGAAAAGCACAAACATTGTAACTCAACTGGACAGTTTTATTTCAAACAGAGCTCTTTATCCAATATCTAGACACAATAAAAATCCCCACCACCACCCAATGCTTCAACCCAACTTTCCCTTCTCCAATGTTCCTCCTGAAATGGGCTGCCAGGCCTTTTTCACAGGGTGAAGAGGACTGCATTAAATGATTGACACGAGCAAGTCATTCAACAAACACTTCAAGGGCTGCCACATAGAAAAGAGCAAAGACTTGTTCTCTTATGCCTCAAGGGTAGGGATGAGTGAATATGTCCATTTTGGTTTTTCATTTTTCCAATCTTGCGTTTGGTTTGCCACATCAGGTTTCTTTTCTTTTTTTTCCTTTTTAGGAGTCCCCATAAAATTCACCAGTGCTTTAGTGCGAATTTCATGCATTTTATTGCATCTTTGCATTCGACTGAACTCAGTAGAACTTGATTCGGAGTACGTATACACTGTTAGTCCAAGCTAACTTGAAAATTGTTTCTATCAAAACGAGATGCCTACTCACAATATCAAAACCATGGCATTCTGAAATGATTCTGAAACACTATGTAGCATGACAGCCTGTATTATGTTTAGAAATGAACAATTTATTCCAAAAGCTCTTTCTAGTGATATCCTCGCTAGATAGTTTCAAATGATAAGAAGATAAAAAGTGTAGACTACTTCCAACAGGGTAATGGTACATTCAATAATCAAACATTTAAGTGTAGCTACGGATGCGGGTGGCACTGTGGGTTAAACCACAGAGCCTAGGACTTGCCGATTCGAAGGTCGGCGGTTCGAATGCCCGCAACGGGGTGAGCTCCCGTTGCTCGGTCCCTGCTCCTGCCAACCTAGCAGTGTGAAAGCATGTCAAAGTGCAAGTAGATAAATAGGTACCAGCAGGAAGGTAAACGGCGTTTCCGTGCGCTGCTCTGGTTCGCCAGAAGCGGCTTAGTCATGCTGGCCACATGACCCGGAAGCTGTACGCCGGCTCCCTCGGCCAATAAAGCAAGATGGTCGCTGCAACCCCAGAGTCGGCCACAACTGGACCTAATGGTCAGGGGACCCTTTACCTTTACCTTTAATGTAGTATTTTAAAGATACATTCTGACAGATTGTGGATTTACACATGCGTACTTTATCTTCTTCCTTGTGAAAATGTGCACCCAACTGGTAATGTAAATAATTTATCCTGGATATAAACGCATGGGCAAAACCTTAAAAGGGCAACCAGAAGACAGAAAACGGGGGGTGGGGGGTAGGAAGCAGAGAAGAAAAACAGTTAGCAGTGAAGGGACAATGCCATTAAGTATCTAAAAATAGAGGGGGTTGTAGGAAGTTCCTTGGGGGGGGGGGAATGGATCTCCCATTGTCCTAAGATCCTGGTATGGCCAGTTAAGATGCATAAGGAGTTACAATCTTTAACACACCATTTCCTTCCTACTGTTCCTTAAAGCAAAGAAACTGATTAAACATCCTGCCACACACTACAAGCCCTTCCATAGCATTTGTTCCTTTTAAAACTGAGCAAGGTCATTCACATGTTGAATTGCTGCTCTCTGCATGAATATGCCAAGATTGCAGCCCTGAATCAATAGCATTGCACGTGGGGATGTTGAAGCCAGCTGTGAAATCATAGAAAAAAACTTAGCATACGTCAGCTACACATTTATATTACAAATATTTGCACCTACTGAAAAATGTTTTTATTTCTAATTTTAGGTCATTGCATCCCCATTAGAGTAGCTGTGTGCTCATTTAAGACCTAATCATGTTCTTTTCTGCTTTACAATGAAGTGTGTTGGTTGGATTTTCATCACTGAATAGCAGTGATTTACACCAGGGTTTGCTGTTTCTACTCTCAGCCCTTCTCATGTGGTAATTGCCACTACCATCTCCTTGGCAATAATAGGGTTTGGAAGTTCCTGCCTCACTTCATCATGGGACAGTGCTGTGAGGAGGAAATGTCATTTCATTTTCAACTGACCATAGTTTGTTGTTATGTGCGGACCTGGAATTGTGGCTGATCTTAACTATGGCTTAGGGAAACAGGCCAACGCCAGAACCCACAATCTGAAGTTTGTCCTGGTTTGAACATAATGACAAAAAGCAGCTACAGTGGTACCTCGGGTTAAGTACTTAATTCGTTCCGGAGGTCTGTTCTTAACCTGAAACTGTTCTTAACCTGAAGCACCACTTTAGCTAATGGAGCCTCCTGCTGCCGCCACGCTGCTGGAGCCCGATTTCTGTTCTTATCCTAAAGCAAGGTTCTTAACATGAAGCACTATTTCTGGCTTAGCGGAGTGTGCAACCTGAAGCGTATGTAACCCGAGGTACCACTGTACTTGGAAATGGAAACCAAAACTTCTGCCCTTCTCCTCACAGCTATACTGGAATTGTAGGGGAGAGGCACGGTTGTGAGGACAAGGCTTGTTCATGAAATGCTAAACCCCAGTTTAGTGTTACATCTGAACACAGACAACATCAACATGGGGAGAGACAGAAGAAACTGCCTTATGCAGAGTCAGATCATTGGTCCCTCTAGTACTGTTGACACTGACTGGCATTGGCTCTCCAGGATTTCAGACAGACCTCTTCCTAGTCATACCAGGAGATGCCAAGGTTTTAACCTGGACTTTCTGCATGCAAAGTATGCACTGAGCTACAGCCCCTCCCCACAGCCATGGTCATGAGTTACAGATGTACCGTACTTATTATAACCATAATACATGCTAACTATGGACCAGGTTTTGCAAACCCTGGCCACGATGAGATCTCTGGTGAGCATTAACATCTCAAACTGGACCAAGGAGTGCAATAACCCATGCCAGAGAACATCAGTCACACTAAATAGAGGCACCAATGCCGCAAGACCGCCATTAGCTTCCTTTTGCATTCTCATCATAATTTAGATCACTAGTCCTGACCTTCAACACCTTATAAAAAAGAAAGCAAATGGACCTTGATCATTTAGGTACTTGCCCCTATTAACATGAAAGGAAAGAATAACTATTTCCCCCCAGCACTTTGAATCCAGTTAAAAATCTGCATTTATTTACTTTTTTTTTTTTTTTTTTTTTTTACAAAAACTACGTCAAGGATTTTAACTGAAAAGCTTAAAAATACACTGCAAGATCCAAAGGACTGAAAATGCAACTTCCTGTGAGCACCCACTTTACTTTCTGAGCTGACAGTCCTCTAGTCACACCTATTTATGACCAGTTAGGTAACTCACTGGAAGAATGCCATTCATAAGAGTTTGCCAAGGAAAACGGGCAAAAATGGTTTGAAGTTGGGAATCTTCCAACAGCCACAAGCTATCAGATCAATGGACTTTAGTTTACAAGGTGCTAATGGAGATACATTACTGGACACTATTGAATTAATAATTAGGATAAATAAATAACTCAAGAGTTAGCATAATTTATGGGGCTGTGTTGGCTCGCCAGATGCAGCTTGTCACGCTGGCCACGTGACCCGGAAGTGTCTTCGGACAGCGCTGGCCCCCGGCCTCTTAAGCGAGATGAGCGCACAACCCCAGAGTCAGACACGATTGGCCCGTAAGGGGAAGGGGTACCTTTACCTTTACCTTTATGGGGCTGACTGGTTTGTGCTGGTAGCATGAATGTCTGTTGTAAACAAACTGAAGGCACAAATTGAGGTTTCAGGAGCGCAGTCACGTGAACCTCCGCAAGGATTCTCAAATCTCTTTTGAGTTTTTAATACTGTACAAAATGAAGTTACATACCTTCTGGGCTCCACAAATATTCAATTCATAGCTTTATTTGCTCTGGTGTTTGCCTCCTGTCTACCCTGTATAACAAACAATATATCCATCTGAATTTCCGGAGGGATGTGATAAGACTAAGAGTCTATATTGGAAAGGGAGTGGGAAATGTGCAGGAACTGTGCTCAGAACTGTACCACTAACACCAAAAGCTGGGTATACACAGCACACCCCAATTTTTGTCTCATCAAACCACATAAGCATGGTGTACAGCACCTATATTAACGTATAGCGTTTATACACTTACTAAGCACAATTATGCTTATAGTTATATATAACACAGTATTTAAGTTGATTCACTCATTAAGTGCAAATATGCCCATTTCATTATGGGACATTACTTGGAGTAGAGCCTCAAGTTTGGGAAACTCTGGACTAAAGTAGACTTTGGTCACAATCCAGAAAGGCAGCAATGAACAGTGCACCCTGTGGTGAAAGGCCTGTCATTAGTGACACAAGTTCATCACCTGAGGGTTTTTCCTGGATTCTGTGATTTGCAGCTTTGCTTCCCGCCAAACTCCAAGTGGTTGAAGCCTGCAACCCTTTTTCTCTGAAAAGGATAATCAATTCTGCTTCAGTAATATTAAGGAGTGACTTCAGTGGGCAGGCCAGAAATGGGAAGAAGAAGAAGAAGCCAATATTTTCAGCACAAAATCACTGCTATGAACTGTAGTAAAACATTTCTTTCTTTCTGAAAAGGTCAATACATGGCACTGCTCAGGGTAGTCCATGCATGACACAGTTCAGCTAAAATTGATTAGTGTAATTTTATGAAAGAAACGTTCAATTATTATTGCACTGTATTTGGAGACTTTGACCCTGATTTATCCCAGAGTTGAAGCCCTGATAATCTATGTGCTAAGTTCATCCTGGTGGATAATAGAAAATTCTGCTCCATTTCCTCTGGGACTTCATGCTCATTAGTCACAGCATACCAATTAAAAGCTTTGTTAGAAAACCAGAGGAATGCGACACAGCACATGTACAGACCAGGAAGCTGCTTTCACATCCAGCACGGATGAGTGGCTTTGTATGGGACGCCAAGAATCACATTAGTAGGTCGTGTGCATCAGTGTGCAAGTTCAACAAAAGAAGTGAATGATTTTTTTTTCCAGTCAGCACAACTCTTTTAAATTCTGACCGCTATCAATTAAAAGATCTTGCATTTCTCTCCAACGGTAATTTTAAAGTGAAAAAAGAGATAGGGATAATATATACATTCACACATGCAAACAAACTGCAACTTTAAAATGACCTCCCGAGAAACAAACATTTCTGATTGTCCAACAGCTACCCCAGCCGACAAAGGTGAAGTTGGGGTTAATGCCACAACAAACTGCTTATGAGCTAAAACAACAACTATTTTGCATTGGATTATTGGCATTATATGCCACTGTCAAGTGTTCCTGACAGTAATTCTTAATTAAGAAAATAATAGGATTCCGTGTCTGTGCTCTGATCGCGAAGCCAACTGACTCCATCTCAATCCAAAAACACCCAATGCGTCTCAACAGACTTGCAATTTATTTAATGCAATGGGTTCTTATTAGAGATAAATTGCCCAGCCGCCATCGTAGCATGAATATTCATATATACATATACTGTAGATATATGTTTATGTCCAAGGACCCTCTTAGCATTCTTTCAGCATTTCTCAACTGTTAACCTGTTGCTTCCAAAAAGATTTCATTACTGCTTCCAATTCCCAGATTGCGCTAGTGCTGCCACAAAACTTAACTGCAAGCAATAATGCCCACCTTTCAACTTAAATATTCATTTCTGCAAATCAAGTGCAGTATAATGGCAATGCTTTGGCACATATTCTGCATTACTGAAATATTATTCTCTAACATATTCCACTTGTGACACATATAATAACAAATCATGAAAATTGTCTTGTGGTGAATGCATGGAGAAATTGTGCACAGGAGGGTAAACTGTTGCTGCAGGGCTTAAACAGAAGGGAAAGCAACAGTTTAATGGGCTAGAGATCTGAAATGTGGGTGGAATTTTTTTTCCAGGGCTTTGTTTTTCTGTGGAAAATTATGTTTCATAAGTTCAACTGGTAACAATGAATGGATGCCAATCGCAAATCAGTATTAGGCAAGGTTGGCAGTTTAGAAGTTTTAGCTTTGGTGAAAATAAGCATGCTAAATTACTCACTACAATCTTACCAATAGAAACTGAAACTTTTCCAGTTCAATTTAAAAGCAACAACAACAACCCACGTCATTCTTAGAGATGCTGGTGAACTTCACTGAACTCAGGTTTGGAAGGAAACTTGAGGGCAAGTGTGTGGAACCTTTGACCCTTCAGAGTTTGCTGAACCAGATTTTGATCATCCCTGGCCATTGGCTTTGTTTGCTAGGGCTGATGGCAGCTGAATTTGAGCAACATCTGGAGGACCAAAGAGTCTCAACATCTGCTTCAGCATCCTTCTCCCCTCAGCCTTCCTCCCACCCCTGCAAGCCATTCTACCAAACCTCCTATCCATTGCCTGTTGTGCTAGTTAACAAACAGCATACTGAGTCATCAGGGACCATAGGAGAGGCAAGACTCCTGCTCTTCTTTCTCTCCCTCACACACACACCTTCAAGGTAAGGAAAGAGAGTATTCTTGATGGGCTGGTGGGAGGCAGCGACATTTCCCCAAATACACAGATTGGCTTAGGAATTTTTGCCCAAGTTTTTCTGGGGGTTTTCTTCTTCTGGTAGCTGCAGGAAATTGACAAGCCAGTTCAAAGAGAACTGACTTCTAATATTCCATTATTGATGGTTAAGCTGCCTGTAGGGTAGGCCATAGCTGTGGACAGTTGTACCCAAATCTAGACCTGGAAAATGTGTTCATTGAGAGCCAGAGTGGTGTAGTGATTAGTGTCAGACTAGTAGCTGGGAGGGGACGCGGGTGGCGCTGTGGGTTAAACCACAGAGCCTAGGACTTGCCGATCATAAGGTTGGCAGTTCGAATCCCCGCAACTGAGTGAGCTCCCGTTGCTGGGTCCCTGCTCCTGCCAACCTAGCAGTTCCAAAGCACATCAAAGTGCAAGTAGATAAATAGGTACCACTCCGGCGGGAAGATAAACGGCGTTTCCATGTGTTGCTCTGGTTCACCAGAAGAGGCTTAGTCATGCTGGCCACATGACCCGGAAGTTGTACGCTGGCTCCCTTGGCCAATAAAGCAAGATGAGCACTGCAACCCCAGAGTCGGCCACGACTGGACCTAATGGTCAGGGGTCCCTTTACCCTTTACTGTACACAAGTACAATAAATATCCTAACATATCTCTCTCTGGGGCTTCAGAAATTATTATTATTATTATTATTATTATTATTATTATTATTATTATTATTTTATACCCCACCCATCTGGCTGGGTTTCCCCAACCACTCTGGGCAGCTTCCAACAAAACACTAAAATACAATAACCTATTAAACATTAAAAGCCTGAAAATTTGGGCTGGAAGAGTTAAGACAATGGAGCCTCAAAAGCAGGAAGTGGAAAATGTTGCTCTGCTGACCAGGCAAAGCCTCCTTTGCACCCAACCTGGCCACAGTTCAGAAACATCGCAGTGCCTGCACACCTCATTCCTGCCTGCACCCAGAGAGGACTCTGAGACTTCACCACACAGCCCCAGCCAGCACACTTGCCCAGGAGTAGCTGAAAGTTGTGGCGCCTTCCAGTCGTTGAGAACTACTACTACAATTATCCTTGACCACTCACTGGCCTCACTGACTAGGACCAGGGCTTTGTTTCAGCCAGTACGTGGCAGTATACTCTACCGCCACCTCTTTCTCCTCCCTGCGTTGAAGAATCTGCCCTGCGTATGCTTTCCTAGGCAGCAAACAAAGCCTGCATGCTGAGTTTACAGCCTGGGAAATAGATCCCGCCCGCTTGCTGAATTAGCAAATCAAGAGTGAGCAAAGGGGCAGGCCTCCAGGGGGCACACAATCCATGGCTTGCTCTGCAGCCACTTTCCATTTGAACTGCTGGATCGTTTCCCCCGCTCGTGTATTACTTCTGGTTTTACAGGGGCAGCAATTGCGCGTGGCTCCCAGCACTGTTTCCCTTGCACCATTGAGACTGACCCAGAAACTCCAGCAGGTGCAGAATGCAGTGGCGAGACTCCTTACGGGGTCCTCGCTGCAAGACCACATTCACCCGGTGCTATACCAGCTGCACTGGCTCCCAGTGGAGTACAGGATCAGGTTTAAGGTGTTGGTTTTAACCTTCAAAGCCCTATACGGCCTAGGACCCTCGTACCTACAGAACCGCCTCTCCTGGTATGTCCCACAGAGGAACTTACGGTCTTCAAACAGAAACATATTGGAGGTCCCAGGCCACAGGGAGGTTAGGCTGGCCTCAACCAGAGCCAGGGCTTTTTCGGCTGTAGCTCTGATCTGGTGGAACGCTCTGTCACAAGAGACTAGGGCCCTGCGGGACTTGACATCTTTCTGCAGGGTCTGCAAGACAGAGCTGTTCCACCAGGCCTTTGGCCAGGGCACAGCCTGACTCCCTCCTTTGGCAATCCTCACAGAACTTCTAGCCCAATGGTTGCCATTAATTTGATTGGAATTAATTTTATAATGAAATGATTTTAGAATGTTTTATCATTTTACTGTTGTTAGCCGCTCTGAGCCCGGCTTCGGCTGGGAGGGCGGGATATAAATAAAAATTATTATTATTATTATTATTATTATTATTATTATTATCCCTCCTGAATCCTGCCTAACTTTTGCAGGCTGTTCTGAATTCCAGTTCCAAACAGTGGGCATGTGGGCTGGGGTTGGTGTGCATTGCAGTCCAAAATATTGGAGAACACCATGATGGGGAAAGCTGTTCTAGCAAGAATGCATAAAATAAAAATAGCAGCCAAAGAACAGAAACTTATGTGCCGCTCATGCATGTACATGCTACCCAGTTCACTTCAATGCTGGGATGTCTCCACCTATACAAGCATGCTCAGAGATGTCCTGGACTCTGAAGTTAATGTAAAAGGCATTCCATGCAGAAGTATGGATTACACATCTTTTAGCTTCAGCAGGGCACAATTGGTGAGAAATTCCTCATTAATATCTCTCAATCCTCCTGTTCATCCTGTGAGTTCAAGCAAACACTGAACAGAGCTTTCCAAAGTTACGTTATTTGCCCTTGGAAAAGAGCCATAAGACCCAAAATGCATCAGAGATTTTATAGAAGCAGGAAGAATATCTTCAGGCTTGACTGAACAGTGTGGATTAGTAATAAAGGCTACATTTCCTCATATTTGTGTACCACAGCTGTTTTCTACAGACAGGGCTTATGTGCCTTGGCTCAGCTAAACCTTATCATGGGAGCTATAGCTTCTGCCTGCAAATCAGTGCCCCCACCAGAATAGAAGGCTGTCTGGCCCAATGTACATCCTTATTATGTGCTGTTTCACCTTTCCAATTTTTCACCTTTTTCAAAGCTTTCTTACTCAAAGACTCCTCCTATTTGGTAAGCACAAAGGGCTCTAATCAGTTTTTTCTTATATTGGTCTATAATGCATATGTAAAACCGACATTGGTATGGGTGTGTGTTTCATCTCAGTTCCCTTTGACATTCTGTCCTCTGTTAACAACAGTCGCAGGTTGCAGAAACCACATGAGAAAGAAGCTAAAGGGCCTTTTGACTATTTTGGCAATTTTGCTCAGAAAAGGATTAAACCAAGGGAACACCATGACCCAAGAAGTTGCTGGACAACAATTCCTACCAGCCCCAAGCAGAATGTGAAAGGGACCGGGATGATGCGAGTTTGAGTCCAGCAACATCTGAAAAACACCATGTTGGCTACCAGTAGCCTAAACATGCCATACACTGAGCCAATAACATGCTGAGGTGTTAAGGAATTTCCCCTGCACTGCAAAGCAAATTCTGGCTATTATCAGTGTAGTAGGAATGTTGCCTTTGGTTAGCGACATCGGCTGGGGCCAATGGAACCTTCCCCTTCCAACACAAAGGGCACTTTCGGGGTGGGGGTGTCCAATGTTTGACAGTATAGGGAGTAATGCTTTAAACTCCACGTACTCCATGGTTTCAGTCCAGCTGCCCACCTAGAGTAGCTATTGTTAAAGAGGAAACAGATACCTTCCATGCATGACTGAATTTAATATCATGTCTGTTTGGACCCTGACAGAAGGGACAACTGCCCTGGAAATACTAAGGGAGGGATTGTTTCATTGCTTTGGGGGTAGGCTGCCTTCTTTAAATTTAGAGCAGTACGAAGTGCTCTGCCTGGGGTTAGGGGGCAATGATTTGCTACTAGGTTAGTGTCCTTTTCAGGTCTATGCCCTGGCCTTGGCAGGAATCTATTCCTGAAGGCATTCATATGAAATCATACTCAGCAACTTCCTTTCATTGCCAAGTCATTAAAAAAATTAAGGTAACCATAATTATAAGCTCTAAAAACCACATGCTTTATGTAAGAGTGCATATTTTTTTAATTTTCAGTTGTTATCCATCCAGCTGCCCACCCAAATCACACCTACCTTTCTCGCATACCCTTTTAAGTAGCTAGTCTTATTGAAACCGCCTTTCATTATTTTAGTGGCACACCAAGTGCTGAAGTGAATACTTTATTAGATTAAAACAATCAATGTATGATTTACTTTAGTGTGTTCATCAGAGGCAGTAACTTTTCAGTTTTCCAGGATTGTACCCACTCATAGGAAAACTGGATTCCATCATCACTTTCGGGAGACTTTACTGTCTTAAAAATACAGGTGTGAATCAGCACTTAACTGGTTCCGTGGCTCATTTCAGCCAGAACTTCAAAATCATCAATGCTGGAGCGCGATGTGTTTTAAAACCTCATTTTTGTCAGCCCCTTCTTTGAAACTGTATATAAAAGTATGAAAATTGTTTTCTTGCATCCTCTTTTTTCTTTTCCTTTACTCTTTCCAGTTCTGAGAAAGAAACTACAGGCAAACAAAACAAAACGTGGTAACACAAGTACCATGTTCAATGCATTACGTTCAAAGACTGTGCTTTCTAATGTTTCAAACCATTTGTGGGATAATTGTTTTGACTTACTTCACACATTAAGCAAAATGCCACAAATTGGTTTTTCATTTTTTCATGATAATATTTGAACCTGTAGTCTTTAGCACCTCAAAGCAATATGCCACCATCTTAATTATTAAAATGTGACTGTTTGTATACAAATTTGTAAGCAGGAAATGGTAATTAAGAATTCAAATATAGTTATGGGTAACAAAGCAAAACTTTAATTAAAGTCTTATTGCAGAAAGGGCACAAAACTTTCACGGAGTGCATAAAACACTTTTTCTGCATGCAAAAATCCTAGCCACGTAATTTTGTGCCAAAGTAAAAACTGTGTATTTTAAAAACTTACTTACAATTTTGTTGTTAAAGTAAGCCAGATTTTTTTTTGTTCCCGTTAAAATAAGCCAGAATTAGCAGAGTAATGTAAAGCATCCAGTAACAGCCTTGCTCTGCTCCTCGGGGACGTAGAGGAATCATTTCAACATCTTCAAGAGTTTCCTTTTCCAGCATACCAAAAATGTAGCCACACTTACTCTTTTTAAAGGGCCCTCGAGTGTTGATTGTTAAGATTTCTTCTCTTCAGTATTATATGGCTGAATATTCACTCCAGTCGAATCACCGTGCTCCTTTTATCGGCAGTGACATTTATCATCACCCTGCTTAGGTTATGTTACTGCTACATGCAGACATTTGAATCAGAATGAGACAGTTCTCTTAAGTTGTTGTACGTTAAAGGAAAACATGTGGAGGATTTCCTGCTGAGAGTTCCCAGCAGAGGCACAAATTCAAGGGTGTGTGGAAACTACTTGTCAAAGCTTTCTCTTCATTTGTATCAACAGTATGCATCTGAGCAATGAAAGGATGAATTCGTTGCTGCTGCTCTTCAAGATAGCCCTCTAATACATCTGCCATTCCCCTAAGCAACCCTCAGCTCATAGGAGCAACTCAACAACCCACACAGAGCAGACAGGGCTCCTTTGCCTTCCAAGTAAAGGTAAAGGTAAAGGTACCCCTGCCCGTACGGGCCAGTCTTGACAGACTCTAGGGTTGTGCGCCCATCTCACTCAAGAGGCCGGGGGCCAGCGCTGTCCGGAGACACTTCCGGGTCACGTGGCCAGCGTGACATCGCTGCTCTGGCGAGCCAGAGCCGCACACGGAAACGCCGTTTACCTTCCCGCCAGTAAGCGGTCCCTATTTATCTACTTGCACTTTGACGTGCTTTCGAACTGCTAGGTTGGCAGGCGCTGGGACCGAACAATGGGAGCGCACCCCGCCGCGGGGATTCGAACCGCCGACCTTTCGATCGGCAAGCCCTAGGCGCTGAGGCTTTAACCCACAGCGCCACCCGCGTCCCTTGCCTTCCAAGTAGTGGAACGCTATTTCTGGAATACCACTGCAGACCAAGAGAAACTAATACATAGGTGAATGCCAAAACAACAAGTTTCGCAGCTGACCTAGCCTCTTCTCTCTTAATCCACTTCAGGTCAGTCACACGCATGAAACCAGCATCTGGAAAATTATTTATTGAAATAAGTGTATTATGGGTAAGTGCCACAATACATTTCTGCTTCCTGGCTCTACATTTTTTATTTGGTAAACTAAAGATACCAGTTGCTTTGGCATCAAGGAACACTGTAGAAAATGAAAGTAATTTTCATACACCACGACTAGTTTTGCAGATGAAATAATGGCGGGATTTTAGTATAAATCACATTTTCTGTGATTTACTTTTCGTTATGTGCATATTCTGCCTATGCTAGATGTTCAAGGCACTTCAGAATAAAGCTATCATTATAAACATTGCAAACGACACAACACAGGCCCAATATTAAAATGCACACAGCAGATACACCCACTCTATATCTGTCCTTCACAAATTTATTCGCAAGGTCTGAACGTTCGGTTGAATATTCTTAGATTCTTAGAATATTCTTTGCATGTTCAGCTGTACACATGTAGAAGCCCCCTTCAGATCTTCCTGCTCAACACAGGAAGGCTGGGAATGGAATGGGCATACCTGGTATGCCTGCCTCTTTTTCATCCCCAGTTTGATATTTACACATTATTTCTGAATGCCTGAAGAGGACTAGAATGCTCTCCCCTGGCCCCTGCCATATATCACTTGGTCTGGATCAAGCTCAAGAGTGAAGGACTGCTCTGTGAGAAGGTAAAGATCTTCCAGGTTCCTGCTGTTGGAAAGAATCACATCTAAAAAGAGGAATATGCTACCTTAGATCCTGAATGTAACAAACCTTCAATCAAGGATTTCTCCCTATCTACAGTGTATTAATAATCTCTTCATTTTATGTCTTGTAACAATCTAATATTTTTCACAGGAGTCCTGAAGCCAAATAATTATTTGAGAAAGTCAGACCACATTTCATTATTAAACAGTGAGATTGGAGTCCTTGGGATTTGATAAAAGGGAAATGGGGGAGAGCTCAGGCCGCCAAAGCCCAAGCAACCCAAACAAAAATAAACAGCACCTAAAATTTATTGCTTCTTACATGTTCAGTTGAAGCCATTTTCAGGGCAAGGGGAAGATGGAGAGGATATCTGTCATATAATCCAAAGGTTTAATATTATGGAAAATGCTTTCCTTCCTCATCTATCTGAGATAGAGTGGCCAATTTTAAATGTATATATAATAAGGGAGTGAACAGAGGCAGAAGTGGAGGAAAGTACAGAATGCATACGAAAAGGACTCAGAAAAAATTCTAGATCCATTTTTAGGAGGAGTGAGAAAGGGGCACCCTGACCCTGTTGATTCTCTTTGATGTCTCAGCAGCTTTCAACAACATCAACCTTAGTGGTCTTCTGGGGTCACCGTCTCAGCTGGGTATCTGGAGACACTGTAATGTGGTGGTCCTCCCTCTACTTCAGTGGTCAACTCCAGAAAGTAATTATTGAGGAGCACTGCTTAGCTGGATGGGTTCTCCAGCATGGAGAGCCGCAAGAGTCGGATCTGCCCCCCACATTGCTTAACCTACATATGAAAATGTTGGGGGGGGGGTCATATGGAGTTTTGGAATGCATTGTCATCAGTATGCTGATGACAGGCGGCTCTATTTCTCCTTTTCATTTTCTGCAGGTGAGGCAGTAGATGTGCTGGATTGTGATCATGGACAGCCTGAGAGTCAAAACAAAAACACAAAAAACCCCACCTGAGACTTAATCCAGACAAAATTGAGATGCTGCTAGTGGGTGGTTGCTCTGTTGAGCTGAGTGGTGTGTAGCCTGGTCTAGATGGGGTCACACTCCCTCTGAAGAAGCAAGTTCATAGCTTGGGGTTTTTCCTGGCTCCTTTACTGTCACTTAATACGCAGGTGGAATCGAGGGCAGAGAGTGCCTTGCAGCAGTTTAGCCTGCTGGTCAGTGGCAGAATTATTGGCATTGGTATTAGGGCACAGCTGAGCCCCCCCCCCCCCCCGTTATTAGCATGTATATTATTAACTGAAAGGATAGCTTTGAAACATGAACATGAACAATTGCCGCTGTTGAATTCTAGTATTTTAGTTTGTTGTGCTGTTTCCACTAGAAGTGACAGAGTCTCCGCCTCCCCATCTGTCCCAAGGATCCAATCAGGAGGGCCCTAGCAGGACGACCGAGAGGCTACCCACCCTGTCTTTAAAGGTAAAGGTAAAGGGACCCCTGACCATTAGGTCCAGTCACGGACGACTCTAGGGTTGCGGTGCTCATCTTGCTTTATTGGCCGAGGGAGCCGGTGTTCAGCCGCTTCTGGCAAACCAGAGCAGCGCACGGAAGCACCTTTTACCTTCCTGCTGGAGCGTTACCTATTTATCTACTTGCACTTTGATGTGCTTTCGAATTGCTAGGTTGGCAGGAGCAGGGACCGAGCAACAGGAGCTCACCCTGTCACGGGGATTCGAACCGCCGACCTTCTGATTGGCAAGTCCTAGGCCCTGTGGTTTAACCCACAGCGCCACCCTGTTTTTATCCAGTTGCAAATAACTTCAAGGCAGGTCTAATGCTTAATTGGGGTCAAAAACCCTAATTAAACATATAGCTTTCCCCCTCCCCTCACTGACAGCAGCGGATCGAATTCTGCAGGGGCTTCTCTGCACCACACAGGCTCAATGCCTCTGCTCAACAGGTGTTCATTGGCGTGGCTGCTGCTTTGTAAGAGATCCAGTATGGTGTAGCAGTTAGAGTGTTTGACTAAGATGTGAGAGACCAAGGTTCAAATCCTCACACAGACACAAAGCTTGCTGGGTGACTTTGGGCCAGTCACTCACTCTCAGACTAATCTACATCACAGGGTTGTTTTGAGGATAGGAATGGCTAGAGAGGAAGGTATGCCACCCTGGAACCTCCAATCTTTCTGCAGTGGACCCCGGGTCTCCTGCTCCTTCTTACCATTCTCATAAACCTAAGAGAGTTTTATTTCTTACTTTTCTTATAGGGGAACTGGGTGCACTCAGGGATGCCAGCTTGATTAAAACACTGGGGGGGGGGGGGGTTAAGCGCTGTGCTGCGCAATCAATCACATGACACAGTGCACACACACCATTTGAAGGGCAATGCACTTTAACTTTGGGGGGGCAGCCCCCTCAAATATTTCATGGGGAAGGCAAAGGGACCTTGGCCCCTAGGAGTTGGTTCCTATGAGTGCAATGCAGTGCAGTGCTGGTGAAATCGCAGCCAACAATCACCTTAATTTCTTAATTTCAGGGGGGGGGTGCACACACACATGGATAAGGAAATTTTATGCAACTTTTTTGTCATGGCCCTGCATTCTGAACCCTTTAATGACCCAGCAATGTCCCTTATTTAAGCCATTTTGTTTAGTGCTCTCACATCTTAGTAGGATTTTAAAAATTAGTTCACAGAAACAAACACACTCACTCTCACAGAACCAAAGCGAGAATGCAAAATACTGCCTAGGGTGCAAGCTAGACTGAAAAGTCACTTCTAACAGACCCCTTTCATTCTCATTTGAGCTATGCATTGCTGCCATCAAAGTGGGGGGTTGGGGGTTTGCATTATGTAGGATAGCTCTAAATCTAGATGTTGTTTTTCAAACCATGCCATAAAAATAATCAGCGCAGCTACTCATACCAATCATTTCAAAAAATAAAATAAAATAAATAATATAGGAAGCTATTCTCGTGCTTTCCATTTCCGTTCACTATACTAATAGGACAGCAGTAAAGTTTATGTGGCCCATAAGTTGCTAGAAAATACATTTTGCTCCAGATAGCTACCATAAAAGTAATTACTGTTATAAACATACAGTACAGTACAGTAGTCTCGCATTTGGCAAGCATCCGGATTTTATGTGAAAATTATCAGAATGCCAGATGCAGGTTGATGGTGAGGGGGAAGTCTTCTGACTGTAAGAGAGGGGGGAAATCAAAATCTTCATCTGAAGACTTTTGGTAATTATTCCTCCCATAATATTGCTTGCTTTTCCAAGTGGCTTTAGAAACAATTAGGCATCTCAAACTATCTTCACCAACAGATAGGGACTGGTGAATCTGACATTTTTGGTTTCTCTCTGTTTCTCTTATTTTCTATCTTAAGTTTCTTCCCAATTCAACATCAGTTTACACTTTTTATATTAAAAGAAAAGTTTCTAATGGACACGTTTTTCTATGCAATTTTGCCTGATTACACTTTTTGTTTTCAAAACCACAGTCCCTAAAATATTGCATTTTTGCATATATTTTTGGCCAATATCTGCATTGTGTGCACATTTTACGCTAACATGTGCATTTTTATACACGCTGCTGATGGGTGGGGAGACTGCATTGCAAAATTCGGGGAAACACAAATTTCATAGAGGCCTGTGCTTTGGTTCACATGTTTCAGAAAGTGCGAGTTAGGTAGATTTGCCTTTAAATGAGAATTGAATCATATTCCTACCTCATCCCTACCAGCTGGGAGGGGCAGGAAGGAGAGAAGAAAGGATTGGTTGGGGTGGGTAATTGTAGCATTTATCTTTATCTTAGCAATGCTCAGAATACACAACTTTTTGCAGGTGTGGTTCTGAAAGGTAATAAGTCATTCTCGACTAGACTTCCAAAAATGTCATTCTTGACTAGACTTCCAAAAATGTGAGGTGAAAGTCTGCTTGGTTGATCTTGCAAGAATGAAGCAAGTTTACAAGCATACAAAAGGGGAAATATAAACCTCTCCAGTGCTCTGACTGAATGAGAAATCTGGAGAGAATAACAATGATACATTTTGGAATGTCAAGTAGAGCATAGGGACACTTTAAGCAGCAGTTTATGTATAATCTAAAACATTCTGCTTTAGTAGCCAAATGCACACTAGCATGAACAAATTCAAGTTTATTCTTGCAAGAGGAGGAGGAGGAAGAAGAAGAAGAGGGGGAGACGAAAGGAGAATAGTCTACAAAGAAACTTGACGGGTTTCAGTCATTGGATGTTTGCCTGGTTTTCACTCTTGGAACCCATCAGAGCACTTGAGACAGCTGTTAGGAAATGGGACATATTATTCTAAAATGCTTGATTTGGAGCTGCCTTGAAGGCAGTCCAGAAATGTCTGCTAGTGCAGAATGCTGAAGCCCAGCTGCTAACAGATACAAATTGAAATATTCACATTCTACCTACTCTTTGTGACACTTGCTGCTACCAGTCTGCTCCCGAGCTTAACCCAATGTACTGGTTTTGATCTCACACAGTACAATTCTGTATGTGCCTACTTATACGTAAGTCCTGCAGAGTTCAATGGGGCCTACTCCCAGGTAAGAGGGTATAGGGTTGCATCATGAAGTAGTGGTGCATATCCTGATTAACACTAGGTCCAACCATCCTGAACACTGGCCATTCTGGCTGGAAACTAGGGGAATTGCAGTCCAACAACAACTGGAGAACTAAGGTTGGGGAAGGTTAATGTCTCCTCCCATATGACCTCCACATTTCTGAGACCCTACAACAGATGAGCTAAAAACACCTCTTTATGTGGGGGCTAATTTATGTGGGCCATTCCTCTTGGACTGCCCTCCTGTAGGATTCCTCTCTGAGGGTTTTCCTCTCTGTCATCCTTTCAGAAGTGGGTTATAATCCATACTTCCTGTTGCTCTTTTTTGCACACTGAGTCTGCTAACATGCCTTTCCTACTTTGATGGGCGGTTATTTCTGTTTTCATTGTTGTTCGGATACCAGTACGAAAAGCATACAAAAGATAAAACAAGCACTCAAGGTTGTTTGGCTGCAGCTCAGCCCTACATTCTTTGCAAAAACCTTTTATGTAGCAAAGTGAAGGTTCCAGAAGGAGCCCGTAGGGTTTCATGTATTTTATTCCAGCTTCCTCTGCTTCATAATTGGGGTGGCAGTCATCAAACTCCCATGAGTCATGGCCTCTGATGGATGCCGTTTATTTATTTATTACCCACAAGACTCATTGTCATCAAGAGTATTTTAAACTACTACAACCAATGCATCCTGCTTGGCTTAGAGTTGCCCCTGAAGAAAGTCCAGAAATATTATACTACTGCGGGTTCTGGAGCTCTGTAAGTAAAAAAATCAATGGCACCTACCAACAAATAGGAATGTGATTGCAGTTTCTGGTCAGTGCATCACACAATCCAGCCTTGTTCATGCCCCACCTCCAGGATACGTCCTAATTTTGTATACTGTGAACAGGGTGAGGGAGCATTCTGATTCTGCATTACACACTGCAGACGGGCTGGTTTCATAAGGTGCTTTTGATACAACATATTTTTGGGTTGTAGTGTTTTTCTCCCTCATTAGGACATATGGGTACACAGGAACCTGACAATTCCCAGAGGACAGTCTTCTTTAGACTGTGCCATATGTTGAGCTGAGGCAGCAATTTTTTACCTAGCACACCAGTTAAAATGAATTGCCCTCATTGTTAATATCAAGGCTGCTTGGTTTCTCTTTGTGCATAGTTTCATTTTTTATAAAATCATTTTTTCCTGAAAATTTTTGTGATGGGAAACAGAACAAACCATAGGACACAAACCAGTGTTACAAAACAATGGTACAGGAATGATATGGAATAGACAGTAAAACACAAAGGTGGGTAATAGGCGAGTGAAGTTACTGAAGGAAATCTAGTGCTAGTTTTCTGGAAAAAGAGGTGCCAGAACTGACAATGAAAGCCTCCCTCTTTCTCATATAATGGCAATGGGCACCCACCTGAGAGGTGCCAGAACTGAGTTCCGGTGAGTTGCCCCTGAAAAAAAGGCCTGAGGAAATCCACAGGAGTATAAAGCTAACGGCCAAAAATGCTTTGGAATTATGTCAGACCACAGTGGTCATTGAGATTCTCAAAGAAGAACCCCATCCTGCTGTCAAGTTACATATACAACAAAAGGGAATCAGGGAAACATTTAACTCCTCTAGCCAGTCTAATAGCCTCAATCACTTTCTCCACCATAAGCAAAGTTCAAACTCTATTCCACCAGGCCTGGAACGTAAAGTCTATGTGAAGTCTCCCATGTTCCACAATCTCTATATGAGCAGCCATAAGCAAAAAGGGGGGGGGCAGGTCCTTGTACACAACATTTTGGACTGTATTAGGAAACATTGACAATAAAGCTAACTTAAGGCTTTTGGACTACTTTGTTGCACAATGGCAGAGATTTCCTGGAACAATCTCACCCAGAACACTTGTACAACTGGACACTCCCACCACATGTGGAAGGATTCCCCCCCCCCCATTCCCCACTGCTTCTGCAGTAGACACAGACATGGAGCTAAGTATTTTATACAATATGGAAACCACCCCATTCAGATTACTAGAAGACTTCACACACATAAAAGGTAAGAGATCTCAATTCCCTCACCTTTCAAAGGTAAGCTTTACAGAATGAATGGATTTGATACAATGGAAACCAAGTGGTTCAATCATAACTCGCTTTCTGGCTGGGTACGTCCAGTTCCTATGCCCAGCCTTTGTCAAACAGAGCACAAACATGATAAACACTCTTAGCAGCCCAATGAGCATTTGCCTGGATATTGAATTATTCA
This sequence comes from Podarcis tiliguerta, assembly GCF_965153285.1. NCBI lineage: Eukaryota > Metazoa > Chordata > Lepidosauria > Squamata > Lacertidae > Podarcis > Podarcis tiliguerta. The sequence goes on along the minus strand of NC_139545.1, from coordinate 38,329,781 downwards.
TAAAAGAGAGGTTGGCATAAGAAAGCTGTTAGTGGGGATTCAGATAGAGCTAAGAAATGTGGCCATGTTTTCCACACATTCATCTTGGTCAACAACAAAGAATTAGTAATATGACCCAATTTTTTTCATTTTTCAACTTCAAAAAAGGAAGCGCTCTGTTATACTGGGGATTGTCAACTTCATTGTCATTATGCACTACAGGAATTAATTGCTTGATTTGAAAGGACGCATAACAGCATGGTAAATTTGGGACCCAGCAGGTTACCCAGATCTGCAATTTAAGCTGATATATATTATTGATACCCTTAACATTAAAGGAGAAAGAGAGAGCAAACCTTTAACATTTAAAAAGATTTGTTGATAATTATTTTAACTGTCTGACTGCAGCCATCCAACAAAATTTTACTAAAATCCTTCTCTGGTCAGCTAGCTACAAAATATTTTAAACTGCCTTATGTTTTAAGTCATAAAATATCAAAGCATGTCCCTCGTGTCCGTTTTTCTGACATAAACCATAAGCATAACTTTGCAAATGCGTCCCAGGAGTAAAATGTCTCATGTTTAAAGCAGAAATCATGTTTACGTCTAGAATATACAAGCTTTAACCTGTCCATGGCTTTATAAGAAAAATAAATTACGACACCCTGTACCATAAAGTTTCAGTAACAAAATTTAGGACGAGAATATATTAATAAAATCGAACACAGTAGCAATAAAAGTGGATTGGGTTTGAATACTGTTGCATGATGGGTTTTGCTCGTTGCAAGATTATCTTTACATAATGCCCTAGAAGCAAAAGCACTACTTGGTAAACCAAAATACTCTTTTATACAAACATTGGGGCATGATCCAGAATTCCAGCCAAACTTATAGCACTATCCTGTGTGTGTCTCAAATCCTATTTCAAGCCCCAGTTGCAATGGAGGGTAACAACTATTTCCTGGTCACAAATCCTTTCTGGGGAAGGAGATTGAAGGAACATAAGAATAGACTGCTGGATCAGGCCAATGGCCCATCTAGTCCAACATCCTGTTCTCACAGCGGCCAACCAGATGCCCGTGAGAAACTTGCAAGCAGGGCCTCAGCACGCTCCCCTTTTACAATTTCCAGCAACGAGTATTCAGAAACTTTATTGCTTCCAACTGTGGAGACAGAGCACAGCCATGATGGCTAGTAGCCACTGAGAGCCCTCTCCTGGACTTTTTCTAGTCCTCCATTAAGGCATCTAGGTTGGTAGCCATCACTGCCTCCAGTGGGCGTAAGTTCCATAGTTTAACTATGGGCTGCATGAAGAAGCATTTTCTTTTATCTGTCCTGAATTGTCCAACATTCAGTTTCACTAATGCCTGGGCCCCGTCAATATTCCACGGCAACATGCGCATGCAGTGTGCACACACCGTGCGCCGTACTTGTGTCTTGTGGCATGCACGCGCCGCGTGGGCATGTCGTTTGTGTGACATGTGCACATTGCGTGGCGCCAGGCCCCTCAATCGTGGAGGCAAGCCTGGACACCTGTGTGGGTGTGTACCACAATGCAGCATCCTACTTCCTTTCTGCCCGTTGGGACCACCACTTCACTTCCGCCTCTTCGTTCACCTCCACCTTAAACTTAGCTTCTGCTTCACCAGTGAGCTATTGGTGGGGCTGGGCACGACCCAGTGAGCTCACTGTTTTGTGAAAGTCTGGTGTAATGGGAAACTTGCATCCCCAAAATAAAAAATGGCACAGGTAAACAAAAACCCGTGCACGTGCTCCCAGTGGGGCACGGAAACACTAACTGAGGTAAGTGAGCTAAGAACATGGATGTGTACTACCTGCAAAGTATACAGCCACCCATGTATGTGGATAGCAGCAACATAGCTGCTGCTTCAACTATTGGTGTAGCATGCAGGTATGGAAAGTGAAAAGTGATGCGTACCGAAGTGTTGGGCGGGGGGGAAGCTCTGTGCATTTCAAACACTTATCATGTATCTAATCTTGGATTTATTTATTTTTGAAGTAGCTTTCTAAGTTCCTATCTCTCTTTGCTCCCCTCCCCTAACTGCCCATTCCTTCCTCCAGTGTCCTGCTCCTGGGAAATCTGGATCCAATCCATGATGCCGGCTTCCAAAACTCCACCTGTGTTTATTAAGGCCTCCAACAGAAACACATCTTATTTGACACAATTTACAACATGCCTTTTTGTAAAAAGATCACATGAGTCACGTTCGTTACTAAAATGAATACATACATAGGACCAAATTATATGATAAGTTAAATGTGTGAAAGCATCAAACCTATCTGGTGGTGTTTAATAGAAGCTACCAGGCATGCATATGTCACAACTGGAACTGTGTTATAGAAGGAAGAGAGAGTTTAGTCCCTCCTATTCATACTGTTGTAGACATAAAAAACTGCTCTCTAAAAGCTGTTACAGTGGTACCTCGGGTTACATACGCTTCAGGTTACATACGCTTCAGGTTACAGACTCCGCTAACCCAGAAATAGTACCTCGGGTTAAGAACTTTGCTTCAGGATGAGAACAGAAATTGTGCTCTGGCGGCGCGTCAGCAGCGGGAGGCCCCATTTGCTAAAGTGGTGCTTCAGGTTAAGAACAGTTTCAGGTTAAGAATGGACCTCCGGAACGAATTAAGTACTTAACCCGAGGTACCGCTGTATTTGATTCTGGAGAAAAGGTGCCACTGCAGTCAGTAGCATGTTTAATCACACATTTAATGGAACATATAATTTGGCCCTTATTAAGCTGGGCAATAGTATCTCCTTGCACAGCAAAGCAACTTCTTTTGCTTCGCATACAATTATTTCAAAACATTGGTGGCAATCCTGTAAGCAGCAGTAGACAAACTAGCATCCCTATACGCATGCCTGACTTTTCAGCACTTAATTGCTGCATGCTCAGTTCAGTAAACCAGAGCCAAAACCAAAAGCATGAGGGTGTCTATGTGTGTGTGCGTTCACATGTATTCCAGAGATACACTTGACTTTCAGCACACTTACCAAAACCGTGGGCAGTCTAGGACCTGTTCATACCCTCAGCTTAGTTTCCATCTGATGTATTTAGCAAATATAGAACACGCACATCTGTGCTGGAATGTACAAGTAATTCCATTACAGAGTAACGGAACCTTTGCTATAAAATCTTTAAATCACACCATCTTGAATCTACTTCCTATGCATTATTCCATCTTCCTTCCACTTATCAGGGACACTTCATAGATACAGAGACCAGCGTTCGAAACTCCCATTGTTCTAGGCGTGTTAGAACTGCACACTTCTCCCTGTTCTGAAGCTTTAATCCATGCTCCTTGCCCAACATGTTCTTCTGTGTCACAACTATATTTTGAAATACATGGATATGAGCAATAATCCTTACCAGTTATCAATTAGAAGAGGCAGTTTCTAGGACTTCTCAAACTTCTAGGGTTTGGGTTTTTTTAAATGCTACAGTGTTGTACTGGGATCACAGGAAGTTTTCATGCAGATGTGCCCCAAATTGTGCAAAAGCTTCAGCTCCAGTTGGGGACATCCAGAGAACATTTAAGGGTTGAACAAAACACAGTGTTAAAACTCTCCAGTGTACTCAGAGGTGGAATCAGAAATTCTATGCTCTAGCCAGGGTTGCCTAGAAACAAACAAACACCATGCCAGTTTTACTACTCTTAAGCTTTTAAGAGTTTTCTCCATCTTGAAGCCTCCAGCCCAACAAGAAACAGCTGTCTATGTGCTTCTAATGAATGTGGGGACTCTTAATGGCAACAGGTTCAGCAGGAAAGAGTTGGGTGGATAGAAGACAATTGTTTCAGGTCTGCATTAAGCCTACGATCCGAGGCCATTTTACATTTAGCTCCAAGATACTGTCACTTAGATCCAGATTAGACCGGCATCTCAACCCATTTTGCATGCAAACCACCATCTTTAAAACTCCAGCACAGCCACTGATCACTTATCCTTCTAGGAAGGACACTCTGACATCGCTGTCAGAGACTGGGGACTCAGCTATGCAGAGATTTGCACAGTGTTTGTGTGTAGATTTCACCCGAGTGTCCACTCATAACTATGGACATGCAAAACCTGCTACAGTCACATGCGCCCTTGGTGCTCAGTGCATAGTGGTATGTCACTGACCTCATCAACATGGCTCTCCAACTCCCAAGTCACTGTAACCAAGAACCATATCACAATCCTGTGCATGTTTATTTAGAAATATCTCCCCCCCCCCCAATATATTTCATATAAGGCTCCTGGCACTAAGCACAACAGGCATTTTCTAACTTTCTTCCCCAAAGTAATTTTCTCAAATGCTTTGCCTTATGTGTACACACATGTGCAATGTTATGCAATGCATAACAGGAATCAATTCATGCTCTAAAAAACAAACACAGTACTCTGAATGCCAAAAGCATACACACACACACAAACACACACCATTTGACTTTTAGCCACTGGGTGTGTGCTTTTTCTTCTTTCTTTCTGCAGGAGCTTTAAGAGCAAATTTAAAACACCAGTCTGTACTAGCCATTGCTGTTCATCATAGAATATTATGTAGCACTAAAAACACTTGAGCTGCAACAGGTAGAAGCATGCCTCAGGAGCTTCATAAAAGTCGGGTTCCCTAAAAGCATCACTTAATATTCTGTAAAACTCAGCACTGGGGAAAGGCCTGCAACTTTCTGATCATAAGGCAACATTTAGGGAGCTGCAAGAGGAGGCAATTTTTTAAGGCATTGTTTGAGTAGCTTTTTTTAAAAAAATGGTAGAAAACACAACACAGATAAGAAAGGGAGGGGGGAACCTCAGTAAATTTCAACATTACCTTCTATCCCACAGTCAAATTGCAAGTCCGCCTGGTGGACAGATGGAGAGATGGATGGGTACTGCTACTAATGAGAATTTATTTTTACCTTGCTATTTCTCAAAACAAAGATTTTTAGCCTCTTTCTCATCTTCAAAGGGAAGTGTCCATGTCAGCTGCAAAATATGCACATTTCGCTACAAGCAAGATCAGACATTTTAAACTCCCCCCCCCCAAAAAAAGCAGTGTTTTGCCATTTGCTTCTCTGCCTGTCTTTTATGTGTCCCAGAGAGCCTTTGGTACAAACACACTGTCCATATCACTAGGCAATATAAAGTGTCATCACCTCCCTTCTTCTTAAATAACAAAAATCATGCAACAGGCAAGCCGGGGGGGGGGGGACCACTGTTGAAAAACATCCTGTCCAGAATAGCAACAAAACCTATAAGCTTTTGATGTTCCATGTGTGTGTGCATAAAGCGAACCTCTACAGTTTCAAGTTACAAAGTCTGTGATTTAACTGTGTAATGGAAAGCAAAATTGGCTGCCATTTATGAAAGGAAAGGGTTCCTTTCCACCCCCATCCCCAGGTCACTAAAAGATGAGGGGGAAATCATTTAGAAGACTGATGCTCTTATTTCATAACACCCTGCAAATCCAGCCTTAGGATTCTTAATACAACTGAAGTCTCCACTTCCCACTGGTTATAAATTGCAGGAGGAAAACACTGCCTCTCACACTACAGTTTCTCAAGTATCTCGTTCAGGAGATGTGTAAGAGTATTCATTATTTCACTACTTCGCCTCCACTTCGCCAAGTGTCTTTGCTCATTCCCTGCAGGTCTGCACCTTTCAAAATGCTTCTGTCTGTGGTATTTCTTTTCAGAGCTGGTTTGCTGGATTCGGAAGCTAGAGTTTTGCTCCACTGTGCAGAATGAGACAGTCCAGCACAGAACGCCATGTACTTCTTACCTTCCATCCTTTCCACATTATTTCACAATTTCACATCCCATTTTCAGCATCCGTTCATTCATAACCCTTGAAGTTGTACAATGTGTAAGTTAAGAGTTAATTAAAAAAATAAATAAAGCTGTGAAGAGTGATACATGCATTACTAACCCTTGTGGATCATTAACTTTTTCAGCCTGCAAGTCTTGGTTTAAACCACAGACAAAATACCTTTGCTATTACAAGATCTTATTAAGCACAGTTAGTGCACTGCCAACACAACATCAATCTTTTATCTCCCCGGTTTTCTTTACACTGTAATTGTGGCTGCACTATTAAAGGTAGTTTGCCTCGTTCCAAAAAAAAACTCTAATCTGCCGGGCTCTTCATTTAAGAGAGAAAAACAGAGCTTTACCTTTCAGAATTGGAGCCCTCCGCAAAAGAAGTCTTTCTGTGGTTTGCACCTGCTGCTGTTGCTGCTGCTTAATCAGGTTCCCTTCACTGCCAGCTCTCAAAATCTTTTCACCTAAACAATTTTTTCTCATTTTGCCACTAAAGTCTTCTTTCCTAGATAAAGGCAGTCTAGATGATGCTGCGTTAGTAGACAGCGGTCTGGCTAAGCGAGAAGGTTTGGACATCATGAATATGCAGGGATGTTACCTGATGATACACAGGGCAAGTATGCACAGAGCAAAACAAAAAACCAATCCAAAATCTTTCTTCCTTTTTCAGCAGACTTCACCACTGTGAAGAATCTGTGCCGTGCAGCTGCATTTAAACTGCAGTGCCTGCTGATGGAATATGCTCTAAATAAAAGTCGCTGGGTGGCAGAGAGTAAGATTTACCAGACCTGTGGAATGTAAATGCATGTTGCGATACAAAAACAGACAACTGTTCTTCACTGGTGGAATATCAAACCAATAGCGAGAAACAGATGCTCTGTCAGCAACAGTTACGTGGGGGGAGCATCTTCTGGCATGTAAAGACTTGCCGCTGGGCAGACATACAGTGCAATAAGGCTGCCTCACCTAGCAAGGTAAAATAGTGGAAATCACAATCCAGATGTGCAGTTTACATCTGAGCAAAGGGATCATTGTCACTACATTCAGTTTCCAGATGTCCATTTCAAACAAATGCATTCATACTTTAGCGTTTTTCCTTATCACGCCCCTAAAGTTGGTTGCCCTGTTCCCTGGCATTTTCCTGGAGCCTGTAACATTTGCTCGAGTCTACAGCTAAGCACGGGACACAGGTGGCGCTGTGGGTTAAACCACAGAGCCTAGGACTTGCCAATCAGAAGGCCGGTGGTTCGACTCCCCACGACGGGTGAGCTCCCATTGCTCGGTCCCTGCTCCTGCCAACCTAGCAGTTCGAAAGCATGTCAAAGTGCAAGTAGATAAATAGATACCACTCTGGGGGGAAGGTAAACGGCATTTCTGTGCACTGCTCTGGTTTGCCAGAAGCGGCTTCGTCATGCTGGCCACATGACCCAGAAGCTATACGCTGGCTCCCTCGGCCAATAAAGCAAGATGAGCGCCGCAACCCCAGAGTCGGTCATGACTGGACCTAATGGTCAGGGGTCCCTTTACCTTTACCTTTACAGCTAAGCACAATATTTGCTCTATAGGAATGAAGCCATGAGGTCATTAAAATAAACCAGAAGGCATTGGAATTGATAATAGATTTCATCCTGGCACAGCCCCACCTTTGTAACTTGATCTTGTTCCTATATTTTAATGATAAAAAGAGCTAACATTGGCATATGCAGGAGACAAGCAATCCATTTAGCTCAGTATCTTGAGTGACAATAGCTCACTGGGTTTCATGCAATGAGATCCCTCAACCTTGTTATCTGAGATCCTTTTATATGGAGATTCAAAATATTGTTTGATGTTGTAGCTAACTTGTAAATGGAAGAATTGCCATACTATATCAAAGGAAGAAGAAGGTAGTCTAAGAGCCAGTTTCCAACAATAGCTAGTCAGATGTCTCTGCAAACTCCCAAATAAGCATTCCCTTTTTGTCATCCCCAGGACCTACTGTTCAGAGGTATACTACAAACACTGCAGTTCATGGGGGCAGCTGCCCCCCTAAATCAATAAAAATAGATAAAAATACATAGCTAACTGGGGTTCTGCTCCCCCTAACAAAAATGCTGGCTGCACCCATGCTGGGGTTCCATTCAGTTGTGATGGTGACTGAGAGACAGATGAGAATATCCTCTGTTCATCAGCATGGCAAAGGTGATGGAACAGAAGAATGACAACTCTGGAAAAGTCATAAGAGGAGATTTTGCAATGGCAGTAGTTTTGATCCACATACTATGACAACCAGAGGCAGCCCGTCCCGTCCCTCCCATCTCTCAGAGGAGAATCTCCCCCCCTGACTTAACTGTGGTTCAGGAAGGGTAACCACAGTTACCACAAATAAGGTTCCTGCTTAAACGTAAGAGGAAACCCTGGTTAAGGCTGGCAGGGGAAACGAAAGCCAGGAGAGGGGAACAAGGGTGCAATCCCATGGCTTCAAATATTCTATTGCTTAAATTTGCTGCTTCTTTTTGCTTTCCTTTGATGCTGATCCACCACTATGGGTCACAGGTTCTGATAAATGTTTTAGGCTAGGGCTTCCCAAACAGTTGTCTGGGAGTTTCATTTGGGTGGTCCTCAATGTGTTTGTGAACAATGGCAGGAGCAACAAAATTCAAATTGCAATGCAATAAAAATGCAATTAAAAATCTTACAGCATCTAGCACAGCACATTGCAAGTGTGTCAACAAGCAGAGCACCCATTAACTGGTCTGCAAAGACCCTCAAAATTCTCAAGTGGTACATGCAGGGGAAAAACCTGTGAATCACTGGTTTAGCCTATTGTAAGTTCCACCACTGATGTCAATATGAAAGCAGTGGAATTATTCAGACTCATTGACAGTGGCAAAGTACTAGTCACAGAATCATAGAACTGTAGTTCTAGGGGACACTAAAGGCCGTCTAGTCCAACCCACTGCAATGCAGTCACTCAAGGCATGGTCTTGCTGAAGCTAAGCAAGTATGGGTTTCACCTAGGAGCCATATATCCACACCCTTGATTTCCATGACAGAAAAAAGGCAGGCTATACATATAGGAAAATTAAATTAAAAAATAAATTATCCATAGGCCGTTCAGTCCCATTAATTGCAGGATTCAGGTTTGGAACACCCCCCCCAAAAAAACAGGTACTATGATCCTCCCTAGGTGGCTTCTGGAAAGCCTCCAGCTTTCAGCACAACCTACCTTACAGGGTTGTTGTGAGACTAAAGTGCTACTATGCACTCCTTCAAAAAGGGAGGATACAAGGTATAAGAACTAAAAGGATAAAGTCTTCTTTTGTCACAAGTGCCGTATGTGGAAAAACAGGATTAAACAGAATAAACTTTTATTAGGTCCAACTGTTTACTTTCCAGTAATGTTTATTAAATACTCCCGATGTGTTTTCACAGACTTCTATTCTGTTGTTCCCCTCAAATAAAGGGTATATTAAGTCGGATGCTCAGTTCTGACTGACAGCATAAATGGCAGTATTTTGATTGGGAAAAAATATTTAAGTCAGCCAAGTGCAGAACTCTATTGAGATTAATATTAGTTATCGCATACTTTCTGAAAATTCATGAGTCAATAAACGTGTTTTTCCAGTCTGAGAAAGCGACTCTCCCTGTTGCCACCGTAAACATTTGCATAACTGAGATCTGAAGCATTAGGCTGAAGACTGACCTAATAATTTAAAAAAGAGTTCAAAATACTGTGGATTTGCTATGAGCTCTCATTTTGTACCAATCCCTGTCTTGAGCAGGCCAGCAAATAGAATGCTGCTATGTCGGTTCTCTGCCCCATTTTGCTTGGCTGCTCCTAGGAGACCAACAGATGGGGCAGCAGGCAGATAAGAGTATCACAGAATCACAGAGTTGGAAGATGCCCTGAGGATCATCTAGTCCAGCCCCGCGCAAGGCAGGAAAATACAGAGATCGAACCAGCAGCCTTGGTGTTATGAGAAGCAAAGCATCCTACAACCAGAAGCCCAGGTCAGGGAAATGTTCAGGCACCCAGCTATAGGGCACTTTGCTTCCTAACCAGAAGAAGCAGCTGCAAAAGTAGCAGCAACCAAGCAGGCAAGTATTGAACTACAACTCCTACTACAACTCCTGATCACTGGCCATGCTGGCTATGGGGTCAAAGGAGTTGTGGTCCCAAACATCTGAAGGGCACCAGGAACTGGTCTAGACACAAGATGTTGTGATCATCACTAGCACAGATGGCTTTCAAAAGAATTAAGATACGTTCAAGACGGAGAGCAAATACTAGCCATAATAGCTAAATGGAGTACCCATCGTTAGTATGTTAGCAGATGCTGTGGATAGAGGATGACTTGTTTGTGAGATTCTTAAGCCATCTAGTTGTAAGAACCCAAGTACTAGACTAGAAGGGCGTTTGGTCTGACCGAGCAACACAATTCTTATTCTCTTCTTGATCTGCTGTGTTCTCTCTGACTCGCAGTTTACTGCATAGTCATAATGCCAAGTTGTCTCTAGGGTTAGAGGTGATCTCACTGCAGTGCTAAACCAGAAGGCCCAATATGACCATGTTCCAAACTATTACTTTAATTGCTGTTCCACCAGAAACAAGAAGTCTCTGATGGGCTGAGCAGTATTTCTAAACCCCGCAATAGCCAGGCCTTTTGTGAAATCTTTAAAATATATTTGCCATCTTTTCACCCACAAGGAGAGGTGCCGACTATTCCTGTGCTGCCTGGGGCTAACAAACCAATTGGCCGTGCAGGCTGACACAAAGAGATGTTGCAGCCCAAGACAGCGAGAGGGCACCAGACTGGCAAAGGCAGCTGTGGAAGGAGGTCATCTCACAAACACAACCCCCAGCTTCCTTCTTTCTGAAATACGAACCTAGTATATTCTCTCTCTCTTTCTCTTTCTCTCTCTCTCTCTCTCTCTCACACACTTTGGAACTTAAAATAGTTAAAGCTCTATTTCAAGTTGTCTAACCTGGCAAAATCTGCTGTATGGCTCCATCCTCTCATTAATGGGTCAAAAAGGCCAAGGGCAGCTGACAGGTCAGTTTCTGGACCCTGTAGTTGCTGGGGTTTGTGTTGTTATTTTTCATTCACTGCTTCCCAAGCCTTGTCTCATTTTGTGATTAATTTCCCTTAGGAGATTAATGTTCCTCCCTGGCCCTGCCATACATGTTCTGCTCCTGACTTCTTTGCCACTACAGGTCTCTCCCCATCACCCCCTGAAGCATCCGTCCCCCTTTCATCCGCTTTTGAGATTTCTAAAGCCATGATATTCTTTCCACAACTACACACACACACACGTCTGTCTGTCTGTCTGTCTGTCTGTGTGTCCCCAGACTCCACTAAACCTCTGAGTTCTAACCGTGCTTGTTATGAAGTAAACATCATATTGATGTAGCATCCCATGAAGCAGCAAAATACTTCGGTTTGTCAGCTCCCTAAGAAGTATTATGGGAAGCCTCAGCTGCTTTAGGTCAGTGAACAAGTTCTGGCAGTGCTTTATTCTGAAGAACAAAATTGGAATTGTGGATGACGGCAGGGGAACCTCAGACATGCAACCATTTCTATCCAATGCATGAAAACAAGCAATATTTTTCTTTTAAAAAATACATTGTACCTTTTCATAAACCACAACCTTTTCCTTCCAAAGTTCTTTTTCTAGGAAAGGGAATAAGGGAATAGGCTACTCCTGAAACATGACAGTATGGATTTTCTACAAATAGGGTAATGGAAGTCATTAGATAATTTTATTTCTTTATTGCATTTTATCACAGTATAGGATGGTATGAATGTTCTTTCTTTCCACCCATTCCAGCCTCATAAGATTCCAGGAACAGCCATGGCTCGCTGGTAAAGAGTCCTATGTGGACTTTGTTACGTTGTGCCTGACAACACCCAGTCTGGAAAGATCTGAGGTGCTGTCTGATGGGACGTTACTGGTCCCCGGGGTCAGTACAGTGGTACCTTGGATGTCGAACTTAATCCATCGTTGGACTCCCAGAACCATTCAAAAACTAAGGCGCGGTTTCTGATCGGCTGCAGGAGCTTCCTGCACTCAGTCAGAAGCTGCGGAAGCCACGTCAGACGTTCAGCTTCCAAAAAACGTTCGCAAACTGGAACACTTACTTCCGGGTTCGCGGCATCCGGGAGCCGATTTGTTTGACAGCTAAGCCATTTGGGAACAAAGGTACCACTGTACCAGGCTTCAAAGTGTTTTGAGGGAGAGGGCAAGTCCTCCAAGCCATGTCAAAAGTAAGCATTAAGAAATCACAGATGAAGACACATTGTTCCTACTGAAAATCACTGGATGCTGCAAAGGCTTATCATCTCTCATGACCCCCCCCCCCCCAAATGAAAAAAGATGTCATCTTTTCACAGAACTGAATAGTCAACCAGATGGCATATCATTTTACTATACATATATTCAGAAGAGAAGAAATGAATTTCAGATGCAAATCACAAGTGTGTGTGTGTGTGTAATGCACGGGGCGGGGGTAATTCTTCCAGGAAGGTACATTTTCTGCCAGCTGAAGCATGTAAAACTATGGACAAACTAATTTTGCAGCTGCTGAAGCTTTCGTTTGACTACACGTATGGCGTTGAATGGGCTGCCTATTATACATAATAATATACAAGATATTATCATACTCCCACGCATTACAGCCTGGAGGGAAAATAAACTTCCCAACCACAAGACACCCTACAGTACAGCCATTATACCATCTTGCCACAATGATGACATTCCTATTTTTAGCAGATGAACTCTCAAAATACAATATATTATTTTTTTTGTTTCACAATACGTATTGTTAGGAACCCTCTAAGCTGTTTATGCAGCCTGATTCTATTCCAAGTTTACTCCCTTTGTATTCAATAAGGCTTATTCCATGTAACCCAGCACAGGTTTACAGCTATAAGTCAATATCCAAACAGCAGGATCCAAGCAGGCTTTAGGTCAGTTTTCCACAAATAGAACAACCGCCATGCTCCGTACCAAACTACTTCCGAAACTGAGAAGAGAGTTCAAAAATGTATTTGGAATGTGGCCAAAAGGCAACTAGCTTTTCAAAGTGGTGGGGAGCCAATGCCCATTGGGCTACTTGGCCTTTGCCAGAGTAGCTCATTGCAGCTAGGTCCTGTTAAACCTATCATGCTTTGAAAATATAATTAAGTCAGCAAAATCACTTACTTTTTGATTTTTTTGTTTATTTAATCAGGAGCATATAATTCAGTAACACAAAGAAAAAACAATAGCATTGGATGAAGAAAGAAAAAAATCAAGAAAAAAATTATACAAACTTGGGTCATTTCATTCAAAATTACTGGGGAGGGGGGATAATTACTATTATTGATGTTGGAAATGGGGGGGGGGGGAATTACGCGAGTGGGATGTGTGTATGTTTTCCCCCCTTCTGCATTCTTGTGATCAATGTAGGATCAGAATTTGTACATTCCTTTCTGCAGCCCAGGATTTATTTTGGCAAAGTTAACTTAAGAACTCATGGTTGTTCTACATTTTGTGTGCAGTTCACTCCCTGCCTAGTCTGCCACTAGGTGTCAGCGTACTTTGAATTGAAGGGTTGGAAAGGGAGGAGAAGGAAGTGAAAAACTCCCAGTTAAAGCTAACAGACAAATATATATAAACTATTTTTTTTTCTGAAGTCTACCTCAGGTCCTGTCTGGGAGGGGGTGTTAATAGCTCTCTGCTTGTCCCCCAGTTAGGAGAATGAATAGAATTTCCATTGCTTCAGCTGTGCGGTTTACTCAAGAGAGTAAAACTTCCTGGGTTAAGCCATGGTAGGGCTTTTCCTCCTTTTCCCCCATGTACCCTGGTTGGAATATGGCAGCTTTACAGCCAGATGCTTTGTAGCCTTCCAGGTGCCTCCATTTCTAGAAAGTGAGGCTATTCTAGTGAACACTTGATTGGGAATAGAAAACAGAAGGCAATCTCAATTGAAATTAATGGGAACCTGTGCTTAACATAACAGCCGTGGAGGGGTTGTGAGTATACTATACTGTGAGTGCAGTCCCCTTGGGGGTTGTAATATCTCTCCTCACCCCAGTCCCCAGGTATGAGCACGTAGAGGCTTTCCACTGCTGCAGATGCATGCCCAGGTTCCTTGCAGTCTACTTGGGGAGTAAGACTTCTTGGGTTCAGCCATGATAGGGATTTTCTTCCTTCCTTTACTCCCAGGTCAAAATTTCTGCATAGGGGTTGTACCGCTACCACTTTCGGTCAATTGTCTGAGCAGACTCACTAATATTCAGTTATGGAACTTTATACAAAGGTAGATGTGCCCTGGTAGGAGTGTGGCAACTTCATAGTCCAATCTTCCCCAGGTTCCTGGATAAGACCTTATTTGCAGGTATATGTGTGTTTAGGAATGCCGTGAGTTTTGCTTTAGAGCATGGGTAGGCAAACTAAGGCCCGGGGGTTGGATCTGGCCCAGTCACCTTCTAAATCCGGCCCGTGGATGGTCTGGGAATCAGCATGTTTTTACATGAGTAGAATGTGTGCTTTTATTTATAATGCATCTCTGGGTTATTTGTGGGGCATAGGAATTCGTTCATTTCCCCCAAAAAATACAGTCTGGCGCCTCACAAGGTCTGAGGGACAGTGGACTGGCCCCCGGCTGGAAAAGTTTGCTGACCCCTGCTTTAGAGTGACTACTATAGGATTATTACAGCTTCTTCAGTCAAATCTCTAAGAACACATTTTTTAAAAAAGAAAAAGAAAAATCAGTAATCCCTGCAAGTAATCTTCCAGTCATGACTTGCTGAGAAATCCTACACTAACTGTGCAATTCTGCGCATGTATATTTAGAAGTAAAGCCCACTACGTCCAAAAGGATTGTTAGGTAACATTCCAAACCTATACACACTTACACACAGAAGTATCTCCCTCCCATTGTACTCCACGGAATTAACATATGAGTAAACTTATAAAGCGAGATGAGCGCCACAACCTCAGAGTCGTTCGCGACTGGACTTAACTGTCAGGGGTCCTTTACCTTTAAACCTATTTTAAAACTGTATCAAAAGTTTGTAAAGGAAAATAGGACACATGGGGAAAATGAAGAAGAGGCTTAAAGAGTCTTCTCTATGATGTTAGAGAGACTTCTCTATGATCTTGGTCTATGTCATCAACAATGAGAAACATATGCACCACCTAGTGGCCAAATTGAGAAACACGGCAGAAAATTTTTAATGAATCAAAAAAAATTCTGTCTTCAAAGGTTCTGTCCTCAAAATAAACTAAGCCCTCAGAAACCATGCAAATGTGCTTAATTTATTTTGCACACTTCATCCTGAACCCAGCATTTGTGCTGTTGCATTTATAAATACATACATACATACATACATACATACATACCATAAGAAGCAGTGGCCAGAAGTGTAAAATTCTATCTCAAATGCTATACAATGGCTGGCATGATGTAACTTAAGTCCAGGTGCCATGAAGTCTTGGGAGGAAAAACATGGTGGTAGGAACACAGACATTAAAGAACTAGCAGACCCTCCAAACACTGCCATCTAGTGTTGGAGAAAGATAACATTTACAACATCTCCTTCTCAATTTGGACCTGCTATAGGAAAAAGAAAAAGGGATATTTCCTGATAGCTTCACCCACAAAAACTGTGAGTGGGGAGCAGAAGCCATGGGCACGATTCCTTCATGTATCAAATATTATATGATGGCCCAAGAGACCTGAAAGGTTTGCATGAAAATAATGTAAAAGCACAAACTGCAGTAGACGTTTGCAAGTCACAGCAAGCCACAGTATGGTTTACCACGAATGTGCAGTGTACTGATGTAAGCTACTCAATTATGTCTCCTTTACTTGGAAGGACTGCCTTTACATTGCATACAAACCAACACTCATGGTTTATTTCTTTCCAAACAAACCATGAAGTTTGTTCTTGGCTTACCCAAGGTTTATTCTTGACTCACCCACGGTTTGTTTGGGAGAAACAAACTATGGACATTGGTTTGCACTTAACACTAAGCCAACCACTCTATGATTTATTTCCTGGCCCAGCAAAGGAGGAGCACACTGCTGTTCACATAGTTTGATTCAGGCTATGGCTTACTGTGGCATGAAAACAAGGCCCTAGTGCCAATTGGATGCATGTATCGCAGAAAACCAGGAATGGATCACTGACCCACTAATACCTGCTAGATTCATTCTTAAAATGTGGTTTGAAGAGTGAACACTGAAGTCCCTTGTGTAGATGTACTCCAGCTACAAACTCAGCAGGAAGTAGAAAGCAAGCCCCCATTCCAACACAAGGGTAATACTGACCCTTAGTTCAGACTATCATATCCTGGCAAGACATAAACAAGTCTTTGGCCAGTGCAAGCAGCTCGTTTGCTCTTCTCCTTGCAGCGTGGCAAGCAATATACTACCCCTGGGATTAAAGGCAGCATGCCTCTGAATTCCAGTTGCTGTGGATCATGAGCAGAAGATTTGCCCATGTCCGTTTCCTAGAGGCACCAGATGAGTCACTGTAAGAAAGAGGATACAGTGGTACCTTGGTTTAAGAACAGCCCTGTTTACGAACTATTTGCTTTACGAACTTCGCAAAACCAGAAGTAGTGTCCCGGTTTGCAAACTTTACCTCAGTCTAAGAACGGAAGTTGAATGGTGGAAGGGCACCGGCAGCGGGAGGCCTCATTAGGGGAAAGTGCACCTCAGTTTAAGAACAGTTTCGGTTTAAGAATGGACTTTCGGGATGGATTAAGTTCGTAAACCAAGGTACTACTTACTAAACTAAGTAGGCCTTTGGCCTGATCCAGCAGGGCTCTTCTTACTTTCTTAAGACTGCTGCTGTAGCTGATGAAGAGACAGAAAGATTCCCCAAGATAACAATCAGCAGGAAGGTTTCCCTCCTTCTCCAATAACCAGGATTAAGTGAATTTGCCTGGTAAGCAGCCTGTCTAAAAAGTTAATGGTCTGCCAAAATCTTATTAATCAAATGTAGCAGTGCCTGAACAGTTAGGGCTGCTCCAGTTAATGGGATGTAAAACGCCTTCTTTCTTTCTTTTTTAAAAAATTAAATTAAATGCATTATCTTTGCAAAGCTTGGCTACTTCGCAGAATCTTGATTTCAAATACAGCAGGCAGAATGACGGTGTCAAGGAAAGTGTGTTTAAATTTATATGCTTACTTTTTCTTCTAACTGCTATAATCTTTAACAATCCTGTGAGGTAGGCAAGTGTGAGAGCTTAGTAAGCATTCGAACCCTAGTCGCCCCTCCCTCAGCCCAACCACCCTGGTCACTACAGTACATGGATCCTCCAGATTTGCCACATGAATATTAAAAGATAACATTTTAAAAAGGGAGAGAGTACAAATTTGTCAAAAGGGATTCATTAACAAAGCATGTTTCATTTTACAGTTTTAGAAGGGTCAAAGTGTCACACACACACACACACACACACACACACACACTGCAACTCAGAAATACCGTATTTTTCGCTCTCTAAGACGCACCAGACCACAAGACGCACCTAGTTTTTGGAGGAGGAAAACAAGAAAAAATATATTCTGAATCTCAGAAGCCAGAACAGCAAGAGGGATCGCTGCGCAGTGAAAGCAGCAATCCCTCTTGCTGTTCTGGCTTCTGTGATAGCTGCGCAGCCTGCATTCGCTCCATAAGACGCACACACATTTCCCCTTACTTTTTAGGAGGGAAAAGGTGAGTCTTATAGAGCAAAAAATACAGTAAATACCATTGAGTTCAATATGGCTTAGCAACTTCAACGACTTTTCAATTCAGCCTGTTTCACAAATTAATCCTAGGGATAAAATTGCAACTGTTAACAACACCCACATACTCAAGGAAGCTGAAGGGGAAGGAAAGCATATTTTAAAAACTGGAACAATAAAAATAACCCATGGTGACCCATAGTAACTTTGAAACCACAGCGAAAAGCACAGCAGAGAGGCAGCAGAAGATAACACAATTTTTTTTCAGTGTACCACACTCCTGAATGCCCCCTGGAACAAGGAAGTTTTCACATGGTTCCAAAAAGCAAGGAACCCAGGAATCTTCATAAGGAATGAAGTTACAGGACCTGGGTACAATGCCCCAAAAGGCCCTGTCGTATCACATATCTGCTCCTAAGCACACACTAAGGATGTGCAGAGCAAGGTCTCATGCAAAGACCTAAGAAGGAAGAGTCCCTGGACATTTCCCAGTCTCAGGTAAAAAGGGGGGGGGTTCAGTTCACTTCGCATTCAAAAGGCAAACTTTCCAAATTCACCCTTTTAGAAACAATACACAAAATTAAACATAGCCATTGCAAAATTCAGAGCACCGCAAATTTCAGTCAAGAATTATGTACAAAAATGCCCATACTTGAATAAAGTGTGCATATGTTAGTGAAAGCAACATACGAAAACATTACACTAGGATAAATTACATACAGAAATGTGTATCAGAAGAGAAATTAGCACTGAAATGTCGAGGAATTCTTCATGAGGACTCGTTTAGCTTTGCTTCAATCACAAATGGATGTGAAAATGTGTAGTACCCAATTTAATGAGAAAATGAAACGGGCACATTCATCTATCCCTGGTCCCAGCTCAGATTAGTGTCATTTATGTAACCAACTGCATAGTCTCAATCACTGATAACCTCGTCACCTAACACTTTTGTACTCTGGTCAGATGAATGAAAACAGAATACGCAGGCATAACAGCTGTGAAAGGCTCACATTTGTTTTATTTCCTATTTGCTCCTTCAAGCAAGAACTGGATCATTTCCTACACTCACTGCCTCCAACTGGATCAAGGCATAAACACTGAATTGAAAGGAAGTTCTGAGTTCAGGAACTTGTTTTGAGTGTCAGAACTGAACTGAGCACACACAAAACCCACTCCTTGCTATTTCCTCTTCACTCCTTGTACCACCCCACCAGCTTTCTTCATTTCCAGAAGAGTCATATTGTTGCTGCCATTATGAAACAATTGGGAGTCAGGGATCCTAGCTGATCACTCAGAGATCTACCCACATCCCAACCCACCTTCTTCCCAACCCCATTTCAAAAGGATAGATCAGCTAAGACAAAAACACACCCTTCTTTATAACTACGTAACACGGCACACGAGTGAAATGGGCTCTTTGTCGTCTGTTCAGAACCAAACAAGGCTAGGGAAAGGAAGCATCTAAAAATAGATGCACAGACGTGATGTAAGAAAAAAGAAATGTTAAGTTCCCCAAGATGGACTTTTAGTGTGGCTGAAGCTTCCCCTAGTTCTTTCCCCCATCTTATTGTTAATGACAGTTCCTTAATTTAACCCAAAAGATTTGGCAAGAGTTCTAACATGGAACCACTGAGACAGGCAGTCATGTGAACTAACAGGCAGTTTCATACAAAAATAATGTGACTTGGCAATACTTTGCAACAACTAGCAAAGGTTTTGTTTTGTTTTTTTAACAAAAGGAGAGTGCAAAGGTGCTTTCATGATTCACAAGCACTGAAAAGGAACTCAACCTTACATGGAGGCTCCCAAGGCAGAGTGGAGTGGTGTAAAAAGGCAATTAATATATGGGTGATAAGCAGATGCATCATGATGCAAGGCAGTGGTCGCTACAATAGCTTAAAGGAAAATTTGCACGTTTAGAGTGTGAGCATGCCTCGGAAGGAAAGAAAGAAAGAAAGAAAGAAAGAAAGAAAGAAAGGGAGAGTGCTGAGTAAGCATGAAAGTTAGAGAGCAATATCAAATAGGGACGAGCTTTATTATTATTATTATTATTATTATCATCATCATCTTTATTATCTTTATTATTATTACATTTATTATTTATTTTAATTTCATAAAATTTATACACCGCTTGATTGTAAAAAAGCAAAACAAAGCCCTTGAAATGGTTCACCTCTCTTTCAAGGATCTCAATGCAGCATTCCAACACCATTTTGTTATCACAACAACCCTCTGGAATAGGTTGTCAAAAGGTATAGAATGGGTGTTTTATGGCTAAACAAGGATTTGAACCAGGATATCCACATTTCAATAAAACAGCACTAGAGCATCTTTTGGATTGCTCCCCACAGCACTAGAGCATGTTTGCTTTCTGCATGCACAGTCATGTATTTCTAGCACCAAGCAGAGAGACATGGCTGCTCAAATCCTGACCTGCCCAAAGGCAACGGAGCTCCCACTGCTCAGCATGCCAACCCATGCCCTTGCTTTGCTCTCAGCTGGAGGGATGGCCTCCATTATGAGATAAACCTCCTTCTGCAGAGAAAGTAAGAATTCACAATTGCCCGTTCCAATTTTTTTGCAGCACACGTCCACACATTCAACTCCAACACAGCACTCCCATCAAAAGGACTGGCCAGAGATCCCAAACCTGCTTCGCTTCAGCAGCCTGACCAGGTTCCCCAATAACATTCTCAATTCACCCCAACAATTTGACATGGGCTCTCTGCGGTCAATCAATGGCTCATACAGTTTTCTGATATTTCTTCACCACTCCAGACTGGATGCATCTCTCTTGCCTACTCAATTTGACTGTCTACATTTATGATCACATTTGTGCTGCTTCAGCTATTTTATTACACATCACATTTTACTGTGTTCAGCAAACTGAAAACCCACATTAAAATACAAAAAGAAGAAGTGCTCTGTTTTCCATCAGTGGATCTGAAGACTATGCACCTAAGAAATAGTGTGCGGTTTGGAACAGAACACTGTAGGGTCAGAAGGAGTCCAATGGCCACCAAGTGTCTACCGCTGTAGCAGAACACAATAATGATCAAAAGGACACCCAGCTAAGCAAAATGGACACAGGGTCCAGAATGGAGCGCATGCTAGAGATATACCTGTGATCGATGGAACTCACTCCCACAGGAGGCCATGATGGACACCAACTTGGATGGCTTTAAAAAAGAAGACTGGAGAAATTCATGGAGGGTAAATCTATCAGTGGCTACTAGCCATGACGGCTATGCTCTGCATCCACAAACAGAGGCAGTAATGCTTCTGAAAAACAGTTGCTGAAAACCACAGGAGGAGAAAGTGCTCTTATGCTCAGGTCTTGCTTGAGGGTTTTCCACAAGCATCTGGCTGGTTACTGTGAGAACAGAATGCTGGACAAGAGTCATTGGCCTGATCCAGCAGGCTCTTCTTTTGTTCTTATAGCCGCATGATTACAGTTGTGGTATCTCAACTGGTCTTCCATAATATTGGTAAGGTAAAGGGTAAAGGGACCCCTGACCATTAGGTCCAGTCATGGCCGACTCTGGGGTTGCGGTGCTCATCTCGCTTTATTGGCCGAGGGAGCCGGCGTACAGCTTCCGGGTCATGTGGCCAGCATGACTAAGCCGCTTCTGGCGAACCAGAGCAGCGCACGGAAATGCCGTTTACTTTCCCGCCGGAGCGGTACCTATTTATCTACTTGCACTATGATGTGCTTTCGAACTGCTAGGTTGGCAGGAGCAGGGACCGAGCAACAGGAGCTCACCCCATTGCGGGGATTTGAACCGCCAACCTTCTGATCGGCAAGTCCTAGGCTCTGTGGTTTAACCCACAGCGCCACCCGTGTCCCTTAAAACACATCTCCTTCGAGCTGGAAACAAAACAGCGACCTAAGGATATTGGTAACTCACCTCTATTTACTGCCCACATTTAGGGATATAGAAAGTCACCTTAACCTGAGCCAGACAACTGGCCCGTCTAGCTTAGTACCTCTATCAGGACTCCATCAGCCCTGTCTGGAGATGCTGGGGACTGAATCTTGGGTCATCTGCACCCAAGGTTCGCAACTATGACTCTTCCTCAATGATTCTATGTGGCCTATGAAGGTTAACCACCAGCAGCAGCCTATATAGGACATGATGTGTTGGACCAGTCACCAATCGTTATAGACATGGACAAGGAAACATCCAGGTACTCTTTGCTTCAGGCAAAGGAGCTCTTGGAGGATAATGCTTTATCGATTATTAATTGACCGGGGAGAGCCCTTCACTTTTATGCAACTTCCCAAGCAGCACCAAAGCACACCCATCCTGAGTCAAGTACCTAACTATTCAGAAAAGTACATATTATAGTCTTCCCATCTGTTCACTTGGGAATCCTCCCTTCAGCTGTTACCCTGGGTTTTGTTTTCCAATACTATGATTGGTCTTGGACTCCTGAACTCGGTGTTCCTCATGGCTTGAACTGGATTTTTAATCTATTTTTTGCAGAACTGTTGTGCTTTGATTTGCACTTAACTTGCATGAAGATGAATAAGCGTTATCAGACGTTTAATAAAAAGTCTGACAGGGCACTGATGGCATTTGAACCACTCAGCAAATGTGTCTTCTTACTGACTAATTATAATGGTTGTTTGAATGTGCTAGTTAAACTAATTTGTGTCGCTTAAACTGCATCTTCAGAACTTAAAAGGAGCTTCCACTATGAGAGCATTGCCACTTATGGTTGATTAAAGGCATGTACAAGAGTGATTTATTAATTGGCAAGAAAACCAATTTCGGCTACTTTTGCTCCATCACCATTAGGATTAAGATAGCAGATCAATATATTTTGTTTTACCCACCCATTCCTATTTACAATTCAGCATTTTGGCAACACAGAACATTTTTTCAGCTGCTTAATTACAACCGGCTCACTTAAGAGAAAGTTAATTAAAAGAGATATGTTTATTATTATATATTTATTTATACCCCACCTTCTTCCCTGACAGGGACTCACGGCAACTTACAGATGAAATAAAAACAGCTAAAAAAATGGGGATGGGGTTAAAAAAACCCAATTAAACATCAATAGAAATATGTATAGATATAGACTGATAGATCTAGTAAAAACATACAGAGAATCACAACAAAAACAGCACAGCACCAGTATCCTCATTAAAAGCAGTCAGTTCTCAAAAGCCTCTTGAAACAAGGTCTTCCCCTGTCAGTGGAAGGACAACAAGGAAGGAACCAGGCCAACTTCTCTAGGGAAGAAGTTCCAAAGTCTGGGAGCATTGGTGAATGCTAAGTGCTTTGTTTTTCTGTGCCATAGCTCTTAAGCTATTATGGTGCAGCTTTTGCTATTGTGTTACGGGAACAGTAGAAATTATTTGAGACATTCCAGTTCTAAACTAGGCCCTACCTATTTCTTACCAGAACACACACACAAACCAACCAACCAACCAACCAACCAACAAACAAACAAACTGTATGGAATATCTAGAGCAGGGGTGGTTAACCTTTGGCCCTCTGGATGTTGTTGAACTCTAAGTCCCATCAGCCCCAACCAACATAGCTGATGGTTATGGATAATGGCAGTTGTAGTTCAACAAATACTGGAGGGCTACCTCTGCTATACAGTGGTACCTCGGGTTACATACGCTTCAGGTTACATACGCTTCAGGTTACAGACTCCGCTAACCCAGAAATATTACCTCAGGTTAAGAACTTTGCTTCAGGATGAGAACAGAAATTGTGCTCTGGCGGCGCGGCAGCAGCAGGAGGCCCTATTAGCTAAAGTGGTGCTTCAGGTTAAGAACAGTTTCAGGTTAAGAATGGACCTCCGGAACGAATTAAGTACTTAACCTGAAGTACCACTGTACTGTGCACAATTTACATGGCAGTTGGTGACCTAAAAAAGAATCATTGCACATGAAATCCATGAGGGTGCCTGAAAGGGTTGAAAATATTGTCAACACACTCAGCAAGAAACATCTGGCATCTCTGGCCCCCACGAGCAGTTCACACAACCAGAGAAATGGCTGGTGAGTGTATCCATGATCCATACACGATTGCATAGCCCTACCATTAGGCAGAATGAGGCAGCTGCCTCAAGTAGCAGATTCTTTGGGGTAGGCCAACAGCATCCTCCATTCCCTCTGAGAGCTCTAAGCTAGTTTGGTGCTCCCAGATGTGATGTAGATGCTTCCCTGTCTCCAGAACTGAAGTAAGATTCTTAACTGTGTAGAGCAAAGCAAATGGTAGGAATCACGTGTGAAATAAATTGGATCTTCGGAGCAGGTCGCTCCCCTTTTAGCACACAAATCCAAATCCAAGAGCCAGTTGCTAAAATGAATGCATGGTTGTTTTCGTTTTAATATGTGGAATGTTAGCTTTACCCCCAGCTATTGATATGAAACCAATAAAGAATTTTGGCCAGTTGTGTTTTGGGTTTTTTTTAGAGAGGAGAATCTTCCAACAAATATATTGCCTGCCTTAGGCATCAAAAGTTTAAAATTTAAAGGGAAACTTCAGACCCTAGTGTTTCACTTTATCAGATCTGTCTCTGATAAAATCATTTTGGCCTATTAGATGATATTATTGTTCAATGAAAAATAGCATTGTGTTGTTGTTGTTTTCTACTATCCAGCTTCTGGGTGAGAACTCATGTATTCTATAATTGCAGCTTGTGGCAATCCTTACTGGGGAATGACTCCCGCTGATTTCAACAGGGTCTGCTCACGAACCAGTAAGCACATAATTACAGTCTAGTACAGAGCTGCACTTTCCCCCTGTGGGGATGTACATTAATAGATGGGGAAGGGTGGGAACTAAAGACAGATGGAAACGGAAACCATAACCTGAATTTGGATCCTTATATTAGGAAGGAGTCCCTCAACTCAAGTGTTCCTCATTTAGGGAGTCATGTCTATAATACAGGGAACCCCCAATTTGCACAGGGGGTGCATTCCGGGTCATTGCACACAACGGCAGAGCACATATAAGTTTGCCCCCTTTTCCTGCCACTTCTGGATTCTTTGAACACAAAACAGGGGTTGCCTGTACATACTTCATCTGGTGTGACTGTCAATCCCTCTCTGCTGCTCCAGAGTATTCTAAAATAATAAGCCTGCTCAGGAGAATTCCCAGTATGTTTCTGAGGATAATTCAAAATGTTGGTGCCCAAATGGCCTCAGCCCAGTATACCTGAGGTCCAGCTCCAAGGGCCTTCTGTCAGTTCCCTCACTTCGAGAAGTGAGGTTACAGGGAACCAGGCAGAGGGCCTTCTCGGTAATGGCACCCGGTCTGTGGAATGCGCTCCCATCAGATTTCAAGGAAATAAACAACTATCCGACTTTTAGAAGACATCTGAAGGCAGCCCTGTTTAGGGAAGCTTGTAATGTTTGAAGTTTTATTCTGTTTTTAGTGTTCTGTTGGGAGCCGCCTAGAGTGGCTGGGGAATACCCAGCCAGATGGGCGGGGTATAAATAATAAAATTATTATTATTATTATTATTATTATTATTATTATTATTATTATTATTCAGCAGATAATTGCTAACTAAGGTTCTTGGCACCACTTCAAAAATACAATTCTCAGGTTGCTTTGGGTGGAAAGTCATTACAATAAAGCCTGTCTGAAATCATGTTGTCCAACTCCCCATATGCCTTAGATACTCCTTTTCAGAAGTCATCCCACAGCAGGACCTCAGAAATGGACCTACTCCCTGCTTTTCCCCTCAGCTATGTAATTTGGAAATCCTTGGCAGGGTCCAGGCCATGTGATTCAAAGCAGCAGGGCTTCTTTTGTGGACTGAAAAAGTGCATCCATTCTGTGAAACTGGACTACAGTATACTGGA
This sequence comes from Podarcis tiliguerta, assembly GCF_965153285.1. NCBI lineage: Eukaryota > Metazoa > Chordata > Lepidosauria > Squamata > Lacertidae > Podarcis > Podarcis tiliguerta. The sequence goes on along the minus strand of NC_139545.1, from coordinate 38,304,436 downwards.
GCCTTGGCTTTCCGTATACTTGGCTTAATGCAAAATGTGAACCCTTTGCACCTCCTTTAATTCATCTTCATCCCATGTGGTGTTCTCCTTCAACTACCGCCATCCCACATTTTCTTCTCCCTACATCTGAAGATTACTTATGCAGTTGATGTAGCTCTCCTATTCGGATTTTCAAACCATGTATTGTCCACACTGACCTGCAGGGTGTCTCCAGCATTTCAGACAGGGAGGAGGCATTCTCAGCCGTACCTGGAAATGTTTGGGATTGAAACAGAGAACTCCGGCATGCAAAGCAGATGCTCTACAGCTAAGCAACCTAAGAAATAAACAGGAACTTAATAGTTCCTCCAGAATGACCTACATTGTCTCAAACATGTCCAAGGTTGGACTGAGCACTAGGAATCTGTTGCAGGGATTACTTCTTGCTGTTGTTAACATCTGACTTCAATCATACTGAAAACTGAAAGTGCAGACAGTATCATCAATCTTATGAACCACCATTTCCTTGCGACTTAAAAATAAAGAGACATACCTGAGCTGACCGCCAATTAATTGGTTCATGACATTACACAATGAACAGGGAGTAGTTAAATAAATAGGTAATGCACAGTTTGAGCAAAGCTACTAAACAGAACACTGAGTTCATTCATACATCTAGGTAAGGTGGGGTGGGACCAGTTCAAAGGAATTTGATCCCTCCTCCCTTTTCTTCCAACCGCACAATAGACCACAGCTTTCAATCCTAGAAAAGCCTTTGGGAAATATGTACCTTGCATCAGTGCAAGTTAAAAAGTTAATTAATTCCTTCGTGGTGCTTTTAAAGCAGAATGCACCAAACTTGATCTCACAATGCACCAAGCATTTCTGAAGATCAACAAGCACTCAACAGAATCAAGCTCCTAAGCAGCATTTTGCAGTATTGCATTTACCCTGTAGCAAAAAAAATGAACACAATCTGCAATTCTTGTGGTATTGTACATTTACTGTTAAAATATATTTTAGGGGCAGATTCCCGCCCCCTCTTTTTCTTAAAAGAAAGTACCTATGGGACCGCCTCTCCTGGTATGCCCCACGGAGAGCCTTAAAGTCCATAAATAACAACACCCTAGTGGTCCCGGGCCCTAAGGAAGTTAGATTAGCTTCAACCAGAGCCAGGGCCTTTTCAACACTGGCTCCGGTCTAGTGGAACGCTCTGCCTCATGAGACCAGGGCCCTGCAGGATCTCATTTCTTTCCGCAGGGCCTGTAAGACAGAGTTGTTCCGCCTGGCCTTTGGCTTGGAGCCAATTTGATTCCCTCCCCCTCTTTCTTTTTTCTTTTCTTTTTTCTTTTTCCTCCTGTGATGAGGCTGCATTTTAACATCTTAATGTTTCAATATTTTAATGTTGTATTTTAATCTTGTTTTTAAGTTGTATTCATTCAACTTGTTTTTATTATTGCTTGTTAGCCGCCCTGAGCCCGGCCTTGGCTGGGGAGGGCGGGGTATAAATAAAAAATATTGTTATTATTATTAAAAGCATCCTGGAGCGAACACAAACTGATGTGAGTTTTTCAGTGCTACATGGAACTGCTGTGATAAATGGTCCGATGCGTGTTCAGATCTCTGTTACATTCCAAGGCAAAAACCTCTAAACATAAGTCAGATGGCAGACACAAGTGATATGGACACCAGTGTTACCAGATTTGGGGTTTTTTTTTATGAAACACAGACACACAGAGAGAGACTTCTGCGTGGGGGTTGAGAAGAACCCAGGAGCAAATTACAAGATGGCACCCCACCACTCTGTGTGCAAGAATAGTGCTGCTAGCTAAATCTTATTTTAGCACTGAAAATGGGACAGGATTGCCCCCCAGGGGGCAAAGGGCAGGCTGCATCATTCACCCAGCTCTGTTTGCCACCACTTCCTGCCAACTGCAGAGGCTGCCTCACTGTGCCTGCTAGTCCAATTCAGGGAGCCGGAAGAGTATAGAGAGATCCAAGCAGCAAGAACAGTGAGAACGATATGAACACAGGGAACCAGGCACAGGGCCTTCTCGGTAGTGGCACCCGCCCTGTGGAATGCCCTCCCATCAGATGTCAAAGAGAAAAACAACTACCAGACTTTTAGAAGACATCTGAAGGCAGCCCTGTTTAGAGAAGCTTTTAATGTTTAATAGACTATTGTATTTCAATATTCTGTTGGAAGCCGCCCAGAATGGCTGGGGAAACCCAGCCAGATGGGTGGGGTATAAATAATAATATATTATTATTATTATTATTATTATTATTATTATTATTATTAAACACACCCTAGAATCCCAGCACTGATCTGGCCTTCACATTAAACTGTTTCTGACGTTATACAGGGTTACACTGAAGCAGCAGGTACTGCCCCTGACCCAGATGAATCCAGTTCATCTAACGAACCCCATCAACCTAACGAACCCCATCAATGCAAAGAATTCTGCTTGCACCATGGGGCTTCCTCCCCCCCCCCCTCTGAAACTGGCTTATTACAGGGACAGCCCCCTGAAGTGTGCTAGGACAGTTCTGTCTGGCAAGCCAATACACATGTGAGAGGGAAGATTTGCACAATCTTTTATGTGTATACTCAGAGGTAAGGCCCCCTGAGCAAAGTGAAACTTATTCCCAGGTAAGTGCCTATAGGACCACAGCCTTAAGACATACCAAATGTTTGTTTTCCCTCAGACACCTTAATAATTCTTTTAAAAACTTTCAGCTACTGTGAACATAAAATCTTCAAACTGCTTTTGAAGACACCTAGTGTGGGAATCGGGAGGCATTTGCTTATTTGCAATTCAAGTTCTTCTTTAAGACTCCTGGGGCAAAGACATTCATCATGTTTTTGAGCACATCTGTTTCTTGCTAATACAAGTATTCAATGGATCTCCGAGCAGATCCATTGAAACCAGCAGACTTAAGCCCATTGATTTTGCCTGTTCTACTCTGAGTGCGATACAGTGGGACATTACCGAGAGAAAGGTGCATATTGACTTTCATAAATGGAAACCAGTACAGGTGCTGCCTGCAGTGCAAATTTGATTGTTTCCCCTTGAACGAAACAGAATCTTTTTCCTCCCAAAGATGCAGTGTTGCCATTTTCCATTACATGAAACAACGGTCTCTTGCAAAATAATAATAATAATAAAAAATTGCACCAGTATGCATGCTTAAGGGCTTGTTCGTTTCTTGCGACAGTCTTGGCTTGCGGAAATGGTCATCAGAACAAAAATAATGGCCTGGGTAGCCTCAGCCACAGTAATTTCTGCAATTGTGGTACTGGTTACTGGTTCATTTCCGGGCCCAATTCAAGGGGCTCATGTTAATGTTTAAAGTCCTAAACTATCAAGACTGCCTGCTTCCTTACAGACCCTCTTGGGTGCAGTGGGGGCCCTCAAGGTAGTTTCTCCTCCCATGCAGGCTCATGGGATGGGGGGAAGTGAGCCCAGGAGAGGGCTTTCTTTGTGGCAGCTTCTAACCTTTGACATTTCCCCCTGCCCACAGAAGTACATCATTATACAGCTTCTGGGGAATGCTGAAGACACACCTCTTTAGCCTAGCTTTGGACACTTGAGGTATATATATATATTTAGGACCTGCCTTATTTCTGTGATTGTCAATTCTTTTAAACTTTTTTTCAATAGCACCTTAGGGCAGGCATGGCCAAACTTGGCTCTCCAGCTGTTTTGGGACTACAATTCCCATCATCCCCGACCACTGGTCCTGTTAGCTAGGGATGATGGGAGTTGTAGCCCCAAAAAAGCTAGAGGACCAAGTTTGGCCATGCCTGCCTTAGGGTAAAGGGTGCGTAATAAATAATAAAAGAAGGAAATAATCAAGGAAGCATCCAATAATGGTACAGAGACACAGCTGCGATCTATCGACAACACACGTTGCATTTTCCCACTTGGGCACATTCTTTGGGGAGGTCAGGATTCCTCCTTGGACATGCAAGAAATACACTGTGCAGCTTCAGGGCTGCAATCCAGGATGTGATTACAATCCAAACTGGGGCACCACACCACATTCCTAGTACTATTTGCCCTTCAGGCCACTTCAGTTTTTCATAACATGTAGTTTGGCCCTACAAGCCGCAGCCAGCCCTACTGTTAGGCAGAGTGAGGCGGCACAGGCCAGGGGGAAGCCACAGCTGTGTGGGCTGTGTGGCCTAACCCTGCTACCCTCTGGAGGACACTGCCCCCCTGTCACTAGTGTTTAAATAAGATTAAAAGTGCCATAATGATTAGTTTCTATAAGTGGGATGCGGGAACATCTTTTTATATTTTGTTTCAGGCAGCAAAATGTTTCGGGCTGGCCTTGCCTAAAGCTGCAATCCAATGTTCAGTTTTAACACCCTGAGGATGACATTCATCAGTCCCCTCTCTACAGAAGAACTTAAATGGGTATTTTTGGGAAGACAATTCTTCTCTAGGAGTCGTTCTAAGATTTTTTTTTTTTTTTTATTGCTGTTGTTGCTGCAATTTATAAACTGCTCATAAAACACATGCGCTACCTTCCCAAAGAAAAATATGGACTGCACTGGGATTAAAACGGAAAACCCCCCACTTCTCCCTCTTTCCATAAAGAAAGGGTTTAAGGGCTGTTGTGCCACACTTTCTCAACTGGAGGATATATTGGTTTGAATCCATGAGAAGCAAAGAAAGGAAAAGAGTGCAGGGGGCAGAATCTACAAATAATAAACCCAAGTACAGTGGTGCCCCACAAGACGAATGCCTCGCAAGACTGAAAACCCGCTAGACGAAAGGGTTTTCCGTTTTTTGATGCGCTTCCCAGGATGAATTTCCCTATGGGCTTGCTTTGCAAGACGAAAATGTCTTGCGAGTCTTGAGATTTTTTTTCGCTCCCCACCCCCTTTTTCTAAGCCGCTAAACTGCTAATAGCCTCTGAGCAGCTAATCCGCTAATCCCTTAAGCCTTTAATAGCCGCTAATAGCTGCTAATAGCCGCTAAACCGCTAATAGCGCTAATCTGCTAAGCGGGTTGCTTCGCAAGACGAAAAAACCGCTAGACGAAGAGACTCGTGGAACGAATTAATTTCGTCTTGCGAGGCACCACTGTATGTTGGAATGCTCCTAGAACAGGGATTGCGCTTCCTCATTGCCCTTTTCATGAATATGAAATGACCCTCTTCTTTCTTCTGAGCCTCTTATAGAAGCTGCTGTTTGTGGGGGCTGACAAAGCAATTCCACCACCCTATTTCCCAACTTGGATTGGGAGGAAGACCTGTGGTGCTCCAAATGTTGCCAGACTCCACAACACCAGTCAACCACAGCCAGTACATCCAAGGGTGATGGAAATTATAGTCTAAAAATAAAAGAAATTATAGGATACCAAGTTCCTCACCCCTACTCTAAGATATGAGATGCTGCCCTATAGTGAGTCCCGCCACAGACAGTATAGAATCATAAGAGTTGGAAGGTACCCCAAGGGTAATCTAGTCCAACGCCCTGCAATGAACAGCTGAAGCATCCATGACAGATGGCCATCCAACCTCTGCTTAGAAACCTCCAAGTAAGGAGAGTACGGAACCTCTTGAGGGAGACTGTTTCACTGTAGAACAGCTCTTGCTGTCAGAAAGTTTAGTTGGAATCTACTTTCTTGTAATTTGAAGCCATTGGTTCGAGTCCTACCCTCTAGAGCAGGAGAAAACAAGCTTGTTCCCTCTTCCACGTGACAGCCCTTAAAATATTCGAAGATGGCTATCATCTCTCCTCTCAGTCTCCTCTTTTCCAGGCTAAACATACCCAGCTCTCCTTCAAACGCTCCTCCTAAGGCTTGGTTTCCAGAACCCTTGATAATCTTGGTTGCCTGCCTCTGCACACTGAAAAGGACAGCTACCCATGACTCATTCTGGGGCAATCTGTTAAGGCAGAGAGTAGAAGACACCTAATTCAAGCCATCAACTCTAAACAATTCATAATGTTTGGCTATATTATTTACACTGTATGTGCATGGAATGTTTCTTGGGGGGGTGTATGTGGGGATTGCCTGTTACATATATTTTCAGAAACTGAAAAATGAATTTAAGAAAGAGGTTTAAAACAAAGAAACATCCATTTAAAAAATATTAACAGGGGTCTCCAAATCATTGGCATTTTGAGAAGAAGAGGGCAGGCAAGTATCTTAGCCCACTTCTCCACTGCTGGACACCTGTGGTGATCTAAGAAAAACACACACACCCCATGTTTTTATTTTTCAAAGCAATCAGCACCTATAAAGAGCAGTTCCACATGGAATTTCACTTCCATCCACTAGCAACATACCTAGGGTGTGATCTGATAGATACAAGCTATCCCAGAATAATGAATGTAACGCCAAGGCAGATTTCTCCAACCTATTTGGAAAATGGGAGTTGCAATCCAAAACATCTGGATGGCAGCAGGTTCCCAAAGGCTGTTCCAGGCTCCATTATGAAAACCTGCATTTAGACATAGTTTTCTTGAGGGATTTGTAGTCTTGGTGAGTTCTGAATAATTTCTTTATGTCCATCAGAATCTCAATGGGGTATGAACTATACAAGAAGAGCACAATAAATAATACTGGCTTCCTATTTTTGACTCAAGAGGTTCAAGACATGATAAATATTATCAGAAAATAATTTTAAAAATCACAGTAAAGTACACATTTTATACACCCTACTGCTGAAGTGGTTTTAAACCCTTCTCTCACTTGAAAAGACAAGATACTATTTGCCTTTGTTGACCACAAAGTTTCCTTTCCTACACAAAGTCAAACAGATGCCTGGGTGAGTCACAAAATTCAATGCAAATCCCAGGAGGAAAAAACAACCTGTACGGGAAATACACAAAGATTAGTGCCAGGCAGCGAGAGACAAAACATGTAATGAAGTCAAAAGCAATCAAGGGTGCATGTCTAGACACATGACAAGATGAGCTTCCAAGAAAACATGGCAGAGCTAGTTGACTCGACTCCCATTTCCCAGACAAAGGACTTCTTCACACATTAAGAATGTAAGAAGAGCCTACAGGATTAAGCCAATGGCCCCCTTAGTCCAGTATCCTGTTTTCACAGTGACCAACCAGCATTCTCCCCTGCTATGGCTTCCAGCAACTGATATTCAGAAGCATTTTTCCATCCAAGGAAGCAAAGCATATTCATTTTGCCTCACACCCATTGCTAGCCTTAACCTCCTTGAATTTGTCCAATCCTGACTATTACTATTTTTAAAATGTTAGATAAAATTCTGCAAAACGGAGTGTTGAAAAGCTAATAAACTGAGAGTCCTTAGGAACCAAAGAAAAAGGGACAATTTCATACCTTTTGGCCTACGAATGAATAAGGCTGATGCAACGACTCAGGACGTTGGAATACTTCAATTCCTTTCCCTTAGTACAATAGGGTCCATGTTTTGTCACCCTGAACTTATGGAAGCCATTCCCTCTAACCCTTAGCACTTTCTGGAGGAAGCCTCTACCAATGCAGGTCTCAGCACCTGACTTGCAGCGAGGGATGAGTGTGAATCAGGACCCAACAGAAGCCTGAGGAAGCCTGGGAGAAGTGAAATAATCTGCAATGTGATGACAGTACCAGAGATATAGTCGTACCTTGTGTTGTGTCCACTTCATGTTGCGTCTTTTCGCATTACGTTCCACGGCAACCTGGAAGTACCGGAACGGGTTACTTCCGGGTTTCACCACTCACGCCTGCGCAGAAGCGCCAAATCACGCAGAAGCGCCAAATCGCATTGTGCACCTGCACAGACACAGCTCTTTGAGTTGGGGGCATTTCACATTACGGACGGGCCTCCGGAACGGATCCCATCCGTAACACGAGGTACCACTGTAAAGCGAGCTAGGGGTTTAAAAAAAAAGTCATGACCTAAGTTGTGTAGTATAGCAATATAAGTATACACACATTTTAAAACCTGCTGTTAGCAAAATATGGAGCTGCGCGGCACATTCAAATACATTTTTAATGGGGCAAATTTAATATTTACATTTTAATTTCTTTCTATTTACTGTTTAGTTTTTAGGGGGGTTTTGTTGTTTATTTAACCAGTGGCAGCCTGAAGAACAAGGAGCAATTGGAAACATCTGTGGTTATTCAAAGCACAGGTAAGCTGAGCAGAGACAAGGGGGAGCAGCAAATCATTTCTAAAATGAAATCTCAAAAAGCATTTATGTATGAAATTTAAATCCTGTGTTTCGCTGTAAACACCACCAGCATGGGCTACAATAAACATATGTAGATCAAATAAATACAAGATTAAGTAAAATACACAATCGGGTTTCTTTTTATAAAATAAAAAAGCTGTCTCCATATGACTATAATTCAATGCAAGCTAATTCCCCTAACACAAGGGTTTTCAATCTTTTTGAGTCCATGGCTCCCTTGACCAACTACAATATTTCTGTGGAACCCCTGTGGGGAGCAGAAGAGAAGTTATGTCATCTCTTGCCTGCAGAGCTAGCAGCCACTCACCTCTTTTCAAACACCCTCCCTTGTGGAGTGTTCCCTCAGCCTCCTGTCTGCTCCACTCTCCTTGCCACCCCTGGTCTCTATCTAAGCTGCCCCCCAAAGAAAGGTGCTGCCTCACACTGCCTCTCAGGGGGCTGGGAAGCACCCCCTGGCCAACTCCAGAGGCATGATTTGCCTGGGGAGCTTGTACCTAGGCCTGATGTCACAAACAGCTGTGCATGCCTTATGGAGGCACAGACGCAAGAGGCACACTGGTTGAAAACACTGCCCCAACAAATTGCAAGAACTTTCTAATCCGTCTTCCATCAGGTAGAAACCTCAAGAAGATACCATACCTGTCAGAGAGCATCAAAGGACAATAGATCAGTTGCACTACTTGTTCCACTGTTCGCTCAAAAAACCACACAATTTTAGAAGAGTAAATGGCAAGACTCCCTGCCCAAGTGCTACTTAGGCTGCATCAAACTGAAACCGGAAGAGGCAGTTTTGTTGCTCTATTAAAACATGTAGTTTTCCCACTATGATGCAAGTTTTTTTTGTTTTTTGTTTTTAACTGGTTCTGCAGGCTTGAGTTAGACTGGATGGTGCCTACTGGCTAATGTGTGTGTTTACAAACCTACTTTCCCCAGTTCCCAGAACAGTTTTGCAACACTCCAAAAATATTTGCAGCAGTGTTTGCGTGTGTGTTTATTTTAAATAGGATTAGGATAAACAAATAAATGCATAAACTACAGGTAGTAGTTTGAAATTTTTATTTTTCAAAAACCACAGGCAAGCCTGACTGAAGCATTGTTGGGTTGAAATAAACGACAGACGAGTGACAAGTGTCATATGGGAGGCATCTCTCGAGCATGTCTCGGAGAGTCCCTTTTATTGAATATTACAGCATTGCCACATATGTGCTTGTTGCTGATTGGTTAACACAAATCATATGCAAGGGTTGCACATAGGCATTAATCATCAATAGATTAAAGGTTGGGAAAGGGAACACAGAATTGGACAGGTATGAAAACCTCCTTATTAAACTATTACTAGTGATTGATATAGCAAAACTTAAAAGGGCATAACTATCGCATTCCATAGATGTGGTCAACCATGCATTAAGAACAGGTCAGGGTACGATGTTTCATGAACTCAATGTGAACTAAACATTCTAGGGTGGGTGAGGAAGGAATGCTTCAGCTCAGAGCGGTTTGCCAGACTCATGTGCAGAAGCAAAACCTCCCATCAAAGCATGGAAAGAACGACAAGACTAGCAGATGAATCGCATCTGATACACTGGTACATGCACCTATGATGCAAATTGTGAAAGCATGCAGTGGTCAGGCACACAATGCGCAAAGAAAGCCTGCTGTGATGCATCCTTTTACATTACATCTGTCATCACCCACATTTCCCACCATATTTCGATATGCAATAATGTTCAGGTTCATTGTTCAAATGGGCAGAATGAAGCTCTTCTCTTCCCTTAACAAGCAGAGAAATCAAATGACTGTCGCAGTCACTAGTCGGGGAACAGCCTACCTTGTTGATTCATAGCACAGAGAATTACTGAAAAGAGGTTAAGAACAGCACTAATATGAAATCACACAGCTGAGTCCAGTAGTAATTCTAGGTAATCTTAGTGTCATGAATGACACACCCACTGGTTTAAACAGCCTCTATAATAAGGATTTAAGAAACTCTAGTTTTCTGTATGCTCCTCCAAAGCTAAAAATACACCATGCATGCGCACACTATATAGTTATAAAACTATCAAACTATATTCAGGCAGTATCATTCTTCTATATTGTTCTTGGCACTTTCCCCCCTTCTTAATGAAAGCCAGCTAGCAAAATAAGGGCAATTCTCTCTCGAGATTTCCCAATATCAAAAAAACCTAGACTATTGCATTCATGCTACCAATTTCAAATTTGGCAGACAACAAACAATCTTTTTTTAAAAAAAAATAATCCTTCTCCTTTTGATCACAGGAAACTGCCTGTGTCAGACCATTGGGTCCATCTACTCCAATACAGTCTATTGCATCTTACAGTGACAATCCAAACTTTTGGATAAGGAACCTTCCTTGGCTTACCTAGCAGACACCAGGAGTTGAACCTAGAACTTTTTGCATGGAAAACATGTGCTCAGCAGTCCAAGCATCTTCTGGAGATGTTGCAAGATCTTTATTGTTGTTATTATTTGGGTGACAATTTAATAGCCAGGGATAAGTAAAGGTCATATTAACAGTGCCATTAAATATTTCCTTGTGCCATTAAATATTGTGCCATTAAATATTTCATGTCCTTTCACTCCCCCCCTGAACATCCTGCCACTAATCACTTTTGCCTATCGGAGTTCCAGAACCATGGCTACATCAAAAACATGGGGCTGCAAAATGTCACTAGAAAAAGTTGGAAGGGTAAAATTCTGGGGGAACTGGCAGGAGGACAACTTCCCCAAGGGATTAAACCTCACCTGTTCATTTTATCTCTGCTACAAATCACCTCCTAAAGAAAGCTTTAGAGTTAACATTATACATAGCTAATGTGATGCTGGAAAAGCTTTGGCCCTCCAGATATTGCTGGACTACAGCTTCTATCATCCCTAGCTTTGGGCTGCATTGACTGGGGCTGATGGGAATTGGAGTCCAACACATCTCAGGGCTTAAAATTCCCCAGCCCTATATATCCTTTGGCCTTATGAATAGGGAAAGGTACAGATCTAAAAGAATCACTAGATACAGTGAAGAATATGCAGTCACGTACAAATGGCTACTTATGTTTTAGGACTAAGCAAATAAAAGGAGAGGGGATGAATGCCACCCATGATTTCATCAATGACAAAAGGTGATTGGGGAGAAGGACTGTTTGAAAGAGCACAAAAGTGTTCTTCTACCGGGGAAGCATTTCCCTAAAAGGCTTTCATTAGCCCACAGTGGCTCCATCACGTTCACTATGCGATCACTGATCAACTAGGATAAACTAAAAGCACTGCTTTCATGTTAAACTAGCTTTGCTTGCTCTTAGTTTCAGCAGCTCATAGCTAAATCCAATTGTCCACACTGTGTCCTGATATCATAATGTACACTACAAGATCCCGATTGGCTAGAATCATTATAAAGAGGAGAAAGTAGCCCTAATGAGAAGGGAAAGCAACACCTAGAGAGGATACAAGGTAGCAAAGAGAATGGAAAGTGAACACTCCAGATATTTAAATTATCTTTGGAGAAGCCTTCCCACCACCTAAATACTGAAATCGATGAGCATTCAGCAAAGTCATATTATACTTTAATATTGCAAATCCTCATGCTTTAGATTTAGAAGCATTTGGGACTGAATTAAACAGATTATGGAACTGTGTGTGCAATGTGGATCTAAAAACAACTTGCTAATATGATGCAGTTCTATTATTCAGAACTTTAGTTTCCCTTTCCTAAATCCACCCTACGGTGCCTATTCCAATCCAAAATAGCCCTTTAATGTATTTTTCTTCCTAATTTTGGCTGAAAACATAATGAAAATGGCCATAACACACATTAAGGGTTGAAATTTACATCTGCCTACCACTATAAATGCTCTGATATCATAATTATTAGGTTAGGGCTGCCAAAAGCCTCAAAGATATACAACTTTAAACACACACACACACCCTAGTACGGTATAGAAATTACAGTTTTATGAGTTTCTGCTGAGGTCTTTAGTGACCCATAAAAATCCCTCTCTTCAACATATTTGAAGGCATTTCAAAGATTGGCCTCTTATGAAAATTCCTTATTCTCCAATGGACCACTTATGTCCTGTACATTCTAACAGACTACAGTTTTACTACAGGACTATTAAATATGTATTACTGAAAGTATTTTAGCTACTTAAATGTAGATTCAAAAGTCAGCTTTTACTTCCCCAATACCCATACCCAGATGACCTTTGCCATCTTTCTTCTAACTTTGAGTTTTAATCCTTAAGTAGAAGTGTCCACAGTTTACTATCCAGTATATCAGCAAGGCCATTGCTCTGGGTAGTGGCAGCCCATTCCAGAAAAAAACAAAACAGAAGCAAAATCTCACACTGTCCTCTATTTGCAAAGCAGCCTCAGCCACAATACGGCTCCAGTGGCTGCTCCCAGACTTTGTGTGCAAATGGTCATTTCCAGCATTCCACACAACCACTGAGCTTCACAAACATTAATTTGAGGGCGGGGGAAAGTTTGGGGAATAGATTGATTTTTTTTACTTACTATATTTACTTCCCTCCATTCATCAAAGAAGTTCAAGTTTCCTCCCCTATACGTTTAATCAGAAATGCCAAGGGCTGAATGTGGAACTTCCTGCATGCAAATAAATAATGTATTCTTCCTCTGAGCTAGGTTGAAAGGTATTTTAATTCTGTATTAAACACCTTTTTCTCTAGGAATCACACACCCTTAGGCACAGGGTTGTGAATAATTCAAGATTATTCTATTGTGGCAAAATGATTCTTCATTGAATTTGTCTCCTTCATACCTTGTTTTTCTTCAGACTTTTGTAATAAAATTTCCATAGGAGCAAAGATTCTTCTTTGCTGGTCATAATGATGCATCACCTTTTGAATTAGCAGATGTTTCCCTCCTTTATCATTTTCTCTTCAGTTCATTATTTATTCCATTTTAATCTGCGCTGTTCTGCATTTGCCATCTGTTACAGACCAGGCCCTTAAGACATCTACATCGCCTTGAATCTTTCATTCTCCTATAGTTCACTTTCTTAAAATGGAGGCAAACTACAGTGGTGCCTCGCAAGACGAAATTAATTCGTTCTCTGAGTTTTTTCGTCTTGTGAATTTTTCGTCTTGCGAAGCACGGGTTCCCATAGGAAATGCATTGACGGTTTCCCATAGGAATGCATTGACGGTTTTAAGAAAAAGGCACAAGACGTTTTTGTCTTGCGAAGCAAGCCCATAGGGAAATTCGTCTTGCGAAACAACTCAAAAAACAAAAAACTCTTTCGTCTTGCGAGGCATTCGTCTTGCGAGGCATTCGTCTTGCGAGGTACCACTGTATTCCGAAACGGTCAACCAAGAAGACTAGTTACAGAAACTGAGAGCCAATGGGATCCCTGGAGACTATTTTTGAGAATATGTTAATCATGCCCATTAATTCCAATGGGTCTACCCTGAGTAGAACCAGCATTGCCTTCTATAGGTTGTATCCCAAATTGGGCTAGGTGAAGATACAGCTTGACTTCATATAACGCAGCTTCGTATGTTTCAAGTCCTGTCAAAATCAGTGGGAATTATCCCCTTGAAATTTCCGAGACTGAAACCCTTCTCCTCAATAAAATCCCCAAGGTTGCTTCCACTTTCATGTGATATAGAAAAGCACTAGACAGATCCTGCTACAGCTTTATTACCTGGAAAATGAGGCACAAAAATGCATCACCTCCTACCTAACACAGGGGTTGAAGAACTCTTTCTGTCCGTGGAGCCCATTCTTACATGGGCAGCCTTCCAGGAGCCAACGATGGGTTGGATGTGAAGCCAACAGGAGCAGAGCAATGGGTAAGACTCTTATCTAAGAAGAGTAGGCTACACTCCAGCCCAGTCCAGCCCAGAGACTTCTACCCCCTCCATTTTCTATCAAGGAAAGCAAAAGTTCAAGGACAAATTCCAGCCAAGCAACAGGATATGGAGAAGGGCCAGTGAGGGCTTTGAACTAGAATGTCCCAAGGGCCAGATAAGTCTTTGGCTAATTAGCCTATCTATGACCTTTTAAATTAGGGGGAGGGGTATTGTTTTGGTTTGTTATTATGGTGTGCATTTCTGTGTTTTTATATTGTAAACAGCCCTGTGATCTTCGGATGAAGAGTGGTATAGAAATTTAATAGATAATGATGATGATAATGATGATGATAATAATAATAAGGTCTGGAGAACCACATTCAGCTTGTGGGCTGGAGGTCCGTTCCCCAAACCTAATAAGCTGAGCATATAGATTACATGTATGAATAAAAAGAAATAAAACTTGTTAGAACTCTGCAATTCAGAGCAATATCACATCTGTGCAGCCAAATGACATATTTCCCTTCCAACTCATCAAAAGAATATTTTTTTTGCGTCTAATCACAGCAAACCAAGAATTTTATCTCCTTATCTCTAGACTTAACTTCTCAATTTCTTGAGAAGATGTGGTTTAAAATCCAAGTATATTTCATGCTGCAGAACCTTAATTGAAAACACCTCGATAAACAAAAAGGAAAGTATGATTTAAATAAACTATAAACCACCCACTTTCTGCAATGCATTATGAGAGGTGAACTATACCACTGCAGATGATGAACATTCAAAAAAATCATATTATCTGAAAAATTAATGTATTTTAAATTATGCTTTATGGCAGGGGTCATATCCACACAGTGCCATCCAGCTCCCATAAGCCCTAGCTAGCATGGCCAATAATAAGAGTTGTGTTCCACACTGGCTATTCACACTTGGAACATTCAAAAGGGGCAACAAAAATAAAAGTTTGTTAACAGTCAAAAATAGACTTGCATTAATGCATTAATCCGCTTATTTAGCTTTATTAATATGTATAACTCTGATTCTGCAGGTCGCCATAATTTACACAGAGCTTTAAAAGCATATATATAATCTAAATGGAAACATAAGCAAGTTGCAATCAGATTCAATGAAAATAAAGTATTAAACACAATATTTTCATTGAATCTGATTGCAACTTGCTTATGTTTCCATTTAAATTATACTTAAGATCCTACTCTGCACTGTTTGTGAGAACCCGGGTTACATGATGTATGCAATTAACAGCAGCAATTGAAAGCCAGGGGTGGCCAATGTTGCCAAACTTCAATTGTATGCTACAACTAATCATTGGCCATCCCGATTGGGGCTCGTGGGAGTTGAACTCCAAAACATCTGGGGGGACACCAAGATGGCTACACCTTATTTAAAGTAATAATAATAAATAATAAATTATTATTTATACCCCGCATCTGGCTGGGTTTCCCCAGCCACTCTGAGCGGCTTCCAACAAAAGACTAAAAACACATTAAAACATCCGTCATTAAAAACTTCCTTAAACAGGGCTGCTTTCAGATGTCTTCTAAATGTCAGATATTTGTTTATTTCTTTGACATCTGATGGGAGGGCATTCCACAGGGTGTGCGCCACTACTGAGAAGGCCCTCTGCCGTGTCCCCTATAACCTCACTTCTTGCAGTGAGGGATGGAGACTCTCCTTCAGGTATACTGGGCTTAGGCCATTTAGGGCTTTAAAGGTCAGCACCAACACTTTGAATTGTGCTCAGAAACGTACTAGGAGCCAATGTAGGTCTTTCAAGACCGCTGTTATGTGGTCTCAGCGGCCGCTCCCAGTCACCAGTCTAGCTGCTGCATTCTGGAGTAGTTGTAGTTTCTGGGTCACCTTCAAAGGTAGCCTCACGTAGAGCGCGTTGCAGTAGTCCAAGCGGGAGATAACCAGAGCATGCACCACTCTGGCAAGACAGTCTGCGGGCAGGTAAGGTCTCAGCCTGCGTACCAGATGGAGCTGCCCTGGACACAGAATTGATCTGCGCCTCCAAAATGACTTCCTTTTGGCTAATCCAAAGAATTAGACCTGCCAGTGGGAATATTTACTCCTGCCCTTTGATTAGCAGGTTCCTGTGTCACCTTGCAATGGACTTTTGAAAGTTCCCATTACATACACTCACAAGGTAATCCGCTACATGGCAGACGTATAAGTCCCACTGAGATCAATGGGGTTTACTCCCAGATGAGGGGGCATAAGTCCCATTGCTGCCATTAGTGTAGCAAGAAAGCACTGTGTCCATGCCAGTATCAAGCTGCCTTGTGCATCTTTGCATGGCTTCTCCCATGCAGTTCAATAGCATAAGAATTTCTGCGAGTATGGCTCTGGTTTCCTACTGCAATAGGTAGGCAATGATTACATACACATTTCTATAGACACGAGAATAGAAAAAAATGTACTTCTTTTTTCCCTATATTTAATTGACCAGATTTAGCTACCTTCATGCAAATACCTGCTCTAATTCTTTTTTAAAAAAAATTGCCTGCAGACATCATTATTCTTATTTACCTAAAGGCATACTGAGTGTTTAGCTCTAAAGGAGAATATTGTGCCCTTGCAAGTTGCTTTGACTTTTGAAATTTGTCATTTCTGTGACATAATCCATGTTAGCCCCTCAGCCACTTGTCAACATGCCTATCATTTAATAAAACCTGTAAAAAAAGAAACACAATACACACACACACACACACCCCTTAGAATAGAACAGCCTGCTCCAAGTGCATAATGTTGTTTTTGTTTTTGTGGTTTTCCTTCATTCATTCTTATTAGCATCATGCTTACTCTCAAAGAAATAATCATTCTAATGTCAAAGAAAAATCTGGACCTACATTACTGGCATTTTAAAAATAAAATATTCCATTCGAAGAGAAAGGGAAGGTAATATAAACAAGAAGCATTCCAATTGTAAAGAGGGAGTGAAATGGGCAAAAACATAAAGCAAAATGGCATTATCTGAAAGGTTGACCTATATGCCCAAGCTTTAGAGGTGAAGATGAATGCTGTGTACACACCATACATTTAAAGCACATTGCTTCCTCCAAAGAATCATGGGAATTGTAGTTTGTTAAGGGTGCTGGAAACTGTAGCTCTGTGGGGGTTAAAGTAGAGTTCCCAGGATTATTTAGGAAAAGCAATGTGCTTTAAATGTATGGTTGTGTAAGCAGGCAAAGTCTCTGGGCAGTGTCTGCTATAACATTGGGCCTTGCCAAAATGTGCTTGATCTAGGTCTACTGTGTGCCAGCATCTCATTTGTATGAGAAAATGTAGAACACTCATTTTCACTCCCTCTGCCCACCATGAGATGACCGTGTGCCAAAGCCCCTCATCATATGCAAGTTTCAGTCCAACTAAGGCTTTCAGTATCATGTTTGTATCCCACAATTTTGCTTTTTTGTTTATTTAGTTGCATTTGTATGCTCCCCTTCTTCAAAGGAGCTTGTGGTAGTGTATCTAGTCTCCCTGTACCCAATTTTATCCTCAAAAAATCAGATATTATTTACATGTCTGAAAGTAGCGAGAGAGAAAGAGAGAGAGATCATTTCCTGGGGTGACATACACAACCAGTTTATGAGAAGATTAACAGTGGTCTTCAGATCTGTGGGATTAGGACAAGTTACCTTCTTCCTTCTGTGCCCTCATCCATCATCTCCCAGAAAAACGTTCCTGTCTTAACCAGGCAGCTCTCCTAGAGAGCAATATCCCCCATCGAAACTAAATAATTTTTATGACATGCAAAGCACAAAGCATATGGTATACATTATATTAACACTAGTCCTTGTCTAGCTAAGCTAGGTCCAGATGTTAATCTGGAGTTGACCTCAAGTTGACATGCGGATTTTACAGTAATAGATTTGATCCAGCTGTTTGGTTTACAGGCTTTTGCCTCTTGCGCTGTGCTGTACACAACACAGTGGCACCAACCAGCCTATTTACTGCACACCCTACCAAGTCAGATTACAGTTATTAGTCATGGCTGGATAAAACATCACTTTCAAAGAAAAAACAATAACAGCAAAGGAAGACAATATTGACTTCTGGAAGTTTAATACCCAGAAGTCAGCCAGCCAAACCTACGTGTCGGAAATGAAATAAGACACATATGCAAGTGCCTTCAGCAAAAGAAACTCATGTGCATGCGTGCAAATATTAAGAACCATGTCTTAGGAAGTGTACATTTTAGAAATGAAATTCTAAATGGTCCTAACTTGAAGAAGGCAAAAGAGAAAGTACAAAAAGAAAAAAGAAAGGGCAGGAGCTTTGCTCTGACAGCATGAATGCCTCTAGTTATGTTTAAATTATTTAAAACAGTATTAAAAAGTGGGGGGAACCGCAGTAAATCTTCTCAACTCTTACTTTGGAATAGGCATGCACGGATTCAGGCACACAGATCCAAGTCCCACAATAAAGTTCAAAGTAAGCACACAGATCCTATTCCTTTCCCAATGGAGAAGATGAAGGAGCATGGAGTCTTCAGTATGCTGATGCTACCCAGCTCTGTTTCTCTGTTACATCCAAAACAAGTAGGACCTGGACAGATGCCTGGATGCAGCTGTGGGCTGGATGAGGGACAATAAGCTGAATCCTAAGAAGATGAAGGTACTGTGAGTTGGTGGTTCTTGGGTCCAAGACTTGGGTTTATCTCTCCTGCGGCGCAATCGGCCAGTGCATCTGGCTGTTAACCAGAAGGCTGGTGGTTCAAGCCTACCCAAAGATGGATGTAGGCAAAATTCCTGCATTGCAGGTAGCTGGACTTGGATGACCCTCAGGATCCCTTTCAACTCTAGAATTCTATGATTCTACCTGCTCTGGGTGGGGTTGCGCTTCCTCTTAAGGAAGAGGTACACAGTTTGGGGAGTGCTCCTTAATCCACCATTGTCACCGGAGGAGCGGACATTTTTTGCTTAGCCACAACCATCATGTATTGGTAACCTTAGAAATTTGGATTGCTGCAGCACCCCCTCCCCCTATGTGGGGCTGCTCTTTAGGGTGATTCAGATGTTGTAGCTGGTGCAAAACACAACAGCTAGATTACCAAGTAGGGCACCTCATTGCACACCTAACACCTGTGATAAAGGAACTGACTGGGCTCCCAATTTGCTCTCAAGCTAAGTTCACAGCTGGGGAGGCATCTTCTTCTTCTCTTTAGACCTCACAATTGTGGGTGTGCCTCAGCAGTGGTTTGACCATGTGACTGTTTATTACGGGGGGAAATTACAGCCCACTCTTCATCTGTACTAATAATGGGGGGGATAATAAACTGGTGCATAAACTGGACTTCTTCCAGCACAAAGGCTGCATTCCCTTGTAGGGAACATGCCAGGGGCTGCATGCCAGGGCTGGGAAGGGTCAGTGACATAGGCAAGTGAAGCAACAAATATAGCTCTTAGCATTGTAGCATGGGCTCCATTCGAGCTGTGCAAAAGCCAGAGGTTTCTATGCTCCCTTCCCATCTTGCAATCCACTTGAGCAAGAAGCATCATAGTTCAAGGAAGCTTTCCAAGCAGGCAAAAGTACTTGAGACTGCAGAGCTCAAGGCTGACGAGGGGCGTAGCGCTGGGAGCATCCTGAGGAATAGACCGAGTGACTGGGGGGAGATGCGTTTGGCCCGCAGGAGAGAGGTTCCCAACGCTGTTCATCATAGGAAGTGTGCTTAGCAAGGACTGTCACAGATGGAGGCTCTTGTATTTCTATGATTCCAGCTGGGAGGGCATTCCATAACACTGGTGCCACTAGTGAAAAGGCCCACCTCTGTATTACTATGTTGATTATTATCAGGCCATAGCAAGGGAATCAGGGCACTGCATATGCTTTAATAATAAAACTTTCATTTCAATTAATGTACTATAAGCATGAAAAGTGCTTTTTAAATAAATAATAAAAAATCCTAACCACAATTTAAGTAATTTTGAAATTTTCATACTAAATTTAGCACTGCCTCTTGGACAAAACAGGGAGGTAGAGATATTCCATTCTTTTTCTCTTTGATG
Organism: Podarcis tiliguerta; assembly: GCF_965153285.1. NCBI lineage: Eukaryota > Metazoa > Chordata > Lepidosauria > Squamata > Lacertidae > Podarcis > Podarcis tiliguerta. The sequence goes on along the minus strand of NC_139545.1, from coordinate 38,284,429 downwards.
TTGAGTTTGGTGTCTGCAGGCAGGAAGCAGTACATGAAAAATCTTCATGAGCTCCGTTCCTTTGTGCTGGAGGGCAGAGAGGGTTTGTTAATTTGTTCGTTTTCTCTGTGTGTGGGTGTTTTAGCAGGAAGGCAAATTACATTCCCACCAACAATTTAATTTGCTTTCCATAGCTCACCCCCCCAAACAGTAAAGCATAATGGGGGAAGACTCATACCAAATAAATGTTTCTGAAGTTTAAGACTCTCTCTCTCTCTCTCTCTCTCTCTCTCTCTCGCTCTCTCTCTCTGTGTGTGTGTGTGTGTGTCCCCCTTTTTTTCCATACTAGCATTAATTCAGATCATTACCCTCTGCTTGTCCAAACCAGGAAACTACGGTACTTTGTACAAACCAGAATTGCAAACCATAATTGTTTGGTGGATTTGAACCAACCCATTGGGCAACTCTTGGCCTCAACACTCCTGCAATATGGGGATAATTCTACTACGTCAATTTTACAGGTTTGCCATTTCGATTATTGAACGTTCAAAATGTGCTGCAGCTACCAGAGAGAGAGCGAGAGAGAGAGAGAGAGAGAGAGAGAGAGAGCGCGAGAGAGAAATAGCTTTCATTTTTTTCACGAAATGCACCCAGGTTTTACTGAGTCTCCCTTTGGAACATCAGCTAGTTAAGAATGGCCCATTACCATGACTGTATTCACGTAAAATCTTGTATAGTCCAGATTGTGGCCAGCTGGTTTTGCACCTGATTTTACCACCTGCCATATAAGGAACTGCAGCTTTTCAGTGCAATTTCAAAGCTGGCTTTTCTGATCTAAAAGAGGTGTGCAGGAACCCCCACCATGTATCCCACGAGTCTTCAGACCCCAGGGATTCTCTTTCCTTCAGAAACCGCCTGGCTGAGCACTTTACTCAACCGAGTTCAGAGTCTTTCTCATCCTCAGAGCCCTTCAGAGACTTGTACATTTGTCTGGATTCCCCATTAAGCCCTCTTTCATCAGGTGTGCAAGTTAACCCTTTCCTTGACTCAGAAACTCCGTCTTTTTTGTCCTGCCACCCACACTATCCTTAGTCATTGTGGCAAGGCTTGCCCACAGCCCAACTCTTTACTCTTTTCGGTTTCTGCTACTCCTTCCCTGTCCTTATTCCCTCCTTGTTTGGAACCCCTTCTAAAGTTGATGCCATTCTCCTCTGTCTGGTCGAGCTTCTCCTCCAGCAGTGCCACCCTGCCAGTTTATTCCAGCCTGTGTGGTTTATCTCTGCAGCTGGCACACACTGTGAGTGAGGAGCAGCTGGACCAGCTGGCCCTGACAAAGGGAGGGGGGTGTAGCAGCCTTATATGATATGCCTTGTTGTGACCAGTGAGCTGCCATACACAAGACTTTGCATCAATTTCATAGGAATCAGTACTCCATTTGTTAATGACAATACAAACCTAAGGAATGCGTAACTTAAATAATGACTATGAACGATTTACGGAAAAGCTGAAGGAAGTCCAGAAAAGAAATACTTTGTGAAAAATTGGGCGTGAAATTATTGTGTGTTTTTGTTTTTGTTGTAAATTAATAAAAATTATTTTTTTTTAAAAAAAAAGGAATCAGTACTCCATTTGCAAGTGCACTGAACCAAGAGGGAGGAGAGTAGAATAGTTTGGAAACAGGATGCTCGAAAGTTCAACTTTCCATGCCTTAACTTGCCTGAATTCCTCATCAGAAGCCGTACCATGCATCCTGGAGGCACAGACGGAAAGAGTGCAATACAGGGCCTAACTCTGTAGAGAGGCTTCCCCCTCTTATGGCCATTAGATTAGCAGCAAAAACTTTTTCATTCTGCCAGACATTTAAATAAGAGTTCTCTCTCCTGTTTGATAATGTTTTTATGGTTCTGTTTCAAGGTTCTCTCTTTATGCTTGTTCTGTTTATATACATTTTTGTTAAAGGACCGAAAGTTGAGGTACACATTATTTTGTAAATAAATAAATAAAACTGCATGATGTGGACTAATTTCTTAAGTAAAACACTTGAATACCTGCAGCAGGGATAATGAACCTGTAGCTTTTGTCACACTCCAACTCCCATCAACCCCAGCCAGCATGGACAAGGGTCAGCCATGATGAGCATTGTAATCCAACATATGAAGAGCCACAGGTTCCCCATCCCTGACCTACAAGGTCTTTTATGGAGTGCCAATAGCTCAGTAGTGAGCTCCAATTTCTCATCAGTTTGGGAACATCTCCAGTTCTGTAAGCATCTTGGCTAACACACTCCCTCCCCCCCATACGATGCATCCAAACACAATGAAACAATCCAAAAATTTTGAAGAGAAGACCTAAGGTTACAATAAAGCCTTCTGTGTTTCCATCTACTCATTAAAGTAAGTCAGTAGGAATTCAAAAAGCAATGTATCCTCAAAAGACCTGTTGGGAAACCCAAGAACATCCACTTTGCATTTTTATTAAGTGTCTAAAATGCTCTAAGTTACTGTAGGTATCTGACGGATGTATTACCCTAAAGAAGATTGTTTGCTCAAATTCTTTAAGGTAGTCATTCATTTGTGATGACTTCCCAAAACATGGCATGGACACTTTCACTACCATTTTGGAATGAGTGTTCTTTGAACGTACAAGCCTTAGAAGCATGCGGCACTCAGTGTTCGAAACTCCCATTGTTCAAGGCGCATTTTGCAACAGGGAATTTCATCGATGTGAGCAGTTTCTGAGCTCTGCACCTAAGATTTCCAATTAAAACTGCAGAGTGGAAGGAAAGGAGGACCCTTTTCTGCCTCCCCACTTCCAGCTACTCTCTGAAGACTGGAGAAGAGACCCTCTTAAGAATACTAGGGGGGTGGGCAGGGGAAGGACTAGACCATGTGAAAAATGAATGAGCTGCAGTTCATTCATTTTCAGCTTTGCATTCTTGTTATAAAAAAAGTGTGCCTAGACATTCCATTGTTGCGCCCATAACCTAGGTTTAAGGTGCCATTTAGCTCCTAGCTTTCATATCTCAGTTTCTAACACTGGTGACACTACCATAACACTCCCTTGTGAATTAGACACCAATGTTTGCAAGACGAAGTTGGGAAGTTGAAGGAAACACCACAGCTTTTATTGCAACTTTACATTAAACCGAAAAGTTACCAGATACTAATTTTCACTCTGAGTAATCACTTGCATGGGTTTTTAAGCAACAGAGGTTACATTTTATTCACACTCTAAATGTTGAGATAGTTCGTGCTATTAAGATGTCTCCTTTGTTTAACTACCACAAAATAACCTTCTAGCACCAACAATGTTCTTTTTTGCCATAAGAAGAATAGCGCTTCTCTGCTTTGACCTCTTATCACAGGCTATAAACAACGTTGCTTCCACAAACTGGTTTTCCTCATAATAAGCTAACTTTTCCACAGTGTAAAACTCAGAAAAATAACCACTTCAGAATGTCAGCCAACAAACTTTTCATCATATGTTACTCATGCCCCAAACAATACAGTCTTTCAGCAGAAGAGAACCACATTAAAAGAACGGCGCATCAAAGGATTTGGTCGGTGTGCTTCTTCTTTTTTAAAGAAAGTGAACTTATATTAAGGAAAACAGATTCTCTTTTAAAACAAATGTACCTTTAAAAAAACACTTTAAAAATCGAAGTTGAGCAACACTTCTTTACTTCTTTGCATGTATGATACAAGCTTTCTATTAGAAAATATCCAATTATACACTTTAAAAACTGATGCCTGGGGTTGCTCATTTTCCTCTCCCCGCACCCCGTCCTCCTTACCTTTTGTGCCCTGGCTTTTAGACTGCAAAACTTGCAACAGGATAAAACTGTTTCAAACTAAACAAATTGAAACCCAAAGCTCCAAACAGGCCACACAATCATAGCTTAACAACGAGGGACCCCTGGCAGCTTCGTGGCTGGTGATCCCTGAACTAGTCCATGATTAAGATAAATAAGAAAAAGGATAGCAAAATAACTCTGGAAAGGGGAAGACGACTTAGTTTGTGCTCCCGAGGTTAGCTCTCAATTCGCAAATGGTGTTTTTGCAAGGAACCAGCGTTCTATCTTTACTGGATCAGCTATGGGAACACCCCAAGTGAGTGAAAGGAATCTGGTTTGGATGTAAAACTAAGCCAAACTACAGCTTAGTGCAGTGCAGGCACAGGCAAACTCCGGCCCGCCAGATGTTTGGGACTACAATTCCCATCATCCCTAGCTAACAAGACCAGTGGTCAGAGATGATGGGAATTGTAGTCCCAAACATCTGGAGAGCCAGAGTTTGCCTATGCCTGGCTTAGTGCAAATGCACAGAAGGCTCCCCAGAAGATCACGACGGCTTTGATTATCCTTTGTTCCTGCTGCTGCAAGCCAATGCATGGCTTGGTGTGTTGTGTGAACCTGGGCTTGTCTCACTACAGACAGACAATGAGCTGCAGCCAAAGTCTGATGACTTACTGCACATAGTCTGTCTGGAGGAGACAAACCACAAGCGAGGGTTTGGACTAAGTCAAACCATAGCTTGACTCACAGAAGTGTTGTAACTGAAGGACCTAGGAAAGAAGCAAGCGAGATCTCTTCACACCAAGCCATGGTTTGGCAGTGTGTTATGTGTGAACTGAGCAACTGAAAGACTGATTTTTAATTTTTTTTTTTTAAGGATTCAATTACATTAACAAAGCTACACACTGTGGGGAGAAGACATACTTTTAATGCTCCATACTCTGAATCTGCCAGCATTTGGCAATCAAAATGTTACATTTGCCGGATCCTCTCAGCCCCACTCAATCCTACAAATTGCTGAGGGAAGAAACTGGCTCTGATCCTGGAAAGCGATTTTGCCTTTGCTTGGGTAAGCACCTCAAGCTGAAGCCCAAATTTATATTCATAGAACAACTGTCCTTTGAAATTAAACTATTTGCTGACACCTCCTGCAAAGAAAGGGCCAGAGTCACAGCAGTTAGTGCAAAACAGAATAACTGATGACCACAGGAAAGTTGGGGGGGGGGGGAGGCGGGGAATGCTAAAGACAACTCATTTTCATTCAGAGCCTCTTTTGAAAGTCCATCACATTTGACAGAAGACACAGACCAAAGAGCAAGCAAATAGTGAATAGTAGTAGCTTTTAGTCCAAAACACAGTATTTCTGGTTCATGCTTACCCAAATAAATGGAAGCAATATTATTATAGATACAGATTTACTGCAAGTTTCTGCAGCAACAGGTCATCACGACAAGGTCTTTTATCTATTTTAGCCACACAAAATTCAGATAAAACAGTATTCCACCTGCCTATGATAAAGAACTATTGGCCTATTAGTATTTTTCCAAGTGGAAATTTAGTTATTTATAGGCAAACACAGGGCTGGGGGCTCTTTAAAATATGTATCTGGGGCTGTGTGCACCACTGTCTGCTAAGCGTATTCCCTTATGTGCCTGCTGTGCATATACCTCAATTATGGTATGTGAGCAGGAAGGAGAGAAGGTGAGATTCTAGGCCATTACTCTGGCTCCCTTCATCAAATACACGGCCATTAGTGGTTTGGGCAGAGGCAAGGAGGAAGAGGCTCAATTTGCTTCCATCTTGGGGTGAAGTGGATGCTGGACTGAAACTCCATCAGAAATACAAAGTCAAATAACCTGATATATTGCGCTTTTCAGTTTTAAAAAGGAAATCCAGACACATTGGATGGTATCCAACATTTAGATAAATTAAAACTAATGGACATGACTAATTTCCAGTGGATCTGCTCTGAGTATAACTGAGTTGAATACAAGCCATATACTACATGCATAGCTACAAAACTGGTAGAATCAAAGCAGAGGAGGAAAATTCTTTTCGTTGCTAGCTTGAGAACACCTGCTTGCTGTTGTTCTTTCCCCTCTTCATTTCGATCGACTGCCAGCTCCTAAAAAGCCTAAGACTTTTAAAGGATTGGGCTCCTCGGGTTCCTCCACTGCCGCTTCCAGAATTCAGCAGCTTTGAAATACCCACTTCTGCTATCACATAAAGCTGCACAAAACACAGTGCTAATTTGAGCATCTTTTTAGATATCCTTTTAGGTAGCTCCACCACCCTAAGAAGTGCCAAAGGCATTTCCCAGCCAAAGGGATGCACACACTCTTTATTGTCAAAGATAACACAGTCGCTTTTACAGCTCTGGATAGCTACGCACACCAAATCTAGCGTCTAAGAAACTATTCCCAGGTCTGCATTTTATTGAGGGGACCACTCTTCTTCCACCAGATTGGGTACCTTCCTCCAATGGGCTGCACACACACAGCAGGAAGCTATGTCTCCATGGAAGCTTCCTCTGCTCATCCCTCTTCAATCCCCTCTTGGTTCTAGGAGACCGTGATACAGGAGCACCTGGCCCTTCACTTGCCTGACCTACCTCTTCCTCTTCTTCCAACCCATCCTGTGCTCTACCCTCCAGCACTGAAGCTTACTCAGCCCCTGACTCTTGACTGGTACGTTGTTGTTGTTTAGTCGTTTAGTCATGTCCAACTCTTCGTGACCCCATGGACCAGAGCACGCCAGGCACTCCTGTCTTCCACTGCCTCCCGCAGTTTGGTCAAACTCATGCTGGTAGCTTCGAGAACACTGTCCAACCACCTCGTCCTCTGTCATCCCCTTCTCCTTGTGCCCTCCATCTTTCCCAACATCAGGGTCTTTTCCAGGGAGTCTTCTCTTCTCACGAGGTGGCCAAAGTATTGGAGCCTCAGCTTCACGATCTGTCCTTCCAGTGAGCACTCAGGGCTGATTTCCTTAAGAATGGAGAGGTTTGATCTTCTTGCAGTCCATGGGACTCTCAAGAGTCTCTTCCAGCACCATAATTCAAAAGCATCAATTCTTTGGCGATCAGCCTTCTTTATGGTCCAGCTCTCACTTCCATACATCACTACTGGGAAAACCATAGCTTTAACTTTACGGACGTTTGTTGGCAAGGTGATGTCTCTGCTTTTTAAGATGCTGTGCTTTTTAAGATGCTGACTGGTACAGTTCCCCACAAATCACTGGCCCCCTCTCCCGAGTCAGACTCCATCACCCCTTCCTCCGGTGTGCATACATGTCAGCATCCTGCCAGCCCCTGACAAGAAGTGAGGGTAATGGCATCCCAGGAGAGGACGTCCTCTGTGGAAGCCCCTAGATCATGGAGCTCCCTCTCTACAGAGGAGCATCTAGCACCTTTGTTGCATAGCTATCACTGAATTTGTTGTTGTTTAGTCGTTCAGTCGTGTCCGACTCTTCGTGATCCCATGGACCAGAGCACGCCAGGCACTCCTGTCTTCCACTGCCACCCACAGTTTGGTCAGATTCATGTTTGTAGCTTCGAGAATACTGTCTAACCATCTCGTCCTCTGTCGTCCCCTTCTCCTTGTGCCCTCCATCTTTCCCAACATCAGGGTCTTTTCCAGTGAGTCTTCTCTGAACACTGAATACTGAAGAGGAAATTTTGTTTCATAGGACCCACCTCTTTTTGCTGAATTTACACAGTTCTGTTATGGCATTAACTGCATTATCTGTTTTGATAATTGTACTTTATATTATTATAACTCTCCCTGAGACCTTATGGCAAAAGGCAGGTAAGAAGTATTATAAATGAAATTTGAGTGCTTTTCACAATCAAGCAGTGTATAAATTTTATGAAATAAATAAATACATATGAATAAGCATATGCAACATTTATGTAGATCCATATCCTCTTGTCTTCTTTTCTCTCTGATGTCTGATGCTCCCTGTTATGCAATTTGTAGAGCCCTGGCTGTAGAAGGAACTGTGGTCTTCTGGGTATTTTTATCATTTTAATACATATTTTATGCTCAGCCTCAGCCTCAGTGTACACACAAACCCTTCTTCTGCTGTCTGGAGATAAAAAATACTGACTTGCCTAACCAGACTGTTGTGAGCAATGCAACAAGACAAATATGTGCAAATAGCTCTGTGCACTCTAAGCACAATATAAATGCTAATTATTATTATTATTAGATCACCCTGGGCTTCAAAAGCATTCAGCTGCTTTGAAAATCGAAACCACAGGTAATCCATTTACTCAAAGCCACTAGATGTTAGATGCAGCAATGATTGTGATAAATGAGTCATCAGCTGTCTTATACACAGCTGAGCAAAATACACCTGCTTATTCCTTTTGGAATAAAGAATATTAAGAGAGGTGCCAAGCAGAAAGCTGGACACACTGCAGGCAGATGTTAGACATGAAAGTCTTAGCATTTTCACTAAGTATTGATTGAAAAAACCAAAATACTTAAGAGGTCAGCCACAGCTGGCTTACGTTAGAGTTTAAGCATGGAGTATATTCTTCTCTGCTCCTGTTGATTATTATTTAGATTTCTAACCAACTTATCTCCAGCCAGAGTAGATTACAGCAGTAGTAGAAGAGGAAGCATGCAGTATATGAAACAAGTATCAACTGGGTTTGCCTTTCTTAATAATTTCCACCCCCTTCTGCCACTTGCATATAGGATGGGAAATTTCAAGAAGCCGTTTTTACTGAGCTTGAAATTTAATACATTCTTGTTTTCCTACAGAAAGTAATTTTTATTTTATAACTCCAGACCACTACATTTCTTCTACTATTCAATAAAATAATTTGCCCCTGCAAGTAACCCTTTGTCTTAGGTAGCTTATATCTATATTAGACTCCTATGCATGTTTATTTTGAACTTATGTAAATCCCATTATACTCAATAGGTTTACTCTCAGGTAAGTGCACACAGGAATGCAGGTTTATTTCACGCATGTTTTTCAGATAATTTCCCACTGTAGTGGCTCTCATGGCAGCTCACAATAATAGACATTTTTTAAAAAAATAAAAAATAAAGCAAATTAGGGAACACACGAACAGTGAGGTCCCCAATGAGCAGCGCAAATATAAATAGAAAGAAAGCAGGCAATAAAACAAGTAGATCAGCCCATTGCCACTTACAGTGAAGCAGGGAAATCAATACAAATGAATGAAACCAAGTAAAAACATCACCTGCAGAAGAACAAGCAAAATAAGAAATCTTACAGCTCCAACAGCAACTTGGAAAGAAAAGCCTTCAGGGGCTGCCAAAAACTTGACATGAGTGAATGGAGAAACACAACAGAAAACTCACAGCCCTACCAATGTAATCACACGAAATACATGGGATGCAGTGCAACATCCACGGGAGAACTCAGCAAGCATGGGATTAGGCATTTCTGAAAATGTATTGGACCCAGGTCATTCAAGGCTGAGTGTGACATAACAACAGATTGTATCCAACGTTAGTCATATCCAGAGTATGACCATTCATGTTAATGTACAGTATTACTATTACTATTACTATTACTATTACTATTATTACTATTCTTATTATTATATTCCACCTTTTTCCTTGACAGGGACTCAAGACAGTTTACAGATAAAATAGAAACAACCAAAATCATGGAGAGAGAACCTCATTATTAAAAAAAAAAAGTTAATACAGTGGTACCTTGGGTTACATACGCTTCAGGTTACATACGCTTCAGGTGACAGACTCCGCTAACCCAGAAAAAATGCTTCAGGTTAACAACTTTGCTTCAGGATGGGAACAGAAATCGTGCTCCAGTGGCGCAGCAGCAGCAGGAGGCCCTACTAGCTAAAGTGGTGCTTCAGGTTAAGAACAGTTTCAGGTTAAGAACGGACCTCCGGAACGAATTAAGTACTTAACCCGAGGTACTACTGTATAATTAAAACTCTCTCTCTCTTTCTTTTTCTTTCTCTCTCTATATAAGAGAGCTCTATTAAAACATACCGATCACTACAATAAAAACTTCACTGTGCCAGCTGTTTCCTTAAAAACAATCAGTTCCCAAAAGCCTGTTGGAACAAGAAAGTCTTCACCTGCCAGAACGAGGACAACAAAGAGGGAGTCAATCTAACTTCTGCAGGAGGGAGTTCCAAAGTCTAGAAGTTAAAGGTACACAGAATCATTACAACCCAGCAGACTTTTATGAAGGGACATGGGTGGCACTGTGGTCTAAACCACTGAGCCTCTTGGGCTTGCTGCTTGGAATGTTGGCAGTTCGAATCCACGTGATGGTGTGAGCTCCTGTTGCTCTGTTCCAGCTTCTACCAACCTAGCAGTTCGAAAGCATAACAGTGCAAGTAGATAAATAGGTACTGCTGCAGCAGGAAGGTAAACAGTGTTTCCATGCGCTCTGGTTTTCGTTACGGTGTTCCATTGCGCCAGAAGCGGTTTAGTCATGCTGGCCACATGACCTAGAAAGCTGTCTGTTGACAAACATCGGCTCCCTCAGTCTGAAGTGAGATGAATGCCGTACCCCATAGTCGCCTTTGACTGGACTTAACCATCCAGGGGTCATTTACCTTTACCCTCGTATAATCTAGAAAATTAATACAAGGAAAGATTGCAATTTCCAAAACGTTCCCTTCTGTTGAGCACTTAAGTTGTAAGACTTTTCTTGACATAGCCAGAAGCTGAACTCAAGAAATGTTGAACATCTCTATAAGAAACCATCTGTCTGACATCAAGTCTGCCAAAAATGACAGAAATGCACTAGCAACATAGCTGGGAGCATAAATACCATTTTACAAAGTAAAAGTTTTCCCCACAAAATATTGATTTGGGGCTTCTGCCTTCACTACTTTTAAGCATGGGTTGACAATCCATATGCGGAATGGCAGTCCCAGCCAGCTCTAGTCCCATATCTATTCAGGCAACAAGAGTACAAGACCCAATAACATCACTTCAACATTAGGTTCACATCTTCTAAGAAGATACATGCTACCACCTGCCAACTATACACTTCTGCTTTCTATACAATGGTACCTTGAGTTACAAACACCTCAGGTTATCAACGCTTCAGGTTACAAACTCTGCTAACCTGGAAGAGTTACCTCGAGTTGAGAACTTTGCCCCAGGATGAGAACAGAAATCGTGGGCCGGCAGCACAGCGGCAGCAAGAGGCCCCATTAGCAAAATCACACCTCTCGTTATGAACAGGTTAAGAACGGACCTCTGGAAAGGATTAAGTTCATAACTAGAGGTACCACTGTATATGATAAAGAGGTCAGTCTCTCCACTGAGGATAAAACTCTTAGCTCTGGTTTAGGCATTAGCTGAAGTGGCACAGTTTTGGTGCCAGTCTGCTAGTCTCAAAGTCCAAGTGTCAGCACTTTGCCTTGCAGCAATAGCAAGATTTTTCCTCCATCTCATTTATGTAGAATAATTCTATACCACTTTTCAACCACCAAGTTGGCAAAGAGCTTTACATAGAAATATAGAATCAAAACATTTCTAGCACTTCTTAATTCTAAAATATCCCCTCTACAGTTCCATGTTTACTTTTCCTTGGGTCTGGCAGGCTTCACTGTGCAGACAGCAAGAGCAGCTCCTGAATTTCAGGACTCCCAATCGAGCCTGGTGGTGGGTGAAGAGTGATGTTAAAAGCCCTTCCCCCCAGTCCTCTTGCAGGTACTGTTGTCCTACTGGGTCCCCACAGCAACCAAAAAGAAATGGCTCCTCTCCCCCACACCCTAGAGGTGTGCTACTAAGCACAGGTCCTGGGAAACACACTTCCAAAGAGGACCAGGGTTTCTCACCTGAGCAAATGGTATCAACAGTTCCTGGTTCTGAGACCTCTCAGTAGAGGAGGGCTTTGAAAGCATGGGGGGAACCAACAGTGATGTAAAAAGCTGACTGCATGCATGTTGACACATGGGGCAAGGCACTGCTAGTATGACATATAATTACGTGATCTATCCTAATCACACGGCTTAAATATTGTCATTGCTAAAATGGCACAATCAGAGAGACAACATAGAAACTGGATCTGAGTGTTAATAAAACCTGCCCTTGGCATGATGGAATGTGGAACTGGGATTAGCAAGTAGTGATGACAGCTATAAAATCACATCAGGATTATGCAGGTTGTTGAATTTACTTTACCTAGAAGTGAAACAGTTTGCCTGTGGAAGAAATTGTTTTCCGTGGGTGTCAGTCCCTTACATCTGAGACACCATCCAAAAGATTTATACCACATGCATAGAAGTGTGCTCTTCAGAAGAGTTAGGCAAGCATGCTGTTTGTTGGTCCTGAAATCCCAATTACAAAGGGATTCAAAGCTACAATAAAACAACTGATCCTATGCTTAGAAATGGAATTGATGAGCATCTCATGCCATAAAATATAAGCAACCATTTCTTGCTTGCCCTGAGGAATGTACAGAAGGCTGGCACCCACAGACTGTGTATGAATTTATCATTATACAAATGCCAGTAAAACACCACAATGCTCAGGAGTTGAGGACCCGTTTGTTTAAAAAATACTCCCTCCTGCCACAGGCCAGCCCACTCATTATGCTCTTCATCTCAAAACAACAACAACAACAACCCTGAAGTAAATCAAACAAAGCAATACAATAAAAACAATGGAAGCACAAATATAAATTTGAAAAGCAGTGCAGTATATCTGGGAGAGACTTAATATCAGGTAAGAAGAGTACTTCAGACTATTAAGAAAGCCAAAGTTAACATACTGCTGAGAGGGGGTCCTGTGTGTCTGTATTTGTCGTCTATAAGGTAAAACAAAACAGCATAGAATTTTTCAGGGTCCTCAAAGCCTTTGACAACATGTAATTTATGATGGGGGGGCATTCAGCTAATGCTAAACCACATATTTTTATACCAAAGAAAAGTTCATAAGTCCTGTAAGGTTTTCCATTTGGGGGCAATTGAGGTTCTGGCAGCCACCAGCATCCATGTCACATCCTGTTTACAACTTCTTCTTCTTCTTCTTCTTCTTCTTCTTCTTCTTCCTCTTCCTCTTCCTCTTCCTCTTCCTCTCCTCCTCCTCTCTCAGACCTCAAGATGAGAGGTCATCTTAAATGACCTTAGAAGCAAGTATGGCTGCCTTGTTCTACTATAAAAACTTCATTATTTTCTTGCCTACGCGTGTATGTGTTTCCAACAAGCAAAGTCTGCTCTGTAAACAAGATTCACTAAATGTTGCTCATTCCGCATACTGAAAGGTTTCAACAGGTGGTTGACCCGGTTATTCCAATAATTCTTTTCATTTGCCAAGTGTTTGAATTTTTGCTCCACTTCTGCTGTTGAGTATTTACTAGCAAGCACTCATTTCTTAGCTGTTTTTATTATTGCCCTGCTATACTGTTGCTGTTTTATAAGATTGTACACTGTCATGGAAACCCACCAGGACCAAAAGGTGGTGAAAACGTATCTTAACAAATAAATAAACCTCTTGCTGTGTGTTCAACCATAAAGCCACTGAAGATTTGCTACATTATGTCAAATCATGCATACGTTTTCCAAGGCAGGTTCTTCCTTGTGTTCATTTTGCAAAGTGCAAGAAGTACCATGAAGGAAAAAATGTGGTAAGAATCTCAACAAGAATGCATTCTTACATTCCAGTATTTTAGAACAAACCTTGTCTAGCATTATCCAACTAGTTTTCTGTAACATCAGATGAGTTTTGTCAGCCACCAGTTTGTTTGTTTGTTTGTCTGTCTGTCTGTTGCTTTAAAAAAACAACACTATTTGGTTTTGAAATAAGAATCTTGTGTTACGCCCAGTCTTACAATGGATTGATGCCAGTAAGTAAACACACACATTTAAAATTCACACTCACCCTGTCTGCCAATATTTACTGGGAATAGATCAGCATGAGTATTTATACCAGTGGAACATATTTATTTCACCTAAAAAAAAAGTGCCCCCATATGCTCTACCAGATCCATGAAAAGCTATTTCCAGGAGACAGGACTGGGGAACATACAAGTTAAAAACAACATTACTTTGCATAGCCCATCTGGAATGCCATTGCATTCCTTGACATATTTCCAGATGGGCTGGCAGCAAGCTACAGTATAAGACAAGTATATATAATCTTAAAGACAAAGAGGGAAGGAAATTATACCAAGGAATATGCTCAATAAACAGACACCCATAAATTCAGCAGTAAGAGTTCCCAACCCTCTGGTGAGCAAGGCACCCGGAATCATACCAATTCCTACCTCAGAGGTCTCATTTTCACTGCAGTTTCCAAGGATTATTTTCTGAGCAGTGGAAAGGCATTCCTTCTGTTTCTTGCTGCCTCCACATGTTGCAGAAATGAGAGAAGACCCTGCTCGTTTCCCCCAAGCTCTCTGAGCCTGCTACAGGTTGCCAGGGGGTAGGGAGATGCTGGTGGCAGCCATCAATTAATCTGCCTAGTAAACCAAGACAACATTTGTGGGGTCCTATCTGTGATGTTTTTAAAAAATCTATGTCATAAGGCAGGCACAAGAAATGTAAGTGAAATGTTCTTGCAGAACTACATATACACATGTGCAATGCTGTTGCCTTTGCTACAGGGGCTGGGTTCAGGTGTCACTCCGAACCCCACCCCACCCCAAATGAGACTGAGCCTTGATGTGCACTCTTCTTCCTATCCCTGCTCTTCTTAGGATGAGAAACTGATTTGCTTGGAAAAGGTCTCCGGCTCAATCTCAGGTGTTTCCAGGCAGGGCTGGGAAAGTGTACTGCCTGCAAGACACTGAAGAGCCACGTCCAGTCAACATAGTGAGGGAGAATCATAGAATCATAGAATCATAGAGTTGGAAGAGACCACAAGGGCCATCGAGTCCAACCCCCTGCCAAGCAGGAAACACCATCAGAGCACTCCTGACATATGGTTGTCAAGCCTCTGCTTAAAGACCTCCAAAGAAGGAGACTCCACCACAGGTAGATGAACCAATGGTATATAAGGCACCTTCCTGTATTCTTATTATTACAATTTGTTAGTCTAAGATCTCAGGGTGGGTAACAACCATTAAAGCACAACATAAACACAGCATTAAAGGGAAAGGGAAAGGGACCCCTGACCATTAGGTCCAGTCGTGGCCGACTGTGGGGTTGCGGCACTCATCTCGCTTTATTGGCCAAGGGAGCCGGTGTACAGCTTCCGGGTCATGTGGCCAGCATGACTAAGCCGCTTCTGGTGAACCAGAGCAGCACACAGAAACACCGTTTACCTTCCCGCCGCAGCAGTACCTATTTATCTACTTGCACTTTGACGTACTTTCGATCTGCTAGGTTGGCAGGAGCTGGGACTGAGCAATGGGCACTCACCCCGTCGCGGGGATTCAAACCGCCGACCTTCTGATCAGCAAGTCCTAGGCTCTGTGGTTTAACCCACAGCGGCATTACACAATACTAAAATAAGGTGGGTCCTAAAAATATACATCTCAGGACTCAAAAGTCAAGGTGAACAGGTCCGTCTTCAGGATTCTCTGAAAAGCTGTATAATGAAGATGCCTCTGCAGGGAGGGAGTTCCACAACTTAGGGACAGTCCAGGGGAATGCCCTCTCCTGGACCAACCCCTTCTCAACTTCTGAAGGTGGTGGAACAACCAAGAGGGGACCCGCTGCCAATCTTATCACCCAAGAGGATCTGTCTCATCACCCTTTATATTAATAGTTTAGAACTGCATTACATTGTAATACCTTTAATAAACTTCAGCACGCACACATGAACACACAAATTTGTAATGGCCTGGCAAGCAACACAGTGGTATTGCCTTGAAGCCTTGTCAAGAATGAAGCCATTTTAAAATTCCGCCCAGCCATCTAAGAATCATAGCAGGGCCTCCAGCTATTTGGAGACGCTGGCAGAAACAGCTCCATCGTGCCCCAGGTTAGTTGGATTTGGAAGGAGGGCTGGGCAGCTGTGGCTTTGAAATTAGAAACTCGAACCACACTTGGCCCTGCACACTTGTATGTTCCCCACCGCAACCTGTAAGTGTGCAAGTAAAATAGGTCATGGTAAAAGGTTCTCATACTCTCCCTTTCAAAAGAATATGATCCTCCAAAGGCTACAATGAACTTTCCAAAGCACATAGGTAGACAATAAACCCACAGGTTGTTGTTTTTTTCTATCATGAACAGCTCTCTATTAAACTGTACCAGAATATGTGTTACTTTCTCTTTTGCTACGGAGTCCTTGAGGAATGCCTATTACGAGTTTCATTTTCATATTTTAAAGTTGCTTCCTATATATCTATTTTATTTGAGAGAGGAGCTATAAACTATCTGTTGCATGTTACGCTCCATCACCCTGAATAATGTTCTCCCTCCAGAATACAAGACGACAACCAATAACTCTTTATTTCAGAAATCTAAAGACAGACCGGTCTAGTACGTTCGTGTTTGTTACGTGAGACACTACGTGAGACATCTGAAGTGTAGTCTTGTGGTCCCCGAAAGAGCATCTTTTTCACATACAACTGCTCCAAGGTTCAATTCATGGCTCTGGGAAGAAGTGATAGGGGGAAATCTCTGCCTGAGACCCTAGAGAGGCACTCCTAGTCAGAGCAGGCTGGATCAGTGGTGGGCAGAAGAAAGATGGAGCTACACTGGTAGGCCTCTAGATGATATGTAGCAGATCACCATGGATGTTTGACTCCCCCCCCCCCAAAAAAAAAATGGCTCCCAAAATGATAAAAGCTTTGGGGGAATACATGAGTAGACTTTTTGTGTGAAAGGATTACAAGCTCAGTTCCGGTACTAAAAAGTCCTGAGCTAAGTTCTGTCTCTTCAGTTCTAAGTGTCTGTCAGCCCCTGTTTCTAAGTCATTGTTGTGCACTTAGATTCTTGGTTCTTCCTCTGTCTGAGGAAAATGGCCAAATTGGACTTTCTAGTCATGGGTAGACAAACTAAGGCCCGGGGGCCGGATCCGGCCCCAACGCCTTTAAATCCAGCCCGCGGATGGTCCAGGAATCAGTGTGTTTTTACATGAGTAGAATGTGTCATTTTATTTAAAATGCTTCTCTGGGTTATTTGTGGGGCATAGGAATTCGTTCTCCCCCTCCCCAAAAAAAATATAGTCCGGCCCCCCACAAGGTCTGAGGGACAGTGGACCGGCTCCCTGCTTGAAAAAGTTAGCTGACCCCTGCTCTAGTGGGCCAAGATTAGTTTGCAGACTGGAGGTTCCCAACCCCTGCTTTTTAAGTTTAAACCAGCAATTTGAATTGAGCTCAGAAATCAATAGGCAACCTGTGCAGCTGGCGGAGAATTCGTGCCATATGCTTGGACCTCCAGGTCTGTCAATAATCTGGGCACTCAATGTTGCACTACCTCATGTCTGAACCATCTCCAAAGGCAGCCAAACATATAATGCATTGCAGTAGTCCAATGTGTAGTGGTAACTGGAGCATAGATCACTGAAGCCCAGTTATCTCCATCAAAGAGGGTCAGAGCTATGCCAACAGCTAGAGCTGGTAGAAAGCCCTCAGCACTACAGAGGCTCCTTGTGTCTCCATGGACAGGAATGGATTCAACAGCACCCAAAAGTGCACACTTGATCAAAACAAGTGAAACGCCAAATTGAACTAATTACTGTGCTACTATCACCTCGATTCTAGTTTCTTGCAGTAGAAATCATGCTTAATATCTACTGGCATGAAAATGACTGCAGGGATATATTTGTTGCTATGATTCTGCCCTCAAGCTTGCTCAAAGTGTCTGCAAATGCACTTGGCTGATTCATAATCTAGCTGGTCATTATTACTAAAAGCACACCTAACCCTGATTTGTGCTTTCTCTGCTGCACTCTAGTGAGCAAACTAAACGCTTAAAAAATTAGGCTTTTCATACTTTTTAAAAAACTTCAGCTAGAGGCTTATACATCCTTTTTAAAAAAAAAAAACCACAACAACCAACCTTTAAATCCACAGTACATTATAAAAACCTTCTTAGCACTATAACCTTGCTGCTAGATCTAAATGGCTAGTAGTTAAATCTCTTTCAATAATAGAAGAATTTGAAGCGCTACAATATAATCAAAATGGATTAAAGGCACAGGAGTATTAGTGAGAGCACTGAAGCAGGGGAAGGAGAAGCCTGAATGGCTTAACCTTCTTCTCTGCCTTTGCTATAATGTGTGCAGAAGGACTTTCTTGTCCACCATGAGTCCCACATTCCATATCGCAGGAGATTCAGGTTGGGAGGGCAGTGGAGGTGGGGCAGAAGGTGCCATTTTTAAGGTACAGGTAAAATCTAATGTAAGCATCTTGGATTGGGCCCAGAAACAAACTGGCAACCAGTGCAGCTGTTCTGAAATGGAGGTTATATGAAATCTAAACAGAAACACAGCAAGTATTCTGGCCGCTATATTTTGGACCAATTGAATTTTCCCATTCATCTTGCCGTTTTCTTCTTTTTTTAAATAATATTTGCTCCTCACACTTCAGCCAAAATGGCTCTCAGAGTGGTTTTCACCCAATCAACTGAAACAGGAATGTCACTGTCTGCACACCCTACCATCAAAATACATGGCACAAAAGGTGGGGGGAGAACATGGAGAGATGGGGGCAGGGAAACCAGGATATGGTTCTTTAATGTTTTTATAAATGACCAGCTGGAATGGAAGCAGGAGGTGCCAGATGGAGATGGACTTTCAGCAGAGCTGATGGAATGAGCCCTGCTTCCCTTCTTTTCCTCCAACACAGCCTGCTGGAATGGCTACCACCAGGTGTTCCCTAAAACTATCTTCTGCCTCCAGCATTAACAGATACCTATATCTTAGGCACTCAGTAAAGCCACCTAAGAGCAGCAGTATGCTCCTGGGAGGGGTCACCTGGGGACACACAGGAAGCGTTCTCACTATTCGTTTCAATGGGGAGGAAAGCTCTGTGCTGGTGGTGGATGTCCTAGCTCAGAAATGAAGGTGGGGCAGCTCATGCAGAGTTACGTATGAGCACTGGAGGCTTGCAGACCTTTGCATCTCACCTCAACACTTTGATTTCTAAAGCAAAATTTAATTTCACACTGTTTGTGAGAAATACGCTTTTATTTTTTTAATGTTCAGGACACGTTCTGAGATGCAGCGCTAGTGCACTCTGCAGAGCTGCCCATGGTTGCATTTTTGCTGCAAAGATTAGACAGATGGTTAAAATGCAGCTAATGCCTGCCAGATTCCCTCATCTGGATAATATTATCACCAGCTCATCAGAATCCTTGTTCTGTCTCAGATCTCCCATAGCTCATTTTCATCTCCATACACATCTCCCTAATATAGTTAATAATGCAAAATATAAACACAACATCAGGGTTCATGTGGAACATAATCATGACTTCTAACTAAACATACCATTAGAAAAATGGATGAGACCACGCTAATGATGGGGGGGGGGGGGGAGAATCCATTAGATATGTACTCCGCTTCTGTCAGATAAATGTTTGCTTTGTGCAGGAATCAGCTAGAGGGGCGTTAGCTTTGTCACATCTTTTTTATGTTAAGGATTAAATTTTTAAAAAGAGCAAACAATAACAGAGAAGCTTTGTGATGGGTTATCCTCACATACCAAGTTACCTTATGCACATGCAACAGGTGCAGAGTGAGGCCAAACAGCCATAAAATTCAAGGTATACACGCCCTAACTCAGGCAGGATGGCTTTAAAAGAGAATTAGGCAAATTCATGGGCAGAGCTATCAATGGCTATAAGCCACAGTGGCTTTGTTCTTCCTCTACTGCAGTGCTGTACAACAGCTATATGAAAGAAAGAACTTCTGCCTGCAGGGCTACAATCCATAGTATGCTTAGGAAACAGCTTTAGGGACTCTTCCTGCCACCTAGTGTCTCAGTGACGGACTGAAGAACATGCAAAGGAAAAAGGAACAAGTGACTAATCAAGGCAGAACTTGGACTTTCTCTTTGCAAACCATTTGGACATTGCTGTAGGTCTTAGCAGACCGTTTAATACATTTGATTGTCTTCGAAACCAATGCCTTTCATCTTATGAAAGTTCACGTGCCCTAGGCCCAGTCTACTGAGAAGGGCCCCTTTAACTGGGAGATGGTCGGGGGGCAATTAGTAGATTTTCATTGTATTGTGAAAATCACAGGCCCCGAGACATAAACTTTTTAACATGTTTGATAATCTGGCCCCTGCCAAAATAGGTTCCATCTCTACCGTCGGGGAAAATAAAACAAATTCAAGGTCGACTACTGATATGCCCAACTATTTCCACAAGTTTCTGTAGACCCTTTGAATGAAGCTAATAAACCCCAAGTGGCTTGAGTAGGAAAAGGAATTTGAGGAGTTTTGCTTATTGCATCACAATAAAACCGTTCATGATCACATGCACACACTCAGAGAAAGCAGACCACACCCTGCTGACCACACCTATAATGTTGACACATTCGGCATTTGAACAGTCTATCCATGTAAAGCTTTATAAGGCAATTACAAACTCCAGGAGCAGTCAGGGCTCCCTAGTTATAGGAAAAAGCCATATACACACAAGTATCATTTACACAGCAGTACTGTGTTTAAATATTTTTAATTTATTTTATTTTTAAAATTATGTCAGGGGCTGAGGCAGGCACCCATGGTCCTGGCTCCTCTTACACACATGCCAGGACTAAATGACAACCCAAGTCAAACAAGAAAAATCTGAACAAAACACTTAATTCCACTGCTGAGGAAAGGGTTCAGAAGTTACAAGTTCACTAGCCCTAGTAGGAACAGGATAGACACAACACACTCTCTCTTTTCCTACATGCACAATGTATAGGATCAGGCACATATCATCAAAACAGTGCCCACAGATGCTGCTGTGCTCAGTGGTTATTGGCATCTGTCTGTCTTGAGAGGCAATGAAGTGCACCTCCAGGGGTGAAGTCAGACTGTTGCGTTAGCAGCACTGAAGTGACCTCCCCATGTGCAAAAGGTCTCAGTAAATATCCAGTCAAAAAACCACACTGCATAAGAGAACGTTCTTCCTGCTCAGCTCCTTTCTGCGTTGTCTCAGTCTCTCCTCCATGCCCCCAAAGCAGCCATTTTGCATTATGCCACACCACCACAGCAGCCATTTTGTGACTGACACCCACAACACTTTCTCTCACAATTCAAAATTGGCCCAAAAGTTTGTGATCCCTGGTCCAGTGCATAGAGAAGTCATAGTCTTGTCACTTCAACTTGTTCCCTGTTGCATGGGATAGGCCACAAAATGTTTTGCGGCTCATCTCACAGTTTGGGAAAGTTCGTCTCTATTCCTTTGCAAAGCTCTAATTTCTGTAACCAGGTTTGTGTAGAAAGCAACAGCTCAGAAATGCTTTGCTGCATGAAACACTTTAAAGCAACCTGCCTGTGGTGACTCGCAACTAGTAGCCTCTGTTATTGTGTAATGGGTTTGTGGTACTTCAGGATATGCTGTAAAACAGATAAAATCTGCTGCCTGGCATTTAAAAGGAAACCACCATCTAATTTTCTCCGACCAGCATTGTGACATTTCAAAAGACAGAGACACCTCTGCACATTATGAAAAGGAGCTGTAACATAATGGGAAATGCACTTAGGATTAATACTTCAAATGCCACGAGCCGATCGCTGGCACTGCAGTCCTGGATGGCTGTTTTCATCATGCCATTTCAGGGACATCATTATGGTACAAACAAGTGAGGAATCAAATGTTTCCACAGTTCTGCAAAGTTAAATGTACACTTCTGCTTTCTGGGAGACCTTGTAGGCAAAGTGCCGTGCAAGATTGATCTTTCCCATTCATTTTTAACAGCCCCCTTGTGACATTCATTATCATTTATTTCGAGAGCAAAAAAAAAAAAAAAATCAGTAAAGTTTGTAAAAAAGATAGAAAGAAATGCACAAGTGAGAAATGGCATAAATACTACTACTAGCCAAATACTACTACTATAACCAAACATTTGGGGTCGAAGTGCAATTTGAACCCAAATGTGTCAGTACCCTGAGTGACTACCAACAGACATGGCAACTTTGGGTGGATGGGTTCACCCAGATATATCAGGGTTTTCCAACGATGGGTCTCCAGAAGTTGTTGAACTTCAGCTCCCATCAGCGCCAGCCAACTTACCTTGAAGAACACAGAGGGAACCACCCTGGGATCTTCGGAGGAAGGGTGGTACAGTGGTACCTCTGGTTACAAACACTTCTGGTTACACACGCTTTGGGTTACAAGCACCGCTAACCCGGAAGTAGCTGCTCCTGGTTGCGAACTTTGCCCCGGGATGCGAACAGAAATTGCACACAGTGGGAGGCGCCATTAGCAAAAGTGCACCTCAGGATAAGAATGGTTTCCAGTTACAAATGGACCTCCGGAACGGATTCAGTTTGTAACTAGAGGTACCACTGTATATAAATTTAGTATACAGTGGTACCTTGGAAGTCGAATGGAATCTGCTCCGGAAGTCTGTTTGACTTCCAAAACATTCGGAAACCAAGGCGCGGCTTCCGATTGGCTGCAGAAGCTGCAGGAGAAAGGCATTCACGAACCAAGGTACGACTGTATTATTATTATTATTATTATTATTATTATTTAGTGTTCACTCATACACCGCAATATGTCCAAGGTGCATCAGGTGCATTATTTTAAGTGAATATCCACTTTCTGTTGCCCATCTGCAGCTTATGAAAGTGCAAGCAATTTCTAACATCAATATGCATCCCAAGTATTACATCAAAGGTGAAAGTGTGGGCACTTGTGGCACAAAGTCAGTCAAGCACAGATACCGTCCTCAGCACATGAAAGTAAATGCGACTTTTATGTCCTATTTGTTCTCAAATGGAATTGTGTTAAGTGTTGCTAGTTTGGGGAAAATGAAGCATTTCAATGCAAGCCCACAGGCATGCATAACCTTGCAAGAAATATTGCCATGACCAAAGATGCTCATGCTCCCTGCTCCAGTCAGCCGTCCAGTCATGCCCTTATCCACAATACTTCATGCCGTTCCCATGCTCCACCCATTTTTCTATTCTCACCTCAAGTCAGTCAGCTTCCCATGACCATTTAGCTCATTGGGCTGTGTTAGGGAAAAGGTCCCCTTATGTCCTTCCCCCACCAAACCATTTCTTAGAGCTTCTGAAAACCTTTGGCTGCCCAAAGCCTGCTGATTCCTCCTTGCGTCAGAACGGTGCTATTTTGACTACATAAGGATTCACACTTAGCCACTGAACTTCAGAAAGATGGACAGAGAGAGAGAACCGGCGTACAGCTTCCAGATCATGTGGCCAGCATGACTAAGCCGCTTCTGGCGAACCAGAGCAGCTCACGGAAACGCCGTTTACCTTCCCGCCGGAGGGGTACCTATTTACCTACTTGCACTTTGATGTGCTTTCAAACTGCTAGGTTGGCAGGAGCAGGGACCGAGCAACGGGAGCTCACCCCGTCACGGGGATTCGAACCGCCGACCTTCTGATCAGCAAGTCCTAGGCTCTGTGGTTTAATCACAGCGCCACCCGTGTCCCATAACTATATATAGATGACCATTAAAAAAATGGGATAAGGATGAAAGAAAATATGCATCAGGAAAGGTCCACAAAACAAACTTACTGTTAGTGAACAGAACTAACTACCAGGAAAAAATCCCAGCTGAGTACAAATTAGAATCAAGAATGGAAAGCCATGTAACAATTTAATGAAGATCACTCATCTATAGAGTATAGAGAAAGAGCTGGTTACACACAAATAGAATTTAGAAACCTGCTGTTATCTTTCTGCAGGCAGCTTACTCCTAGCCAATTTCCTTCCTAATCTGCAGTTAATTAGTCAGCACCATCAAGTTATTAAAAAAACATTTCTCTAGGAAATAATCATTTCATATGCATGACGCATCCGTTTTTATTACGGTGTCTTTAAAATTTAGACTATTAAGAAATAGACAAGTTTATTTACTTTTTCAAAATAACGAAATTGCATGGTTTTAGGGACATTTTCATTAGAGTTAAAAAATAAATAAAAAAATCTCCCGCTATAATGACAATATTGCCTACAGCAATGCTTAATCTTCATTCGGTTTTTGTTCAGGCGGAAAATTGACATTTGAATGGTCTGTTTTTTAAAAGCAATGTACACTTGCTAGGAATTGTGGGTGGGTGGGGGTTTGGGAGTGGAAAACACTTCTTCAGCTCCTTAACAAGTACCTTCGGAAACTGTTTAGAAATCTGTTTAAAGTGATTAACTTTATGTGTAAGTTAAATATTTGCACAGCAATTCCATACTAGTCAAAAAGAAGGCCAAGAAGTACTGCTTCGCAAGCACCCACTTTGTAGACCCATGTTATTTCTTACTATAAAGTTAAAATAAGACTGTGGAGGAAGAGATGAGGGATCACTTATGGTCAAAGAGCAGAAACGAAAACAGTGAATCCAACTACAAAGAGGAACTTGCTCACTTCCAAGAGAAGCCAAAGTGCTGCCCACCATTTGTTGATGGACTACAATTTCCATCATACCCAGCTAGCATGGCTAACAGTCAGGAATGATAGCAGTTGTAGTCCTGTATAACCACAGGTTGTCCATCCCCATGGCAGATTCTAGCATAGAAGGTATTGATCGGCAAGGCTGCCATGGTTTCTGATCTGAGGGTTAAGGAGAAGACTGTCAGAACTAAGTACAGGATTGGTGTACAGCACCTTTAAAACAGATTCCCTATGGAATTCTGCAAGAGAGCAAATTCACACATCCTTTGCAAACTGCTATCTTCCCTGCCCTTTGCCTTTTCCACATATATCTCTGAGAAGGGAGAACATCACAAGTAGTCAAAATGTTTCTAACCTTTATGAAAGGGTATGAGACAGCCAAACAGATTCGGCGGTGAGTATTCACAGGCAAAGCTGCAACAGGAGGAAGATTCAGCATGCTAGTATTTCACTTAAGTAAATTACTTTTTACACTGTGATGAATTACAGCAAGTTCTAAATTAACTGCAACATCAAAGTTCATTATATTCTCTGTAAGCCTTTATTTTCTGAAAATCGGCGAGTGCGGATCATTTTATTCTGTTAAATTTTAGATAGCAGAAACAAAAAAACACTTATTAAGAATATTCTTGTACATAGACAAGTACGTTGTGTATCAGAACATTTCACACAGAGAATGCAAAGCTGATATCCTGACCAGGACGTACAGTCTGACCAGAGATAAGATCCATCACTTAATTTAGAAGCCTACGGCTGCAATCCTACCTGTACACATTTACCTGCTCACAAGCCCCATGTAAATCCAGCAGTACTTAGTGCTGAATAAAGACCACACTGAAGTGAGCTGTGAAACTACAAAGCTATGCAGAGATTAACACAGCACAATAACTTATTTCCAGCTTTTCACTCACTAAATTTATTATCTTGAGTATAAATTCAAATGCAGGGATTAATTTCCTTTGAGTAAATATTTTAATTTAGTTAAAGCACTGGAAACGTATTAACATGTTTGCACTCTGCCCGCTACTAATAATCCCATAACTTCTGCTTATAAAATACATTCTTAACTTCCGCTATAAATCAATATACACCATAACTCTTCTGTTATCCTAGGTAATTCATTCCATATGCTAAGCCACCATACAAAAATGTTTCTCCCCAAAGGTAATCATGTACTGTTTGCATTCCTTGAAGCTATTAAGCATCCATGTTTTACACACAAATACACACACAGCGAGAAAGTCTATTATCTTCACATTTTATTTACCTCTCGGTTTAGTCCAGAACGTTTTCTGGAAGACACATAAACAGAACCGCTCTACAAAATACAAAAGTGGATTCCAGGAAATCTCTTAGAACTGACTTTAGATATTAATATGCCACTACAACCTCTCAGGCAAACCTCACAAAGCAGTTTACATTTTAAAAAAGAACATTATTCTCTAACTGGACACCCAACTCCAAATTCCATCAGCCCCCTTCCGCGAGATGAATGCTCAGGGATGGTGGGAATTTTGGTACAAAACATTTGGATGGCATGAGGCTGGAGAAGACTATATTAAAACAATAAGCAGCAATTTAAAACTATATACAGTAATAAGACTGGCCACCAGGGAAAAAGCTTTTTGAAAGCTAGAACCAACCTACCCTCAGGGCAAGATGGTTCCTGAATACACACCAAACTTCACATCCCCAAATAATGTATTTCTAAAGAGTCTGTAATAAAACCCTCTTTCTTTTAGAAAAGAAAAAAAATTACATTATGCACAAGAATGGCTTTGTTGTATTTTTAGAAGCCATGTAACCTTCATAATCATGCAGTGAAATTCCTTGCAACTGCAGAAATAATAGCCACAAGAGCCTGTGGTTTATTTTATAGCAAACCAATGGCAGGAAAACCAGAATAAAATATATATGTTGATTTTCCTCTGGTTTCCAAACGTTCCATTTTAAACATGCTTCACAGACATTCGTGGATGAAGTAACTTTTTTTAAAAAAAAAAACTTGCCTAAAACCGTCTGCCTAGTTAAATTTTCCAAATAATTGTCTCAAGAATAAATAGATGTGCAGCAGCGAAGAGAAAACGTTATGTTACTGTGTTGCAGGCTTGTCAGCAGACACTTGGATGGTCTCCACATACACAGCAAAAGGAGTTGGAAGCATGGAGTATATGCTGTTTTCAGACTAGGGATCCTATCATGAATGCTCCTTCACATAAGCACTCACCGCAAGAAGAAAACTAGCACATCAGTGCCAAGGGCTGATTGGAGCTTTCTAGGCCAGCTTTCTCTTTGCAAGGAGCTTTGTTACATAGGGAAAAGTTAAAAGATAAACAAACAAACAAACAAACAAACAAACAAGTGAATACATTTATATGCCCCCCTTGATTCTGTTATGATTCCAAGGTGGTGTACAACTATTTCTGCCTGAATACAAATAATAGTACCTATCAGGACAGACTTTGCTCGTGTGCTCAAGACATCGATTCCATAAAACATATTTTGTTGCACTGTGCAAAATATGAGCAATCCAGGGCTGAACTGATACTACCCTTGCTGGTACCTTTCCTGGGAAAATCAGAGGCTCACTATGTCAGGTTCCTATTGGAAGACCGGACAAATGCTAGAACATTAGCAGTGGCAAAGTTTTTATCGGTGGTTGCAAGAACCAATGATCCCTATATTCTGAACAAAATGCTTGTTTAACCTGGAGGTAGGCTGTATGAATTGTGTATTGCTTTGTAACGATTTGTTGGGTCTCTGGACCGTAATAAAGATTGATGATGAATAATAGAACCATCAATAAACCACCTGAAATTTACAAGGTAAAATACCTGTGTAAATGAAAGTACTTCTGCTTGGCACCAAAGAAATTACAGTGGTACCTCGGGTTACAGACGCTTCAGGTTACAGACTTCGCTGACCCAGAAATAGTACCTCGGGTTAAGAACTTTGCTTCAGGATGAGAACAGAAATCGCACAGCGGCAGCAGGAGGTCCCATTAGCTAAAGAGGTACCTCTGGTTAAGAACAGTTTCAGGCTAAGAACGGACCTCCAGAACGAATTAAGTTCTTAACCTGAGGTACCACTGTACAGTGTATAAGTATTATGTGCTGCTGAAGCGACCATGAGGTTACATTGTAGGCACCTGTCAAACATCTTTTGGGAAGGCATTTGATAACTACAGTTCCCAGCGATCTCAAAAGGATTTACTCCCAAGTAAGCGGGGTTAAGGTTGCAGCATACTCCCAGTATCAGAGGTGGTATTTACTCTGAAAGACAAAACTCATCAAAATATGGCAAGAGGAAGCATTTGCACCTACCTGTACAGCTAACCTAAATACTGTTTACTGAAGTCATACTAATTTCAAAACAGACGTGCTTCAGCTTCAGAATGCAGCATTAGGAAAGAAACCAGACACTGGTATGTAATATTTTTGCTGTCAGCCACAGTAAATGAAACAGTAATTTAATCCAGCTTTATCAAAAAGTAACAGACTCGAATAAGTTTTTTTAAAAGCCCAACATTGCTAGAATTATGCTCGGTTTAAGCACGCTTTGCCAAGATTTCTGTTTTGAGACAAATTAAAGTAAATTCTTCTGCTGTGCCTATGTTTGGTCAAGTATAACTGTCTCAGGACTTTCACTTTAATGCATTTTTCTAGAAAAATTTACAGCAAATTAAAAGGAATCACAAGAACATGAAGTACACATTGGCTATAAATATAGCTCTGTGCTGTTATGTGCTGCAGTTTAATTGGTATTGTTTTTAAAATCTTCTTTTGCCCATAAATGCCCCCCAAACTAACACTTTTTTTAAAGCAGAGAGAGAGATGTTCTTAATTATTTGGTTTCCTAAATATTCTCCAGCATGGCCTATTAAAAATAATTTGAATGATGCAACAGCCATATGCAAACGAAATAAACTGCTGCAGGTACATGCCTTGCATTTAATCACCTGCCTCGTTATCATAGACAATTGGTTGGGACATATTTTGGGGTCTCAGCCTAATCCAATGTGGGTTGCAACAGCAGCACGACCACCATGCAAATACATGGTAAAACAAAAAGAGAAAAAGAAATGGGTCCCCAAATGTATGTTTGGATTAAAGGCGGGTCTGATAAAGTTGAAAACGAGTTTCAAAGGTGACATAGCAAAGGTAAAGGGACCCCTGACCATTAGGTCCAGTCGTGGACGACTCTGGGGTTGCGGCGTTCATCTCGCTTTATTGGCCGAGGGAGCCGGCGTACAGCTTCCGGGTCATGCGGCCAGCATGATTAAGCCACTTCTGGTGAACCAGAGCAGCGCACAAAAATGACGTTTACCTTCCCGCTGGAGCAGTACCTATTTATCTACTTGCACTTTTGACGTGCTTTGGAACTGCTAGGTTGGCAGGAGCAGGGACCGAGCAACGGGAGCTCAGCCCGTCGCGGGAATTCGAACTGCCGACCTTCTGATTGGCAAGCCCTAGGCTCTGTAGTTTAACCCACAGCGCCACCCGCGTCCCCATAGGTGACATAGAATTATATGAAAAATAAATAGGCCACCAGCTACCATAGAGCACTTGGGGATGGAGTGCTGCCTCCCTCCCTTCCTCCAGCAGCTCCCCTGGGTCTTCCTGAGGCACACGGAGGAGGAAACCTTTCTTCCTCGACACCCAGCACTGAAATCAAGAAGAAGGGATGTGGCACTCTGACCACTCCCCTGCGAAAGCCCCCTGCATTGCTATGCTAGGCATGGAGAAGAGGAAAATACATCCTCTGGGCTCAGCATAGAGGTCACATTCACAGAATGCATTAAAACACTGTGATACCACTTTAAACAGTAATGCCCCCCCCCCAAGGAATCATGGGAGCTGTAGTTTTGTTAAAGGTCTGAGAGTTAGGAGGTCAAAGAGCTACAGTTCCCAGAGTGGTTTGAAAAGTCAATCCCTCATCACAGAGAACTCTGGGAAAAGGGGTCTATCACAATGATCAGCCCCTTAACAAAATACAGCTCCTAGGACTCTTTTGGGGGAAGCCATGACTAGGGGAAGTATCATAGTGCTTTAAGTGTATGGTGCGAATGTGGCTGACTTTGCTAGCCTGCTTTTTACTCACTAGAAGAGCTGGTAGATGAGGAACAGAACACTTTTTCTGCAACACTCTCATGAGTAACAAGCAGAGAGATAAAACAACAACAACAACAACAACAACAACAACAACAACAACAACAACAACAACAACAACAACAGGCAGGCTTAGTAACTTTTGAGGGCTTATTTATAAGGTCAGCATACACACATTTACTTATTTAAGTGTTCAGAGTTATGCATCTGGTCTCTCTACACGTGGTCTCTAAGGCAACTCCAGAGCATAAACAACTCAAGGAACCACCTGCCACCCCAGTCAGAAATGCCCAGTGAGACTGGCTCTATTCACCCGACACAATTCAGCTCAGACCTGGAGTTGCACCTGACGGGTTAACAAATATTTGACCTAGCCAGAATAGTAGCCGCCAGCACTGTCATCACAGCAATTCTCATTTGAACCCCCACCCAACTTCAAGCAGTGGTGGAAACTTTAGAGCAATTATATGAAAGGGAATGAAAGCTTCCAGCAAGCTTACCATGTAAAGAGGAAAACACCATCATAAGGACAGGTAGAAGGGGAAGAAGCAGCAGAGGTTAAATGGAAGTTGAAAACCTATCAAGCAACTACAAGAGAGAGGTTATGGAGGTCTGGAGGGAGAGTTCCAGAAAAAGGGGAAAGGAAGGACAAAGGAAAAAGAAAACTGTAGCAGAGCTGAAGATCAAGAGAAGAGGGAGCCAAAGAGTAAGGAAATCTAAAGTTGTCTTCACCTGGGGACTTCATTCTGCAAACAAAAATTTAAAAAAACTGATTAGATGGGGAAGAAATACAGACTGGAATTTTGATGCCGACGACGTCATGTAGACACCACAAAAAAAAATTACATGCATGCAGAGCACATCTCCTACAAATAAATGCCTATCTAGAAGCAACTTAAACGGGATTTGATAACAAAAACAGAAGCCAGTGAAGGAAAGGAAAACATGGGGAAATGGAATGAGCAACAGAGTTAAGAATGAAGCGAACCAGGGAACTGTTGGAGGGGGAGAAGCTTATTCTTTCCCAACTTGATTAGTATTAGCAGAATAAATACTAGAGAATAAATCATATCACACCCACACCATATGTTTAAAGCTCCCAAAGAAACCTGAGAACCATCGTTTGTTAAAGATGGTGGGAACTGTAGCTCTGTGAGGGATAAACTACAGCTCCCAGGATTCTTTGGTGGAAAGTAATGTGTTTTAAATGCACTTCAGATGTATGGTGTGGATGTGACCTATCTGTTAAAACAATGCAACAAAGGCAGTCAAGAGAATGCATGAGAAAAAGGTCTTATTGGGAGGGTCCCCCATGTTTGTGAGTGGGTGGAGAAAAAATTTTCAATAAAATATTATATGTGCACCTACCATAGTATATTTGCAGCAGGACGGAAGACAGTGAATGTTAGCAACATAACAGCAACCGTTGCAATGCACATAGCTTGCTATAAGAATTAATAGTTGTTGGTGTAAATTTTGAAGACTTAGAAATTCCCCATTCCCCAACAAAGCTTACTATTACAAGTAAAAAAGGGCCAATTCCTAGCAAGGAATTTTATTTCACCAGGCAAACGGTGTTATCGCAGGTTATGGAAGGTTGTTGCAACATGTTTAAGAAATCTATTTACATCTTTGTTTCTCCTTCAGAGAAAGGAGAAAAGTAGTGAGATAGGTGCTGCATCAATCACATGGTGCAATGCGACCTTAAACCGAATCGCTAGGTATGAAGCAAGATGTTCACATAAAACAAAAAACTGGACAAAAAATACAAATGTAAAAACGTATCTTTATGTGTAGTTAATTGCGCTCATTCATCATGACCTCCAAACAATTTGCTTTTGCAGAGTCAGTTATCCAACAAGTAATCTAATATGAACAAGCCTCAGAGCATCACTTCCTGTATCTATAAATAGGTTTACCTAGTAAAGCAATAAATGTTTTAACCTTAGTTGGTGCTCTTGTTCAGACT
Organism: Podarcis tiliguerta; assembly: GCF_965153285.1. Classification (NCBI taxonomy): domain Eukaryota; kingdom Metazoa; phylum Chordata; class Lepidosauria; order Squamata; family Lacertidae; genus Podarcis; species Podarcis tiliguerta. The sequence continues at coordinate 38,253,142 of NC_139545.1, read as the reverse complement.
GAGCAGCTTCAGAATGGAAAGACAGAAGCTGGAACAATTGAACTGATGATGGAATGTTTGACTTCTTGTCACCAGCAATTCAGTACACTACTTTGGGCACCAGTGAACTGTCCACAGTGGATGCTATTGCTTTCAAAGTTATCCATCCTTGAAACAGATAGCAAAATACATTTTCAGCACACTGGGCTCAGAAACTCTTAGTTCAGGAAGGAGGGTTCTTTATGTTTTATTAAAAACATTTTTAATAAGCACAAAACTATAATATGCAGGGTCCAAAGAATAAGATGTTCTATTGTGTGTGTCCTTAATCCTTCTGCTGCACATGGACTAATTGTGCAACTAACTTGAATTTTTATGATTATTTGTATTTATTTATTGTAGTCCGCCTGTTTCTTCAAGAAGCTACAGGTGGTATACATGGTTCTTCTCCCTCCCCCACCCTTAATTAAGCCCCACAACAACCCTGCGAGGTAGGTTAGGCTAAGAGGTGGTGACTGGTTCAGGTCACCCAGTGAGGTTTATGGCTGAGTGAGGATTTGATCCTTGGTCTGCCAGGTCCTAGTCTGACATTCTAACCACTACATCCCACTGGCTTGTAATGGCCAACTGTTGAACGCATTAAGATAATGCTTCATTCCATTACTCACTCATAACCTCTGGGGACTCCTCTGCACCCAGTGAAGCAAAGCATTATCTATTAGGCTTTACAGGAAGCATGCTAGGAGGGGGCGAAACAAAGATGCCTATCCATGGTTAAGACGATAGAAGTCACATGGATGACACAAGCGTAACCATGTGACTTTTTATAACATGACTGTGCAGGACAAAAGCAAGGAAGGACAACCTTCTGATAGCACCCATGCCAGTTCGGTTAATTCATGGAGGATAAGGGTGGTGCTAATGGCTACTTGCCACAATGGCTATGTTCTGCCTCCAGCGTTTGAGACAGTAATGCTTCTGAGTACCAGTTGATGGAAACCATAGGAGGGCAGAGGGCTCTTGTGCTCAGGAGTTTCCCACCGGTTATCTCAGCAGCCAACATGAGACCAGGATGCTGGACTAGATGGGCCATTGGTAGATAGGAGAGAGCAAAAACGTATTTCAAAATGGACTTCTTAGCTCTGAAAAGTACAATTTCTCCCTCTGGCATGGTGCCATGGTTAGAGAAGGGAGAGAGAAGAAAAAAGAGTCCTCCTTTTTTGTTTCCCAGACCTCTCTCTAAGTCCTTCTAACCATGGTGCCATGCCAGAGGGAGAAAGGATGCTTTTACCTTAGAAAAGTAAGTAAGCACCCAATCTGGGAAGAGGGTGGTGGGTCAGTAAAACTCCATTGCCATGGCAGGAGAAAAAGCACCGCGTCTAAGCTCTGGAATGGGCACAAAACACAAAGGTGGCATTCAGACAGTTGCTTACAAAAAGACTGGGCATTAATTGCCAGCCAGGAGATTTAGCTACTACAGCAGTGCTCAAGACTAAAAACACATCCAAATATCACCATTCACATCCTGCCAGCCCTCCATGTCTACAACATGTGCTAGAGAACATTGCCAATGACCTGCGTCCTCCCCTCTGTCCTTCCTTTCTGGCCTACATTCAATTTCAACAATCCAGGGCATTCTTGCTTAAATGTCAACCAAGCTAACAAAACTGCTGGCGCTCTCTCATAACCTAATTATCAACTTGGAAAACAAATGAGAAAAGGAGAGTGCAATCTCCTTTCATGACAGCACATAGTGAGGACACTGTTGTGCGCAGCTGAACAGCTGAATAATCGACCATTTCGGTAACCCCAAAACTTTAGCAGCAAGGAGAGTTTCAGATTGAAGCTTTCCAGCATAGCATTTTACGAACATTAATAGCTGCTCTAATGGATGGGCCAAAGGCTCATCCTATCCTCGCAGTAGCCAACCAGTTGCTTATGAAATATCCACAAGCAGGACACTAATACAAGTGGCATCTTTTCAAAAGTCATTTTAAAAAAAAATGAAATTGGCATTAGTAAGTCTGCCTATGACCCTGATGTAACACCTACATAACTTGGTGCTCTGCAGCGTTGTATTTATTAACAAGCCCTCATCCTAAACACATGCATGCTGGTACAACAGGACAATTCAGACATGCATTTCCATAACTTAAAGACTTGCCAATAATATAATAACAATAATTTATTATTTATACCCCGCCCATCTGGCTGGGTCCCCCCAGCCACTCTGGGTGGCTTCCAACAAAACACTAAAATACAATAACCTATTAAACATTAAAAGCTTCCCTAAACAGGGCTGCCTTTAGATGTCTTCTAAAAGTTTGGTAGTTATTTTACTCTTTGACATCTGGCGCGAGGGCGTTCCACAGGGCGGGCGCCACTACCAAGAAGGCCCTCTGCCTGGTTCCCTGTAACTTGGCTTCTTGCAGGGAGGGAACCGCCAGAAGGCCCTCGGCACTGGACCTCAGTGTCCGGGCAGAATGGTGGAGGTGGAGACGCTCCTTCAGGTATACTGGGCCAAGGCCGTTTAGGGCTTTAAAGGTCAGCACCAACACTTTGAATTGTGCTCGGAAACGTACTGGGAGCCAGTGTAGGTCTTTCAAGACCGGTATTATATGGTCTCGGCAGCCGCTCCCAGTCACTAGTCTAGCTGCCACATTCTGGATTAATTGTAGTTTCCAGGTCACCTTCAAAGGTAGCCCCACATAGAGGCATTGAAGTAGTCCAAGCGAGAGATAACCAGAGCATGCACCACTCTGGTGAGACAGTCCGCGGGCAGGTAGGGTCTCAGCCTGCGTACCAGATGGAGCTGATAAACAGCTGCCCTGGACACAGAATTGACCTGTGCCTCCATGGGCAGCTGTAAGTCCAGAATGACTCCCAGGCTGCGCACCTGGTCCTTCAGGGGCACGGTTACCCTATTCAGGATCAGGGAGTCCTCCCGCTTTCTGTCCCCCCAAAACAGTACTTCTGTCTTGTCAGGATTCAACCTCAATCTGTTAGCCGCCATCCATCTTCCAACCGCCTCCAGACACTCACACAGGACCTTCACCACCTTCACTGGTTTCGATTTGAAAGAGAGGTAGAGCTGGGTGTCATTGCCAAGATTAAGTAGCTTGAAAGGAGGAGCACCATCTCTAGCTGTGTTCACATGCTAGAGCTTCAATAGCTGCTCTGACTCTCTTACACAGTCCCCATCAGCCAACAGAACTTCCTTCTTAACTGGCAGGTGTCCTGTGTGTGGTTTCCTGCAGAAGGTTTTACTGAAAATTATAAAAAACTCAGCAGAGTCACAGAAGGAAGATGCACACAAGGAAGATAGGCTGAGAATCTGCAGAAGTGCACACCTATAGCAAGAATGTTATTATGGTGCAAGCAAGACACACTGGCCATGCAACGCTAGTCTATAAAATGAAGTTTCATAAGTTGCACTGTGCAAGAACTGTCTGCTCCCACTTTGCTCCTCCATTCATGTGAGTAGGTGCACAGAACCACAAAGGATATAGTTTACTGTGGCATCTGAACCCTAAACCGTGACTTCTTGTTGGTCTAGCAGTCATAAGTTGCTAGGACAAAACAAACCACAATCACAGGTTCAGACACCATGCTACACTAAAAACTTTATAAACTGGTATACTGTGCATCCCATTCACAATTTTGCTTACTAAATCATAATTGATAGCTTAACGTTATATGCAAGCACAGCCTTGGAAAATCTGAGGAAAACAGGGTAAGCTGTGGTACACATATAGCCCATCTGATTCTGCAGTACAAAACATACCAGGGCTGTAAATTATTCACATTTATGTTCCATGAGGCTGACTGCGATAACTATAGAATCAGTGCAGCTTCGTTTCACTGGGTTGATATTGACTTTTCCCCATAGATGCTCTTTGCACCTGAGGATATGCTGGGGCTTCACTAAGTTACACTTGCTGAAGAGAGAGAGGGGGCAACTGAAAGCACTATCTTCCGATGACTTAAGGAAGCCTTTGCTCAGAAAGGTTCTTCTAATGAAGGAGCTCTAAACTCTTCGGATATTAATTATTTATACATAACTTTTTCAAACTAATTTTCAAAAGCAGCTTATGTTAAGAGAGAGAGAGATTATAGCAATAAAACAATACTGTTGTTCTTCATAAACTAATTGCAAGCCATTTCCCGTGATCAGGGACTGTGCATCAAGCAGAGCTTTTAGCCTCCTCCATGATCTTCCCACTCCTTAAACCAATTATCTTTGATATCTGCATTAGCAATTAAACAGAAGAAAGGACTTCTTCATGCATCCCTGAAGGTGGTTGCGGATGCCTGTGGCTCTGAGGGTCATCTGCATAGAAACCCTATCTGGGACCAAGGCCGCCTTAGGAACTGTCTTATTGCTCAAACAGCTGCCCATATGAGATAGTTTGAAAATTCAGATAGAATGATTTTTTAAAATCCCAGGAATCCAGTTCCCTATACTGTTGCATCTGCAATGACTCTTTATGCAGGAAAATTGAGTTTACTGACAAAACCAATAATATGACAATTAGAAATAGGTAAGAAATGTGTCTTCTTTATCTAAATTAATACACTATGTAGGATTTAAGGAAATGGTGGGGAAACTGAGGCCCTCCAGATGTTACTGGCCTAAGACTTTTAAGCATCCCTGACTACTGCACATGCAAAGTTGAGGTTGATGGGAGTTGCAGTTTCATAACATCTGGAAGCCACAGTTCCTTCATCCCCAATTTAAAGCAAGGGACAGCAAGGCAAATTCCTAATCAGATTGATTGATTTTATGGAGTATAACAAGGAACACAGGTTGCTGCCCAAATTAAATCAGAACATTTTGAAATCTTAAACTGAAGATGCCTGTCATTGAATGAAGAATTCTGTTTTTTATCTGATTTTTTATCTGATTACAAATATTTAAAAATTTACAAATTTATAAAAAAATTACAAATATTTAAAAATTAAAAATTTGTTTCTATTTGGGGGAGGTATTAGATTTTTTTTTTTTTTTTGGAATAATTATGGTTACCAAAGGCTGCATTTGCAGTTAGTTTCCTGGAATTCTAATCACAACACAGTAAAATACAATACACGATAAATAAAAGCAGTAATGAAAACACAATTCAAAAACCATACAGCATCTAGCACAGTGCATTGCAATTGCTACAACAGATAGAAAAATCCTTAAGTGATCTAGCAAGACCCTCAGCAATTTCCAAGTCTTTGCAGGGGGGGGGGGGGAGTTTGGGAAGCACTGTTCCAGCCTAAAAAACTTATAAATATCTACACTGTAACGGGGAAGAGATGACCTCAGTGTGTCAATACCACAGGCCTCCTTTAGGTGTCAGTGCGCCACAACAGGATATAGAAGCAAACTATGCATTACTTGAATGCCTCAGAACATTTCAATTTGCTTAAATTAAGTTTAGACTATGTTATCACCATAATACATCTTAAGCCATACGTTATCCAGCTTCTTTTAATTTAAGAAGAACGTAAGCCTTGACTGCACGCCGGTGATCTTTGCTTCTTACAAAGAGGACATGAAATATGATTCAGGAGGCAAATGGAATCCTGTATCAATGCCCTGCCCAGAGTAGACCCACTGAAATTAATGGACTGAAGTTAGTTGTGTCCATTAATTTCATTGTCTCTACAAACCAAGTCAGATACTTCGAAGAGTATCATTTTAGAGTATCATCCCATATATGATTCTTTAAGGTGCTGCAGAAGTACTCTTGGGGGGGGCGGGAACCAGTGACAATGGAGCAATGTCCATCACTCACATAGTTAAGGAATGTACTTTACCACCACTGCATCTTATTTATGATTGTGGTAGCACAAATGTTAACCATAATTAATACCGAGCCATGTTGGCTTCAGGATTCTTAGCTGGTTAAAAATCCTGGCTAGGAGCGAACTGGGATTGGCATTGACCACGGTTCATTTATATGCAGACATGGTTAACCCTGGTTGAGGCCACTGGCAGCACGCAGGGGAAATTTATGTGCAAACAGATAAACAACCCCACAGCCCTCTTCTGTAAAAGGCAGTCGGTATTACGACTGCGGCGGCCCGTTGACACTGTCACGAAAACAAGCACACACTGAAACATGTTGAGGCTCAGTTTCAGAATTCCCATGCCAATATCTGTTCCAAAGATTTTAGCTATTATGTCACACTCACTTAAGCAGTGCTTTTTTCTGGGGGGACGCAGGGGTACACGTACCCCTAAACATTTTATGAATCTAAGTTTGGCCTCATTGAGGGGCAGTATTTCAATGTGAATAGGAAAATGAGTGTACCCCTAAATATTTTTTTAGAAAAAAGCACTGCACTTAAATATAGGTGAAACACTGTAAGGAACAAAGCATGTCCATTAAGTAACTGGCTGTAGTTAAGCAAGCATGACTTTCAAGAAGAAACAGATTCCTAATTGGAAATATGAAGTATCACATAATATAGGCACACAACTGTGTTTTCCTTATACCAACCAGTGTTCCCTACAAGATATTCATTAAAACACAGATTCTTCCATATAGCTAGAAACAACTTCTGCTTTTATGCCTCATAAAGAGTGTACATGTGTATTTCGGGAGCAGTTGGAAAAAAATAAGCTTTTATTGTCTTGAAAACACCATCCAAAACTAGATTTATAGCTCAATCCCACCAGAACATTGTTGGCAACAAGGCATAGTCCTACTTTTGGCCAAATTTAGGGTGCTACATTTCTTTCTTGATCTATGAAAACACAAATGAAAACAAAATGTAAAATAAATCTGTTCTGTTGTTTAAATAAATATAATAATAATAATAATAATAATAATAATAATAATGATGATGATGATAATAATAATAACAATAATAATAATAATAATAATAATAGTGTCAGTTTTCAAGAACACATCGCTAAACTTTATGCTACAGTAAACAGCCAGTCTATGATAGATAATGAAAAAGCCATAGCCAGGAAAATTTAGTGTTCAATTTATCATCTTGTCAAGCAATTATGGATTTAACATTCATTTCACCAAAATGTGTTTTCTACATTCACCGACATTGTAGAACTTGGCTTGTGGTCAGGAGAAGGAAAGTATGATAAGTGAACAATTACACGGCATAGCTACTGCCAAAGAAACTAGGGAGAGGGACTGTGCCATATCGTTGAATACCTGAATACCTGTGTTGAAGTAACATCAGGAGAAAAGGTGGCCGCTTAACAACTTCCCAGGGGGTAGCTCAGCTGAACCAATACTTTACAGATACTTTGCAGATAATTTGCAGCACAGTGTCTACAGCTTTGCTGCTAATTATGCAGAGCCCGCTAACAAGATAGGAGAAACCCCCCACAGCTAGACAATCAAAGATCCAGTGGCAAAGTGAACAAAAAACATAGACAAAGAACTGGAAAGCACTTCTTTCTTTTAGGAAGAAAAAAAAGAGGGGAAAGAATTTTTGTTTTTATTTTCTGGTGGTGTTTATGTTGTTGTTCCCCCTAAATAGCTTTCCTCCATATAGAAAAGGAAGGGTTTTACTTATTTAAAGGACACTATCTTTTTGCTTGCTTGCCCTCCCTCCCTTTGATTAAAAGGGAGAGATTGGTGGGATGAGGGCCATGGGGGGGCTTCTGTTGGGGCGGGGGGATGTAGGAGAGAAGATTTAGCTGGCTGCCTTATGCTGAAATGGCAGGCTGGGTACTATGTGAGAATGATGGGGAGGGTGCTTTTCAGGTAGCAGTGCAAGCCAATGCGTGTCTACTGACAAGCAAGCCCTACTGAATTCAAAGAGGCTTACTCCCAGGAAAGTAGAGGTCAGTTTAGTTGAACTCAGTGGGGCTTATGCATGCATAGATTCCACTTAGACCTGTGAGTGGGGAAGCAGATGCAACTTGACTAGTAAATCACTTAAACTACTCTTAAATTAGTTGAAAATCTATTAAATATATTATATGGAACTTTATTTAATATTTTTTAAAAATCTACTACTTCCTTACATTTTAAGGCCCTCCACTGCCTTGGGGAGCCTCGTCAAGTGCACCCTCCACCGCCATGGGGAAGCATGGCAGGATAGTTTGCCACTGAGGGGAGGCGAAACCCTCTACTGCTGCAAAGTGCGGCACAACTTCTAGCACCGTCGGAGGCCCAGCAAGGCCCTCTGCCGCTGCAGATATCATGATGTAGCAAGATATTGTGATATTTAGCTGGTGATATATCGTGATGTTGAAAACCAGATATCGCCTAGCCCTACTAGGGAGTGGCACAGAGGGTGCACAATTTATTTCCTCTTTTTTAAAAGACTGTCTATATAAAGATATGAGCGGCACTTTCTGGAAGTAGGGAGGAGGGCATCTACTATTACTCACTATTATGAAGTGAGGAATGATTGCTAAGGCCCACTTCACATGTTGTAGGTTCTCATACACGTGCAGTGGTGGCTGCTAACATTTTGACTTGGTAGGATTACAGTTTTTAACATTGCTGTTTTCATCACAATAAGACTTGTTCAGCACTTATATAAGAAAGTGTGGCATTGCACATGTGGAGTGCTCCTATTCAGGATTTCAGCCAGGCCCTCTTCCAGGATATGCCCTTCCAAATCCCCTCCCCTTGTTTTCTACTTTCTGCCTAACCCATGAGGCTGTTTGGGGTTTTCCCTCCCTCAGAACTTTTCCTTAACTTTATTTTTATCTCTCTAATCTATGGGGTACCCATAAAGCTACCAATACATCCTTCTTATGTGCAGACAGTGCTGTCACTTGTAGATTGCATATACACACAGTCCCCGCTTATGGAAATCGTTCCATTAGGCAAGTGTTCACATAACGAGTCCATGATTTCCATTATTTCCTATGGAAATATTTCTAATTTGGTATTTGTCCAATCTCTTCCCCCACCCCAAGTATACTAACTAATCGCAAAACATCTGACCTGGGGTTTATACACAGTGTTAGATCAGAGCCAGGAGCTAGGGATGACAAACAGAAAACTATTCTCCTAGTGGGCAACACTGTAAGTCACCCTTAGACACAACTGCTGTGGCTTTATAATCTGTCAATGAGATCCATTTCCTTAATACAATACATTCTTTTTTAAAATAAAAAACCCTATAAAACTGAAGCAAGCAATCTGCCCATCCTGAGACATTGCAAGAGATTTAATTGCTACGCACACAAGCATGTGTATGAACGAATTACTTAAAAATTATAAAGCCAACCTAATCTAGAGAGGTATATCTAGGTTTATCTGCTTATTGGAGTGCATAGAAAGTGTACCTGACAATTGAAAGTAATGCTATTCAACCACCCTTATGAGTTTGAATAGTTAGTCCCAGATGAACATTGTGGATTATATGTTAATTCAATCAGCTGTTTTAAATAATCCTGGACCACATTTCTTCAAAAACCCAGTTTAGTTACAGAAGAATTCTTTTTCAAGGCAGAGAAGATTCTTAGAAGTAGCTGTCATTATGCCTCAATCCTGACTTGGATAGACTAGCCTCTTAGAGAACAGTTTCCCTGAACTCATTCCATCCCTGGCTTGGCTGCCAAGACAACTGACAAGGATCCTAATTATTTTCAATTGCATTAAGTCTTAGTCACGCAACGTCCACTAGTATCATGAGCCAATGCCCACATCTCATTCTAAATAGCTTGCTGAACTGGATGATGGCTTTCATCCACTGTCAGTCTTCTGCAAGAAACTAAAGAGCTTTCCATTCCATTATCAGCATCAGTATCTACCTCTTCCCATCTCCACCAACCCTTACATTCATGTCAAGTGAGCAGAATCTGGTACACTTCACAAAAAAATATTTATTGGTTTAAAAACCTGAAGCCACCACTCAGCCATCAGGAAAAGCACAAGTCAACAAGCCAACTCTACTGAATTCTAAAAGACAACCTTCAGTTGACTATATGCTATCTTCTTCTTTGGCGACCACTCGTAGCCGAGTGAGATTGTCTTCCATGAACACGGTCTTAACAATGAGTCTGTAAGTGACAGAGGAGGCCAATTCTGGATCCACACATCCTTCCACAGTGGGGACACAGGTTTCTGGGTGGGAGTTGACATCCTTCACTTGATAAGACAGGGTAACAAGTAAACTCAATCTAGCAAAAGAAACTTTCTGCAACACAGTCATACAGCCAGCTATCTATGTCACAGAATGTTGGTGCTGACCTTTAAAGCCCTAAACGGCCTCGGACCAGTATACCTGAAGGAGCATCTCCACCCCCATCGTTCAGCCCGGACACTGAGGTCCAGCTCCAAGGGCCTTCTGGCGGTATCTCACTGCGAGAAGTGAGGTTACAGGGAACCAGGCAGAGGGCCTTCTGGTTGTGGCGCCCGTCCTGTGGAATGCCCTCCCATCAGATGTCAAAGAAATAAACAACTATCGGACTTTTAGAAGACATCTGAAGGCAGCCCTGTTTAGGGAAGCTTTTAATATTTGAAAAATTATTGTAGTTTAATATTTTGCTGTAAGCCACCCAGAGTGGCAGGGGAAACCTAGCCAGATGGACGGGGTATAAATTTATTATTATTATTGTTATTATTATTATTATATAGAATAATATAATTGTAGAGTTGGAAGGGATTCTGAGAGTCATATAGAATCTCAACTAAAGCGCTTACACTCTCACCACTGTGTATATGACTGTAGCCAGTCTTTGTTTTAAGTATGGGAGTGAAATACATGTTATGCTCTCTCTAAGCATCTCCAATATAAAATATTATCCATTAGTCATGGAATTCAGGAACATCTAGATGACAGCTCAGAATGTTTGCAGGACTAATGAATGCTCATTCTTCCCTTTCCAACCTATTTTAGTGTCAACAGACTCACTCCATACAGCGATAGCAGAATGGCTTCTCCCACAGCCCACTGTAGTCACTGAAGTCTCCTAATTTACACCTATGAAAAGCATGGAGTGTGTCCCCAAAAGGGGTCAGTCTTTATTGGGAAAGTAAAGTAACATGGGCACCTAACCAGCAGAAACTGGAAAGAAACCAATGCTTCATTTTGTGACTTTGAACAAGTTGAGCAGACGACCTTCACTTACTCTCATTGTGGACTGAATAGAAAACAGCAAAATGCATGCAAAGGGACATCATTTTCCCTTGTACCAGTCCCATCAGCAGCCTAATTCTTCCCAAAGCAGGAAACATTGTTAAGTGCAAATAGTGCCATACATTAACCTGTTGCTACGCAACACCAGGGCTTGTATATTTCTTATGGGGAGCTGGAGAAAATTGGACTCTTGATCCTGAGTGACTACTATTACCCCTTTATATCTCCACTGTATGATTTGAATTAAAACTTGCTGAAGAGAAGGAGAGGTTATAGGCTTATTGGCAGCCTGGTTTTAGAATCTGGGCACTGCTCCAATGTAATTCCTCCGTTTAATATTTAATTTGTTTCTGAACATGACCTATCCTTTAATTTGAAGAGAAACCATCCAAATCTTTCACCAGCCTAAATAAGAATCATTTCACTCCAGAATTGCTCTCACAATATTAGCCATATCTTGCAGATAAATTACATTTTATGGTTATAGATGCTAGCATACACAACAGAGACGTGACAGAGAGAATTAGAATTAAGTGCAGAAGATGTGATGTCCAGAATAGGATAGAACATAACATCTCATTATAATGAAGAAAAATACTCTTATTCTGCAAGGACAAGCAACAGCTTTTATAGTTGGAATTAGCAGATAAAGGCAAGGCAATAATCTCAACAAACATCTGTACTCAACGTGTGGGGAAACCTTCCTCACCACTTTGCAGGATAATAGAACTCGTCAGGCTTTAAAGCAAGGCAAAGGGACCTTTTTAAGGCCAGGGGCCACATTCCCATCTGGACAACCTTCTGAGGGCCACATGCCACTCAGAGGCAAAAACCAGGCAAACACACTCAAAGACGGTATGAGTATGGGCACTGGTGGTGGGTGTAAGCTGGACAGAACCCCAAGGGCTACATGGGGCATGGAGGTCCACATTTGGCCTCTGGGACTGAGGTCCCCGTCCCCCTGTTGCCTTAAAGTATATGAGATGGGGAGTTCACCCTAGAGTTTAGTTGGAATCTCCCTTCTTCTAACTTAAATCCATTGGTTTGGGTCTTACCCACGAACAGGAGAAAACAAGCTTGCTCCATTTCCCACGTGACAGCCCTTTAGATAGTTGAAGAAGGCTATCATGTATCTTCCCAGACTCCTCTGTTCCAGGCTAAACATACCCAAAGCCCTTCAACCATTCCTGGTTTCCAGTCCCCTGATCATCTTAGTCACCCTTCTCTGCACACATTCCAGCTTGTCAATATCCCTTTTAAATTGTGGTGCCCGGAACTGGACACAGGACTCCAAGTATGGTTTGACCAAGGCAGAATAGAGCAGTACTGTTGCTTCTCTTCATATATCCCACCTTCTTCTCTGTGGAGCTGAAGGTAGTGTACATTGTTCTCTCCCTCGTTTAAGCCCCACAACAATCTTGTGAGGTAGGTTAGGCTTAGAGGCAGTGACTGACCCCAGGTCACCCAGTGAGCTTCATGCAAGTGGTGATTTGAGCCCTGGTCTCCAAGGTCCTAGTCCAATACTTTAACCCAGTGTTCCCCAACCTTGGGCCTCCAGCTGTTTTTGGACTACAACTCCCATCATCCCTCGCTAGCAAGACCAGTGGTCAAGGATGATGGGAATTGTAGCCCAAAAACAGCTGGAGGCCCAAGGTTGGGGAACACTGCTTTAACCAGTACACCACACTGGCTGCAAGAAAAATAAGGCAGACCACTCCCAGCAAGCAAACACACAAGCTTCAGATTTGCATGGCTAATTAACTTCAGCTTTCACTTTGCACCAGTTTTGGTTATTCCATTTGCAAAGGACAACTCCATGGACTAGCCTTGTACTGAGCCCAATTAAACTGGGATTGTTCTGGACAACAGCAAGTTAAACACATTCTACAAATGCATCTAGCAATCAGAAATCATGCCTAATGGTTCCGAAGTCAGACAAACATTCTCAAGTATTTCCTGGAGTCAAATTTTTGAACCAAACAGTTCAGGGAGAGAGTTTACTGAACAAGTAAAGGTGATTTATTACCTTGATTCAATGCCCTTTTAAAATATTAACCTATGTATTTATTTTTAATGTAACAGAATGCTGAAAAGGAAAAAACTTGATTTTGGCGCTGCTTTCATTACCTTGCAATAAACACAGACCTCCCAAATAGGACATAGTCCAGCAAGCACTTCATAAAAAGGTGATGTACATTTCTAATATTGTTTAGACTAATTGCACTGAATCTGGACTCTTTCAAGGGCAGCAATAAATATCCTTCTATATGCTTTTTAAAATCATTTCTACTTACTTGCAGACTATTAACTAAGGGATCTTGATAGTTCAGCAGCCCCTGACTTAGCTGTAATTTCAGTCCCTGACTTAGCTATGTAGTTTACTCCCATGCCTTATTTATCACTGGTCTATAGCTTGCTTTGTTTACATGCCTCACATTCATTTTATTTTCTGCGCTGCAGATTTTGTTGTCTGCTTATATATTAATTTTTGTTACCATCCACTTTTATACTGTGCTATATAGGTACGGGGTGTAAAAAATAGTTTACAAATAATGAAGTTTTTTAAATGAAACAGGAGTCCAATTCAGGGAAGATGTTGTCTTTTCATATTGAAACAAGAGCATAGGAATGGACTACCTTTCCAAATGGTTTTCTGTATCAGCCCCTAAACAGTCATTTCCTCCGACAATGAAGTTTGGTATCAAGAGCCTATTGATATGGAAAGAAAGAAGGATCATACAAATAATTTCTACATTCTTGTGGGACTCCCTAATTATATGGGTGTACAAAATAAAATCTGCAACTACCAACCTCGCAAAGATGTGCCGTATGTACAGAAGGGGGTGGAAACAGACTGACTTGCTCAAACCCTGAAGAGCTTACAGTAGCTGTTCTGGAAAATTGTGAGAATTTGGGTGGAGGTTTTTTTTTAAAAAAAACCCACTAAAACTGCTTCAAGAAGAAGAAAAATGTTTTCCTTCTGCACTCTACGAAACTAAACCACCACCCAGCTATATAGCAATAAAAGTATTCCAAACATGAACCTTCTAGCAGAGCTAAGAATCCAGATGTTGGACATCCAGATGTTGCTGGCCCACATCCTTGACAACTGGCCATGCTGGCTGATTGATATTTGAATCCAAGAACATTTGGAGGGCCAGTGATTCTCCACCCTGCTGTAGTGCTATATAGCACAGCACAGGCATGTCTCAAAAGGGGGGGGGGGTGAGAAAAGGGATCCTTCCCCAATACTAAACCATATTTTCCCAAAATGTTTGAACATGGCTCTGGTTAGGATTCCTCCTTTTAACTGCAGCATAAGGTTTGAAGGAAGCAAAAGCTCACTAAATCAGTTTCATTGGACCATTTAGGCTTACAGTGGTGCCTCGCAAGACGAAAAGAATCCGTTCCGCGAGTCTTTTCGTCTTGCAGTTTTTTCGTCTTGCGAAGCAAGCCCATTGACGGATTAGCGCTATTAGTGCTATTGGCACTTTAAGGGCTAAAAACGGCTTTTTAAGGCTTAGGGGATTAGCGGTTTTGCTGCTAAAATGCTTTTAGCAGCTTAGCGATTCAGAAAAAAGGGTTTTGGAGCAAAAAAAAAAACCCTCAAAATTTTTCGTCAATTTTCGTCTTGCGAAGCAAGCCCATAGGGAAATTCGTCTTGCGAAGCGCCTCTGCAGACGGAAAACCCTTTCGTCTTGTGGGTTTTCCGTCTTGCGAGGCATTCGTCTTGCGGGGCACCACTGTATTCACATGTTACCCTGAACCCATGTACAAGCTTTCTCTACCCATGTGCATGTGTCTGTGTGAAAGACTGTACACCGGCTTTGAACAACTACTGGGTACCCAGATTGTTTGCCCACTGAGCGTTACATGTGAATAACTGTGCAAGTTTACAGCTTAACTATTTGTGTACACAGGTTGCACACTCATTGAATGTCATGTGTGAACACCTCTTTTGTTGATTCAATACTAAGAAGGAGTTGGGGGTTTTTTACATGTACCAAAAGGGTGGTATTAAATATTCTAAGAGCTTCCGAATCAATGAAATTGTATTTCAAAGGCATATCAAGCAACTGCTTCCATGAAATTTAATACACCAGCACCGTATGCTACAATTTAATTTTCCTAGACTTCCTAGTTTTTATGTATTTATTGTGTTTCTATCCAGCATCTCCCTCCAAAACTGTTTGCTTGTTTTTTATTTGGCGATGCTTTCATCATGGTACCAGGGAAGGCAAAATCCTGAGCAATACAAGAGATTGTCACTATAACTGTTAGGGATTAGGAAAATTAAATCTGACAGTCTCAAAACAGTTTTCTTTGTTTAATATCTTAGAACTTTGCTCCTATGTCCAGGATGACAACTTGAGTTAGCACAGATGAAGGAAGAGGTCTCTTTCCCCCATCCCAAAATAGATTTATTTAAACTTCTTTAAACTGCCAGAGGCTGGGAATAGGAGGATAGAAAGCAATAAAGCAATCATGGACTGCCTCAAAGTGTCTAGAAGTTTGTTAGCTGATGGAGGACTGTTTGCCACAGAGTGACGGATGCTAACTGATTGATGGAAAACTACAACCACAGGAAGAAATAGGCACCACCCAGGTATAAAAGAAGATTTTTTTCTCCTGTCCCTAAAAACAACAAGAAGGGAAGGGGAGGAATTAACCTTTTCATTTGGGTTGACAGATGGCTTCTCAAATAATATATATCTCAATTTAGTGCCTTTTTTAGTCATAGATATAATTTTTAACCTGCCTTTCATCAAGGAAATCCCAAGGCAATCTACACATGTAGATTAAAAGAAACAAACAAAATGGTACCTTGCTTCCCAAACAGCTTAGCTCCCAAACACCACAAACCCAGAAGTAAGTGTTCTGGTTTGCGAACATTTTTTGGAAGCTGAACGTCCGTTTCGGCTGTCAGCATTGTTTCCGGAGCCAATCAGCCAATCAGAAGCCACGCCCTGGTTTGTGAATGTTTTGGAAGTCGAATGGACTTCCAGAATGGATTGTGTTTGGGAACCAAGGTACCACTGTAAAAACATTAGTATATCAAGTGAAGAGTCAGAGCCCGGGCGCCAATAGGACATCAACACAGAATCCAGGAAACAGTCCCCAAAGCCTCCACAGCAGATGAACTGGGACTGCCACAAATAATCCCCCATACTTGGAACAAACAGGCTGAACTAAAAAAACTTGAACACCTCTCACAAGCTGTGGGGGAAGGAAGTGATCCTGTGACCCAAGCATAACAAGGGAGGAATGGTACCGGACAGTGGAGCACAACAATGGAGCAACTGCAGCGACTAGTACAAACATAAGAACTGAGATGAAAGAGGAAACCTAGAAAGGAAGCAAACGATGCCAGGAATTTCCCCGTTGATACCCATATAGGGCTACCCGGAATTTCACACAAAAGATAAGACAAATAAACGAAACACCATTTCTCCAGAATAATGTATATAGGCTCAGAGATTATTATACACATCCAATCCATTCCAAGAGGGATGTGGAGAAACCAATTCCAAATTATTGGACTCACCACTTGGCTTATGAGGTACCAGGTTGATACTTTTATCAGACAGCACTGCATCAAAGATCAAGGAACCAGAGATTTAACCTTCACTTTGAAAGATTATTGATGGAAATAATGTGGTATTCTCCAGATGTTTTGGACTATGACTTTCATCAGCCCTTGCCACCATGGCCAGTATCCATCAGCAATAGAATTTTTCTGGAACATTCTATATGGCTTGTTTGCACACTCAACCAGCTTTGCTTCGGCAAGTTTGTGATCAAAGAAGAAGCAAGATGGAATACAGCAAGAATTTCACCCCTGTGTGCTGGAGCCTATTTAAGGAACATTTAGCCGCTGTTCTTCACTCACTATGAATTCTTTGTATACCCAAGTGTCAATTTCAATGAAGTTACTGTTTCAATGAAATGGGGAGGTAGAGGGCAATGAGGAGGAAACCCAAATAGCATAGTGTTCACATTGTTTTGATGGACTAGCTGTTTTCATTTCTCATTTTCTGAGGAAAACTGCACACAGATGCACCCACTATTCAGCATTTTTGTTAGATTTCCTCTTGTCACTGATTCTGTCTATAATGCTAAAACAGAATTAAGGGTTTATGTTTAGTATATTGACCCATACACTCCCCTCTCTCCTTCCAGTCTGGCAGTCAAGATGACTGGAATTGGCCACTTCCATTCTCAGCTGTGTTTGAATTGGGAAGTAAGGCTGGTGTTAACCATAGTTTATTTTAACAAGTCAAGATTCTGGATTACGATTTGATGTCAGCCTGTTTCAATAAACCACACTTTGTCAAGGTTCAGTAATATCAAGAAACCATGAATAGTGGGGGGACGGGACCCAAATGCTTTCAATCTTCTCCATGTGGCTGCACCAGAGGAGGAGAAGGGAGCACACAAGCTTGATCTCTGTAGATGTAAAACTAAACTATGGTTTACCATTATATGGTCTTTGCTGTCTGCCTGAAGTAGCCTAAGTAACAGCTTTTTTAATCTTGTAGAAAGATGCTTCAACTATCATTCAGTAACCTGAATGAGTTGGTCAGTAAAGATATGCTTGACAGTATGGTTCCAAGAGCAAAATTTAAGCAGAAATGTCAAGAACACAGAACTGCTGAGACAAAAAAGCGAAATAGGTAGTGTCAGATGGCAGGGGTGGTTGCTCTTGTACAGGTTTTATTTGGTGCAAAAAACTATTTACAGTGCAGAACCCCAAAAATCATGTCTGCCTCAATCGCTAGCAGAATCCGGGAGTGGCTTTTTCCGGTTTTGTCCCCAACATAAAAACTTCGTCACCCCCAGCCTTTTTCTTCCTTCTTTGTGCTTTAACCCTCTGCGCAAGGTGGGCAACGGAAGAGGCATGCTTCCCTCCTGGCCAGTTTGACCAGGAGTGATGCTGGGGCTCCCGGAAGCATCCCCTGATCCCTTTCCCTCTTCCTCACTGGAGGTGTGGCTTTCCCCACCGCAGGAAGGGGAACTGCTTTGCAAGACTTTTGGAGGATCCCTGGATCCCAACGGCCCCTCTACCTCCCTTCCCTGTTCCGATGGCAGTTCCCTGACATCCAGCATGATGCAAAACAAGAGATCCTGAAAGTTACAAGAGCACTGTGGTGGTATATCATCACCACTCTCTTGTCTCTTGGAAGCAGTTAAAGAATAGAGGACAATACTTTTCCTCCTCATTTGTCCATTACTCTAGGGCCCATCATTATTTAGGCACAAAATAAAGGTAAAGGTAAAGGTACCCCTGACCATTAGGTCCAGTCGTGACCGACTCTGGGGTTGTGCGCTCATCTCACTCTATAGGCCGAGGGACCCGGCATTTGTCCGCAGACAGATTCCGGGTCATGTGGCCAGCATGACTAAGCCGCTTCTGGCGAACCAGAGCAGCGCACGGAAACGCCGTTTACCTTCCCGCTGGAGCAGTACCTATTTATCTGCTTGCACTTTGACGTGCTTTTGAACTGCTAGGTTGGCAGGAGGCACAAGATACTGGATCCATTTATCTGGGCATGTAGTTGCATGATGAACATTGCAGATGGCTAGAGAAGGGGGCTAAGTATGCGCACCCCACACACAGCACCATTCAGCCTGGCCTGCAATCTTAAGATGGCAAAATGCAGCTCAGTATATGTCATGGCAAGCTTAAGTCTCTTCCTCGCTTTCCTTCAGATAAAGGACGTGCACGAAGACAGAATATTTCATTCTACAGCAATCACGACAACTGGCTACTACTTAGGAGCCAGTTCTAATTTGAATCTGTTTATTAACCAAATATCTAAAAATTGCTCACTACTTCTTCTCCTTGTTACAGAAACTGTCCACCTACGCCTACATTTCATTTCCTGTTCTTTAGTAAGCTGATCCCAGAACAGCTAAAACACTCAGATTCCAGATCATGTGAAACCTACGTGATTAGGCTTTTCTTTCCTTGCGTCTTAGGGAAGCTACTTTACACAAAGTCATACCACTGGTTCATGTAGCTCAGGAATAACTGGCAGTGGCCCTCTAGGGTTTCAAAAAGGAGGGTTTTTTCCCAGCCTTACCTGGAGATGCCAGGGATTGAATTTAGGACCATCTGGATGCGAATTGTAAGTTCTACCACTGAGCTGTGGAACTTCTCCCGGCACAACACACAGAGGCTGAGGGGCAGAAAGCTATGCAATGGTAGGGGCAGAAGCAGGGCCCTGCCAGCTCTCCAATGCATGAAGCCCATTCACATGGACAACACACTAAGGATTATTATTATATGCTGCCTTTTCCCCTAACAGGGACTCAAGGCACCTTACAGATAAAAGAACAGCTAAAAACAAAGGGGTAGAAACAAAGAATTTAAAAAAATAAATATGGAAGGCACTTTAAATATATATAAAGATTCATTTAAAACATACAGATATTTAGAATAAAAATAGCTCAGCACCAGCTTTCTGTCAAAAGCTTTTGAGTCCCAAGTATATAACCAACACACATGTTTACTGGCAGTCTCAAGCAATTCTGAAAACATTATTATAGAGGACTTCCTCTTTGCAGAGTAATGTCAATTCGTTCTCAAAAATGCTTGCTCTTCTCATGCTTAACAATTCTAAAATTGAAGCAATACTTTCTACCAATTTACCAAAGACTGTTCAGACCAACAGGCCTGTAATTTCCTGCATTGTTCCAATGTTTTTTTTTTTTTTTAGTTGGCATTACAGTGGTTACCTTCCAATTCTCTGGTATGGTTATTTTAGTCAGAAGCTTTAAAAAGTAAAATTCCGTTTTTCTTCTTAGTTTCTCAAAGGACTCCGTTTGAGACTCACTTTGAAACTGAAGAAAACATGTCACCGTATCTTTGGCCTGTACTGATCTTAAGCCAGGGAAGGCCTAGCTGCTTGCATACTATCTAAGATGTCAGTTTTGCATTGTCACAATTGACCAGTCTGCATCTTTCTCAAGCTCAGTCTTTTCGGTACACATCTTGCGTTTCTGATTTAGCACTACATCACCAAACACCAAGTACAAAAGCTGCAACACGGCATCAGCAGAGACCTTATAGTTCTGTCAAGACTCTGACAAAATGATACCAATCCAACTGGAACTCCTACCTGCCTAAAGAGTTAAAAGGTAAAGATAAAGGGCCCCTGACAGTTAAGTCCAGTCGCAAACGACTCTGGGGTTGCGATGCTCATCTCGCTTTACAGGCCGAGGGAGCCGGCGTTTGTCCGCAGACAGTTTTTCCGGGTCATGTGGCTAGCATGACTAAGCCGTTTCTGGCGCAATGGAACACCCAAACCAGAACAGCACACGGAAATACCGTTTACCTTCCCACCGGAGCGGTACCTATTTATCTACTTGCACTTTTTTGGCATGCTTTCGAACAGCTAGCTTGGCAGGAGCTGGGACCAAGCAACAGGAGCTCACCCCGCCACGGGGATTCGAACCGCTGACCTTCTGATCAGCAAGCCCAAGAGGCTCAGTGGTTTAGGCCACAGCACCACCCGCGTCCCATCTAAAGAGGTAGAAAGCCCCAAACACTTTGTATTCATTGTGTCTATTCCAGCCAAGATCCACTTTTCCATAACAGCCCAAATGAAGATCACTAGCCTTCAAAAAGATTTGGTTAATTATATTTTGCATACACATGGCACATGTTCACACTTACCTAACTTCCCATAAGGGAACTCTGCACTCCACCCAGGTTGCCTGGTAACTCTGACATCAAGGCATGATGCATGATGGGGCATCGCAAGAGAGTAGCATCGTGCTAGCTGCGATTTTGGGAGACCTAAAACAGGGGGAAGTGAGATTGCAGTCAATGTGCATAATGGTTCTTTTGTAATAGGTCATTCCAATTACAGATGTCAGATTGTTCCATTTCAAAAATTATGCAAGTGACCTATAAGAAAGCCAAGTTCTTGCATTACATACAAAACAAGGGGCACATGTTTTCTCACTTGCATGGGGGGCGGGCTGTAAAATCAAAATACCACTCAATTTAAACCACCAGAATCACCTCGAAATTAAAAAGTAGACATAGAACCAAAAAAAAAAACAACAACACTTGAAACTATAGTTAGAAACTATTCAGGTTTCTTGGCAAAGCATCAATTAAAATCACAGTATTCCACCACTTAGGAAACTGTAGGAGAAAAATATGGTGTAATTACTGAGAGCATCAGCAGAATTAGGATATTATTTCACATCCAAATTTCCAGATCCTATTCTTCTTAATACACTTCTTAGCTGGTTTAGTTTTCAATTCAACAACAGGAAATAGGTGCTGCAAACACATGGAGGTGATAATCGGTTATTATATTTCAGCGAGCTTTCTTGTTATAGCATGGGATTACATGGAAAAACCTGTCTCATTAAACTGTCAAGATGTAGTTACTGACTAGAGCTAGAAACTGAAATAATACTCCTTCTATAGAGACACGGATGAATAAAGCATGGTTTGTAAGGATCATCAACAAGCTTCAAAGTAAATGTGATGGTTATATGTTCACATTTAAAGTAATATATATGGAAGTATTTATTACCCTCTGGAACAGAACAAACCAAGATAGTAAAATTCAACAACATCTCTCTACACAACAAACAATAAATTTTGAACACACACAAGAAGCATTCTGTGAATGTGTCTCTTGACAAAGCTGAATGATCAAGCTGGTCTCCTGGTCATTCACAGCTTCACTCAAGAGAAAAAAATGAAAGTATGAAGTCAACATTTTAGGGATTGTTTACAGCAGAAATGGGAAATTTGAGGCCCTCCAAATGTTGTTGGACTCCAAGTCCCATCAGCTCAAGCCAGCATTGGTCAAGGGTCAGGGACAATGGGAACTGTTGTCTAACAACATCTGAAGAATAGGTTCCTCACCTCTTGCCTAAACTGTACTTCTCCACTTGAAAAATTCTAGGTTATAATTATAGAGCACCTTACACTATAAGTATTTTGAGGCAGATGCCAATCAATATTAGGGGAAATCTCTTAATATATTGACTTTCGGTGTTTTTACCACTGTGCCCTCTCCATATCATGGAGCCACTGAAGTTAGTCAATCACAGACCATTTTATTTGGGGGGGGGGGGCAGAAAACAAGACCAATACAGATCACATATAAAAATATCACATATGCAAAAATATCTAAACTAGATGGTAACCCCTGGATATGTTTGTTTAAAGAATAAAAGCTCTAGCACTTTTTAAACAGTATTGTTTATGATTTTAAAACATGGAAGAGACGTCATTGTGGCAGAAGCATCACATCCTTTTACAGCTCATTTGGATTCAGTGAAGCCACTGATGACAAGAAAAATAAGAAGGCTGCGTTTGCACATAAGAAGGTAAGCCAAGAACCTTGGCTTAATAAACCATACCAAGTAAGAGCTGCATGCTCATGCATGCAGCCTAACTGCTTATGCTACATCCCACCACATTCGCACAAGCAGGTAAACCACACAGGAAGGGGACTCATGGCATTTAACAAGCTAATACTCATACACCAACGATAAACCTTGTTTCAAGGCTCCTTGTGGTCCTGGCTTGTTAGAAACAGACAACAGATAAGCAAACAATAACCTCTAGTCCAGATGCATCACTAAGCTATTGGCTGCCTGGCTTTGTTTATCCACTCACACAAAGGAGAAAGCAGGTCGGGCTATGTGAATGGTGTGCTTTATGAACCCAGGGTTCTTGGCTTATCATTACCTGCTAATGCAACCATAAAGTGATATTAACCAAATGTGATTTTAGAAACTTACAGATGCTTGCAGGGAGTAGAAAGGAATGGAGAGAAAAGTGCCCGAGTCAAAGGGGAACTGAAGATTAAAAGATAAATTGATCTGAGGCTCTATAGGCAGCGTTACATGATGGATAATGGGCAAAGGGCCATGTTTAAAAGTGCTTGACATAAAGTTAACATAAAAAGGAAGTTGTACTACATTCCCCATGTCAGCAGCATTCCTTTCCAGTAGTTAGCACATTAAAACTGGAAAAGATTATCTGTAGTCCTTGTGAAATGCACATTCCTTACAGGTGGACATTTATATCAGTTTCCTCCCCAAGGTGAAAGGTTATCTGTGGTCATATTAGCAAACAGCTGCTTATGATCTGAGTTGTATACTACTCTTGGAAATCTCCTGATTCATGCTAAATGAAACCATGTGCCCTTGATGTTCTGCTTCCAGTATGTCAAAAGTTCAATGAATGACTATACTTAGTTTTTACACACACACACACACACACAGAGAGAGAGAGAGAGAGAGAGAGATTAATCACTGATTAATCTGGCAAAGTGAAAACACAACATTTGAGATTCTGCTAGAACACTAACCCGGCACATTTCTATTCCTAATACTCCTCATTTTAGATAGAAGGTTTGTACAAGAACAATGAACTTGGTTTGAACTTTAAAGCAGGATATTATGCATTTAATTAAGCGTATCCAACTTTTAAGATGGATACATTGGGATTTATGAAGACCTTTAATCTCAAAATGCAGAAGATGAGAAATGGCAAAGCAATATTTTGCAGCCTCCAATGAATTCTCAGTTACCCGGACATAGATAACATACAACGCAGAGGAAATTCTCTGAGTCGCAGAGTCTCTTCAGATTTTCTCAGCCATTGAAGCCTCCTCTCTTGCAGCTCCTTTGCAATGTCTAAAACAGCTCTCAGAATTTTCCATGTCTCTTTGAGATAAGAGCTCCAAGAATACATATATGAGCTGGCTTTTACCAAGTCACACCATTGGTCTACCTACTGGGAGCAGGGTCTACAATAACTGCATTCACATGTAATAACTTATCAGCCCACATCTTTCCTCCCAACGAACTAGGAAGGAACTAGATCAGATTATGCTATGTCTGCATTCAGTCATGTTTAAGAGATCAGGAGCAAGACTGCAGGATCACACCTGGTTAAGGTTACATCCACACAACACACTTAGGGCACTCTTATAACACCTTAACAGTCATGACTCTACACACACACATACACACAAAGAATTCTGTCAAATCTAGCTTGTTAAGGATGCTGAGAGTAGATCCTCAGAAAGCCACAATTCCAAACACCCTTAAACTACAGTTCCCATGAGTCTTTGTCTTGACAGTCATAATCTATGGTGCAGGTGTAGCTAAAGACATGCCCCTCCATTGCATACTGGTTCTGTAATAGCTATTCCCTTTCATTACAGTGGTACCTCGGGATGCAAACAGGATCTGTTCCGGAGCCCTGTTCACATCCTGAACGCAACATAAGTCACGACGGCGCGTCTACGCGGGTCGCATTTTGCCGCTTTCACGCATGCGCGTAATGTCATTTTGAGCGTCTGCACATGCGTGAGTGGCGAAACCCGGAAGTAACGCGCTCCATTACTTCCGGGTTGCCGCAGAGTGCAACTCGGAAGCCCTCAACCCGAAGCACATTCAACCCGAGGTATGACTGTATTTTAAATGCTACCTCCCTTGCATTCCTCAATGTATCCCTTCAATAATCATCATCACAGTCAAGAGGAGGAGGGTTTAAAAAGCCCACAACTCATCTTCATCAAGTAATTAATTTTTTATCTTTCCTGCTTGTTTATAGAAATTAAGTTGCTGCAAAAGTTTTAAAACAACCTTATGATCTACTTTTCCATTCTGATGAGATATGCATCAAATATTTCATTCAGGATTATTCCTACTTAATATAGAAGTTATCAAAACCAATGAGGGAGAAAAAGATAAAATGCAGCTGTGCTTTAATATTTTACAGCATCACACTTGTACATCTGATATACACTCAATCAAGCTTAACCTTATTTAATGCCCTTGACAAATATCCCCTCAGAATTTTTAAGTACATCAGGCAAACACATAAAATATTGACGCAAAAACTTCCCACCACCAACCCAAAGGGGGCAGGGAGAGATTGATGGATTGATTGAGATTTGGTCCAAAAATGTTGCCAGCAATGTTTTTATAGGCTTCATTTGTGCTCGTAGACAGCGGCAGAACTCACCCCAGTAACCTTTAAAATTGCTTTGCATGTGGAAAACAGCACTGATCCTACAGCATTGGGCTATAAACACAAGCAGGAAAGCTACATGTTTACTAACAAAAGCCAAACTTTGCATCTTGAGTAGAATGTCATGATAAATACACACAAAGGAGTGTTTGTATCGTGGGCTAGGAGTTGGGCTAGGAGTGGGTTAGGCTGGGTTAGGAGTTACACCCAGCTATCATCATTAACCACATTTATATCCAACGCTTCCCTCTCTACAGGGCCCCCGGTGGCATTCATGGTTCTGCTTTGTAGATGGAGTGATTGGGACTAGCCAAGGTCAACCAGTTTCATTAATGCTGCAGATTTTAGCCTGGGCCCCACTGGCTGTAATCTAACACTCTTAAGAACTACAGTACTCTGATTCTCCTCTGCCTGAGCTCTAGGGAAAGGGAACGGTTTGTTGGTTTGTTTGACATCTTCCACACACACATCCAAAGGTGATGTACAAATTGCTATTTAGAAAGCAGCTAAGACAGCATAGTGCTGACACTAGAGTCTTGGGGGTGTAATAGGAGGAAGATTTGGGGCAGTGCAATAAAAGTCATTAGGAATTCCTTAATCAACTCCACTGGATGCAGGAGTGGGGAACTTGCGGCCCTTCAGAGGTGGCTGGACCAGAACTCCCTTAATCCCTGGCCATTGGGCATGTTGGCTTGGGATGATGGGAGTTGTAGTTCAGCAACATCTGGAGGGCCACAGGACCCTCCCCCACAGTAGACCCAACCTTATCATCAAGGCTTCAGTCCCATCCATACTTACCTGGGAGTAAGTCTAATTTGAACTCCCTGGGCCTTGCTTTTGAATAGACATGTGCTCCAAGTAACTTCTAGGTGACCACTGAAACCAGCACATACAAGTGCAAGAACTATGAAGTAGCAGCAACGTCCCAAATGCTACCTTTAGGGTTCATTTCTACATCTCCTACTAAACATCAGGAAGAACCTTCTGGCAGAAAGAGCTTTTTGACAATGGAACAGAGCTGGTGGGCACTCCTTCCTTGGAGGTTTTTAAGCAGAGGTTGGATGGCCATCTGCCATGTATGATCTTGTTGGGATTCCTGCATTGCAGGGGGTTGGACTAGATGACACTAGGGGTCCCTTACACGTCTATGATTCTATTATTCCATCTCAGGAAGAACAGGTGTTTTTTGTAATAATAATACTAATAAAACTAAAAGTGACAAAACGCTTGAGGTTTTGTCCTAGAAGGCACCTAGAAGGCAGCAACAACAGGCAAAGCAACTGGAAAATGCAAGGAGATAACCATGAGGCTGATTTGCCCCAAACCCATTGTTAGGATGTATACTAGCACCAATATGTATGGGGGTTTGTATTTTGCAGCAAAAGGTGACATTTCAGAAAGCATTCAGTAAAATGTTAGCTAAAAAACAGTGCTCGGATCAGTTTTTGCCAAAGAATCAGGTCGCCTTCCCTGCTTTTGGCAAAGGATTTGCCAAGGAACCCATTTTCTGGGTTCCTCATGTTGCTGCAGACTGCAGCAGCTACTTATAAGAGGCAATCAGAAGGCACTTTCCTGTAAGATGCAAAGTGCAATCCCCACCCACATCTCTTGGCAAGGGCTTTGCCGAAAAGAAGAATTCTCAATATTGCAGCAAAAGGTGCAAAATTGCTCAGCAGTTTCCTTTCACCACTCACAGTGCAATCCTAACCATGTCTACTCAGAAGTCAGTCCTACTGTATTCAAATGAGGGTTTACTCCCAGGTAAGTGAGGTTAGGATTCCAACCTTAGCCAATTTCTCTTGCTACAAAAGCCCAGTTAAGATGTATAATCTGTTCTCTTAAGAGCTGAAGGATATCACAGCGCTAGTTTTAAGCATTACTATAAATAAAGCTTAGCTGAATCATGTGGAAAATAAATAAACCCATGTTTGCTCTTTCTGTAAGCCAGCCTAGGAATTCTGAATCGAAGGGCGATATAAAAACTTTATAAAAGTTCAACTGAGACCTATCTTCATATTCCTTCCCTTTCATATGCAACTTAGCCCTCTTGCCAGACACTCCCAGAAGACAGGGGGGAAACAGGATTGGCATGCAACTGACCACCTATTATTACATGAATTATTGTCAGATATGTCATGCTGCTCAGGGAATTGGCTTGCCATGGATTTAACACAATTGCCTTTAAAAACCATATACTTTTCATTAGCTATTAAAGGTAAAGGTAAAGGTAAAGGTACCCCTGCCCGTACGGGCCAGTCTTGACAGACTCTAGGGTTGTGCGCCCATCTCACTCAAAGAGGCCAAGGGCCAGCGCTGTCCAAAGACACTTCCGGGTCACGTGGCCAGCGTGACATCGCTGCTCTGGCGAGCCAGAGCCGCACACGGAAACGCCGTTTACCTTCCCGCTAGTAAGCCACCCGCGTCCCTTCCCGCCACCCGCGTCCCTTCATTAGCTATTAAGTTTTATTTATTTCCAGTTTAAACAGAAACAAAGCAAATTGTAACGGACCCTGGTGGTCGAGGGTAAAAACCAAGCAGAAGAACTATGAGTAACTTACTGAATACTTATACAAACTTTACCTAACTTTGTTAAATCATAATAGCAAGATTGGGCACAGAGCTTCTCTGCCTCACTCCTAGGCTTAGTTATTAGCCTCAGCAGGTCTGTAGCACCTTGTGGCGTGAAGTAACACTATGTGAATTAATACCAAGCACATTGTTAGCTCCAAACTCTAATATAGTATGATTTTTGGCCCTTAGAGTTTCACCTGCTTAAGCACCACAGAGTTTTGAAAATGACTCAAACAACTCTTACCTCCTCTGACAGCAGCCTCACACTCTTTACCTTGGCAGCTCACACTGTCCTGTGACTCTCAACACACACTTCTGGGGGGATCTCTCTGCTTTCTGCATCTCCAAAGAAATCTGCCAGACTCCAACCATGGAAGAGGACGCCAAGAGGACGTTAAGAAACAAGCATGCATTTGCAAAATTAAGCCTCTGTAGAAAAAAACAAACACAGAACTATATACATAGATTGCCATATGGCTGTGACCTTTGCTCAGTGAAAAATACCACAACTGAGTACAGAGTATTTGAAACAGTGCTATTTGTCAATATCCCTTACATAGGGTAACAGTGACAACATTCAGAAGCCACGCTAGACCTTGGGCTTGTACGACCCCTCTCCTTCTCCAGTGTGATCCTAAACAGAGGGTTCCACTTTCAACTGACCACAGTTTAGCATGACATCCAAGACCAAACATCTGGTTAATGTTAACTACGATTTGTTTAAACAAGACAGATTTATAACCAAGGGTTTGAAGTTGACTTGATTAAAACCAACCATAGTTCACATCGTCGGATTCAGACAATACAAGTTTAGTTAAGTAAAAAAAATGAAATTTCTGTCCAAAGACACCACAAGCTGTAACCAAAGGGTGGTTGTTGGCTTATTGAAATAGCTTGTTAGGGGAAACAAAGCACAAGCCAGGATTCAGACATAATGCTAAGCAAAAACCATGCCTTAGCTCACAGCAATGCAGTAGCACGAGAAGCAGGGTAGCAGCAAGGCACCTTAAATTTTAGCCCTGTGCAGAAGATCTATGTGTTGTTAAGCTCAACTGCGCTTTACAGTGACTTGTGAACTAGTCCAGTGTCATTAAGGACAAAGCTATCTATGGCGACTAGCTATGACAGCTATGTCCTCTTGCCACTGCTGGAAGCCATATGCCTCTGTGTACCAGTTGTTGGAATCAAGTGAAGAGTGTGCTGCTGCATTTAGGCCCAGCTTGCAGTGTTCCCATAAGCTTCTGGGTTTGTCACTTTGAGAAGAGGATGGCGTACTAGATTAAACCCTGGTCCAATCCAGTAGGGCTCTTCTTATGTTCTTATCTACAAATCCCATCCCCCCTGGATTGTAGTCCAATAATGCTGGGAACCCAAGGTCAGAGGAAAGTGGTTTTTAGCATGATACGTGAAGCAGGCCAGTGAAAGCATTGCAGGCCCTTCACCATACCCATGTCTTCCCTAATTTTCTCACCCTGACTTTTAAGTGTCACCAGAAATCCCCAGGTAATTAGCAAATGTGAGACTTACAATGCAACGCAGCTCCCTTTTGACCTTTCCCATTCACAACAATCCTACTAAATTTTGTCTGCTTAAGGACATTACTCATCTCAACTTCTTTTAAAAACCTAAAAGTGATTCAAACAAATGTTCTTCAGTGACACACAAATGTCTATTTTTGACTCCATTTTGATCAATCATCGTAGCTGGGAACTTCAATGCAGTTTTAAAGATGTAGGGCTATAGAATCATAGACCTGCAGAGTTGCAAGGAATCTAGTCCAATACCCTGCAATGCAGGAATCACAGCTAATGTTTGGTTGGGTGCCAAGAGGCACTAGTGGAAGAAGTTCTGGCAGTAAACTGCAGCACAAGAGCAAGAAGAAATTTCTATGTGACATTGTGCAAGAAAGTGGGTTGTATCCAACTAAGTTCTAGTCAAAGTAGACACATGAAAACGAATGGATCTAAGTTAACCAAGTGAAGTAGGTTAGGCTGAGAGGCAGTGATTGCCCAAGATCACCCAGTGAGCTTCCTGACTAAGTGAGGATTTGAACCCTGATTTCCCAGGTCCTAGTCTGACATTCTAACCACAACACCAAACTGACTCATGTGTAAGAGCTAAGCACACTTTCAACTCAGTTCTGTGTTAATAAATATTGTGTACCAATAAGGAAGAAAATGAAAGTTTAGGTGTTAAAATTTATGTGCAGCAAGCTATCACATAAAGTACAAGGGCAGTTTAATTGCCTTCATTGAGATTAGCTGCTGCTGTACTGTGCAATAGCTATTTCTCAAAAGGTAATAATACAACAAAGTTGAAAAGCATTTTTCTCTCCTAAGGATTTGCCAAGTAAAAAGCAGTTTGTCTGGAAAGATCAAATGCATGCTGCACATTGAAAGCACTACCTTCCAGACAGCTATATCACAACTTCTGGTAGTTAGGCCTCCTAAATAGTTTTTCTCTAATTGGCAAGTGAAGTGAGGCAAACCAAGGGAAAAGTCAGAGTGATTGCATCACAACAGAAGCATAAATGCAAGAACTGCAAAGTAGTTTATGCTGTTGTATCCATGAGTCTTTAAAAAGAAAGGTCTGTGGCTTTTTGTACCTTCTATTTCAGTCCAATAACTCAAGTGTTTCTTCAGGCAAGTGTTCTACTTTGTGCAGGATGCTGTCAAAAGCTTTTACGCCATTCAAGTAGCTACTGAATTCACTCTCTGATACATCTTACAATGCACGTAGAAGCTTCTTACATCTAGACGCTCTATACCATAACAGTATTTCCTAAAGCAATTAATAAATGCCCCGGTATTAATAAAGACCCATTCTTACCATCCTTCACTTTAGTCCTAAATTATGCAACAGCCCTGCCATTTGCACAGTACAACTCCAAAGAGTTTTATTTGTAGTCACTCAACTCGCTTCAATACAGAGTTTCTACTATTTCCAGAACTAGCTATTAACTAAAGATACCCAAGGTGGGTTATTTGCTCTGAACAAGAAGCATGCTCCTTCTTCCCATGGAGCCCCAAGGTTTATGAGAACTGCTTGAGCATGTCAAGGGAGCATAAAAGTGACACAGCTTTGTCAGAATGAGAGAGGGGAATTATTTAGGTACAAGGAGAAGAGGCTCATTAATTGGGGTTGTCAACACAGTGTCCTCCAGATGTTATTGAACTTATTAGTCACAACCAGTATGGCCAATGATCAGGGATGATGGGCACTGTAGTTCAACAAACATCTGGATTAGACTATTACCCAAGGCTCTTGATACATTTCAGGCTCTAAACCTCCATCCATTAGACGGAGGTAAATTACTCTGCTACCTAGAGATCTAATGTCATTAAGACAGATGAGAGAAGAGGCAAGTTACGTCACATTGGGCTGTTGAAGACACAGCACTACTCTCCTTTTAACTTTGGTAAAAGAATCCAGGGATGGCTTGTCACTGTTTTCCCTCTACTTGCAAAACTGTTCCCCTCTCAGAGGGAAAGTCCATCTATTTGCCACCCTCTCTCGAATGGCAAATGACAAACCTAGACAGCACCTTAAAAAGTAGAGATATGACCTTGCCAACAAAGGTCCGTATAGTAACCTTTGTATGGTTTTCCC
Organism: Podarcis tiliguerta; assembly: GCF_965153285.1. Classification (NCBI taxonomy): domain Eukaryota; kingdom Metazoa; phylum Chordata; class Lepidosauria; order Squamata; family Lacertidae; genus Podarcis; species Podarcis tiliguerta. The sequence continues at coordinate 38,221,896 of NC_139545.1, read as the reverse complement.
AGTAGTGATGTACGGAAGTGAAAGCTGGACCATAAAGAAGGCTGATCGCCGAAGAATTGATGCTTTTGAATTATGGTGCTGGAGGAGACTCTTGAGAGTCCCATGGACTGCAAGAAGATCAAACCTCTCCATACTTAAGGAAATCAGCCCTGAGTGCTCACTGGAAGGACAGATCGTGAAGCTGAGGCTCCAATACTTTGGTCACCTCGTGAGAAGAGAAGACTCCCTGGAAAAGACCCTGATGCTGGGAAAGATGGAGGGCACAAGGAGAAGGGGACGACAGAGGACGAGATGGTTGGATAGTGTTCGCTAAGCTACCAGCATGAGTTTGACCAAACTGCGGGAGGCAGTGGAAGACAGGAGTGCCTGGCGTGCTCTGGTCCATGGGGACACGAAGAGTCGGACACGACTAAACGACTAAACAACAACAACTCGAATGGCATTAATGAAAACATTGAAACTAAATGTTAATCCAAGTCTCCCATTTTAAACAGGTTCCGAAACCCACTTTTATCCCCAGTTCAGTTACTGGTTATAGCCCCTACACACACACACACACTCAATTGATAACACGTCCCCAAATAAATCATTATGCAGAAGGACTTCATCTGTCCTGCAACTACCAGAAACCATTTTCATTGAATACCTCCTTACTTCTACGTATACAGAGAGAAACCATTTTTCTCCCATCCCAATCTGTTGAGACCTTTAATAGTTTTATAATGGTGATTTATAATTATAAATCTCTTGTGCCCTGTTCTTAATATTATTTTTGGATGATTAAATGAGCATGCCTCAGTTGTTTTATGGTTACAGCCAGATGTTTTGGACTACGATTCCCTTCAGCTCCAGCAAGCAGAGTTGTGGTCCAAAACTTCTGGGAGGCACCAGGTTGGAGAAGGTTTAGTCATCAATGGGATGATGCTCCAGTTCCTTGCTATTTCAGCTGTATTTTTCTATTACTTATCCACAGATCCTCATTTAAGAGACGGGCACAACAGATACAGAGTGGTATTAAAATTGCCTGCTGTTTCCACCCTCTTCAATATAATTCCCAACACCATTTCATCCCTCCCCACCCACCCCCCAGCTCGACTGCAACACGTTTTCCCCAAATTTCTCTCTATATCCCATGGTAAAGGTAAAGGACCTCTGGATGGTTAAGTCCAGTCAAAGTCGACTATGGGGTTATGGCACTCATCTCGCTTCCAGGCCAACAGAGCTGGTGTTTGTCCACAGACAGCTTTCCGGATCATGTGGTCAGCATGACTAAACAGCTTCTGGCGCAATGGAACACCGTGATGGAAACCAGAGTGCACGGAAATGCCGTTTATCTTCCCGCCACAGCAGTACCTATTTATCTACTTGCACTGGCATAATTTCGAACTGCTAGGTTGGCAGGAGCTGGGACAGAGCAACGGGAACTCACTCCACTGCAGGGATTCGAACTGCCGAGCTTCTGATCAGCAAGCCCAAGAGGCTCAGTAGTTTAGACCCATGGTGGTTCTGGGTCATCATCATAGCCAATTTAAAGCATGCATCCATGAATGTTAATAATTTTTGTCCCAATGTCTTATCAGAACGATGTAAAGGAACAAGCAGTTTTCTAATGCTGCCTGCATCTCTTTGAAATGGTTCCATTTAAGAAGATGTGCGTCCTAGTATTAGTTCCCTGAGCCAGAGAGTATTTCATGTAAATAGACCAAAAAACAACAAGATTCTTTCTCTCCATTCTATAGCCATTTGGCAGCAAACAGTGAAGCAAATAAAGCGCCTCTATTGCAGATTCTTAGGGATGAGCATCTACAATATAAGACACTCCCCTTTAACTAGCACACTTTGCAACATGTGCCAAAACCTTCATAGTATTGTATAAAACAGAATACGTGGCGAAAATCATTGTTTCATAGCACTGGATCAGACTTCTTCAGATTTCCACAGCATAAACTAACTCTTCAGGAAGGAAAACACTGTAAAAATTATCTTGCAAGTCTACAAAACAATTAAATCCACTTTTCTCATTTAACAGTACATAACTTCTTCCTTCGATTTATCAATCCACTTCTCTCTCTCTCTCTCTCTCTGATCCTCTATTGTTACATCCAGATTGATGCCATTTCTTGTTATGTTCATCTTCTGAGCCACTTAATCCTTAGGGACCATGCTGTGAAGAGACAAAAGCCCCACGGGAGCCCTTCCTGGGCAAAGGCTACAGCCGGAAGGAGAGGCAGGGAAGCTCAGAAGATAGGCCCTGAGCAAGAGAGAAAAACTGGGAGGGCCAGAGGGCTGCTTATTGGAAATATAGCTTCCAGAAGAAAGTTAATGGAGCAGGGGTGTGGAATATTCCAGCCCAAGGGGCCACATTCCTTACTGAGCAACCTATCAGTGGCCACAAAGCCAACAGTGGGCAGAGCCAAGGATGTGATTCTTTGTACACTGGCAACCATGCGAAAGTCATGAGATTCCTACAAATACACATCTGAAGCCTACCACAGTTCAAGAGCACATTTCATAAAATAAAAGCATGTGAAGAGGACATAAAACAGGACGACTAATGGGTGTTCCCTGGGGGAAGTGTGGCATGATGACATTCCCAAGGGCCAGACAGAAAGGTGCAGAGGGCCACATTCAGCCTAGACCTTAGGTTCTTCACTCCTGTAGGCAGGCATGGAGAGTCTGAAATGGGGTGAGATTGACCAGAGGTCAAGAGCAGACTCAGAAGACAAAAGTACAAAAAAAGAATTATTGGTTCTGAATTCCACTGTCAGCTCCAATGTGGCTCAGAGAGTCTGTCAACTTGCTGGTGGCGAATACGGTTTTACTTTGGTGGACATCTTTTGCATGCTGGGGTCCTGAGCCTACTATTACTACGCCTCCTGCTTCACACAATCTTGTGTGATATTGAACTGCCCTTCTCACATCTAGAGGTGACCTTAGCAACTCGGCAGATGACAAGCGCGCTACTTGACAGTCAAGAGGGAGTTCACAAAATCCCGACATCATCACAAACAGCCTTGGCAGTTTCTCCTAACACCTCACAATGCCACATTTGACGCAGACATCTTTTCCTGCCACTTTGTCCTGAAGTTACAGCCACAATCCTAACAGGACAAATATTTCAATTAAACGCCATCAGCAATAGCAGAAATACATATGGGATTTTCAGCCGAGTAACATACAGCAAGGGCATATGTACTCTTTAGTCACAAATACTTCCTACCAGAGAGAAAATGTCCGTGTAACACAGTGTGTGTATGTGTGTGTGTGTGTGTGGCAGGTCTCCTAAAACACAGCAGCCAAGTGCAATTTTTTTCATCTTCAAATGGCTGCATCTCATTTCAAAAGCAGTCTGTAGAAAAGGCAGTCAATTAGAAGTAAAGCAAATTAGAAGAACAATTTAGTACACACATCTGCAAAGATAAAAGGAGACTATTTTCTTTTGTAGGCACTGCAATGTTAAGACATACCACAGTAGACTGTTTCTGATAAAATGACAGCTAATTTCTTCTAAATAGTCGGTTGAAAATTAGATAATTTTAAAAATACAAGTACTCCAGCGGTTCTTAAAGGGTGTGGAACGCCATACTGGTATGGAAGAAGAAGAAGAAGAAGAAGAAGAAGAAGAAGAAGAAGAAGAAGAAGAAGAGGAGGAGGAGTTTGGATTTGATATCCCGCTTTATCACTACCCTAAGGAGTCTCAAAGCGGCTAACAATCTCCTTTCCCTTCCTCCCCCACAACAAACATTCTGTGAGGTGAGTGGGGCTGAGAGACTTCAGAGAAGTGTGACTAGCCCAAGGTCACCCAGCAGCTACATGTGGAGGAGCAGGGAATCAAACTCGGTTCACCAGCTTACGAGTCCACTGCTCTTAACCACTACACCACGCTGGCAAGCGTGACAGGAATATTCAAGGCCAATCAAAGAAACATTTGAACAATTCAGTGTAGTATATTACAGTATCAAAATAATGTTTTTATTTGCAGAATATAGATAGATAGATATTTAAAAAGAGAGCAAGAGCATCAAGTTATACTGAGAACAATCCTAGCTGAGATCCAGAATAGTTGACTGAAAAGAGTGCTGGAGAATAGCATTGGCTATTCTTCCGCAGTTCTCCATGACATACTGTTGTGAACAGTGATTATCAACTGACAAATATGTAAGATCAAAAAAGAGAAAGGCTTCTTTGTGTTGATGAGAAGATGAGAGTTTGCTGGTCTCAAACTAGACCTGATATAAATGAGATTGACCAGCAAAAGGAAACTCACACACCTCATCAATGAGTTTATATACATACTTAAGGTACATATGCAAAAAACTCATTTATAATTATATTTGGGGAATGATTCATGTTCCTGTGTAGCTGTATTGTTTTATCCTTTCTGGATGTTCCAGGATCATATTATAAAGCAGTTATGTTCTATGTTATAAATCGAGCACTGCTAGGAGTTGTTTCCTTCTGACAACGTATTTCTTATCAATAAAAAATTCAGTGCGGCATGAGCAAATTTTTATTCTGAAAGTGCGGCCCAGGGGGAAAAAGTTTGAGAACCACTGAGCTACCCTAATGCCTCATTTTTGTTGCAGCAGAAGTTTTAGGAGTTAGGAGAATGCCTTGATCTGTGTTTTACACTAAGAATTGAAATATACTCATCTTGAGCGTGTAATTATATAACTGTTCCACGGACTACAAGTGATGAACTGTCAAGAGGTGACCTTGGAGCAGGATTAAGTGTTTCACTTCATGTTTGCTTTACCAAATATGGTTTGGGGGTGGGGGGAGGCGGTGTTTTGAGACCAAATGCGCCATTACCACAGAATTGCGTATTAGACATTCTATGGTAAAACTGAAACTAAAGGGAGAAAATGTATTAATATGTTGTCACAAAGAATTAGGAAGTTAGGCATCAATCAGTCACAGGAAACGCAAATAAATTTTATCTTTGGTTAAACGCAGACCCCGAAGTTGCTTGCTGAAAGGGCAGCGGTACAAATTGACCTCTGTTTCACCTGCCTAGCAGCCTGCACTGAGTCTTGTCACTGTGACCATTTCACGGTGAAGTTCCTATGAAGAGCCTGGCAGAGGAGTATAACAGGTGCTCATGAATTCTGAGATGAAGTAGGGTGCCTTGGAGGGCTCTTGGGCAACAGTACAAAGTGGAAAGAGTTGAACCAGGATCTTCTGAAGTGCTCTGTTATGCTTTAGCAATCCTAACATTTTTAAAAGTGTGCTGACAAGTATCTACTGAAATAAATAAAAAAATTAACCTCTCTAAGGGACGCGGGTGGCGCTGTGGGTTAAACCACAGAGCCTAGGACTTGCCAATCAGAAGGTCGCAGTTCGAATCCCCGCGACGGGGTGAGCTCCCGTTGCTCGGTCCCTGCTCGTGCCAACCTACCAGTTTGAAAGCATGTCAAAGTGCAAGTAGATAAATAGGTACCGCTCCAGCGGGAAGGTAAACGGCGTTTCCGTGTGCTGCTCTGGTTCGCCAGAAGCGGCTTAGTCATGCTGGCCACATGACCCGGAAGCTGTACACCGGCTCCCTCGGCCAATAAAGCAAGATGAGCGCCGCAACCCCAGAGTTGGTCACGACTGAACCTAATGGTCAGGGGTCCCTTTACCCTCTCTAAGCTTGCCATACAATGCCAAGGAGAGAGGATGGGTGAAATGAGAGCAAGCCCCAGAATGGGGAGAGGGCAAAGGGCCAAGCTTTTCAGGCCAACTGGCCATGCTTGTAATCAAAGGGAATGGTTTTCCCTGGAAAACAATCCCTTTTTATTTCTTCCCACCTACAAATCAACTTTTAAAAAGTTCCTAGCACAAATGCCCCTGGACCTATTTGCCTGTAATTCAGCAGGTTTCTCGCCAGGGCACCCCTTTCATGCTTGCAATTTGCAGAACAATTGTCCACAAAACACGAGGAACAGATTCGTTTATTCCTTTTCCCACACACATGTATCCTCAGACTGCAATTGCTGCCTTGGCAGGAAAAATGCTGTAGTCATCCTTCTGAAACTTGGCAGGGTTCATTCCCTTAGGGTTGCGAATTTCATCCAATTCTGACCCAAAATTAAAAAGCTATAGGTTTTTTTTAAAAAAAAGAAAATAAATTTTTAAGGCTGCCCAGCACAAAAACACCTGGACATATTTGTGTGTAGTTTGGCAGGCTTTATACATTTTGGAAGAGTTAGTATATCTGCACATTTCACCTTCTTCTGTTAAAAGGAAATGAAGTTATAGCCATTCTTTTACTTCCTGGTAGTCAATGGGGGGAAAATGGAGAAGACTTGAACTAATTTCCCAGCCCATATGACACTCAACAATGGGGGGGGGCCTTTACAATGTACCAAATTAGGGTACAAATCAGATCTGTGGCCGTTGCATGCCTCTAGATAACTTCATCTGTCACTATTTCCAGTATACAACCTCCAATTTGCATTAAACTGACCACTATGTTCACTGGCCTGGGTGGTGATGATGGTTGTTATCAAAAAAGGGATCCACTGCAGCACACGATCTACATGCCGTGCTAGTAGTCTGTAAAAATTTCTAAGTCCAATTGTACAAATTGTTTAAGTGATTGACATTTTTTTCTTTAAAAAAAAATAATCAATCCCACGCTACTCATAACTGTCAGTCCCAAGGTGGGTTGCAGTGTTGCATCCTGCATGTTCTTAATAAATGTACTTCTTTAATTAAAAAAAGTCAATCGTATTCCAATCTTACTTCCTCTTACCTCTTGCCTTCGGCTTCTCCCTTGAGGAAGTTGGGTGGGTACAGACATTGAGCTGCCAGATTGGTGACTCGGCACACTCGTCAAATCTTTCCCCACCAGGTTCTCCAAAGAGTCCTGTCAATTCAGTAATTCAATCTTTTGGAAATACGTTTAAGGCAGTGGCTATGGTGGGGCAACCAAAAACCAATTCACTTTGTTTTAGGTCACATTTTGGGAACCTTTGGCCTGCCAGAGGTTTTGCTGGACTACAATTCCCATCAGTCCAAGCAAGCATGGCCAGTGGCCAGGGATGATGGGAATTGTAGTTCAACATCAGCAGGCCCAAGGGCTCCCCATACTTGCCTTTGTAGATGGAAGTTCCATTTAGCTATTCTGGATCACAGAAGCACAGATGTACTCTTTCATTCAGGGCTGGTGCCAGGCTGGAGGAGGCACAGGCAAAATCCAACTTTGTAGGATTTCCAGTGGCTATATTAGGCCGCAACTGTACAGTCTGCAGCAGGTGGCTGCAAGCAGCCCACCATTTAAACTGTCAAAAAGCAGTCTGGGAAAGACAAACAGGCTAAGCATGGCAACTCAGAGCAGGGGTTAAGCACCTGTGGGGCCTTCAGCAGCTGCCAAAGGATATACGGTTTTGACAGTAGGCCTGCCTTCGTGATTTTCTCCCCCAACCCATTCAAAAGCTGTCTAACACAGCAGCCATCACCACATTATTAGTTTGTCCATTCTTACTTCTATAAACATCCACTGTGTTTACCCTTTTAGCAAAACCTTTGGGCTACATGCAATGAGATTAGTTCCTTTATAAAAAATGAGAAAGAGAGAGACTTGTTTAGAAACACATGAGTGAGGGAAGCTTTGGATTGTTCAGAAATGCAGCCTTTGGGACAGAGAAGTACTTTCAATTAGGAAAAGTGAACATGCACTGAAGCGAAGACACCAAACACTTAATCAGAGAGGGCTGTCAGGCCTCCCCCTTCCTACAACCCGAAAAGGGTTGGGATTATGGGAAGCAGCACCCAATGAACTGCAAGGAGCTGTGGTTACAAAGTTGTGGAAGACCTGGCGTATTTGTATACATGAACATTTGGATGTATCCACAAGATCCTGACCTAAGAACACCGCCCCTCTGCACCAACATTTTAAAAAACCGAATTACTCATTATTATTATTTTTAAATCAAATGTCCCTGCCATTTGAAATGTAGCAGGTAGCTGCAGAAGGACAGACCTGCTCAGTGGTGGCACCCTGACTGAAGAATGTCCTCCATGGGAAGATTTGCCTAGTACCTACCTTGATGTTGTTTCAAAGCCAAACAAAGGTTTTTATTATCTCAGGTTTCTTAAATCTCTTTACATTGCTTTTATGCCACTTTGCATTGGATTTTTCGTTTTAGTTCCACCGACGCCTATCCTTACATTGCCCTTTAATGGTGGTGTTTTAATGTTCTAGTTTTTAATGTTACCTTATTGTCACTTTGACTTTTTGTAAGTCGCCCAGAGAACAAGTAGAAGCGGTGGGGTGTATAAAACAAAGACAGGGCAACTCCCTGTTTGTGCAGGGGTTGCGTTTTGGGTCATGGTGTGTGTCAGTGGTCACATGTAAGCCTGTCCCACCCCCTTCCAGGTCTGAAAACAATGCACATTTCGGTGGCTGCACATCAACTGGGCACTTGCAAAATGGTTGCTGGCTGTGAATAGAATGCCCGTCACAAGTGAGGTGCAAAGCCCAACAAACCTGAAACTAAGTGGATATTTAAAGAATAAAAAGTTCTGCTGATAGGAAACTGTATTGTCACAGCTGCTGGGGGGCTATCCTATGTTAAACTAATTTCCTGCTAACCTTCCAGGATGATTGGCATTATATTCCTGCCATTCGGGTAGGGTAGCTTGGGGCATAGTCATTCAGGGGAGTGTTCTGCTATGGAGATAACAAGGGTAGTGCTGAATTTAGCAACAGAGAGAAATAGAGCCCTGAGTTCAGCTGAATATGGCTGAAATAGGGGAACAAGAAGTAAGGGTAGCCATTCTAGCCCATTAAAAAGAAGAAAAATCCATTTTAGAGCAATATCTTTACTAGGCCAATAAAAATGCGACAAAAGTTCCTACGGTTTCACCATCAGTCAACTTATTCCCTCTCTCCACTCCATGAATTAGTATGCCATATAACATGGATAGGCAAACTAAGGCTTGGGGGCCAGATCCGGCCCAATTGCCTTCTAAATCCGGTCTGCGGACGGCCCAGGAATCAGCATGTTTTTACATTAGTAGAATGTGAATGCATCTCTGGGTTATTTGTGGGGCCTGCCTGGTGTTTTTACATGAGTAGAATGTGTGCTTTTATTTAAAATGCATCTCTGGGTTATTTGTGTGGTATAGGAATTCGTTCATTATTATTTTTTTCAAAATATAGTCTGGCCCCCACAAGGTCTGAGGGACAGTGGACTGGCCCCCTGCTGAATATGTTGACCCCAGCCATATAGCCTAATAAAGCATTCTGGAGAACTTGAAAGCATGGTGGCATTTTGGTAGGCCTAAGAAAAGCAGAGGAGTAGCAGTTGTGCTGCCTTGCTTCACACAGCTGTTGTATATTGGCAAACAAACAGATTTCTGACAGGAAGTCCTTCCCAGCCCTGCCTGGAAATGCCAGGAATTGAACCTGGGAACCTGCTCTACCACTGAGCTACAGCCCTTCGTTATTATACAGCTGGTGATAAATAAATGAAGTAGGTGAGCCAACATAACAATCCCTCAGCCCACACTCCACACAGTCTGAATCCCATCCACTTTCCTGTTTGGTCTACCACCCGCCTCTTGGCAGAAATGCTCCTTCGTTCTGCAGTTTATCAAGCATGCGGCTGCCTTTGAACAGAAATAGTTCAAAACACAACATACGCATTACTGACTAGGAGCAGGAAAAAATGGAAGGCATCAAGCCAGTTTTTTAGAAGAAGACCCTTGGTTCATTTCTGGGTACAATCTGAAAGGGTAGTAACAGGGCCTTTTTGTTCATGGCCTCACAGCTATGGGATGCAACAGATTTAAAACAGGTTCTTTTTCTTGAGGTTTGTAAATAGGTTTAAATATCCAATTTTTTACTATGGCTTTTATCAGTTAAGAGTTAGATCATTCTGATTTTAGTATGGTTATGTTAAGCTGGGAATTATCTAGCACTGGTATAGGTACTGTTTTGTGTTACTTTATTATAAGGTTTTATTGTATTTTGAAAATAGAAAGCAGTTCAGTTTTTTTGTTTCAGTTCACACATATAGTAAAGCCCTATACAATCTATAAATACCTTCTTACATATAAGCAAGCCCAAGCCCTTGTTTAATGGGCAGCCATACACAAAATGAGCATTTGAATAAGAACATTTGAATAAGAATATTTTAAACTGCAAGCTGTGTTATGTAAAAAGTGATGTAAAAAGTGTATGAGGTCAATTTGAAAAGTACATTAAGAAGCCCAAGCTCCCTTAGATTTCCAGACCCTGATCAAGCATGCCCATTTCACCTCCCTCTGCCAAAAACACTCCCAACAGACTCCATTGCTACCCTCTACAGCAGCCTTTCTCAAGCTTGGGTCCCCATATGTTCTTGAACTACAACTCCCATCATCCCTGACCACTGACCATGCTAGCTAGGAATCACAGGAGTTGTAGTCCAACAACATCTAGGGACCCAAGGCTGAGAAAGACTGCTTGACGGAGTATTCACCAATATTTCTAATCTGAAGGAAATAATTCTAGAACACGGAGACCCCCCCCTTTCCTGATAAGCCATGCGAAGTTGTCAGTGTTAATATTCTAAGAGCAATGATTCCAATAATATCCAATATGGCATTCTTAACAAAGACCTTTTGGGGTCAAAGCTACATGAAACATTTGTGTCTTCTGTATTAGTGTTGTCAAATTCTGTATTAGTGTTGTCAAATTCCAGCTCCAAGGATTTTATCCTACTCTACGTAGGTTTCTAAATGTGGTGGCAAGAATGCACATACGCATAGACTAGGAAAACACACAGGTGTGTCACAGCAGTGTGTGTTTTGCATGCAAATTGTAACCACGTACCACCGGGCAGTTCTACATTTTCCTTTTTTTAAAAGCCCTGCTTTGCAATCTGCCTCAGAGGCTCTTTTCTGTGTTCCCCAGTCATCAAGACATTAGGTAGGTGGTAGCCAGAAATAGGGTCTGCATTATGGCTTTGTAACTCTCTCCCTGGGGAAGTTTGCCTGACCCTGCATTTGTTATCTCTTTAGCACCTGATGACGCCTGGAAAAAATAAGGAAAGGCTCATCACCTCTGTGATTTTAATCTCTGCTTTTATGGCTGAAGCAGTGACTGCGTTCTGCAAATGTTATCATTTTTGTGTATTGTAGTGAAGAGGAGAAACTTTCCTTTTGAGAGTTTATTTTTATGTTAACCTCCCCTAGGATGCAAGTCAATGATTGCAAAATACCTAGTATGCTAGAACGTACTACATATAAAAGGTACATATAGTCATACAGACATGGATCTCCTTCCAAATTTACCTAAGGAAACACTGATCTCCATTCTGCGAGGTGGCAGCAGCAGCAGCAGCAGCAGCAACTCCTCATGCATCTTATAATAAGAAGGGTAATTTTGCACAATAAAGTATTTATGATTACAGAGCCTTCCAACCGTGGTGTACAGATGCAAACAATCTCTCAAGGGTAGCTACTATTTATTAGAGGCTAAAAAGGGGTCTCAAATTATAGGCAGAAGTCATTGGAGTATAAAAAAGCAACCCAATTAAAAGGACACAGTATTATTTCACTATTCTTAGCATGCCTTTTCCCCATTTTCAGGTAACAGCCTGAACCAATCCTGTGCCCAGCGATTAGCCTGCTCGAGTTAATTAAAACAGTGTTAATCTCAAAAGGTACCTAAATTACCTCTCCTTCCCAAAAGGCTGCCTAGAACCAAAGGTTATAATTCCCATCATTCAGGCAACTGCTCCCCTGCATCAGACAAGGAACAAGTCCAGAAGATTATCTGCCAATGCAAACTGCTGCTGTAGCAGGTCCTTCTGCAGAGCTCAGCATATATCCACGGGGCAAGAAGCAGCAGCATTTAACTCGCTGCAGTCGGAGCCAGCCACCAACTACAGAGCACAAGCGGTGAAGTTTGCCTAGGAGAAAGAAGTTTGGGCAACTTAATCCAAATCCCTTGCTCAAGGGCAACGCGAGCCAAACGCACAGCGGAATAAGCATTGAAGCGAAGGACTTGGTCCCAGGGAAAGATTATACATACATACACATACAAATAATGCATGTAGAATCCAGAGTCCAAGGTTGCCAGAACCCTGCCCAAAGCAGAAGACTGCAGCCCAGAAAGAAGGTGCATGTTCTATAGGTCTACTGGCTAGGAAGAATGCTCCAAGGTCACCACTGGCTCCCAAATTAGCCTCCTTGCAGATGATGGATGGGTGCAGAGGTGAAGAGGAAAGATCGGGAGAAAAAGGGAAACAGTGAACAATCCCAAGGTAAGATCAGCAAAATCAGCATCACACTAGATGGCCATGACCATATCATGGATGGACAGGAATGAGCAATGGAGATGCAGGGGTGCAAAAACCAAATCTGAAACACGGTTGACTCCTGGGTGGCAGGACCCACACATACCGCATTCTCCAACCCTTAGAATTCTGCCCTTCCAAAGTGCTAGTAAAGTTTGCCATGCCAAAAAAAAAAGGGGGGGTCTTTGAACAGAACAGAAACAGTCTCCCAGTCCTCACCACACAGTTAATATGTCAAAGTCTCTTGTTATCCCACAACCAAGAATGCTCTCGCAAGGGGATGGTTTGGGGAGATCAAGGAAAGTGGCGCAAAAGAGTGACCAGTCCCCTTAACCCCCCCACCCCACCCCCATTTGTGTGGGTATCACCCACTGAAGCACACACAACTCAATCCTACAGCACGTTTAAATGGAAGCAAATCCCAGTGTGTTCCATGGGATGTACTCCCACTTTTAAGTGCACAGAAGACTACAGCCTCAAAGTCTCCTTAACCGGACTTGGAAGAGCCTCCCTCCTGCTCCGAGAAATCCCCTTCCACACCCACGGGTGACATGCTCCTCACACCCACTCTAGCCAGTCTTCCCCAAAGCTTAGGGGACATGGAAACACATGACGGCTTCTCATTATCCATAGGCGCAAGTGAAGTCCTTCCTCCAGCCGTCGAAACGAAAGACATGAGCCTCGAGCCATTCCTAGCCACGCAGGAAGGTTGCGAGACGCGGACTCAGTTCCGCAGCTGGTACTAACCGGGGCACCATTTACAGGCTAGAGGAAAGGGGGTTCTATTTCTAAGGCGCGGGAAAGGTGAAGCAATAAAGATAAGCGCGCCTCTGAGCATGTGCAGACTGCCGCCGAGTCATCATAACCCAGAAACTATGAGGAGAGCAGATTATCTCACAGCAAATCATACGGCCTCCCCCACCCCACCCCACCCCACCCCCGGCTGCGAAGGCGAAACTTTCGGGGAGACTTACTTGCGCGCTTGAGGCTGCCTGTCCTTCCCGCTCCGTCGAGGTCTCTGGCGAGCGGGGAGCCCCTCGGCGAAGACATGCCTGGCCGGCCGGTGCCTCCCCTGAGGCGGGCGCCTCCTGGGCACGGGCGCAGCGCAGCAGCTGCCCTGCAGCGGCAGAAGGAGAAACGCCGCCGGGCTCGGCTGGGGGTCCGGGTTTCACGCGCCTCGGCTGCCCCACCGGGACGCAGCAGCAGCAGCAGAGGCAGGAGGAAGCAGAGGAGGAGGCGGCGGCTGTGTCCTTCCCTCCCCGCCAACGACTTTCAATTCACCTGCAAGCAGCCGCGCGGGCTGGAGCAGCGGCGCAGAGCTCTGCTGATAGGAGGCGCCTCAGCCCCCTCGCCTCAGCTCGGCCGGCCGGCAGGGGCGGAGCCGCACGCGCGCCAGAAGCCCCAGCGGCGCCTCCCTTTCGCCTTCGGAGCGCGCCCTCTGCTCAGGCCGCCGCTGCGCAGCTCTCCTCGGGATTGCAGGCATTGCGTCACCTCCATCCCCGCTCCAACCCCCCACCCCTTTCCGAGGGCGAGAGAGCGACCCCGGGGGAAGGCGGCCCGGCGCCCAATCCCGACGCCCGGTGGCCCAGGAGCCGGCCTCTCTGCCAGGCCTCTGGGAGGAAGGGGTCTTCTGGCTTCGAGCTCAGAGGAGGGGAGCTCAGCCGGCTGGTAATGGTGGAGGGCATTCGTAGCGAGGGAGTGGCCCGCCGGATGGAGCCTTGACCTCCTGACCTCCTTGGTGGACCCATCAGCCCCTGGTCATGCTGGCGAGTTGTAGTCCAACAAGGGCTGGAAGGCACCATGTTGGAGAAGGGATCCGTCTAGTCCAGTGTTCTTATTCCTAGAGATGCTTCAGGACCATCAGGCAATGGAAGAGCATCTGCTTTGCAAGTAGAAGGTTGCATATTCAGTCTCCTGATCTCCAACTAAGGTTGGGAGAGACCCAAGAACATAAGAAGAGCCTCCTTGGATTAAGTCAAATGGCCTATGTAGGCCTGTTTTCACAGTGGCCAGCCAGTGGGAAACTTGCAAGCAGGGTTCAAGCACAAGGGCACTCCCCGCTCCTGTGGTTTCCAGCAACTGCACTGCTGCCCTCCTTCATGACTAGTAACCCATCTCCTCCATGAATTTGTCTAATCTTCTTTTAATCTAGGTTGCTGGCCATTGCTTCCTCCTGAGTTTATGCACTGCCTGAAGGACTGCCTTTTATCAGTCTTGAATCTCTCAGCATCCCACATTGTTGAATGTCCACGATACTTCTTAGAATCCCTGAAGAGCAGCTGCCAGTTAGTGTGGGCAATACTGAACTGGCTGTACCAATTACTTGACTCCGTATAAGGCAGTTTCCTATGTTCCACCGACCAGACTTTCTGCTGGTGATCAGCATGAAAAGGTCTCCTGGTTGTTGAACCCAGTAAACAACTATAATTTAGAATATTTTACAAGAGGCAGAAACTTTTTAGACAGAGCAGGGATCTGGTTCCCAAGTTGAATGATAGCCAGACATCCTTTAGAAGCTAGTCCACCAAATCCAGTTGCTTTTATTGGCCGCTCAGGGCTTATTCGCTCTTCCCCTTGTCCCTCTGCTTCCCGTGGGGAAAACTGTGTTTTCTCCAGATGGAAGTTTGATTTGGACCCAGATCCAGTGGTCACTAAATGCACTCCTTCAGCGCATGCCATAAAACTGGAGTGTGGCAAAGATGGCTGGGGTGAGGGAACCCACATTTGGGGGGGGGGGGTTGGTATTGCTTACTACATAGTATGTTTTCATGTTGTGAACTGATTTGAGTTTTACTTGACAGACCAGGGAGAGGCATATTTTGCCCCAGCAGCTGAAGTTTGCCATCCCTGGTCTACCCCGAAAGGCAGTTGCTTTGCTGCACAGGTCTTCCTCATCACCTGCCACCTGGTCCTTTTAACTGGAGATGTCAGGAATGGGCATGGGACCTTCTGTATGCCAAGCACCTGCCCTCCCACAAAGATAGGGTCAGTCCTCTAAAGTCTTTCCATTTGTTCCACTGCTGCCTCTTTTAATGTGCTGGTAGTCATTCTGCTCTCCACTTGGGGTAGATGCTGAGGCTGCCCTTCCTTCAGTCGGGGAAAGACAAGCTGTCAGTTGCATCTGTCAGTTACAAGTAGGGGAGTTGTTTTCTGCAATCACATACAAAGGCTTCTTGGTCTTTCTCTTCTTCAAGCAAGACTCTGGCTGGTTTTAGTGGCAGCTGCTTCTTAGGTATAAATGCTCGAAAACACCCTGTCTCGCTCATCACTCAGACATTGCCGACATGTAGAAATTAGTGCCTTATATGCTGCTTGAAGAAAATTAAACCTATAATGAGCAATTGTCTGAAGTCATTTCTGTTGAGATGCTTCAAACAGTGTGTGCAAGGAAGAGCTATGTGGGCAGTCACAGAGGCCTTTGTTCCACACGCTACATCTAAAAGTGGAAGGAAGCAGATGTCAAACAGTAAAACGTTATCACAGGGTTCTGTAATGATGGTGGCGATGTTGAAAAGAGGCACTACCGTTAGCAGGCACCAGGCTCGCTCTCTCCAAAGGTTTTCACATTCTCAGGTGAGTCACCACCACAAGGGGGCAGCACAAGGCAACACAGGCTGAGTAACAAGACCAGATAGCCCACGAGCCTTTCGCCGTCTATGCCTAATTTAGCCCGCTATTTAAGGGAAGATCCTTCGTGCCCAACACTTCAGTTTGCACCTTTCAAGGGGTCTTTCCAATATTATAACTTGAGAAATACTGTATATGGCATGAAATGGTACGTTTGCAAACACACCTTATCATATATGCAGGGACCGCATCAGCATTGCTGGACACTAGCCGCAGCCCTGCACTGTCAACCCCCAGAGTCTCCAGGCTCTGCTCCTCCTCTTCCTCTTTGCTGTGCTGTTACTGCCTGTTCAACTGAAGGAGCGTCTCCACCCCCATCGTTCTGCCCGGACACTGAGGTCCAGCTTTGAGGGCCTTCTGGTGGTTCCCTCACTGCGAGAAGCCAAGTTACAGGGAACCAGGCAGAGGGCCTTCTCAGTAGTGGCACCCGCCCTGTGGAACGCCCTCCCACCAGATGTCAAAGAGAAAAACAACTACCAGACTTTTAGAAGACATCTGAAGGCAGCCCTGTTTAGGGAAGTTCTTAATGTTTAACAGACCACTGTATTTTAATACTTCGTTGGAAGCTGCCCAGAGTGGCTGGGGAAGCCCAGCCAGATGGGCGGGGTATAAATAAATTATTTTATTCAGCTATCCCCCTCTGAGCATGCAAGCAGGAACAAGAGAGAGAAGCACCTTTCACCTGCCTTGCCTTCTTCCTCAAGCGCAGAGAGAGGGGGCAAGAGAAGGAACAATAGAGATATCTCTGAGAAAGAGGTGGGTTCACTCAGTTTAGGGGCACACTCAAGGAATCTTGCCTGCCCCCCGCTAAAAACAAACCACCCTGGAACCTACATCAGGGAATTGTGAATGGCTGCAGCCCCCTGGAGATTGCATGCCCAGTGGCAAATCTTCATTTGGTTCTGCATAGTATGAAACGGCATCCACACAAATGAAATATGTAGGCTTCCAAGGAAATGAGCTTAGACTAAGCCAGGCCATTAGTCCATCTAGCTCAGTACTTTCTGCACTGACTGGCAGCAGCTCTCCAGGATTTCAGACAGTGGTCTCTCCCAGCCACTCCTGGAGATGGCTGGGGATGGAAGCTGGAACCTTCTGCATGCAAAGCATGTGTTCTACCCACAAAGGAGCAGGTTTTTCCATCTATCTTCATCCTTTTCCAAAGGGGTTCCTTCTTTTTATAACAACTGGACTCTTCCAGGCAATAGTAGTAATAAAAAAGTGATATATTATTATCATTATCTCTTATTTATTAAGTTTCTATACCACTTGTTATGGACTGGTTGGGACGGTGGGAGGCAGCAGCTGAGGAACCCCCAAAGGTAGAAGGCTCAGCCAGGGAATTGGTGGTGGGACAACGATGCATGGTCAGAGGAAGAAGAGGGGGCAGAGTGGGAAAAGAAGGTCCAGACTCCTAATGCAAGCCAGCTGTGAATTCTCCCCTTTCCTGTCCTGCCTCCCAATATTTTCTGTTGGGATTGGCCCAGAAGACACCTCCCTGTTTCCATGGCAATGTGGTCACATTGCTCCCTCCCACCAGTTCACACACCAGGCATTCCCAAGTGAGCAGCCACTGGGCCACATGTTGGGGGCTGGACCTCCAGGCCCCAGATCAGGCCTGGGCAAGGACTAATCTGCTGATTGCAGTTACGCATATATATTAATTCCAGAAGTGTCATCACGGTCAACAATTGCACTGATATACATTGAGAATTTAACAATCAGCTCTTATTTATGATGCATACGCCACTGAAAATTGAGGCAATGAATTGTCCTTAAAGCACAAACTTGATATATTTGCTAAGCAGGTGAAATGCCTTTAGAGAGGCCACAAATAATGAGTGCTGTTGATTGTTCCACCCCACCCTCCAACAAATTGCTTTGGGTTTTTGGTTTCCATCAGGCTATGGCAAAAGGAGAGATGGGAAGCAAAGCTCTGCTGAGAAACTAGCTCCATTGGCTCCCTCAACTCAACTCCACCAGGCTGCAACAGAGGGAGACATGGGAGGTGAGGCCAGTTTGACAGCTACACTGGGAGAACAACTCATTTTAGCTCCACCTTTCTCTGAACTCTCAGCTGATGAGAAAAAAAATCAGCTTTAAGAACTGGTACTTGTGTTTGCCTTTTCCTCCCTCCTCATTCCTCATCCTATTTTCCTTTTGTGACATTGTCATTAAAATGCTAAATCTGAGGACAAGGACTTTATTGTTCTTGGTGGTGGTACTAAAGCATAAGCTGCTCAGGGAGATTTTGGCTGAAAGACAAGGTAAAAATTCTTTAAAAATAAATACGTAAATGTGGGGCAGATGTACACTGCTAAATTTCTTTTGAAATGTTAAGTTGTATGTAAATCCTTTTTGAATTAATTAAATATTAATGTACTTAAATTATCAATATCTTTATCAATATTAATTTGAATTTGATGAACCAAAGAAATACCATCTATGAGGTATTTAAAATTGTCTTTTGTTAGGTCATTAAGTTGCATTTCACAATCTAAAGTTACTGGGAAACACTAAATAGCAGTGCTGAGCTAACTTTACCTGGTGATATGGGTGTCCTCTATCAAATTCTGAGCATGATCCAGCCAAAGTTGTGCACATCTAACAGCCATTCCTAAAGAGATTTACTTGGAAGTAAGTGAAGGGGAACAACAGCACCTGCAGCCTCTTTTTTCTTGGTGTTAAGAATATTTATTCCGAGAATCCAGGGCTTTTTCCATTTGGAGCTGCTGCTCTTCCTTAGGGGCAATTTCTACATAATCCAGCTGAAAGATGCATCTGTTTGCGAAGATTAAAACAAAGTAAGGCAATTAAAGCTATCCCTTGGCTGGATGGCCCTGGATCACAGAGAAACAGTCCTAGAGAAGAGGGATAGCTCCAAACACATGCCGTACTGAATTACCATAATAAATATTTTACATTTGACTTCTCACCCACCCCTTTATTTTTAACTTGTAAGTAAATCTCATAGGAGTCAGCATGTCTTCCATCTATGCTTTAGGATTCCCTGTCCTGGCCCCATTCATTTCAATGGCAGAAAGTCAAGCAGGTGTTCCAGTGCAAGGATGGAGCAACCTGGTGCTGTCTAGATGTTGTTGGGGTCCAGTTTCCATCAATCCCAGCCAGCGTGGCCAACAGTCAAGAATGATGGGTGTCATGGGCCAACAAGTTCTGGAGGGCTACAAGTCCAACATCCCTGCTTCACTCAGGCCTGGGCTTAAGCCTTACATGGACTCATCTTCCATCAATTTACTTCCCTGTCTGAGCGTATGAGTGATCTAGTGCCTCCGATGGTTGTAAGGGCATGCATAACCCATATAGCCAATAAAAAGTGCAATATAAATGATGCCTAATAATGGCGTGCCTGTATTTTATAGACAAGAAGGTGCTGCTACCCAAGAAAAGGAAGCCTGGTGCTACGGAGGCTGGGGAAGCTTTGGCCCTCCAGACGGTGCTAGACTACAACTCCCACCATCCCTGACCATTGACCAAGCTAGAGTCAATGGAGGTCCTGGGGCTTGGCTATGTCTGCTTTAACTAGGAGCGACTTTGGAGGTTGTCATTGCAAAGCACTTCTTGACTGAGCATACATGACAAGCTTGCTTTGTCTTTTTATTATTATTTTTAAATCAAAGCTATTTCCATCAGTCTGTGTCAACATAAACTCTTTGGTGCTTGCAGGACATTCCTAAGAGAACCACTTTTCAAAAGCATAGTCCTAGCTGAATAACAGATTCTACGCTAAAATATGCAAAACCCAACCTTAGAAAATGCAGCAAAGGTACACAATGACTTTGGAAGGCTGCAGTGTTGTTCTGCTTTTCACCCTTCCTTCAGAAACGAGCGTGTGTTGCAGCCATGCCATGTTCTTTGGGAATGGCAGTCAGAAACAATAGTGATTTCTTCTGCAGTCAAGAAATGATTCTGCGCAATGATTTATTCTCAGCCAACTGAATTGATTAAAATATAGCATTGCACTGCTGCAGAACTGCTTAGCAAAGGCACCATTCCCAGAAACCACCATGGCAATTGCAGCAATGCAGAGCCACTGCAACACAGTAAAAAATCCTAGATTGGGGGGAGCAGGGAGGAGGACTCCAGCTGTGAGCAAGGATTTTCTAGGATAATGCAGTTAGGGTTCAGGGTCAGAAGACACACACACACACATAGGGAGTAATTTCTGGTGTTTTTCCCCCTCCTGCACTAAAATTCCTTCACACAATGCCTATAGCAAAAACCAAATGCCCTATATTTTGATAGAACATGCAAGGAAAATTGATGGTATGTTTCCCTCCTTTTAAATAAAATCCTTTCATTATAGATACTGCCAGCCAACAGCAGATATAAGGCATGGGAAACCCAATACTATGGCCCAGTTAGGATGGACACCACCACTACACTGAAATGTTTTTCAGTGGAACTAGTTGGGATTTTATGCTCCCCCAGCAGCAATGTATACAAATACAATCATATCCGGTGTGGGGTGGTGATGGGAAAAGTTTGCATAGCAATAACAACAGTGAATCCCAAAAAGTCCCTGGCACGTTTGTGGCAGCCTGCCAACCATTTTACTTATTTGCCTACAAATAAGCCTGTTTGGGGGGCATGGACACATTTGTGCTCAATCCCAGCGACATTAAAATATTGGATTTCTCCATTGATTTATAAGTGCATTTCTGCATTGATTTATAACATCTGCCACTCAGGGCATTCAAAAACAGCTTCTTGGTGTGAACCAGAAAACAACCCATCCAGACCATTAAATCTCTATCTCATTCTCCCTCCCACCTGATTGTCACGTCCCCTCTTCTCACTCAGTCATAATTTTATGACATTTGAGTTCTGATTGGTGTGTGGGGTTTGGGTGGGGGGGCTATTGATTCCTAGGGTCACTCTGAAGAAGGCACTTGGTTCCGTTCCAAGAGAACACTGTGCAAGTTCTGTTATGTACAAGGAAACTTCAAGGAAAGGGAACCTCAGTCCCTCTGAACGAAGATATTGGAGCACTCCAAATCATTTGCCCCGGTACATGCACAGAAAATAGTAGATCTTGCTGAAAAGCTGATGCTAATTTTCTTTCATCCTTCTCCCATTTTTTTAATGGTCATCTATATATAGTTATGTATGTGTGTGTAGATAGCTAGACACACACACACAAACTCTGTCCGTCTTTCTGAAGTTCAGTGGCTATGTGTGAATCCTTATCAGTGGCGTAGCGTGGGGGGTGCAGGGGGGGCTGGCCGCACCAGGCGTAACATCTGGGGGGTAGGGTTAGGGGGCGCAAATCCACGGGTTAGGGGGCGCAAATTACTTGCCTTGCCCCGGGTGCTGACAACCCACGCTACACCACTGATCCTTATGTAGTCAAAATAGCACCATCCTGACGCAAGGAGGAATCAGCAGGCTTTGGGCAGCCAAAGGTTTTCAGAAGCTCTAAAAAATGGTTTGGTGGGGGAAGAACATAAGAGGACCTTTTCCCTAACACAGCCCAATGAGCTCAGTGGTCATTGGAAGCTGACTGACTTGAGGTGAGAATAGAAAAACGGGTGGAGCATGGGAACTGCATGAAGTATTGTGGATAAGGGCATGACTGGACGGCTGCGTGGAGCAGGGAGCATGAGCATCCCTGGTCATGGCAATATTTCTTGCAAGGTTATGCATGCCTGTGGGCTTGCATTGAAATGCTTCATTTCCCCCAAACTAGCAACACTTAACACAATTCCATTTGAGAACAAATAGGCCATAAAAGCCACATTTACTTTCATGTGCTGAGGACGGTATCTGTGCTTGACTGACTTTGTGCCACAAGTGCTCACACTTTCACCTTTGATGTAATACAGTGGTACCTCGGGTTGCATACGCTTCAGGTTACATACACTTCAGGTTACAGACTCCGCTAACCCAGAAATAGTGCTTCAGATTAAGAACTTTGCTTCAGGATGAGAACAGAAATCGTGCTCCGGCGGCGCGGCGGCAGCAAAAGGCCCCATTAGCTAAAGTGGTGCTTCAGGTTAAGAACAGTTTCAGGTTAAGAACAGACCTCCAGAACGAATTAAGTTCTTAACCCGAAGTACCACTGTAGTGTATAATTATAAGATTTTTTATAATCTTGGAAGGGGGTGTGGCTGTGAAGGGACTCTGTGCTTCTCAATTTGCCACTGGCTTGCTTCCAAGACACCTGCTGGGCATTTACCCATCACAGCATGGTATCAATCTACTTCTCTAGCCTCCAATTCACTGCAATAACAATGCAGGGAAGACCATCAGTAATCATGGGGGTTGCAACAGGAAGACAACTGGAATTACCTGTAAGGCTTCTGAGTAACCAATTGTGATTTATCTGCTAGGCAGATTCCGTCCTTTCCACTTTGTTATCAGCCTTGGTTGTACATTGTTTGTGCAAAGGGTCCCCTTTGCACTATGGCTCCTCTTCAGTTCACTCCTGATAGTACTAAGCCAAGCCTGAATTTCGACTGACAAGGGACCACTGATGGAGAAGAAATCATATCTTTAGGTAGGGAAGGGGTAGATATTGGATTCAGTTCACATTTCAATGTGAACCTACCTCAATGGCACTTTCATAAACAATGCACAAACTGAAACACAGCAATCCTTCGAAATCCACATGTCTTAAGAATTTTGCAATGCAGTTCTCCAGCCAAGCAATATGTAGAAAGATGGGTTTAGTAGGGTAAAATGTACCTTAAACTGCACATATTGCTGAAAATTACAAACTAAAATGCATTCTGATAGGGAAAATTGCTTTGCAAAAGTGAGTGTATTAAGCAAAATTGCATACAAAAATGAGTGTATTAGAATATATTCCCTGATGAATTTTCATGAGGCCTTAAAAAAATACAATAAAAATCTATGAGGAGAAGTGAACTTGAGATTGGGCGGAAAATGATAAACTGAGAGAGACTGAATTTGACAGACTCTCCCATATATATCTCCGGGGGGATTTTTGAGACCACCCTCTAAAGCAGGCTTCCTCAAATTCTGCCCTCCATATGTTTTTGGCCTACAACTCCCATGATCCCCAGCTAGCAGGACCAGTGGTCAGGGATGATGGAAATTGTAGCCTCAAAATATCTGGAGAGCAGAGTATGAGGAAGCCTGCTCTAAAGAACATTTCCGAGCACAATTCAAAGTGTTGCTGCTGACCTTTAAAGCCCTAAATGGCCTCGCTCCAGTATATCTGAAGGAGCATCTCCACCCCCATCGTTCCCTGAGGTCCAGCACCGAGGGCCTTCTGGCGGTTCCCTCACTGCGAGAAGCCGAGTTACAGCGAACCAGGCAGAGGGCCTTCTCGGTAGTGGCGCCCTCCCTGTGGAACGCCCTCCCACCAGATGTCAAAGAGAACAACAACTACCAGACTTTTAGAAGACATCTGAAGGCAGCCCTGTTTAGGGAAGCTTTTAATGTTTGATGTATTATAGTATTTTAATAGTTTTTTGGAAGCCGTCCCGAGTGGCTGGGGAGGCCCAGCCAGATGGGTGGGGTATAAATAATAAATTATTATTATTATAAAGCCATGGCTGGTTTTATATAGGCATTTCTGCATAATCTATATGGTGCTGCCACTGCAAAGGTACGGGGTACCTCTGTTGCTTTGTAATATTGTTGCTGACTTGCCCATTCTCCTAAAGCTGGCATTCTCATTTTCTATAATTGTGAAAACAAGAAAGTATCAAGAAAAACAAGTGGAAGCAGCTCTGTGCTGCTTCTGCAGGAAACACCGTTTTCACCTTTAAGGAAACCAACCCCTTGTACAAAGTGCCAAGTCAGCAGATCTCAAAATGGAAATGCATTCTCCACAAAAATGGGACCAGCATCGTTTCAATAGCAAATGCTTCTTATCTCTTGCTTTGGCAGAATCTGGAGGCTGCCTTGTATGCGTAACTGCTATTGTAGCTGATGGATATGATCATATGCTAAAAAAAATAAAAATGAGGGGAATTGTTCCGTAAATGCTGCTGCTTATTTTTTTGTGATAGTCAGATAATTCTTTTTATTGCAGTATTTCTAACAGATCCATACAAAATATCTATAGCTGGAGACAATGTAATGGTATATCTGTAATTTGTGTTACCATCAAGATATTCAAATGTATATTTATCAGCTAGGCTGATACAATTACTGAAACACACCAGAAGTGTGAAAAATGTATGATTTCTCAATATTGATAGCATCTTCGTCCTACTGTTAGGAGGTTCTGGGATCTGTGGAAAGCTGCCCCCATGTGGTAAGCCACTGAACTGCGGCTGGCAGCTTCTCAGTGCCTTCAGGTCCTGCACAAAGCACCCACAGGCTGGCCATTGGATCCTCTTGTACAGGACGAGGTATAAGTGGGAATCTTCTTGCAGGTGAGAAACAAGATCCTCCAGAACTCTACCCTGTCCCTCTATTGGTGGGTGTTACTTTCTTCACACAATTACATGGAAAAGAACGACTGGGGGATGCTTCTAACACCTGTAATGTCCTATGAACTTTTCTGCACTCAGGGAAGATTAGAGTCCTTAACAGTGTATTGGTTATTACTTGCCAGAGGTCATCTTGAGAGCTCAGTTGAATTTTTTCATACAGTAAATAGGCAAGAGAAGAAGAAAGCCTGTTATTCTTTTTTTTCTTCTGATTCACCTTTAATATCTTTAGTTCAGAAAACTTTCCACCAATGCAAAATTGGCTCTGAACGAGGCACGCTTACTTACTGCAAGGATTTTAATCCTAGCAAAGTCCTTTATTTTAAAAAACCGCGATGGAAGAAGCCATAGTTGCAGGACTTCTTTCTGCTTCAGGTCTCTTGAAGAAATTAGTTGCTCTGTCCAGGATGGACTTGGGCAGCCCCAAAGGTTGCTTGCCTTTAGTGATAAGCAATAAACAGCACAGCCCAGCCTTGTGACAACTCCATCTTCTAAGCTGTATATTCACAGCACACACAAGTTATTAACTCAAGCTGCCAAGGTTGACTGCTTTCCACTTCAGGAGCAGACACTGCTTTGCCCCCCACCCGCCCTGCTCGCCTCTCTTCTGGCAAGTCAACGGAAAGAAATGGTGAGTGCATGTTTGAAGGTTTTAACAAAAGCCGTTTAAATCACTGCT
The DNA here is from genome assembly GCF_965153285.1 of Podarcis tiliguerta. Taxonomy (NCBI): domain Eukaryota; kingdom Metazoa; phylum Chordata; class Lepidosauria; order Squamata; family Lacertidae; genus Podarcis; species Podarcis tiliguerta. The sequence continues at coordinate 38,196,892 of NC_139545.1, read as the reverse complement.
TGCCTTTCCCATATCTGAAAAAATGAATTGGGGTTGGGGTTGGGAATCTACATTGACAGATGGAGCTGTTCTGTCCTTGAGTTGCACCTACTGGATAGGATCATAGCTAATAATATAACACAATCCTATTCATGTTTACAGAGTCTCATTGAGTTCAAGGAGATTTACTCCCAGGTAGGGATGGAAGAATCTGTTGATTATGGTTCTAATTTTTCCAATCTTAAGTTCAGTTCTCCACATTTTTGTGTCAGTGTGTGTGTGTTTTTAAAAGACTCGTGGAATATAATCAGCATTTTAGTGCAATTTTCTCCTAGTATACATTTTTGCTGATACACAATTTTCCTGATATATTCTGTTAGGCCATTTTCACTAATAGATGAATTTATAGGGACACTTTACCTTAGCATATGGATTTTTGTACACATTACTGCAAAATACACAGATGTGTGACTCTTAAAGAATGGCTGTGTTTCAGTTAACATATTATTTCAGGAAGTGTGAATTTCATAGATTCACCTTAAAATGGGACCTAACAAATTTCTCTCCCAAGCCCTGCTTCCAAGCATGTGGATATAGGATTGCCACCCTTATCCTCTTGTGCTGGTGGAATATGGTACAGAAATAGAATACAAAACTTAATGCACATGTTTTTAAAAAGTATTAAGGCATAAAAGCCAACAACTATTAAAAACTGCAGCATTATTTATTTCAACTGAAAAATCAAGCACGTGCTTAAATCTCTTCATTTCAAATCAATCTGACCTAACAGCACCTAACTTTAATTGACCCATGCTTGTGATATTGATAAAACAGTACCTGAAATCTCTCTTGCAACCAAGCCCTCACTATGTTTACTTGGTTATTTCAGTGGGAGGCTCTCCTTAGTATGGATGCTATGGTTGCAGCTAAAGGGGCTCATGTATTAGAGCTCTATAAGCAAGATATCTCAGTGACTCTCCTAAACATTCACCATCTCTCTTTGCCCTGAGTATTACAGTGGTACCTCGGATTACAGACGCTTCAGGTTACAGACACTTCAGGTTACAGACTCTACTAACCCATAAATAGTACCTTTGCTTCAGGATGAGAACAGAAATCACGCGGCAGCGGCGCAGCGGCAGCGGGAGGCCCCATTAGCTAAAGTGGTACCTCAGGTTAAGAACAGAGCTCCAGAATGAATTAAGTTCTTAACCCGAGGTACCACTGTACAAGATTAAGTTATGTTCCTGTCTTACTAACAGAAGAAGTGAAGCACAAAAAGTTATAGCGTGGTAGGTCAGAGTACAGAGAAGCTGCAGTTGCTCTATAATTAACATTTCAAGAAGATGCATGTTCAGTGCAAGCCTGATTTTGTTCCTCCTAAAATTGGCCTGACAAGGACACATCCGCTGCAGAACTTATAGCTGGATCTGGTGGAGTCAGAGCAAACTTTTGTAGAAATTTGATGCAGACCAAGGTTGCAAAGACTGAAGGACATATCGCAGGATTCATGAAAGGAAAAGATGCATCTCTAGAGTCCCCCAAAGTGGAGCTGAAACAAATTTGCTCCCACAAATCCTGCTCAATATTCTCTTGCCCAAATTTACATCACCACAACAGAGCATTCTGTAGTGAGCATGCTCCGTGTAACAGCTTTGACACGTGTGAAACATTTGTGTTAGTCAGGCCAGATGTGAGCCAGTGAAGGGTGCGAATCCTGTAATTTGCAGTGTTTGATCATATAACTAGATGTGACATCTTGAAAATGAAATTTGTGCAGTTGCTGTCTCCCAGGACCATGGGGATTATAGTCCAGAGAGTCCCAATTGACTAGGCACATGCTATACTCAGCCTTGTCTGACTTCTGCATTTGGCTGATCACTGCAGCTGAATATAGATTGAAGAACTGATGACAGAATAGCATGACTTTATACATTACTAGTAAGGGGTGAAGTTTTGCAAGCACTGAGCATAAGAATAGTCATCTCAACACAGGTTAGAAGCAGAACACAAAAGAACATATGCTAGCATATCTTTGCATTTTCTCCTTAATCTTTTCCATATATACAAAAACAACAACCACCCTCTAAATATTTGATGTCTCTGTTAGATACCCAATGACAATAATATTTGATCTCCAATATTTGATAAATTAAAATCTTTAATTTTTGAATATCACTTTCTACCTTCAGAGTATAACAGTAGGTACAAATGTCCTCTAATTGTACGTACAATCCAGCTTCTTCATCTTCCAATCAAGCTGTCTCTCTTTTCATATCTACGTCACACTTTCAACAGCAATGCCTGCTATTAAAAGTCTGCACAGGGCACAGGATTTTGGGGCATGTTTCACAGGGTACACCCAGTTCACAGGGGACCATGTTGGCCAATGTAGTTGCGCATTGTGCACTAAGTGCCATTATGGGCTAGAAAAACCCAACATTCCCCTGAGAGTGCGCATTCCAGAGGAAAATCAGCAGATGGCAGATTTGTCTTTTAGCTATTGAGGAATTCCCAATAACCTTCCACAGAATATTGTTATTATTGCTTGTATATCATATTTTGCAGTATCTGGTGGTTGACATGTAACATGATAGTTAACATGATAGTTAAGCACTTGAAAGTTAACATGAAATGGTATTTAGTATCTGACAGCATTTGATTGATACCATATAGTTGTCTTAACTTTATGAAAGTCATCTTTGAAGTCTACCAGGATCAATAAGTACTAGCAAGCACTTGCATGTTAAGGCACAAAAATTCACAGTCAGAATGTGAATTTTAAGTTTGTTTAGAAAAGTTTCATTTGAAATATAGACAGGCATATGAATATTTGAGAATGTCTGATTAGTTTAGTTGCACTGCTTTTCTTTTTGGTATGGATTGTTTTGATTTGCATTTTTAATTATTGTAAACCACCTTATGAACAATTTTCAGCCAAAAGACATTCTATAAATATTGCAAAAACAAAATTCATGCCTGCATATTATAGCAAAGGAAAAAAACAAATACTTATTTTTTTGCAGGGGGTGATGGGCACATTCAGAGAGTGGTTGGTTTATTCCATCTGGTAAAGAGATGAGAGAACCTCAGAGTTCATGGTACAGGGTGGCTTCATGAGAGACTTGAACAACCCAGGAGCCTGACAAACTACTTGAAGCATAAGAAGCACAGTTTAAAGCTATTAATCCTGACACTACTACAGAACAACCATGATTGAGGCAAATTCCTTTGTCTAGTCCAATAAGAAGAAATGTGTAGAACAAACTGTCCTCATTATTTCAGAGGGAAGAGATCTATTTGTGGCTGCTGAGATGTAGGATGGATTCTGCTTTTGTGTTTTGCAGATGTTGTTAATCAAGCAGCAGATATTAGACACCAGTTCATTATGAAATAGGGGAATGTATTGCAGGGTATCCATTTTCTCAAGACTTGGGGGGAAAGTAAATCTCAGACTAAACCTAAGATTCACAAAACTCCCTGGTGGACACAGCAAGGGCCAAGCCATGATATGGGATGTGGAAGATCTTTTAAAGACTGCCAATAATGTAGGGTGATGGGGATCAATGCTACAATTTTAAGATCAACTATGCAGTTTCATAGGGACACGGGTGGTGCTGTGGTCTAAACCACAGAGTCTAGGGGTGGCCAAACGAAAGATCGTGGTTTGAATCCCCGCGACGGGGTGAGCTCCCATTGCTCGGTCCCAGCTCCTGCCAACCTGGCAGTTCGAAAGCACGTCAAAGTGCAAGTAGATAAATAGGTACCGCACCAGCGGGAAGGTAAACGGCGTTTCCGTGCGCTGCTCTGGTTTTGCCAGAGGCGGCTTAATCATGCTGGCCAAATGACCCGGAAAAACTGTCTGCGGACAAACGTCGGCTCCCTCGGCCATTAAAGCAAGATGAGAATCGCAAACCCCAGAGTCGTTTGCAACTGGACTAAACTGTCAGGGGTCCTTTACCTTTTTATGCAGTTTCATAGTGTCATCGCTGTTGCTGTCAAATGCATGAACATTGTTTCTGGGGCCAACACTGCAAATTATTATGCTGTGGTTTTTGAAGCATGGGGTGATCACAAATGTTGACTTAGACAACACACAGAGCTAATTGTAGCATCACGGATGGGCAGATTAGATCAGAGAAACAACATGAGCTGGCAGACAAATTCATGCAGAATAAGGATATCATTGGCTGTTCGTTATGAGGGCTATAGACTAAGATCAGATCTCCAACAGTTTGACTTTACATACACTCCCATCCATTGTCTCTCAAGACAGATGGATGCCAACACACACATAGATCAACAAAAGAGGTTTAAAGACTGTCTCAAGGCAAATCTTAAAAAATGTAGTATAAACACTGACAACTGGGAAACACTGGCCTGGGAGCGTTCCAGTTGGAGAACAGCCTTTACCAAAGGTGTCATGGGCTTTGAAGACACTCGAACTCAGGACACAAGGGAGAAACGTGCTAAGAGGAAGGCATGCTTGGCAAATCCACACTGTGATCAACTCCCGCCCGGAAACCAATGTCCCCATTGGTTGTGGAAGGACGTGTGGATCCAGAATTGGCCTCTACAGTCACTTACGGACTCATTGTTAAAACCGTGTGTATGGAAGACAATCTTACTCGGCTATGAGTGATCGCCAAAGAAGAAGAAGAAGTGAATCAAGTTGCTTTGGTCTGACCCCTCAGGGTAACAGATTAAATACCCCTTTCTTCACTGCTGCTGCTCTGATAAAATTCAGAGATCCATGACCCTATTTCAAAGCTGTTTAAACAACACCACCACCAGGAGATCCAGTTAAAAATTCCCACATTTTGTATGAATCGGCCTTTCATTTCAAGCAAGCAGAACAAGCCGTATTCTGAAGTGCCTTATAGAAAGTTGCCCATGGATGAAAACAAACAGTAATCCCCATTTTCCAGATGGCTCAATTTGATTTCGTCTGACTCGGAATCTAACCATCAGTCCCTTTGAAGTAACTGATCTAAAACTAATAGAAAGTAAATGGTAGAGCTGTGTCTCCATGAACCAAAACAGGCAAATAAAGTTGACAATTTGCCGTGCTTTGCTTATATATTATTTATAAAGATATTCAATGGTTAAGATACGGCGGCAAGTTAGTTGTTTGCTGTTTTCCATAAATCTAATTAGGTTTTGACAGATTCATCCGTTTCCACTGGAATTCTTTCCGGTGAATTGAAATTGGTTCCTGCTGGGGTTTGGCGTCGTCCTAACTGATCATATGCCTGTTTAATCCACTCATGGGATATTTAACAAATTGTTCACTATTTCAATGTGCAGTGAAGTGTAGCTGTAACTATTCTTTCTCTCCATCATGCCAACGCAACAGCTTCCCTTGTGATTTATTTTGTGGAATAAATCTGAGGAGTTTTCAAAAACAACCCTACATCATCCTCTCCACCCAGTATGTAATAAGGTCAAAGACATTTTCAGGTTTGTAGGACAAGAAAATCAGAGGCTTTGCTTTTGATTTATGGAGAATGCTGTGTGGGTTACTTACTGGAGACAATGAGCTGCTGCAGAGACAGGCATATGTCATGAGATAATTGTGTGATAATTCATTCTTGTTGTCCAAACTGAGCACCAAATTGGCTTGGGGGGGGGGGGGGACGACAAAAAACAGACACGTTTACCCAAAGTTTGATGAATGAAGATCAATTCACAGGTCACGCTGTAAAGCCTGATGTTTGTGGTTTGGGCTAATAATATCTAAACCGTCCGATTATAGCTTATAGATGACTGTAATGGAATTGGGGTGTGTGGACAGATGCTGATTTCATGAAGACATCTCCATAAGTGCAGAACTGGTATCTCTAGGAGGCCATCGCTGGATGCATCATTTCACAGCTGATGATCTGTTGCCTCAAACCAAGGCTGGCAGCTTGAGCAAGTGGTACTTCGTGGCAAGCTCTGCTCTCTCTGTCTTTTTCAGTAGCAGATGGAAAACCATATAAAATGGCCCTGCATTTGCCATACACCTAGCGGCTCGCTAAGCCCACCATGTGAGACTTGCTTCCAATTAATTTTATAGCCATACACTTGAGTGAGTCACGCACTGCATGCATGGTCCATTGTGCTTTTGATTGTTTGTCACCAGAACATGTTCAGTCCTCACTGGACTGTTAGCTTGTTTTGTTGGGGGAGGTTGCCCACTTACTTTCCCCCCTCGTGTTCCTTTGTACTTCTGCACACCTTGGGTTTCCTCTGAGGCTGCTGATAGTATCCTCTTTTATGTATGTGGCGCCATCTTAGTTACAGAGGCATTAGCACTCACCCCATGAAGTTGGGAAATAGAGGGAGGTATCTAAATGGGGTGTCCAGCACTTGTGAATTCTGCTGGAGCCAAACAGAAGCAATGCAAGAAGAGAGCAAGCAATATTCTGAACTGGTGCTGGCTCTGAAGGGGGGTGGAGAGAGAGAGGTGGCTTGCAGGAAAATCTAGGGCTTGTAGCTTAGAAAAGTATTTATGCCAGCCTATGTGACATACCTTCTCGAGAGCTAAAATTCCCATAGTCTCTTGGTTCCTGGGGATATTTCCTTTGCATGTCCTGTAGCTTCCTGCTGATGTTCTGCAGCTTTTCGTGCCACAAAAACTTTGGGGTTCATTTGTTTGTCCTGCTTTCACTGTGTTATAGTGCAAGGTTGCCCCTCCCACAGGCAAAAATGCTTTAACATTGGGGAAGAGCTGCAGAACAACTGATAGAGTAGAATGATGTGTAGACGATCCAGTATAAATCCACCACGAATGCACATCACTGCAAACATTACACCTGTCTGGACCCAATTCACTTTCATAATCTGAGGGAGTCTAACAGGTAATTGTTAGAACATTTAGAGGTCTGCGTTTACAGATCAAAACTAAGTTTAATTTTTAAACTACTTCAAGCTTTTTGATCCAGAGGTAGGAAAACAATGCCAAGGGTTTGGAAGCCACCTACAACTTGGTGCTGTGTCCGGGCCATTCATTTGCTGGTAGAAGAATTGGCACATAATGTTTTTATATAAGGTCACATTTCTTTTCTGATTTCAGCGTGCATCCCTCCTCTTGAGGCAGCCCAGACAGGGGTTTTGTTTAATTAAAGGGAGCATTTGACATGCTAATGAACATTTGATTGAGCTCAAGACATTTTTACAATTCTGACATTTCTGTTTCACCAGCAGAGAGTCAATCAGGGAGCTGACCTCTTCCAATGCCCTACCATTTGAAAGAAGCAAGCACGGAGAGAGCAGTATTAATGCGCTTAGAAATGGCAACGGTAATTGTTTCGGGTGGTAGAAGGACGAAGAGGAGCCAAGGGATGAGTAAATATCCACAGGGAGTGTAACGTCCCTGACAATGTTTTAAGGAGAGTTGACTTTGTGGCATAAATGACAAAATGCTGCTTTATTCATTCATATGGTAGCACAGCGAAGGCTATTAATTGATACAGGAGCATAACGAACTAGAATGCAAGGACTCTTCTTCTCCTTGACATATAACCTTAAAAAAAGACAAGAAAATCTGCTTCAATTTTCAGAAGTGCTTCGCATATCAATCCTGGATGTCATTTAAAACTATCATAGTCTTGCCCTCCTTGAATTTGCCTAATCCCCCATTAAAGCCATCTAAATTGGTGGCCATCACTATGTTTTGTGATACTAAACTCTATAGCTTAACTATGTGCTCCGTGAATAAGTACTTCCTCTTGATTGTTCTGAATCTGACTCCCACATTCTGCTTCCTTGGTTGAACTCATTGGGTTTCAGTATTATGAGAGAGGGAGGAAAATGCCTTTCTATGCATACTCTCCACACCAAGAAAAAAATTGTGCACTTCTCATGTCCTCTGGCTATTGCCTGCCTTTTTTCTGAATTAAAATGCCCAAATTCTTGTGGCTCTCTTTGATTTTCAACTTAGAGAAGGCAATGGAAATTAAAGGGGTTTGATTTCTGCAAGTTTACATCTCTCCAGACACATGCAAAATATTGATGCAAGGACACTTTCATGTGAAGAGCACACAGACACACACACACCCCTTTCTAGTTGATTGTAAGTGACTGTTATGTTCTGAATGTCCATACTTTGATGTCTTTTAGGCATTCAAGATGGTCCTGTTCTTGCCTAATTTCACTATATGTCTGCAATGAATCTCTGTAATCTCCACTGCTGCCAGTGACTAAATGGGGACCTCTATCCAGTGCAAGTGTAGTGTTTGGAGCATCAGATTGGGTCCACTACTGTACTTGCACCATGCCAGTCTCCCCGCTGCCTTGTGCCTCCCCCAGGGGCGAAGGAAGGGGGGTGAAGGAGCGGTCTGCCCCAGGTATAATAACTGAGGGGGTGACATTCGGTGCGCTGCCCGCAACTTCCAAGCCTATCCTGAGCCACTGGGGGAAGGTGCAGAGCTGCGCTGCCTTGGCAGTGGCCTTCCCCAATTCCCCCTTTGTTTTGACAGCTCAGGAGAGGCTTGGGAGTCGTGGGTGGGCAGCGCGCCATTGCCCCCCACTCCCGGGCTGCTTCCTGGGGGAGGAAGCCTCCCCCGAGCTGTCAAAAGGAAGAGGGAAGGGAGGAAGGCTGCTTGCAAACTGGCACGGCTCCCTCTCCCCCCTGCCCAGGAAGCAGCCCGCCATGGGCAGCTCGCTCCGCACCCATGGGCATCTTGTCTCCTGGGATGCTCGCCACAGGTGGTGCCCCCCTTGGATGCTCACTGTGGGAAGCCCCCCTGAGACACTGGCCCCACCCCCTAGGATGCTGGCCCCGCCCCCATGCCCCCGCCCCCCGGGTACACAACTCCGCCTCTGCCTTCCCCTCTCTTTCTCGGAAACCAGCAGTGATACATGGTGTTGGGAAACCACGTGAGCAACACCAGCCTGCCTGCACTGCTCTGCTGGCTACTACTGCCACAGACCACCTTCAAAAGGGGAGGAACCAGGAGCAGGACCTCCAACATTGACCTCAGTACACAGGCCACTTCATGCTGGAGAAGGAAGAGGGGCCCCAAACAGCCTAATGTGGACTGAGCATGCTCAGTGGGCATGGATGTTAAGGAATGAAGTTAACAGGTTTAATTCTCCGTGAGCCAGCAGAGATGACTGATTCCTCACAATGCACCTGCAGATATTTTGTGACTCTCTTGTCTGCAGATCTGGCAACTAACTTTGTGTGTAAAAAGGTCAGGCTACAACATACTGTGTGGGTCACAGTAGGAGATTGCAGGAATTCTTTAAAGCTATCTGTTGGAACTGTGGATTTGAGAGAAGACTTTTTTTAAGAGATCGCCTGAGGAATAAATTGGAAAATTGCCAGACTTTAGAACTCAGAGAGCTCTATCAGTTGCAGGACTTTGAAGCAACTGAACTTAGGACTTGGCTATGAACTTTAACACAGCAAGGACCTTTTAGCAAAGAACCCTCTCTGGGCTCAGAGAGAGAAGACTACTTGTAACATAAATAGTGTGTATATGTATAATGGTGCATGCTGGCGTTGGTCTAATAAAGACAACTCCGCTAAATGGCTGAGTTTAATCATTTGAATGAGCTTCCAAGAAACATACACCCAACGTCCCAACATGGAATACCAACTGATTGTAGTATGGGAGGGATAGTAAACCTAAGGGAGTGAAGTGGATTAACGTGGGAGAAGATATGGCTGGCTGAAATCTTGAAGAGGAGTACTTCACATTACAACATTTTGTTGCACGCCCTACTTGTCCCCTGCAAACACACAGGGTTTCCTCAGCAGGGGAACTGGTGTTCCTAAGGTGCCTTGAAGACACAAAGCTTGCAAATCCCCTAACTGGAAGATGGATGGAGATTTAAACATAAATAAAATGAAAGCCTGATGTTTAGTTAACAGATACATTAACTGGAAAAGGGATTCTAACTGGAGTGAGCCATCAGCCATTAGTTGCCTAAAGTACTTATTAAAACAAACACAGGCAATAGGTTATGGCTAATTAAGCATCAAGGACCACATTCAGCATTAATGAGCCTTTCAACTGTATCTGTGCCTTTTATATAAGGCTTCTACCTGCATACTATTGACAATGCTATTTCAGTTCTAGCTTTCCAATGCTGTGTAGTATACATAAATTTTCAATTTATTTACATGTAAATTGCCCCTCTTTCCTGTGAAAACTGGTACTGGGGCTTGTACTGTATTGTGTTTAGGATTGTAGCCTAAGAGGTTTAGTTCTCATTTTGCAATTTCAGTCTCATATCTAAATTGTTAGGGAAAGGCTTTAAAAATATGCTTTATCATAGTTCAAATATTTTATTATAACCGATAATGCCAATGCACCTTGAGGTTCAACACAATACTCAAACAACCCTATGCATGTCTACTTAGAAGTAAGTCACATAAGTGTATATCAGACTGCAGTTAAAAAAAAAAACACAGAGTGCTAGTAATAATTTCTATTTTCATACTGTAGCTGTGGCCAGCATATAGGGTTGCCATATGTCCTCTTTTTCCAGAGCATGTCCTTTTTTTATGGGTATCTAAAATGAGAGTCGTCACAGCGATCCATAAGAGGAGAAGTCAGCAAATATGTCCTCTTTTTTGCTCCTCAAAATATGGCAACCCTGGAGGACTTTAGCAAGAGCAATAATCCCATTAACCAAATCTATGGTGTGATAACATTTGGAATGCTGTATACAGTTCTGGTTGTCTCACTTCAAAAAGGATGTTGTAGAGTTGGAAAAGGTTCAGAAAAAGGCAATGAAAATGATCCAGGGGATGCAAGGACTCCCCTGTGAAAAAAAGTTACAACATTTGTGATTTTTTAGTTTAGAGCAGGCACAGGTAAACTCAAACCTCCAGCTGTTTTGGGACTACAACTCCCATGATCCCTAGCTAACAGGACCAGTAGTCAGGAATGATGGGAATTGTAGTCCCAAAACATCTGGAGGGCCGAGTTTGCCTATGCCTGGTTTACAGAAAAAGCAAGTAAGAGTGACATGATATAAATTTACAGAATTATGCTTGGCATGGAGGAAGTGGATAGAGAAAAGTCTGTCGCTCCCATAACAAGTTGAAAGATTTGCGATAGATAAAAGGACTTCTTCACACACCGCATAGTTGAACTATGGAACTCACTCCCACAGGAGGCAGAGATGGCTTTAAAAGAGGGTTAGACAAATTCATGAAGGAGAGGGCTCTTGATGACTACTAACCATGTTGACTATGCTCTGCCTCCGCAGTTGGAGGCAATAATGCTTCTGAATCCTAGTTGCTGGAAACCACAGGAAGGGAGAGGGCTCTTGAGTTTGAATCCTGATTGTGGTGTTCTACAGGGATCTGATTTGCCACTGTGAGAGAGAAGGATGTTGGAATGGACCATTTGCCTAATCCAGCAAGCTCATCTTATGGTATTAAGAGTAATAATGCTGCCTTTGATTAGATGCCTCACTTGCATAGAATATATTTTGTAAGTTATGTACAATGGTACCTCAGGTTAAGTACTTAATTCGTTCCGGAGGTCCGTTCTTAACCTGAAACTGTTCTTAACCTGAAGCACCACTTTAGCTAATGGGGCTTCCTGCTGCTGCCGCATCGCCAGAGCACGATTTCTGTTCTTATCCTGAAGCAAAGTTCTTAACCTGAAGCACTATTTCTGGGTTAGCGGAGGCTGTAACCTGAAGCGTATGTAACCTGAAGCATATGTAACCCGAGGTACCGCTGTATTTTATAAACACACACACACGCATATGTATATATAAGCAGGTGGCTGATAGAAGTTGTGATGGGACTTTTAAACTGTTTATCTATGATTTGTAGAATGTGCACATTTTGTCTTTCATCATTGTGCATAGATGTCTATTTAAGCCCTGGGTCTGATTGCCTTGTTCACTGAGATTATGCTAATCAGAGAGTTAGGCCAATACAAATATGTGAACATCAATATGCAGCACTGTTCAAAACAAATATTTCGCTATCAAATGTATTATTATTCTCTTAAAAATATCAGTTCAATTCCAAGGGTGAGTTAGGTAAATTTGACCAAATAAGGCCCACAGGGTTCATAATTAAATTCAATAGAAATTAATACTCCTGAGCAAAATCCGTTCACTTGGAATGTAAATCTGTTTCCTGCGATTCCTACACAGTCCGGTCTTTCTTTTTTTAAGCCGGAATTCATCGGAATTCAGTTCCGGTACCTCTTTTTCTAGAAAAATAGCACAGTACCCTGTGCTATTTCTGCAGTATAACACAATAGATAACCATAAATAATTATAAAAATAAATAAATAAAATCAGTCCCCATCACTTTCCACAAGAGCAGTATTAAAATAGCTGTGCGTAGCAATTGTATACTGCATTAACACACTTTTCTTCTTTATTAACTGTTTTCTATTTTGTAATATATGCAAACCTTTATTTTTAGCCCTTAACTGTGATTTGTGTCCAGCCCTGTTATTCGTGAAAAGGGCAACATTCCCATGCTATAGCGCAGTGCCTGTAGGCCAAAGGTTTTAGAAACCCTGCTTCAGTCCGTTTTATATGCATGTGCACTTGTGTGTGCATGTGCGCACATGTGTGACTGACCACGGTCCTGCGTTAACAGGAGGGCCGGCACCAGCAGCAATCCAGGCTGAGCACCTTCTTCATCCTAGTTCCCGGTTTATGGAATGTCCCCCTTATGAGGTGCATCAGTCTCCTTCGTTATAAACTTTTAGGAGGAATTTTAAAACATCCTCGTTTACCCTGTCATTTGATAGCTGAAAAGCCTGCCCCTGGCAACCCTGAGATTATTAGTTTTGAGAGCAGATTATTGCTTTCAGAGTTTCTAAACTGTTTTTTAATTGCTTTTAGCGTTTTGCTTTTAATTTTTTTAAGCAATTTTAATTGCATTGTTTTGGTGTTGACACGGTTGCTGCCTGGGCTCCTTTGGAGGAAGAGCAGGATATAAATGTAATAATAAATGACTGATGAAGCTAAAGTAAGGATAAATGATAAATGAAAGATGGAGACTGACGTGCACTACTGAGGAAAGGGGTCCCCCCGGGGGGGGGGGGAGAGGTCCCACTCCCTTTCTTCAGATCCAAGCAATGCTTAAGTGGGAGGTGCTAAGTACCTGAACCCCTTCATGGATCCCTGCCTTGCCGTGGCGAAGGGGCTTGAATAACTCCAAGAAGTTCTGAGCTATGCTGTGCAGGGCCACCCAAGACGGACAAGTCATGGCCGAGAGTTTAGACTAAATGTGATCCACCTGGAGAAGGAACTGGCAACCCACTCCAGTATTTTTGCCATGAAAACTCCATGGACATTTAAAAGGAGAAGCTTTGAGAAGAAATTTCCAAGGCATGCTCTGGTTCATGGGAGCACGGAGAGTCGGACACGACTAAACAACAACGAAGTACCTGAAACCACAGCCTCTGAGGTCGACAAGCTTAAATGCACAAAAGAGAAACGAAAGCAGCAGAACACAAAGCAAAGGTAACTTCACTCTCTATTTTACTAGTTTATTGATGTCTTCAAGTGATTCCTAACTAAACCAAGAGCTCCAAATTCTTCATGTACTGTACATCTTGGTATCACAAACAATTACCAAGTGTGTTGCTCTGAGCAAAACATCACTCCATTTTAAATATAACATTTAAAATGAAAGTGTGTTCAGTAGCAGTCACTTTTCTTCCTGTATGCCACATCTCAAGAAGATGCATCTTTTAATAAGTCTTTCAGTTTCACATAATATTTTCTGGCTTTTAGCAACTAAAATCTTAAGTTTACTCTTTCTTTCTTTTTTTTCTGTAGTAGCTAAAGCAATTTCTGCACCGCCTCCACTAATTACTGCCAAGGAGATTAGCTGCATTAGTTTTGCATGTAATTATTTGCTAATCAAAATGATTAGCACATTTTGCTAATCAATCACTCGAACCGCACTACAGCTTAACAGAATGGAAGGGAGGGAGATCAACAACATACCCAGAATTCCTGGAGTCCACAGTGGAAGCAAAATTCATATAAAGTACTTCAGCTGGAGATGAAATCACCAGTGCCATCAGTGCCTCTGCTCTTTGGCCAGGAGCGAATACTGACAGCAATACCATTGTGTTGGTTAATGGGTTCCAATTCCATTTTCGATTAGTGGGTGTATCTACGATGAGTAGAAGTATCTGGTTGGTTGTAAAGAGGAAAGCTGGAATGCCACATTTATTTTGTATAGGAAGACTGAGGAATACAGGTAAAGCAGTGGTTCTGAACCTTTTCGTAGTCACAGACCCTACGGAGAATCTAATGAAAGCTATGGACCCCCTCCCCAGAAAAAAAAAGCATATGAACACATATGCACACAGTTTTGCATAGTGTCGCACACCAAGTGGTGCAAGATTCCAGGGGTTCCAGCCCCTTACCCACGGTTTGTGTTTCCTTTTTGGGAAGGAAGCACAGCAAAGACTGTGGTGTCTTTAGTATATATGGTTTATTTACACATATATCCAACCCGAGCCTTCGATGGAGGGGTTCACAGCATCAACATCTCAAGAGGGTCTTGCTTCTTCCATAGCTGCAGCCTTGTGTACGTTTCCGAGCACAATTCAAAGTGTTGGTGCTGATCTTTAAAGCCCTAAACAGCCTCGGTCCAGTATATCTGAAGGAGCATCTCCACCCCCATCGTTCTGCCCGGACACTGAGGTCCAGCTTTGAGGGCCTTCTGGCGGTTCCCTCACTGTGAGAGGCCAAGTTACAGGGAACCAGGCAGAGGGCCTTCTCGGTAGTGGCGCCCGCCCTGTGGAACGCCCTCCCATCAGATGTCAAAGTGATAAACAATTACCTGACATTCAGAAGACGTCTGAAGGCAGCCCTGTTCAGGGAAGTTTTAAATATGTGACATTTTAGTGTATTTTTCATCTTTGTTGGAAGCCGCCCAGAGTGGCTGGGGTAACCCAGGCAGATGGGCGGGGTACAAATAATAAATTATTATTATTATTATTATTATTATTATTATTATTATTATTATTATTATAATATTCAAACACACATTAAGCATTGCTCTGTGACATTGCTCTCCCTCCCTCTCTCCAACTTGCTGCTTTCCTTCTAGGTCACATGTGGGGAGGCGAACAGGGAGGTAAAGTTCTTTTGTGCACCTGCAAACGTCACGGTTGTCCCATGTCTGATGATGTCTCCCTCTGGTGCCTGAGTGGTGCCTTTTTGGCTACTCCTGCACACAGTGAACTGCGATTGCTATTAGTACCATATTTCATATTCTATGCATTTTTTAAGAGGCATGAGAAAGGTATGGGAAAGCAAAAAGGAGAACATAGTGTTTCCCAAGCAAAATCATGTTAGCCACAAACTGAGTATATATGTCTTGTATTTTAAAGTTTATATAAAATTATATGCATTGGCATTCACATGTACAGTGGTACCTCAAGTTAAGTACTTAATTTGTTCTGGAGGTCTGTACTTAACCTGAAACTGTTCTTAACCAGAAGCACCACTTTAGCTAATGGGCCTCCTGCTGTGCTGCACCGCCAGAGCACAATTTCTATTCTCATCCTGAAGCAAAGTTCTTAACCTGAAGCAGTATTTCTGGGTTAGCGGAGGCTGTAACCTGAAGCGTATGTAACCTGAAGTAGCACTGTATATATTTATATGGGTTAAAACTAAATTATTCCACATAATGCATTCACTGACACCTTAAATTAATTAAAGGGGCGATTCTTAGCTATTTCCCTTTTACGTAGCATACGAAATGCAAATGAAGTATTTCAAACACCAATAAAGTGCTAGTTATGTGAGGTAATTGTAAAGATTACAGGTGCCCACTTTACATACATACAATTAACATTTACTTCAAAGGAAATCCCGGCACTTTTATCTCCCAGCAAATTGGCAGCGAGTAGATAAGAAGGAGACTCCTGTGCTATTATCAAATTAATAAGCATTGCAAACTAGGCATATCAAGAAATGGCATGTTTTGCTAAATGCATACATTAACTTCTGCTGGTGACCTGCATGTTTAATAACTCACTTGTGAATAATTATTAGCTGCACTAGATGCTTGGCTGTATCATAGTATTAGCAGTTTAGAATTTACAGCCAGCAACTGGCAAACATTTTTGGAGAGGCCCTCAACAAGATTAAGATATACTCCCCTCTCCCTAAAGTTTTGTTATGGTTAGTGACCACACAGAGAAATTAGAAGCAGCTCCTTCTAAGTAGCTCAGACTAAGAAACCAGACATGAATCAACAGCTTGATATTACCAGGTAAAACCCTATTGGACAATTGTTCTATAAGTTCCTTGCTGAGTGTGTAGCTGTAATACCGTCTCTAACCACCAGAAGTGGTAGTGCTATTGTGCAGCTAAAACAAACCAAAGACTCGTTTCTCCAGTAAGGTGACACAGAATATAAGGCAGTGTCATGGGCTGGCTGGCTGCAGAGGAGTGGTGGGAGACAGCACCTGGAGAACCCCCAAGGGGAAAAGACTCAGATCCAGGGGATTGGTGCTGGAACAAGGACAAGGGGTCAGAAGCTGAAGAGGCAACAGGGTTTAGTGAGCAATAAGGGGCTGGGGCAGAGAGCAGTCCAGAATCAGAGGCAGAAGAGGGGTCATGAGGCAGAGTAGAGGCAGACTGCTGAAGAATCCAGAGAGTCTCCCCCTCCTGCTGCAACCAGCTCCCCTTCCCCTGGTCTCCCAGAACATACAGAGAAGGGAAGAGGGCAAAACAACGAGAGACAAGATGACAGAGCCTTAGGCTGCTGGCAAAGCAACCAAGGGAGGAGCCTTAGAGTGCGGAGGGAAGGCAGGTACCTTCAGTCCTTGCAACTTCCTCATTGGGGCAAGACCTACTGGAAAGAGTTGCTGAGATCACTAGACCTGCACTGCTTTGGTTTCCTTGAATGCAGAGTTAACTTCACTAACACCAGTGGGTTTTTTGTTGCTGACCTTCTCCTGACTCTGGCTCCTGACAGGCAGCTGGGTCCTCTTTCCTTTATCTCCAGTGTTAAGACCTCTGTTGCATTCCATCTTTTCTGCTCTTTCAATTTGGATTGGATCTCAAAATTCTCTTACTCCATGCCCCTGCGGATGTAGAAAACAAAGCAGAACTCCCATCACATCTTGCTGTGATTCCTGGTAACCCAGCTAGGACATGTTTGAATCCCTTGCCTTCTCTTACAACACTGTTTCTGCCTGTTGCGTCCATATAAATTTGTATAAATGAGGGTCAAATTGCTACAAATTCCTGCCACTTGCCTTTTCCGCACCTCCCATTCTATACATACGCACATGTCATATAATATGTTATAGAAATAGCTACAGTCTCAACACCCCAGTCTTCCTGTATCTCCATCACTGCCCACGTCAGCTTGAACATCCCACTTTGTACTAAAGCAAGCACTAAAAATTAGATTTGTGCTGGTTTAGAGGTAAAACAGCTTCGGCTGCCGCTACAAGCCGTTCAGTTTTTGTTTTGCAGAGCACAGTAGGCTTCTATTGATGCAGGTTTTATGTTCATTTAATGAACACCATATGCCACAAAACCTCAGATTGAAATTGAAGAAGATTTTTATGCTAAGGGCTTGCAAACTTTTTATATTTATGAACCTCTAAAAAAAATAAGAAGTTCAGGCCCACATTCCATGTTTGCAGAAAACTTCTGCTCATTAAAGATTATCATAGAGAGTTATCACTGCAGGTTTTAAGTTACTGTCATTTATCATCTATAAAGCAATGTCGATTGGTAGGGGCTTCTTAAATCCTTATTTTGCTTTACGCACATATCAAACTCAATACTCCCATTTTATAGATAAATGCGAGAGGGAATGACTTTGCCACGGGTCCCTGTGCAGCCATGACAGAGAAAAGACTGGAACCCATGTGGCAAGGACCTGTGAATCTGGTGGGCTACTGAATCGACCTCCTCAGGAGAATCAGATGGCCTCAGACCTCATTATCAACAGCCAGCTGTAAACATCATCCTGGCTCTGGGATTGTAGCACTGGAGAACCTACATATGCGACCCCCCAAGAGACAAACAAAGATAAATGATTGCTGGCTAATATGCCTTATGCATACTACTGGTCTGATCCACACTTAGTCGTACAAAAAGTTCATCCACGCTGTTGTTTAATGTGGATAGTAAGTTCCCTGTACCTCCATTAATTCTCCATTGTCCATTTGACATTCTCCTCCAAATCACAACCTTCCCACCCTTTCCCCGCTTCTCAATCTGGATTATTTCCTATCAGAGATACTTCCAAAAAGGGGAGAGTATGAGAAAATCCAGACCAAGGGAAGGGAAAGGGTGGGAAGGCAGCGACTTGGAGGAGAACACTTATGTACTGAAGTTCTGTTGTCCATCGATCCCATCCTCGTCGCCAGTGTTAAGTTGTGTGTGAACATATCAGACGACACAGCGATTCTTCAAACAGCTCTTGTTTATTCACAGGCCAGAACACAACTTCCGTACATAACAAACACCATGTGAACAATGGAGAATTAATGGAGGTACAGAAAGCTTATCACCCACGTTCAACAACAGTATATCTGAGCCCTTGGAGTACACCCAGTGACTGTCTTGATTGCAATGTGTCTACTCCAAATACGACTAAGTCTGGATCCAACACTGTATTTAATAGCACTGGCCAATGTGTACCGGCAAATTAAATCTCAGAAAATATTCCAAATATACAGGGCAGGTGCTACTCTATGATCAAGAGCAATAATAATAATAATGGGTTACCATGAATAGCATTAGACGAAGTCATCTTGAGGTTAATTGAATAAGTTATTTTCATATAGAGGACCGCAGGTGGTTCTGCAAAACAGAAAGAGGAAGTTCACACACACACACACACACACACATATTTCAGTTTTTTACGTTTCAAAATAAACATTTTACAAACTTTAAAATATCCAATGACTTCCCTTTTTCTCCTTCCATGGTTCATATTACATATAATACATTCCTGCATATTTTACTCTAACCATTCAAATCAATTTTCCACTTTTGCATCAATCAAATATTGTTTACTCTGTTGAGTTTATCTTAACACTGCCAGCGTTTTCAGCTACGTACAATTACTTCCCATATATTCAATAAATATTTTCCACTCTTCTTTAAATATACATTCTTATTGCTTTCTTATTCTGTGTGTTAAGCCTGCAAGTGCTGCATACTCTAACATCTTAAGTTGCCAATCCTCTTTACATGGACCTTGTTCACTTTCCATTTTTGGGCTAACAGAACACGGGCCACTGTTGTTGCATACATAAATAAACTTTTCTGACCCCTGGGGATTTCTGACTGCGTTAGTCCCAACAAAAAAGACTCTGGTTGTTGCTTTTTTTGGAAGGTAATTTTAAACATTTTTTTCAACTTATTATAAATCATTTCCCAATATTCTTTTACCTTTCTACATATCCACCACATATGAAAGAAGTTCCTCCCATTTCATTACATTTCCAACACGTATCTGATTCTGCTTTATACATCTTAACTAACCTGCTCAGAGTTAAATACCATCTATGAATCATTTTCAAATAGTTCTCTTTCAGAGAATAACACGTGGTAAATTTCAAGTCACTTTTCCAGAGTTTCTTCCAGAGGTTTAGGTATATATTGTGTCCTGTATCTATTGCCCAGCGTGCCATTGATGCTTTAACTGTTATTTTGTAACAGTTATTTTTCAAATTGTGAGCTTTGGTCCAAAACCCCATTTTTATTTTTATTTTGTCTACCATAAGCATATGACATATCTGGTGGTATTGTAACCAGTTCATAACTTGGCTCCTTAAGTTCTTCATAGGTTCCAGTCTGGATTCGCACCCTGCAAAGTCCAGCAGTTCCCTGTAAGTCACCCATTGTCTGTCCACATTAACTCTCTTAATTGTAATTGCTTCGATGGGGGATAACCATAAAGGTGTTTTTTCTTTCTAGCAGATTTTTATATTTCTCCCAAACTCTATACAAATTCTTCCTGAGAATGTGGTTCATAAAACTGTGATAAATTTTTGCTTTCCCATACCAAACACATGAATGCCAGCCGAATTTTAAGTCATGGCCTTCCAAATCTAAAATGTCTGCACTGTCCAATATAATCCATTCCTTTAACCAACACAAACAAGCTGCCTGCAATTGCAGGTCTGGCAGGGCAAAGCCTCTTCCTTTTGTATCTATCAACATTTTAAATTTAATTATTGGCTTTTCCCCTGCCAGATAAATTTAGAAATATATTCTTTCCATTCTTTGAAGTAGTTTGCATTACTTACAATCGGAACAGAAAGAGGAAGTTCTTAAAATTGGATCTTGTTGTGCATCTCAAGCTACAGACCTTCTTGGAGGTGATACAGAGCAGCAGCCGCTGCCAAATGATTAGACAGTGAAGGTTAAAAAGGGCCATAAAAGATAATTGCTGAAGCCCAGCCAAGCAGTGATTAAGACAAAAGTATGGAGTTCAGCCAAGCTAGAGAGCAGATAAGGGTGACTCCTGGTCAGGATTTTGCCATTATTGTGGTACAGAGATAATGGAGTCAGATGGTCCCAGAACTGCCACTTTGAAAGTTAAGAGATTCTGTTTAGAGGGAAGTACGGTAGATACCCTTGAGAGGTATTGCAAAAGACAACTTCAGCACAGGCCTGCACAACTTGTCACCCAGCAAGCAAAATGCAGCCCACCAACTCAGTGTACGTATGTCTATACTAAATCTGTTTTTGAAACCTTCCTAGGATGGCAAAAACACTGCTCTCATGTACTTGCAGGCTGAAATTAATGGCTAATGGACTCTGTTTGGCTTGGTAGGTCTTGAGTTGTGAAACCCTCACAGGGAGTCAGTAGCTCAGGACTGATTAATGTCACTGTTTTTCTTTCCATTGAGAGCTTTATAATGTAATCAACATTATGAGTGGCTCAGAGTGTCCTCTGAACATAAAATAACCTACAGCAGTCCACCTTGCTTTTTGAAATGCCCTGCTCATGCTGGCCTGTGACTCAACTATGCATTTATCCATGGACAAGGCTCTATTTGCATCCCCCAGCTATCATCTGCTGACTTGAAAAGTTCACCACAATGTAGGGAAATTTTCATTTCCCACCACCACTAGGTGGAAATGTTGAGACATGTTTTGACAGATAACCTGGGAAAACCTTCAAGTGGTCATTTCCCTTAATCTGAACTGCTCTCCATTTATGCACATAATCTAATTTGGCTCCGAAAAGATGCTGCTGTTTAATGACTTCCAATGAACAAATACAGCAACTAGCTACCTGGGACTACCAGTTATGCAGAACATCAGTTCACCTGTCCTTG
Source organism: Podarcis tiliguerta (assembly GCF_965153285.1). NCBI lineage: Eukaryota > Metazoa > Chordata > Lepidosauria > Squamata > Lacertidae > Podarcis > Podarcis tiliguerta. The sequence goes on along the minus strand of NC_139545.1, from coordinate 38,175,647 downwards.
AACAATGCTGCCTCCCCATCTGTTCCCACGTGCAAATTAAAGTGCTGGTGCCATGGATGGCCCCGTACACTTTGTACCCAAGGTTAACAACAAAATGGCATCTCTTTCTCAATTCCATGTACCAAAGCCAACCTGACTGACAAGTGAATCTTTCTTCAACATAGGTGATGAGGTAACGTCTTCCACTGCACCTGAGCACAGCAGGCTTATTTAGGGACTCAGGCCAGGTCATGTAATGTAGATAGTTCTGCCCTCCCAACTGACACACATACACCTTGGGATCACACTGGCCTGGGTTGCTGCTCAACCCTAAAATCCTAAAAGCCTTAGAAGCTTTCCTGAACGATGCATTCATCACCAGAGTCTCTCTTCTAGATCCATCCATCCTGTCTGATACGAACTATGTGATGATCAGAGGAAGGGCCCTTTTTGGTCAAGGCCCCCAGTTTATAGAAAGTCCTCTCCATGCACTCCTAGGGGAGTGAGTATTGTCTCACCTATTAGATTTGTGACTGCGTTTTGCGAAGTATATTTTCTCCATTGATCATTTTTTGAAATGATGCATATGAGGGTAGCTACTTTTTAGTTTCCTGCTTATGCCGTAGGCTGCAGAGTAAGCCCGGCTGAACTGTTTAGACCTTATTTCTGAATAGACATGCATAGCATTATACTGTTTGCTATTCTTTCCACAGGGGGCCAGCACACCACCTAGCCTTGCCTTATCAATGGTGGAGGGGAAATGGCAAGAAATTGATGCACAGCCTTACCCACCACCTCCCTCTCCCCCACATTCACACCAGACATTTAAACTACAGTGACACCATTTAAACACTCATGGCTTCTCCCAAAGAATTCTGGGAGCCATAGTTTAAGAGTGCTGAGAGATGTTAAGAGACCCTTATTCCCCTCCCAGAGCTACAATTCCCTATAAAGCAGGATGCTACTCTGAGAATTGTTGCTCTGGAAAGGGAATAAGGTCTCCTAACAACTTTCAGCACCCCTAACATAGGAGCCAACTCCTAGAGGCCGAGGTTCCTTTCGGCTCCCCCCAAAAAATGTTTTGAGTGTGCCAGGGCCCCCAAAGTTGGTGGGCATAGCCATTCAAATGGTGTGTGCGTGCCATGTCATGTGACTGATTATGGGGGTGGGGCTTACCTGTGCGCTCCCCCCCCCGGCCAATGTTTTATTCAAGTCGGCTCCCCTGACCCCTAATGAACTGCACAGTTCCCTGAACTCTTTGGGGGAATCTGTGAGTGTTTCAAATGGTATTAAAGTGCTTTAAATGCAGAGCTTTTTTCTGGGGGTATGCAGGGGTACGCATACCCCTAAACATTTCGTGATTCTTTGTACTTTTGTCCATTTACTGTATTTATTTTTCCCTATTTGAACTATAAAATGATGATTTTCTTGAGTCAAAATAAGAGTACCCCTAAACATTTTTGAAAGAAAAAAGCACTGTTTAAATGTATGGTGACTTCTACATTCTTTGAGCAAGTAAATGTTCCTTGTTCTTTTCCCACCTCTGAAGAATGACCCAACCTACCAAGATCCCTCACAGGAACTACTGTGGAATGAGTGGTTGGATCCAGCATTATGTAGTATAATTGCATAAAGCATATTCTTTTTTTAAAAACCTGCACCTTGTTTAATCCATTCACATTACCGTTAGGTGGCACAAAATCAAATGGACAAAAAGTGTTATTGCTTGGCATCCAACCCAAATCAAGTTAAATATTTTGATAAATTTGTACAGAGTCGTATTTCATGTGTGTTTGACACATTTGTTGTTTAATATTATTACGTACTGTCAACTCCCTGGAACATTTCATTCTAACTGATGGCTTCTTTAAGACAGATCTAAGATATGCTGAGGGCCTTGGATATTACAAATGCCTAGGTGATTTGTATTGCTTTTATGAAAGAAATATAATTATTGCTATCCAGGAGAAATAACTAGTGGACAACAAATGGAACTTTGATTTCACCCGAACAGAACAGTCAGTGCTGTGTTATATTTCAGTTTGCTTTAGCAAATAATTTTTGCAGGTAACACTGCCCCCACCCACCCCAACCCCAGAGCAGCTAAATTTATTTATGACTATCACCCATTTATGGCTTCAGATCTAACTTTCCATTAGAGCAGGAACTGATCTTCCACAACAACAGACCCATCTTTACCTAAGCTTACTGACAGACTATATTCCTTGGGAGATGCCTACAGTCAATCATAGTAATTACCCCTCAGCCTTTTTCATTATGTAGGATCCATGAATGTCTGTCTGTCTGTCTATCTATCTATCTATCTATCTATCTATCATCTTCTTCTTCCAACAATCTCAAGGTGATTCTGCCCGTCCCCATTTCATTCGCACTACAACCCTGTGTGGTAGGTTAGGTTCTGAGATTCCAGCCTTCTCTGAGACAGGGAATGAACCTGTTGAAGACCTACGCACAATTCTAAGGGAGCGAAGGCACTGAATTCAGTAAGACGTCCTTCCAAATAAACATGGATAGTGTTAAGCTGAAAGCCTTGCAGTGCCAATGCACCATAAGGGTTTATCTGTGTCAATGTTTCTTTGCACAAATCAACATATGTCCATTACATCTTTCCCCCGCATATCTAGCATTGAGGTTCCCCTTTTGCTGTGCTAGATACTGCACTACATTGTTAGACCACCACTGATGTATTGAATTTGGTGGGGCGAGAACGATGCAGGATGTTGTGAGAGAGGAATATGAAAATACAAAGCCAGCTGTTAAATAAAAGACAGACGGGAGGGGAGAGAGAGAAATGGAATGAGGGGAGGAAAAGGATATGAAATAGAATGATCAAATCTGATTTGCTCATTTTCTTTTGGCCACATGAAGCTATATTCACTCCAAGAGAACAAGTATTTGATTATCTCCAGTATATTCCTTTAGTGCCACCTTCAGGTTTTTTTGGTCTTCTCCTGCTACAGTTCTTCTGATTCTCTGAATAATGGCTTGTGCCAGGAGCAGGAAACCTTTTTCAGCCAGAGGCTGCATTCCCTTCCAGGCAACCTGTGTGGGTTTTTTTTTGGGGGGGGGGGGCACGGTGGAGAATGACATGCACCGGTGGTGGGTGGGGTCAGAAGCAATAGTGGGTGGAGTAAATGATTCCGCATGAAAATAGGGACATTCTATTCCCTCTAGAATAGAATGCCCCTATTTTAACAAGTAATGTTGGCGGGTATTTTAATTAGTATTCTAATTTTACCTTTGTGCAATAGGTTTTTTTCTACACACACACACATCCAGGCAAGCAAAGGGTATTACCAGAGTTCAGGGACACATTCTGGTAAGCAAAAACATTCAAGAAAGTAGCAAAGCAGGTTTAGTGAAGGGCCCACTGCCAAAATGCTCACAGGGGGTTGGGCAGATCAGGATCTGGCCCACTGGCCAGATTTTGTACTTCATCCCTGTCTCATTCTAATAATCCACCTATAACTTCTAATACACTTTATCCTTTACAGTACTACTTCTTCATGCATAGAACAAACATCTCTTTAAATATATGTTTCTCACACATGTACTTCATTTGTTGATCTTATCTGAATTTACCTGAACTCTCCCCCATTTCACTACAAAGATGGCTCTGGGAATTCCTGACCCATGGGAAAAACAGAGGCATGGACACAAACATTTTTCTCAAGTCCAGCTACTTTTTAAAAATCTGCACCAACACTTTGCCTAATGGCAATGTAAACAAACAACAGAGTGAAGTTACTGCTATGGGTAAAAGTAGTGAGAGGGAACCCACACTTTTGCTTAACAAAATATATGCAGGAGAAGAACAGATCAAGACAACTAGTTACATAATGCTGTTCTATATCATTAAGAGGAGGCAGAAGAATGAGTGTCCTGCTTTGATTAACTTTGTTAACTAAGTGTTGGGCTCAAGGGTTTGTTTAATTTTGCCTCTCTCTGGTGGCGAGAACTGCCCATGTAATCTGTGCACCAACGCAAGAGAACAGAAAGCCACAACACTTCCTTGCTTGAGTGTCAGAACCAGTTCTTACATAACAGCCATTGCTCGCCCAAGAAAGGAATGTTAAGTATTTGATGAAGCAAAGCCTGTTGAGATTTGTAAATAAGACATGTGTGCCAAAGACTCATTCAGGAAAAATACTAGAATAAGCAGGCAGTCAAGAATATGAACACAATGTACAAGAATATCTATCTACTTTGCTTTTGCTATGTTTTGTTTTTTGATGTCATCTAAACTGGATTAATGAGGGTATGCACAGGAAGAAGATAGCTGGCTGGTGAAAGACCCTGTGTGAGAGGCAAGAAGAAGAAGAGTTTGGGTTTGATATCCCACTTTATCACTACCCTAAGGAGTCTCAAAACAGCTAACATTCTGCTTTCGCTTCCTCCCCCACAACAAACACTCTGTGAGGTGAGTGAGGCCGAGAGACTTCAGAGAAGTGTGACTGGCCCAAGGTCACCCAGCAGCTGCAGGTGGAGGAGCGGAGATGAGAACCCGGTTCCCCAGATTACGAGTCCACCGCTCTTAACCACTACACCAAACTGGCAAGGAAGGGATGATCTCCTAGGGTGGGGAGAAGAAAGAGACACTCCCAGGTGAGAGCTGGGAGGGTCCACCCACTTCTGTGTGAGGCAACGGTTAAGATCTACCTTTAAAAGAGGGATTTGTATTTTGTTTCCCACCTTCTCTTTTGCTTTCCTTTTTTTAAATAAAAAAAAATAGTTTGTTTTTTATTGTATTCTACAATTAAAAGTTTCAATGAAGCAGAAGAAGAAGAAGAGCAGCACAATGTTAATGCTTTACTGCAGTTCCGGAAGAACATTCTTCATGTATCCAAACATGACTTTGCCTGCCAATCACATTTCACACACTGCCTTAGAGAAACAGCTTACACACCCTCACATTCCATTCACAACAGGAGGCTAAAGAACAGAATCCTGGCATGATGTGTTACTTCAGCCTTGACTGCAAGCTGATGAAAGGTGAAAGTGGAGTTACTAATCAACCAAATCCTGTGAAGCAAGTTACACTTGTACAAAAGGTGGCAGGGGGAGGATGGTGCACAAGAACAAATCCCCATCTGACATCAGCCCAACCTCTAGAGATCATCAGATCAGTGGGTATGTTCCCCAGACAAGATGCTCCACTGATCTTCACTGCTGTTGCTCCTCACTGCTGTAATTGCATCCTTTTCCCTCTGAGAGGCAGCCCATATTCAGCTCTGTCCAAATCTATTGCAGAGTCGATTTGGGGGCTTGCAGGGGACTGCAGGGGGAAGAGGGGACAGTAAAGTCCCATTCTCCAAGTAGAAGTCTATTCCATTCACACCACCAGATTTCATCCAATATAAAATACCTTTCTAATAAAACTGAAACCTCTTAGTCCTGAAAAAAAGGTTATGGCTCCCCAAATGATAATGTGAATGCGTTCCAACCATCGAATATCTCAATCTGCAAGTGTTGTTTTTGAGAATTTGCCATGAAGAAAACCATATGGCATCATTTGAAAAAATGTCGCATTGAAAGAGCCACCTTGATGGCCAAAGTCCATGCAACATTAAAGAGGTAGTTTACGTGGCTAACAGAGAAGAGGAAGACTTAACCCTTTTCTCCTGTACCACAGTCCCAAGGCTTCCCTCCAATGCCAAATAGCAGCTGGTGGTGGGAAAGGTGGGATTTTAATTGGGAGCACAACGAAAGGGGTGGTGTAGGGAAGGGTTGTATCCAACAAAGTCTTAGTGCAAGTGGAATGCTTCTGCTTACACAGTGGATTTTTCACTGTGCTCCCCTCACACTCCTCCCCAGATTGGATTGGAGGAAAACCCAGAGCAGATTTGGGAGGGTGCAAGTTGGGGAGTGGGAGAGGGAAGGTAAATTCCATTGTGCAAACAGAAATCATTCACCTGACGCAATGACTTCACTGAATACAATCCTACATGTTTAACGCCATGTGTTTTTTTGGCTCTTGAGGTACCTTTTACAAGACTACACTTTTAAATTATTCTACCCAATGGCTGCTATTTAATTTTTTACAAGAGATATGAAATGCCAAACCACGTGTTTAACATCCTGTGTACAGTGGTAAGGATCATTTTGATGTCAAGTCATGGGTGTTTCTTTCTCTTCTCCTTAACCAGCCTCTTGTGGTCCATCATATTAAATGTTCTGAAAACTTGTGGTGATGCAATATGAAAAAAGAGATTTACACTATGTTTATACAACCGACAACAAGCATATATTGCTGATAGATTTTAAATACCACACCTTCTGCGCATGCAGAACTTAAAATGGAGGGCTGAGTAGATGTACCCAGGAAACACAAAACTCCCTCTCCTTTACCTGTCCTATTGACAGGTTTGACATACTTTGCTTCCTCTGAAATTCCTTAGGTACAGTATTTTGTCTATGGAGGAACCAATTGCCTTTATCTTCTTAAGGCAAATCTTAGAATCAGCTTTACGATGCACAGACACACACAGCTATGAGTAATTAGTCTCATTAAAGCTCTCTTTGTCTCCCGCAAAATTCCTCAGATGTTTTGCCTGAACAGGAATCTTCAAATTCACTTAAAATGTTTTTGCTTTAGGCAAAAATTGACTGGGGTGGCAACTCTACAAAGGATAGAGGCAGTTTTCTTTTGCCAGCAATGTCTTCCTCAATATGAATTTGGACCTCACTGGCACTGCTCTAGTTTTGCCACAGAATGTTTTGTATGAAGAGGATAGTCAAAATGGCCAGTGTGATAAAGTAACTACCAGGTGGACATACTAGGATTGGGGAGAAGTGGATTTTGATTCTGAGTTGGTCATGATGAATGGTGGGTGACACACATGGGTAGCTCAGTTGGTAGACCATGAGGCCCTTAATCTCAGAGTCATGGGTTTGAGCCCCACACTGGGCAAACAGATTCCAGCAATGCATGGGGTTGAACTAGATGACCCTCGTGGTCCCTTCCAATTCTATGAGATACCAGTGTGGCACACTTTGACGTATGTTTACTCAGAAGTAAGTCCCACTGAGGTAAATGAGGCTCAGTCTCTAGAAATGTACATAGGATTACAGGCAGATAATCACTTCCTCTCAGTCAAATTTACCTCATAGAATTGCTGCAAGGGTAAAATGGGAAGAGGGGAGACACCATCTATGGCACCTTGAAGGATAAAAAGCAATGAATAAAAGAGAGAGAGTGTGTGATTGTTTTAGACCACCATTAATGGGAACATTTTGTTGCAGGAATCCTGCTGAAATGAATGGAAGCAGTTTGAGAGCACAGTAGTGTTTTAACTATAAATACTTTTGCATTGTTCCAGTTAATTTCAAAGAGACTCATGCAACAGAACTTTCTGGTGAACTATGCACTCAGTGCTTATTTATAAAATATTTAGTTTTGTGTGGAGAATTATATGTGGTGCTGCTTTAAGAACATTAGCAACAACAGCTGGGTAAGTTAGCCCACCTTAAGCAGCCAATTTGGGAATACGGTATCATTAAAAAGGAAAACAAATTGCCTGTTATTGTAGTTTAACTATCGCACGAGACAGCATTCAGATTTTCTGCCAAAGTCACCAATATGACTTGAGCCATTTCTGTTGTCAATTTAAAACAAAGCCTTCAGATATTGATTTAAATATTAGGAGCGCTGCTGCATACTATAATCCAACAGTAAAAGGCACTGTGTAAAGTATTGCCATTCTTACTTCAAATTTACTTCTGTTTTCCCGTTATCTGGCATTCCCTCCAGGCTAGAGACCTTCAGATGAAAGGTTAACAGTGACATTAATGGCTACTCATTTTGTTTAGATGAATATGTAACTGCATAAAAACAGAACTGTCTAATTTCTCTATCTCCTGAATAGGACAACTGTCCCCCACCATATTTCTTCTATAAGGGAAAAACACATGTTTTATCAATGCCATTCCTAGATGTGATGATAATGAGTTAGATAACCTTTAAGCAGATGTCTTGAAAGAAGTGCACAGAACATTATGCAAGTGGGTGAACTTACCAATACTGGATTAAAACCATGCATATAATAGTTCCTTTCTCAGCACTGCTGATGATTAGAAGACTGTTTTGTATGCAGCAACCTCTCTTGTAGTATGTAAAATGTGATTTTTAGTTCCATCTTCCATCATGAGAACAATGGTTTGAAATTGAAAGCCACATGCAGTTCAGGTCTGGGCTTTTTCTGAAAATAAAATAAAAGCTTGTTTGTTTCTCTCCTTGGAAGTCAATTATAGAGCTTTTTAAAGATCTAGGTTAGAACTAGATCACGCAAATTTATGTTACAGTAAGTAAAACATGAGGAGAAAATTCTTGATTGTAAGAGGAATTGAACGATAGAACTAACTATGTAAAGGGGTGGTGGGCTTCCCCTTGCCAGAGGTCTTCAAACAAAGGCAGGGTAGCCAACTCAAGGGCCATTAAAGAATTATTATACCACTTAAAGTAGTCATGGCTTCCCCAAAGAATTCTGGGAAGTGTAGTTAAGGGTGCTGAGATTTGATAAGAGACTCCCTATTCTCCTCACAGAGCTACAATTTTCAGAGCAGATTAACAAACAATCCCTTTTCACAAGGAACTGAGGGAAATAATGTGCTGTAAATGTGCTTTAAAGGGTGTATACACAGCTAGAGAATTCAAATTGAAAGGGGAAGAGCTCCCAAGCAGTTTTGGGTTAACTCAGGATTAAATATCAGACACTTGAAGAGCATTTATTGTAAGATGTTTAAAAGCGTCTCATAATGATAGCAATACAAGGCGAACAGAACCTTTTCTTTTCGTTTTAAGCAAAGGAGTTTGTGCCTGGGGCCTGCACAAACCTGCAGGCCCAATAAATAGGTCCGTTTCAGTTGTTTACAACAATAGTAATTACACTAAAGATGAGAGTGTCAAAACCGGTGAGCTGGCAAATAACAGCACGTCACATAGGGTCAAACTGTGTGTGGTAAGGGAAAAATGACACATACACTGTTAACAGCTAGACATATGAATTTCCCATACAGTGTTGATCTGATGTCTGTCAGCTCTGAGTGGGATAGGCCAGACATGGGGAGCGTGTCTTCAGGTGTTTCTAGACTGCAATTCCCACCATCCCTGGCTATTGGTCATGGTTGCTGAGGATGATAGGAGTTGGAGTCTAACTATATCTAGAGGACCACACATCCCCCATCCTTGAGACAGACAAATGACTACTGAGGGTTGCTACTGGATGTCCTTTATATTGGGCTGAAAATAAGAAAATGAATGAGCACTATCTGATAATAAGAGGTGAGGCTCAGGGTAAAGCTCTCAGCACTATAATGTTAATCTGCAAAGCCAGGGCATCCATCACAGTGTGGTTCAAAGCTAGCCCAAGGCATACTGAGGTAGAAAATTCAAATGACTCTTCTGCACTTTTGCACATTGTAAAAATATATTTATACTGAATAACTTACAGTCTGCCACTCTTGAATGATTCCCCCTCCGCCCCCAAAAATATAACCTAATACTGCCTGAAGCAGCCCCCTCACTTTATGTAACGGCATCAACCTCCGTTTGGGAGTCCAGCATAAAAATAAAGGGCAGCAAGTTGTCAGTTATTTATACAGAGAGAGAGATTACTGTGTGTGATCTCATAGTTGCCAATGAAATAAACAAACAGTGAGGCAGAGGCTTCAGCCTCAAGGAGAGCTTACTCTGAAAACTCCCATCGCCCTTTGAAAATTAGTCTCCTTTTGATCACCCAGACTAAGAAAAGGAAATGACAGTTATTCTTTCAAGTTAGATAAACCAGCTCTATGTGATTTTTATGAAGATGTCCCACTATTCTCCAAAGAGAAAAGCTTCTGTTAAGAAGATAAAGGAAGACACTCACTTTTGTGGAAACACAGTCATACCTGGCTTGCTAGAACGTCAACTGCTGGTTTGTTATTTCAGTTCTAATGAACGGCTTCATTACAGAACCACGTTTTAATTGGTAAATATTTTCTTGTCGAGAATAGGGCCAGCACACCTTTGTTGTGCATGGTTACTGCTATAGTTGCAAGTCCAGGCAACTATTCTGGGTTAGGACTAGGTGGATGGGGTCATAAATATTCACCAGAGATTTTAATGGGATTAATGTTTTTTGTGACGGGCAAAAAGCAGCTGGCCCAACCCTTGTGGCTCATTCCCCCTTCGAACCTCAGCTGCAAGAGAGTTAAATCATCCCAGACCTTTGTCCTCTCCTCGCCCACTCTCTGTGGGTGACTGGAGAGGTAATTCTTGCTTGCTGGTGCCTGACCTCCTGGTCAACAAGACCTGACAGGCTTGACAGGACGCCACCCACTGACGCCTCCAGGCAATGGAGGAAGTGTCCTCATCACCATGG